>NC_092709.1:384710709-385311803 GCF_047496885.1 Scyliorhinus torazame
AAACACCCCCACTCCCCCCAAACACCCCTCACTCCACCCAAACAACCCTCATTCCCCCAAACACCCCTCACTCACCAAAACCCCCCTCACTACCCCCCAAAAAACCCTCAATCCCCCAAACCATCTCACTGCCCCCCAAAGATCCCTCACTCTCCCAAAAGCCCCTCACTCCCCAAACACCCCTCACTCCCCCCAAACCCCCCTCACTCCCCCAAACACCCCTCACTCACCAAAACCCCCCTCACTCCCCCCAAACCCCCTCACTGCCCACAAACCCCCCTCACTGCCCCCATACCCCCCTCACGCCCCCCAAACCCCCTCACTCCACCAATCCCCCCTCAATCCCCAAACCCCCCTCAGTCCGCCAAACCCCCCTCACTCCCCCAAAGACCCCTCACTCCCCCAAAAGCCCCCTCACTCCCCCAAACCCCCTCACTGCCCACAAACCCCCCTCACTGCCCCATACCCCCATCACACCCCCCAAACCCCACTCATTCCCCAACCCCCCCTCAGTCCGCCAAACCCCCTCACTCCCCACAAAAGCCCCCTCATTCCCCAAACCTTCTCACTCCTCCCAAATCCCCCTCACACCCCGCAAAGACCCCTCACTTCCCCCAAACCTCACTCACTCCCCCCAAACACACCTCAATCCCCCCAAACCCCCCCTCACTCCCCACAAACCCCCCTAACTCCCCCAAACCCCCCCTCACTCCCCCAAACCCCCTTTACTCCCCCCAAACACCCCCACTCCCCCCAAACACCCCTCACTCCGCCCAAACAACCCTCATTCCCCCAAACACCCGTCACTCCCCCAAAACTCCCGTCACTCCCCCCCAAACACCCGTCACACCCCAAAACCCCTCCTCACACCTCTCAAACCCCCCTCACTCTCCCAAACCCACCTCACTCCCCCAAACCCCCTCACTGCCCCCAAACCCCCCTCACTGCCCCCATACCCCCCTCACACCCCCCAAACCTCACTCACTCCCCCCAAACACACCTCAATCCCCTCAAACACCCCTCACTCCCCCCAAACCCCACTCACTCCTCCCAAACACCCCTCACTTCCCTCAAACCCCCCTCACTCCCCCAAACCGCCCTCACTCCCCCAAACCCCCCTCACTCCCCCAAACCCCCCTCACTCCCCCCAAACCACCCCTCACTCCCCCAAACCACCCCTCCTCCCCCAAACACCTCACTCCCCCAAACCCCCCTCACTCCCCCAAACCCCCTCACTCCCCCAAACCCCCTCACTCCCCCAAACACCCCTCACTCCCCCAAACAGCCCCTCACTCCCACAACCCCAAACCCCCAACCACCCTCACTCCCCACAAACCCCCCTAACACCCCCAAACCACCCTCACTCCCCCAAACCCCCTTTACTCCCCCCAAAAACCCCCACTCCCCCCAAACACCCCTCACTCCGCCCAAACAACCCTCATTCCCCCAAACACCCCTCACTCACCAAAACCCCCCTCACTACCCCCCAAAAAACCCTCAATCCCCCAAACCATCTCACTGCCCCCCAAAGATCCCTCACTCTCCCAAAAGCCCCCTCACTCCCCCAAGCCCCCTCACTGCCCCCAAAACCCCCTCACTGCCCCCATAACCCCCTCGCACCCCCCAAACCCCACTCACTCCCCCCAAACACCCCTCACTCCCCTCAAACACCCTCACTCCCCCCAAACCCCACTCACTCCCCCCAAACCCCCCTCACTCACCCCAAACCCCCTCACTCCCCCAAACCCCCCTCATTCCCCAAACCCCCCTCAGTCCGCCAAACCCCCCTCACTCCCCACAAATCCCCCTCATTCCCCAAACCTTCTCACTCCTCCCAAATCCCCCTCACACCCCGCAAAGACCCTTCACTTCCCCCAAACCCCCCTCACTCCTCCCAAACACCCCTCACTTCCCTCAAACCCCCCCTCACTCCCCCCCTCACTCCCCCCAAACCCCCCTCACTCCCCCCAAACCCCCTCACTCCACCAATCCCCCCTCATTCCCCAAACCCCCCTCAGTCCGCCAAACCCCCCTCACTCCCCACAAATCCCCCTCATTCCCCAAACCTTCTCACTCCTCCCAAATCCCCCTCACACCCCGCAAAGACCCCTCACTTCCCCCAAATCCCCTCTCACTCCTCCCAAACACCCCTCACTTCCCTCAAACCCCCCTCACTCCCCCCAAACCTCCCTCACTCCCCCCAAACCCCCTCACTCCACCAATCCCCCCTCATTCCTCAAACACCCCTCAGTCCGCCAAACCCCCCTCACTCCCCACAAATCCCCCTCATTCCCCAAACCTTCTCACACCTCCCAAATCCCCCTCACACCCCGCAAAGACCCCTCATTTCCCCAAACCCCCCTCACTGCCACAAATCCCACCTCAATCCTCCCAAACCCCCCTCACTGCCCCCAATCCCCCCTCCCTCCCCCCAAAGCCACCTCACTCCCCCAAAACAACCGCAAACCCCCTCACTAACCCCAAACCCGCCTAACTCCCCCCAAATCCCACTCATTCCCCCAAACCCCCCTCTCTCCCCCTAAACACCCTCACTCCCCCAAAACAACCCCTCACTCCCCCAAAACACCCCCTCACTCCCCAAAACACCCCCTCACTCCCCCCAAACACCCCTCACTCCCCCCAAAACCACACTCACACACCCAAACCCCCCTCACTCCCTCAACACCCCTCACTCCCCAAACACCCCTCACTCCCCCCAAACCCCCCTCACTCACCAAAACCCCCCTCACTCCCCCCCAAAAAAACCTCAATCCCCCCAAACCCTCTCTGCCCCCAAAGACCCCTCACTCCCCCAAAAGCCCCCTCACTCCCCCAAACCCCCTCACTGCCCACAAACCCCCCTCACTGCCCCCATACCCCCCTCACACCCCCCAAACCCCACTCACTCCCCCCAAACACCCCTCAATCCCCCAACACCCCTCACTCCCCAAACACCCCTCACTCCCCCCAAACCCCCCCTCACTCCCCCAAACCCCCCTCACTCACCAAAACCCCCCTCACTCCCCCCCAAAAAACCCTCAATCCCCCCAAACCATCTCTGCCCCCAAAGACCCCTCACTCCCCCAAAAGCCCCTCACTCCCCAAACACCCCTCACTCCCCCCAAACCCCCCTCACTCCCCCAAACACCCCTCACTCACCAAAACCCCCCTCACTCCCCCCAAACCCCCTCACTGCCCACAAACCCCCCTCACTGCCCCCATACCCCCCTCACGCCCCCCAAACCCCCTCACTCCACCAATCCCCCCTCATTCCCCAAACCCCCCTCAGTCCGCCAAACCCCCCTCACTCCCCCAAAGACCCCTCACTCCCCCAAAAGCCCCCTCACTCCCCCAAACCCCCTCACTGCCCACAAACCCCCCTCACTGCCCCATACCCCCATCACACCCCCCAAACCCCACTCATTCCCCAACCCCCCCTCAGTCCGCCAAACACCCTCACTCCCCACAAAAGCCCCCTCATTCCCCAAACCTTCTCACTCCTCCCAAATCCCCCTCACACCCCGCAAAGACCCCTCACTTCCCCCAAACCTCACTCACTCCCCCCAAACACACCTCAATCCCCCCAAACCCCCCCTCACTCCCCACAAACCCCCCTAACTCCCCCAAACCACCCTCACTCCCCCCAAACACCCCTCACTCCGCCCAAACAACCCTCATTCCCCCAAACACCCGTCACTCCCCCAAAACACCTGTCACTCCCCCCCAAACACCCGTCACACCCCCAAAACCCCTCCTCACACCTCTCAAACCCCCCTCACTCTCCCAAACCCACCTCACTCCCCCAAACCCCCTCACTGCCCCCAAACCCCCCTCACTGCCCCCATACCCCCCTCACACCCCCCAAACCTCACTCACTCCCCCCAAACACACCTCAATCCACTCAAACACCCCTCACTCCCCCCAAACCCCACTCACTCCTCCCAAACACCCCTCACTTCCCTCAAACCCCCCTCACTCCCCCCAAACCGCCCTCACTCCCCCAAACCCCCCTCACTCCCCCAAACCCCCCTCACTCCCCCCAACCACCCCTCACTCCCCCCAAACCACCCTCACTCCCCCAAACTACCTCACTGCCCCCAAACCCCCCTCACTCCCCCCAAACCCCCTTCACTCCCCCAAACACCCCCACTCCCCCCAAACATCCCTCACTCCCCCAAACCCCCCCTCACTCCCCACAAACCCCCCTAACTCCCCCAAACCACCCTCACTCCCCCAAACCCCCTTTACTCCCCCCAAACACCCCCACTCCCCCCAAACACCCCTCACTCCGCCCAAACAACCCTCATTCCCCCAAACACCCGTCACTCCCCCAAAACACCCGTCACTCCCCCCCAAACACCCGTCACACCCCCAAAACCCCTCCTCACACCTCTCAAACCCCCCTCCCTCTCCCAAACCCACCTCACTCTCCCAAACCCCCTTCTCTCCCCTCAAAGCCCCCTCACTCCACCCAAAACCCCCTCACTCTCCCAAACCCACCTCACTCTCCCAAACCCCCTTCTCTCCACTCAAAGCCCCCTCACTCCACCCAAAACCCCCTCACCCCCCCAAAAACACCCCAAACCCCTCTCACTCCCCCCTCACTCCCCCCAAATCCCCCTCACTCCCCCAAATCCCTCTTACTCCCCCAAACCCCCCACACTCACCCCAAACCACCCTCACTCCCCCAAAACACCCCAAACCCTCTCACCCCCCCCAAACAACCCTTCACTCCCCACAATCCCCCATCACTCCCTGCAAACCCCCTCACTCCCCCCAAACCCCCCCTCACTGCCCTTAAACCCCCTCACTCCCCCCAAACCACACTCACTCCCCCCAAACACCCCTCACTGCCCCAAAACCACCCTCACTCCCCCCAAATCCCCCTCACTGCCCCAAAACACCCCCTCACTCCCCAAACCCGCCTCAGCCCCTCCAATCCCCCTCACTCCCCCAAACCCCCCTCACTCCCCCCAACACCCCTCACTCATCCAAAACCCCCTCACTCCCCCCCAAAAAACCTCAATCCCCCCAAACCATCTCACTGCCCCCCAAAGACCCCTCACTCCCCCAAAAGCCCCCTCACTCCCCCAAACCCCCTCACTGTCCCCAAACCCCCCTCACTGACCCCATAACCCCCTCACCCCCCCAAACCCCACTCACTCCCCCCAAACACCCCTCACTCCCCTCAAACCCCCCTCACTCCCTCAAACCCCACTAACTCCCCCCCAAACACCCCTCACTTCCCTCAAACCGCCCCTCACTCCCCCCAAACTCCCCTCACTCCCCGAAACTCCCCTCACTCCCCCAAACCCCCCTCACTCCCCCCAACCACCCCTCACTCCCCCCAAACCACCCTCACTCCCCCCAAACCCCCTCACTCCCCCCAAACCACCCTCACTCCCCCAACCCCTTTAACTCCCCCAATCACCCCCACTCCCCCCAAAGACCCCTCACTCCCCCAAACCCCCCTCACTCCCCCCAAACCCCCCTCACTCCCCCAAACCACCCTCACTCCCCCCAAACCCCCTTCACTCCCCCCAAGCACCCCCACTCCCCCCAAACACCCCTCACTCCCCCCAAACAACCCTCACTCCCCCCAAACACCCGTCACTTCCCCCAAACACCCGTCACCTCCCAAACACCCGTCACTCCCCCAAAACCCCTCCTCACACCTCTCAAACTCCCCTCACTCTCCCAAACCCCCCTCA
This sequence comes from Scyliorhinus torazame, assembly GCF_047496885.1. Lineage (NCBI taxonomy): Eukaryota > Metazoa > Chordata > Chondrichthyes > Carcharhiniformes > Scyliorhinidae > Scyliorhinus > Scyliorhinus torazame. The sequence continues at coordinate 384,716,421 of NC_092709.1, forward strand.
CTCTCCCAAACCCCCTTCTCTCCCCTCAAAGCCCCCTCACTCCACCCAAAACTCCCTCACCCCACAAAAACACCCCAAACCCCTCTCACTCCCCCCTCACTCCCCCCAAATCCCCCTCACTCCCCCAAATCCCCCTTACTCCCCCAAACCCCCCACACTCACCCCAAACCACCCTCACTCCCCCAAAACACCCCAAACCCTCTCACCCCCCCAAACAACCCTTCACTCCCCACAATCCCTCATCACTCCCTGCAAACCCCCTCTCTCCCCCCAAACCCCCCTCACTGCCCTTAAACCCCCTCACTCCCCCCAAACCACACTCACTCCCCCCAAAGCCCCCTCACTGCACCAAAACCACCCTCACTCCCCCCAAATCCCCCTCACTGCCCCAAAACACCTCCTCACTCCCCAAACCCCCCTCAGTCCCTCCAATCCCCCTCACTCCCCCAAACCCCCCTCACTCCCCCCAACACCCCTCACTCATCCAAACCCCCCTCACTCCCCCCCAAAAAACCTCAATCCCCCCAAACACCCCTCACTCCCCCCAAACAACCCTCCCTCCCTTCAAACACCCGTTACTCCCCCCAAACACCCGTCACCCCCCAAACACCCGTCACTCCCCCAAAACCCCTCCTCACACCTCTCAAACCCCCCTCACTCTCCCAAACCCCCCTCACTCTCCCAAACCCCTTCTCTCCCCTCAAAGCCCCCTCACTCCACCCAAAATCCCCTCACCTCACAAAAACACTCCCAAACCCCTCTCACTCCCCCCTCACTCCCCCCAAATCCCCCTCACTCCCCCAAATCCCCCTTACTCCCCCAAGCCCCCCCACACTCACCCCAAACCACCCTCACTCCCCCAAAACACCCCCAAACCCTCTCACCCCCCAAAAAACCCTTCACTCCCCACAATCCCCCATCACTCCCTGCAAACCCCCTCACTGCCCCAAAACACACCCTCACTCCCCAAACCCCCCTCAGTCCCTCCAATCCCCCTCACTCCCCCCTCAAATCCCCCTCAAACTCCCCTCACCTGCCCCCTCAATCACCCCTGAAAATCCACATATGCAACATCCACGGCACTACCCTCCACTGCATGTGTCACCTTGTCATAGAACTCAATTAAATTTGTCAGACATGACCTGCCCTTGACAAAGTCATGTTGATTGTTTGGTATTAGCTTATTTTTCTCCAAGTGTATATTTATCTCATCCCGTATTATGGCCTCCATCAGTTTTCCCACTATTGATGTCAAGCTGACAGGTCTGTAGTTTCCTGAGTTATCCTTTTCCCCTTCTTGAGCCCAGCCAGGTGGTTGAAGTTTAAGTAGGGGAGCATTTCGGGAACAGTGACCACAATTCAGTAAGTTGTAAACTGCTGGTGGACAAGGGTAAGAGTGGTCCTAGGATGAATGTGCTAAATTGGGGAAGGTTAATTATAACAATAGTTGGTGGGATTGGGGACGGATGTTTGAGGGCTTTCAATTGTCAGTTGAAAGGAATTCAGGACCGGCATGTTCCTGTGAGGAAGAAGGATAAATACGGCAATTTTCGGGACCCTTGGATAACGAGAGATATTGTAGGCCTCGTCAAAAATAAAAAGGAGGCATTTGTCAGGGCTAAAAGGCTGGGAACAGACAAAGCATGTGTGGAATATAAGGAAAGTAGGAAGGAACTTAAGCAAGGAGTCAGGAGGGCTAGAAGGGGTCATGAAAAGTCATTGGCAAATAGGGTTAAGGAAAATCCCAAGGCTTTTTACACGTACATAAAAAGCAAGAGGGTAGCCAGGGAAAGGGTTGGCACACTGAAGGATAGGCAAGGGAATCTATGTGTGGAGCTAGAGGAAATGGGTGAGGTACGAAAAGAATACTTTGCATCAGTATTCACCAATGAGAAGGAATTGGTAGATGTTGAGTCTGGAGAAGGGTGTGTAGATAGCCTGGGTCACATTGAGATCCAAAAAGACGAGGTGCTGGGCGTCTTAAAAAATATTAAGGTAGATAAGTCCCCCAGGGCCTGATGGGATCTACTCCAGAATACTGAAGGAGGCTGGAGAGGAAATTGCTGAGGCCTTGACAGAAATCTTTGGATCCTCACTGTCTTCAGGTGATGTCCCGGAGGACTGGAGAATAGCAAATGTTGTTCCTCTGTTTAAGAAGGGTAGCAAGGATAATCCAGGGAACTACAGGCCGGTGAGCCTTACTTCAGTGGTAGGGAAATTACTGGAGAGAATTCTTCGAGATAGGATCTACTCCCATTCGGAAGCAAATGGACGTATTAGTGAGAGGCAGCATGGTTTTGTGAAAGGGAGGTCGTGTCTCACTAACTTGAGAGAGTTTTTTGAAGATGTCACAAAGATGATTGATGCAGGTAGGGCAGTGGATGTTGTCTATAGGGACTTCAGTAAGGCCTTTGACAAGGTCCCTCATGGTAGACTAGTACAAAAGGTGAAGTCACACGGGATCAGGGGTGAGCTGGCAAGGTGGATACAGAACTGGCTAGGTCATAGAAGGTAGAGAGTAGCAATGGAAGGATGCTTTTCTAATTGGAGGGCTGTGACCAGTGGTGTTCCACAGGGATCAATGCTGGGACCTTTGCTCTTTGTAGTATATATAAATGATTTGGAGGAAAAGATAACTGGTCTGATTAGTAAGTTTGCAGACGACACAAAGGTTGGTGGAATTGCGGATAGCGATGAGGACTGTCGGAGGACACAGCAGGATTTAGATTGTTTGGAGACTTGGGCGGAGAGATGGCAGATGGAGTTTAATCTGGACAAATGTGAGGTAATGCATTTTGGAAGGTCTAATGCAGGTAGGGAATATACAGTGAATGGTAGAACCCTCAAGAGTATTGAAAGTCAGAGAGATCTAGGAGTACAGGGCCACAGGTCACTGAAAGGGGCAACACAGGTGGAGAAGGTAGTCAAGAAGGCATACGGCATGCTTGCCTTCATTGGCCGGGACATTGAGTATAAGAATTGGCAAGTCATGTTGCAGCTGTTTGAACCTTAGTTAGGCCACACTTGGAGTGTAGTGTTCAATTCTGGTCACCACACTACCAGAAGGATGTGAAGGTTTTAGAGAGGGTGCAGAAGAGATTTACCAGAATGTTGCCTGGTATGGAGGGCATTAGCTATGAGGAGCGGTTGAATAAACTCAGTTTGTTCTCACTGGAACGAAGGAGGTTGAGGGGCGACCTGATAGAGGTCTACAAAATTATGAGGGGCATAGACAGAGTGGATAGTCAGAGGCTTTTCCCCGGGGTAGAGGGGTCAATTACTAGGGGGCATAGGTTTAAGGTGAGAGGGGCAAGATTTAGAGTAGATGTACGAGGCAAGTTTTTTACACAGAGGGTAGTGGGTGCCTGGAACTCGCTACCGGAGGAGGTGGTGGAAGCAGGGACGATAGTGACATTTTCGGGGCATCTTGACAAATACATGAATAGGATGGGAATGGAGCGATACGGGCCCAGGAAGTGTAGAAGATTGTAGTTTAGTCGGGCAGCATGGTCGGCACAGGCTTGGAGGGCCGAAGGGCCTGTTCCTGTGCTGTACATTTCTTTGTTCTTTGTTCTTAAACAACAGAGTCACATTTGCAATCCTCCTGTCCCCGGGACTAATCCTGCGTTCAGAGAGGCCTGGAAAATTACTGACAACGTCACCGCAATATGGTCCCTTACTTCTCTCATAAATCTTGGATGCATCCCATCCAGACCTGGCGCCTTTACTACCTGGAGTGCTGCCAGCATTTGTCGCACATTTTCTTTATCTATCGCTGTACTGCTCTGCTGCTCAACACCGGCATCTTCAACTGGGCCGTTGTCACCATCTCTTCATTTGGTAAAGACCGAAGCAAAGTACTCATTTAGTACCACTGTCATACCCTCCGCTTCAGTCAGCGGTTCACCCTGCTTGTCTCTTACGGGCCCCACTCTATCCTTCACTAATCTTTTACCATTAATATGCTTGAGGAACATTTTTGATCTTTATTTTAACACAGCCTGCAATAATTTCCTTGTGCTTCCTCTTAGTCTTCCTTTTTCCAGCCGTAGCCTCTCTCCTGCATTTGAGATATTCCTCCTGATTTCTGTTGCTATTATTATTCCAGCATGCATCATAGTCTTCTTTTTTCTTCTTTATTTTATCATCAATATCCTTAATCACCCAGGGCACTTAGGCTTTGGATACACTATTTATTTCTTAAGGGTATGTACCTACCTTGCACCCTATTCATCTCTCCTTTGAAAGTGTCCCATTTTTCATCCACTGTTTTATCCACCAAAATGCGTTGCTAATCAACCTGCAGACTCCTGAAATTTGCTCCTTTCCTGTCTGGGATCTTAAGCTGTGACTGATTTCTATCCTTTACCAACTTAATATTGAATCGTATTGTATTATGATTGCTACTTCCCAACGGCTCCCCCCATCTCATGTTCTCCACCTGCCCTGCCTCATTTCCGAGGACCAGAAAGAGGAGCAGATAGGTCGAGAGATTTTGGATTGGTGCAAAAGTAACAGGGTTGTTGTGGTCGGGGATTTTAATTTCCCCTCTATTGACTGGGACTCACTTTGTGCTTGGGGTTGAGGTGGGGCAGAGTTTGTACGGTGTAATGAGGAAGCCTTCTTGATGCAATGTGTAGATAGTCCAACTAGGGAAGGGGCAGTACTGGGTCTGATATTGTGGAATGAACCTGGACAGGTGTTGAAGTTTCACTAGGGGAACATTTTGGAACTAGTGACCACAATTCTGTACATTTTAGGGTATTTTTGGCCGGGGTGAGGGCAACCCTCGCATTAAGGTGCTAAACTGGGAATGACAAATTCCGCTAACATTAGACAGGAATTGACGAATTGGATTGGGTGCGGCTGTTGGAGGGTAAACCAACATCGGACGTGTGAGAGTATTTCAAGCGACAGTTGGTTAGGATTCAGGAAAGTCATGTTCATGAGGGAATGAAGGATAATAATAATTAATCGCTTATTGTCACAAGGAAGCTTCAATGAAGGTACTGTGAAAAGCCCCTAGTTGCCACATTCCGGCACCTGTTCAGGGAGGCCGGTACGGGAATTGAACCCGCACTGCTGGCATTGTTCTGCATTGCAAGCCAGCGATTTAGCCCACTGTGCTAAGTATGGGATGTTTAGGGAACCTTGGATACCGAGGGATGTTGTGAACCTCGTCAAAATGAAAAAGGAAACAATTGTACGGTCTAGAAGGATGGGAACAGTCGAAACCCTTGAGGCGTATATAGAAAGTAGGAAGGTACTGAAGCGGGAAATTAGGAGGGCTAGGAGGGGGTCATGAAAATTCCTTGGCAAGTAGGATTAAGGTGAATCCCAAAGCTTTTTATTCATATGTAGAAAGCAAGAGGGTGGCCAGGGAAAAGATTGGACCACTTATGGACAATGGGGGGAATCTATGTGATGAGCCAGAGGAAATGGGTGAGGTACTAAATGAGTACTTTGCATCAGTGTTCACCAAAGAAAGGGACTTTGTGGAAGTTGATTCTTGAGTAGGATGCATGGACAGTCTGCATCATGTTAACATCGAAAAGGAAGAGGTATTGGGTCTTTTAAAAGATATTAAGGTAGATAAGTCTCCTGGCCCAGATGGGATTTATCTCTTAATACTGTGGGAAGCAAGGGAGGACATTGCTGGTATCTTTGTATCCTCATTGGCTACAGGTGAGATCCCAGAGGACTGGAGAATAACTAATGTGGTACCGCCGTTTAAGAAAGGTAGCAGGGATAATCCTGGAAACTATAGGCCGGTGAGCCTCACGCCGGTAGTAGGTAAATTATTGGAGAGAATTTTCAGGGACAGGATTTATACCCATTTGGAAACAAATGGACTCATTGGCGATAGACAGCATGGTTTTGTGAAGGGGAGGTCGTGCCTCACTAACTTGATCAAGGTTTTTGTGGAGATGACAAAGATGATTGATGAGGGGAGGGTGGTGGATGTTGTTTACATGGACTTCAGTAAAGCCTTTAACAAGCTGCCTCATGGCAGACTGGTACAAAAGGCGAAGTCACACGGGCTCAGAGGTGAGGTGGCAGGATGGATACAGAACTGGCTCGGTCATAGAAGGCAAAGGGCAGCAGTAGAAGGGTGTTTTTCTGAATGGAAGGTTGTGACTAGTGGTGTTCCACAGGGATCAGTGCTGGGACCTCTGTTGTTTGTGGTGTACATGAACGGTTTGGAGGAAACTGGTGCCGGTCTGATTAGTAAGTTCGTGGATGACACCCAGGTTGGTGGGGTGGCAGATAGTGTTGAGGATTGTCAGAGGATACAACAGGACATAGATAGGTTGGAGACTTGGGCAGAGAAATGACAAATGGAGGTTAATCCGGACAAATGTGAGGTAATGCATTTTGGTAGGTCTAACATAGAGGGGAAATATACCGTAAATGGCAAAACTCTTAGACACGTAGAAAGTCAGAGAGATCTGGGCGTGCAGGTCCACAGATCTTTGAATGTGGCAACACAAGTGGACAAGGTAGTCACGAAGCATACGGAATGCTTGTCTTCATTGGACGGGTGCTGCGATATCCTCCCACAGTCCATCTGTGACTATAGGTGACTTTAATCTAAATATATATAATAATAATAACCTTTTATTGCCACAAGTATGAAGTTACTGTGAAAAGCTCCTAGTATATATATATGAATTTCTGGAATATATACGGGATGGTTTTCTGGACCAATACATTGAAGAACCAACAAGGGAACAGGCCATCTTGGACTGGGTGTTGTGCAATGTGAAAGGATTAGTTGGTAATTAGTTGGAGAGAACCGTTGGGGATGAATGACCATAATATGATAGAATACTTTATCAAGGTGGATAATGTCATAGAACATAGAGTGCAGAAGGAGGCCATTCGGCCTCGAGTTTGCACCAACCCATTTAAGCCCTCACTTCCCCCCTATCCCCGTAGCCCAATAACCCTATCTAACCTTTTTAGACACCAAGGGCCATTTAGCATGGCCAATCCACCTAACCTGCACGTCTTTGGACTGTGGGAGGAAACCGGAGCACCCGGAGGAAACCCACCCACACACGGGGAGAACGTGCAGACTCCGCACACAGTGACCCAAGCCGGAATCGAACCTGTGACCCTGGAGCTAAGAAGCAACAGTGCTAACCACTGTGCTACTGTGCTGCCCATAATAGTTGATTCTGAGATTACCTCACTAAAGGTGACTGTGATGGCATGAAGCATGAGCTGGATGTGATGGACTGGGAAACAGTACTGAAGGGAAGGACAATGGACAGGCAATGGCAGGCACTGAAGGAACAAATAGATCAGTTCCAAAAGTTGTTTCTTCCTATAACCAGGCATCTGCCTTAGCCCTGCAACCCCATGAAACCCCATGTCCCTGGACACTAAAGGGCAATCTAACATGGCCAATTCACCTAACCTGCACATCGTTGGACTGTGGGAGGATATCGCAGCACCCGGAGGAAACCCACGCAGACACAACGAGAAAGTGCAAACTCCACACAGGCAGTTACCTGAGGCTGGAATTGAACGTGGGTCCCGAGAGCTGTGAGGCAGCAGTGCTAACCAATGTGCCACAAGTCCCCCTATAAGCACCTTGATAGAAACCAACCTTTTCTTATAGGTAAAAATGTTTAGAGGACAAAATCATTTAAGGAAATCATATTAACTAAAATTTGAAATCAATATAAATTAACCATAACAGTAAGAAAAGGCCGACTGCTTGTTAATTGATCAGATAAGCAAAATGCTAGAATTTGCAAGGACAAACTCGAAGAAAGACTCTTTGTGTTAGAGAGCTGGGTTGAGATCCCAGTTCTGTGTCCATGGTAACAACAAGTCACCCCACACTGAGAATCTTTGGTGGGAATTGTGTTTCACTATGGAAAAATAGAGAAATCTTTTATCTCTCAATTTGACAGACGGACACTTTGGCCGCATTAAACAAATTATAGATTAGTTAAAACCAATCACAGCTGTAAAAAAGGACGACACTTTGAAGATAGTAATCTCCTTAAAAGTTCAGGTATCGGGATGGGAAAGCCATTCTAGAATCAATTCAACCTGTCCTCTGAAACCTATTCTATCTGCTTGCTTTGCAAAACCGTTATTTTATTCTATTTTAAATTGCGCAGTCGTTTTGTCCTGTGTATCTTGATTTGAAGAAATTACCACGAGCTGTCATTGTATTTTCAATTCAGCAATCTGTATTTGCGAAAGACAATCATTCTGATTAGCTTGCTGCGAGGCTAGTTGGAACGTCCTAAATTTGGACTTGAAAATTGAAGCTTACCAGTAGACACAACTAGCTGACAAAATAAAAGTTGCAAATTGCTTTTAACCCAAGAAGCCAGTCTTGAATTTCTGTTATTTGGTATATGGTACGGCGCTACAGGTATACGAATAGACACAGAGATCCTCCACACCTGCAGATGACAGGCCAGTTTTCACAACCTGAAAGGGGCCCCCCTCGATGAATGTGCAGCTGATATGTGACCACTTGCATCATGGATGTCTGTGCCCGATACCCAAGCAGTGTGCACGACACCTTCATCCTCGCACACTCGACATTACATTGGCCAGGTAGGGGGTTGGCTCCTGGGCGGCAGGGTTATCCACTGTGGTCGGGCTGATGACGCCGGGCCCACAGACCATCGCGGAGACCCACTACAACAACGGCCATGCAGCGACTAGCGGCGTGATCGAGCGGGGCATCGGCATCCTGAAGATGCGGTTCAGGTGCTTGGACCACTCTGGAGACCCCTCCAGTATGGCACTGAGAGGGTTGCCCGCGCGGTGGTGGCCTGCTGCGTCCTCCATAACATCACACAGCAGAGGGGCAACGTGCTGGAGGAGGAGGATGAACGCCAGGCCTCGTTCGATGACAATGCGGGGGAGGGAGAGGATGGGCAGGACATGGGCCCAGGAAGGCATGGGAGGTCACATGACTTTTGGATTTGGATTTGTTTATTGTCACCTGTACCTAGCTACAGTAAAAGGTATTGTTCTGCGTGCAGCTCAAACAGATCATTCCGTACATGAATAGAAAATACATAATAGGGCCAACATAAAATGCACAATGTAAATACATAGACTCAGGCATCGGGTGAAGCATACAGAGTGTAGTACTGAGCAGAGAAGATGGTTGGTTAGTTGGGGCTGGTTTAGCACGCTAGGGTAAATAGCTGGCTTTGTAAGCAAGCCAAGGCAGGCCAGCAGCACGGTTCAATTCCTGTACCAGCCTCCCCGAACAGGTGCCGGAATGTAGCGACTAGGGGCTTTTCACAGTAACTTCATTTTTGAAGCCTACTTGTGCCAATAAGCGATTTTCATTTCATTTCATTTCAAGATGTGTGAAGAGATCAGATCAGTCCATAAGAACAAAGAACAATGAAATGTACAGCACAGGAACAGGCCCTTCGTCACTCCAAGCCCGTGCCGACCATACTGCCCGACTAAACTACAATCTTCTACACTTCCTGGGTCCGTATCCTTCTATTCCCATCCTATTCATATATTTGTCAAGATGCCCCTTAAATGTCCCTATCGTCCCTGCTTCCACTACCTCCTCCGGTAGTGGGTTCCAGGCACCCACTACCCTCTGCGTAAAAAACTTGCCTCGTACATCTACTCTAAACCTTGCTCCTCTCACCTTAAACCTATGCCCCCTAGTAATTGACCCCTCTACCCTGGGGAAAAGCCTCTGACTATCCACTCTGTCTATGCCCCTCATAATTTTGTATACCTCTATCAGGTCGCCCCTCAACCTCCTTCGTTCCAGTGAGAACAAACCTAGTTTATTCAATCGCTCCTCATAGCTTATGCCCTCCATACCAGGCAACATTCTGGTAAATCTCTTCTGCACCCTCTCTAAAGCCTCCACATCCTTCTGGTAGTGTGGCGACCAGAATTGAACACTATACTCCAAGTGTGGCCTAACTAAGGTTCTATACAGCTGCAACATGACTCGCCAATTCTTATACTCAATGCCCTGGCCAATGAAGGCAAGCATGCCGTATGCCTTCTTGACTACCTTCTCCACCTGTGTTGCCCCTTTCAATGACCTGTGGACCTGTACTCCTAGATCTCTTTGACTTTCAATACTCTTGAGGGTTCTACCATTCACTGTATATTCCCTACCTGCATTAGCCCTTCCAAAATGCATTACCTCACATTTGTCCGGATTAAACTCCATCTGTCATCTCTCCGCCCAAGTCTCCAGACAATCTAAATCCTGCTGTATCCTCAGACAGTCCTCATCGCTATCCGCAATTCCACCAACCTTTGTGTCGTCTGCAAACTTACTAATCAGACCAGTTACATTTTCCTCCAAATCATTTATATATACTACAAAGAGCAAAGGTCCCAGCACTGATCCCTGTGGAACACCACTGGTCACAGCCCTCCAATTAGAAAAGCATCCCTCCATTGCTACCCTCTGCCTTCTATGGCCTAGCCAGTTCTGTATCCACCTTGCCAGTTCACCCCTGATCCCGTGTGACTTCACCTTTTGTACTAGTCTACCACGAGGGACCTTGTCAAAGGCCTTACTGAAGTCCATATAAGGAAATTATAACTCCATATAAGTCTTATCATTCCATGAGAAGGTCGTTTAGGAGGCTAGAAACAGTGGGGAAGAATCTGTTTTTGAATCTGTTCGGGGAGGCTGGTACGGGAATTGAAACTGCGCTGCTGGCCTCGCTCTGCATTACAAGCCAGCTGTTTATCCCACTGTGCTAAACCAACCCCAGAATAAGCCGGGTGGGAGGGGTCTTTGATTATGCCGCCCGCTTTCCCAAGGCAGCGAGAGGTGTAGATGGAGTCAATGGATGGGAGGCAGGTCCGTGTGATGGACTGGGCGGTGTTCATGACTCTATAGTTTTTTATGGTCCTGGGCCGAGCAGTTGCCATACCAGGCTGTGATGCAGCCCGATAGGATGCTTTCTATGGTGCATCTGTAAAAGTTGGTAAGGGTTAATGTGGACATGCTGAATTTCCTTAGTTTCCTGAGGAAGAATAGGTGCTGTTGTGTTTTCTTGGTGGTAGCGTCGACGTGGGTGGACCAGGGTAGATTGATGGTGATGTGCACCCCTAGGAATTTGAAGCTGCCAATCATCTCCACGTTTGCCCCATTGATGCAGGCCGTGGTGTGTACGATACTTGCTTCCTGAAGTCCGTGACCAGCTCTTTAGCTTTGCTGACATTTATGGAGAATGATTAGGAATCTGATGTTGGAGTCCTTGTTGTCGAGATGCTCCAGGGATGAGTGTAGATCCAGGGAGATGGTGTCTGCTGTGGACCGGTTGTGGCGGTATTCGAATTGCAGTGGATCGAGGCATTCTGGGAGCATGGAGTTGATGTGCCTCCTGACCAACCTCTCAAAGCACTTCACAATGATAGATGTCAAAGCCACCGGACGATAGTCGTTGAGGCATGTTGCCTGGTTCTTCTTTGGTACTGGTATGATGGTGGTATTATAATTTACGCCAGGGCCAACGCGCATGGGGCGTTCTCATTGCTTCCAGGTTCGACTGGGGAGGGGGGGGGGGGTGCGGGGGAGCGTGCTCACTGGCGAGGGGCACGAACCAGGGGCTGGTTTAGCACACTGGGCTAAATCGCTGACTTTTAAAGCAGACCAAGGCAGGCCAGCAGCACGGTTCGATTCCCGTACCAGCCTCCCCGAACAGGCGCCGGAATGTGGCGACTAGGGGCTTTTCACAGTAACTTCATTTGAAGCCTACTTGTGACAATAAGCGATTTTCATTTCATTTTTCATTTCATCCCACCCCAGCATACCTCCTGGCCACGTCCACGCCTGCAGCCCCCTCCGTGACACATACCTGCCGCAATATGGGAGTATAGGACCTGGGCTGGCAGTCGCAGCAGGTCTGGTCCATGGGATAGAGGATGATACAATCTATTCTGGGCCGAGCTCTGGTGCGCTGCATCGCATGACACTGTCTGGCTCTGGCCCACGGTAGCACTTTCCTCCATCCACCTGAGCGAACCCTGCATGTCAGCTGGTCATTCCATCGGATGGTGCCATTGGATCCCTGGGGTTGTGGCGGTGGGGACGGTCAGGGAGGGGCGGGGGGGGGGGGGGGGGGGAATGTGTGAGCACCTGCAGGTGCTGATTGCTCGCCGACAATCCCTCCTGTTGTCCCTGGTTCTGCACATGCATCTCCGCAATCAACGTGACTGTCCGGTCCAGGAGCCCATAACCCGTCTGGACGGCCGCCAGTCCCTGGGGTCCGCCTTCCGACTGTCCCGCCCCCTCGGGAGTTCCTACCTCCACCTGATGTATCTGAGTAGTTGTGTGGTGCGCACCAGAGGGTGCCCCAGGAGCCTCTTCACTAAAGTGCCCAACCAAGGTCGCTGGATGATGGAGGGTGATGGATACAGCTGAGTTGGGAAATCAGTGTCATCCCCGGACTTGAGCTATGGGGTGTCTTGGATCTCAGGCATAATATGGCTCCCGTCCGTTTTGCTGTCTTCGTCGCTGGTTGTCACACGGGGCTGGGGGGTGGGATGGTGGTGGCGCTCAGCTTGTAGCATTGACTGGCGGCAGGGGACATCAGAAGGAGCCGACCCATCACCAGCAGGTCCTGCAAGACTGAAGACGACGTATGATTAGACTGTGGGCATGGGAAGAGTGGGGGTCAGGGTGGGGATGAGGGTGGTTGTGGTGGTTGGGGGGAGGGGGTTGCCACTGGAAACGCACCTAAGCGAGGTCCCACTTCCTCACCCGCAGCCAACCACGGTGACTTCCCTTTTTCTGGCCTGCTGACCACGGCTCACTTCTCAGCTACGGTGAGGGGCTGCCGGACTGCCGGTCTCCCTCCAGTATCCTCCTGCTCCCGACAGTTAAGGGCAGCCTCCGCCTGGGGCTGGGGGAGGGGGGGGGAACAGAAGACAACAGTATTACACAGTCCGATGCATGCAGCCCAGCGAGTAGATAGCTGGTGGCATCAGTGGCCAGGGGCACCTGGTGAACCGAGGTGGCTGGCAGCCTCCCTCCCAGGCCGTGGTACAGGATGGCCTGCCTCCCCTCACCAAGTGGGTCTTGAGCTCGGCGTCGGTGATGCATGGTGCCGCGCGACTCGCCGCCATCTTGTTGGCTCGTGTGGAAAGTGTGGGTCTGTGGCTGCCAGCCTCCAGAGCGTCAGTCGCGAACCCGGCGAACCCCGCACTGTTTCTCACTGGAACCGATTGTGTTCCATGTGGTGCCAGTGTTGGCCCTTAACAGTCACCGAATCGGCCCAGGTGCGGCTCCAGTTTTGCTGCCGTGGAAATCCACGAATCCCGCCCTGGCGTCAACACGACGGGAACGGAGAATCCAGCCGCTCACCCTCTGGGTTCCCTCTATCCAGTCTCTCGCGGAGACCTCCTTGAAAAAGGTCTAGTGAACTCGTCAGATGTGATTTCCCTTTCGTGAAGCCTTTCTGACTCCTTGATGAGACTATGATTTTCCAAACGTGCTGCTATTACTTCCTTAACAATTGATTCCAACATTTCCCAACAATAGATGTTCGGCTAATCGGCCCAACCAGCTTTCTGCCTCTCCCTTTTTGTACAGGGGTGTCACATTGGCAGTTTTCCAATCCTCCAGTCCTTCTCCAGAATGCAAGGATTTGGGGAAAATTATAACCGATGTAGCCACTTTCCTATTACTTGTCGAGTGTTGGAATTTAATTCCTCCTCCGTATCCGTTTTTATTACTGGGATATTTCAAGTTTCTTCTACTGTCAAGACAGGTGCAAAATATCTTATTTTAATCCTTTGCCATTTCCTTGTTCACCATAACTATCTTCCCAGATTCAGTTACTAAGGGGCCTAAGTTCAGCTTGTCCTTTGTCTTCCTTTTTATGTATCTAAAGAAGCCCTTATTGTCAGTTTTTTATATTTCCTGCGATTTTTCTTCGTAATTTATTTTCTCTCCCTTTGTTATCTTTTTATTCCTCCTTTGCTGAATATAGCCTCGGACAGTGAGGCAAGTGAGGAGGTTATCGGGTCTCTGATGTTAATTTTCAAATCCTCTCAAGCCCCTGGCGACGTGCAGTGTCCAGGCATCAAGGTCTGATTGGGACCAAGAAAGCGCCTAAAGTTCTTCAGGAAACAAAGGAAATTCGGCATGTCCACTGAAGCACGATCAGTTACCACTGAAGCAAGATTGTAGAGCAATTGAAGGCTTTATTACACCAGATTCTTCCCCAGCAGTGCAGTATCAGAATGGCTGCAGCCAGGGAAAGCACAGACCTTTATACTCCGGCCTGCTGGGCGGGACCAGCAGGCAGAGCTCTACTAAGGAACCTCTAATACGAGGTGCCTCCAACATAGGTACTGTAATACCCTTAATACAAACTACCACATCCACATGAACTTTTACCAAATTTTACAGATGCACCACAGAAAGCATCCTATCTGGCTGCATCTCAGCCTGGTATGGCAACCGCGCGGCCCAGGACCGCAAGAATGAAAATCGCTTATTGTCACAAGTGGGCTTCAAATGAAGTTACTGTGAAAAGTCCCGAGTCGCCACATTCCGGCGCCTGTTCGGGGAGGCTGCTACAGGAATTGAACCGTGCTGCTGGCCTGCCTTGGTCTGCTTTCAAAGCCAGCGATTTAGCCCTGTGCTAAACAGTCCATGAAACTTCAGAGAGTCGTGAACAACACCCAGTCCATCACACGAACCTGCCTCCCATCCATTGACTCCATCTCCACCTGCCGCTGCCTGGGGAAAGCGGGCAGCATAATCAAAGATCCCTCCCACCCAGCTTACTCACTCTTCCAACTTCTTCCATTGGGCAGGAGATACAGAGTCCGAGAACACGTACGAACAGACTCAAAAACAGCTTCTTCCCCGCTGTTACCAGACTCCTAAATGACCCTCTTATGGACTGACCTCATTAACACTACACCCTGTATGCTTCACCCGATGCCAGTGCTTATGTAGTTACATTGAATATGTTGTGTTGCCCTATTATGTATTTTCTTTTAATTCCTTTTCTTTTCATGTACTAAATTATCTGTTGAGCTGCTCATGGAAAAAATACTTTTCACTGTACCTCGGTACACGTGACAATAAACAAAATCTAAATCCAATTTCAGTCTTATCAAATCAATTCAGGACAGTTTAAAAAGAGCAACTTGTAACTCACTCCCAGTGAGTTCTCCCAGTGAGACAGAGAAGACAGCCAGAGTGAGACAGCAAAGAGTGAGTTTGGGAATTTGAATCGAGGTGGGAATTCGAAGCTGGGTGGGGAGGAAGTGTTTTTTTTATCCCTGATAAGTGACTGGTAAGTAGTGTTTCTGTTTTTCTGTTTCTTTTCATTGGTATATATATATATTTTTTTTTTTCTTCATTGTTTATTTATTTAGTTAAATTTTTGGGGGGGAAATTGAAATTGTTCAAGTTAACCGAAGGTTTAAGACATGGCAGGAGATCTCAGACCCGTGTCATGCTCCTCGTGTGCGATGTGGGAGCTCAGGGACACGTCCACTGTCCCTGACTCCTTCACGTGCAAGAAGTGTGTCCAGTTGCAGCTCCTGTTAGACCGCTTGACGGCTCTGGAGCTGCGGATGGACTCACTTTGGAGCGTCCGCGATGCTGAGGACGTCGTGGATAGCACGTTTAGCGAGTTGGTCACACCGCAGGTGAAAGGTACTGAGGGAGATAGTAAATGGGTGACCAAAAGACAGAGCAAGAGTAGGAAGGCAGTGCAGGTGTCCTCTGTGGTCATCTCTCTGCAAAACAGATATACCGCTTTGGATACTGTTGAGGGAGATGGCTCACCAGGGGAAGGCAGCAGCAGCCAGGTTCATGGCACCGTGGCTGGCACTGCTGCGCAGCTGGGCAGGAAGAAGAATGGCAGGGCTATAGTGATAGGGGACTCAATTGTAAGGGGAATAGACAGGCGGTTCTGCGGACAAAATCGAGACTCCAGGATGGTATGTTGCCTCCCTGGTGCAAGGGTCAAGGATGTCTCGGAGCGGCTGCAGGACATTCTGGGGGGGGGAGGGTGAACAGCCAGCTGTCGTGGTGCACGTAGGCACCAGCGATATAGATAAAAAACGGGACGAGGTCCTACAAGCTGAATTTAGGGAGCTAGGAGTTAAACTAAAAAGTAGGACCTCAAAGGTAGTAATCTCAGGATTGCTACCAGTGCCACGAGCTAGTCAGAGTAGGAATGTCAGGATAGAGAGGATGAATACGTGGCTCGAGAGATGGTGCAAGAGGGAGGGATTTAAATTCCTGGGACATTGGAACCGGTTCTGGGGGAGGTGGGACCAGTACAAACCGGACGGTCTGTACCTGGGCAGGACTGGAACCGATGTCCTAGGGGGGTGTTTGCTAGAGCTGTTGGGGAGAGTTTAAACTAATGTGGCAGGGGGATGGGAACCGATGCAGGAAGTTGGAAGGTAGTAAAACAGGAACAGAAATAAAAGGCAGTAAGGGGGAAAGTGTAAGGCAGAGAAGCCATAGTCAAAAATCAAAAAGGGCGACAGTACAAGGTACAGTGACTGAGGGGAGCTCAATGAATAGGACCAGGAATACTAAAAGAAATAAAACGGGAAGTGAAAACATTAATGTTAAGCGATGCGGCAGGTTGTTACAGGAAGATATGGGTTCGATGACAAGGAAAATTAGGAGAAAGGTTAAGAGGAAATATAACTTAGGAGAGGTTACTGATCGAGGTGTTAAGATTAAGAACAGAGGTAAAAAGCCAACATAAGTGTACTTTACCTGAATGCTCGTAGTATTCGGAATAAGGTAAATGAGTTGATGGCGCAAATCATCGTGAATGACTATGATTTAGTGGCCATTACTGAAACATGGTTAAAGGATGGTCACGACTGGGAGTTAAATATCCGAGATAATCAAACTTTTCGGAAGGACAGAGTGGATGGTAAGGGAGGTGGTGTAGCTCTGTTATTTAAGGATGACATCCGGGCAACAGTAAGGGATGACATCGATGATATGGAGGATAAGGTTGAATCCATTTGGGTGGAAATCAGGAATAGTAAGGCGGAAAAGTCACTGATAGGAGTAATCTATAAGCCACCAAATAGTAACATTATGGTGGGGCAGGCTATAAACAAAGAAATAACAGATGCATGTAGAAATGGTACAGCAGTTATCATGAGGGGTTTTAATCTACATGTTGATTGGTTTAACCAGGTCGGTCAAGGCAGCCTTGAGGAGGAGTTTTATAGAATGTATCCGCGATAGTTTCCTCGAACAGTATGTAATGGAACCTACGAGGGAACAAGCGGTCCTAGATCTGGTCCTGTGTAATGAGACAGGATTGATTCAGGATCTCATAGTTAGGGATCCTCTCGGAAGGAGCGAACACAATATGGTGGAATTTAAAATACAGATGGAGGGTGAGAGGGTAAAATCAAGCACTAGTGTTTTGTGCTTAAACAAAGGAGATTACAATGGGATGAGAGAAGAACTAGCTAAATAGACTGGGAGCAAAGACGTTATGGTGAAACAGTTGAGGAACAGTGGAGAACCTTCCAAGTGATTTTTCACAGTGCCCAGCAAAGGTTTATACCAACAAAAAGGAAGGACGGTAAAAAGAGGGAAAATCGACCGTGGATATCTAAGGAAATAAGGGAGAGTATCAAATTGAAGGAAAAAACATACAAAGTAGCAAAGATCAGTGGGAGACTAGAGGACTGGGAAATCTTTAGGGGGCAACAGAAAGCTACTAAAAAAGCTATAAAGAAGAGTAAGATAGATTATGAGAGTAAACTTGCTCAAAATATAAAAACAGATAGTAAAAGTTTCTACAAATACATAAAACAAAAAAGAGTGGCTAAGGTAAATATTGGTCCTTTAGAGGATGAGAAGGGAGATTTAATAATGGGAGATGAGGAAATGGCTGAGGAACTGAACAGGTTTTTTGGGTTGGTCTTCACAGTGGAAGACACAAATAACATGCCAGTGACTGATGGAAATGAGGCTATGACAGGTGAGGACCTTGAGAGGATTGATATCACCAAGGAGGTAGTGATGGGCAAGCTAATGGGGCTAAAGGTAGACAAGTCTCCTGGCCCTGATGGAATGCATCCCAGAGTGCTAAAAGAGATGGCTAGGGAAATTGCAAATGCACTAGTGATAATTTACCAAAATTCACTGGACTCTGGGGTGGTCCCGGCGGATTTGAAATGAGC
Source organism: Scyliorhinus torazame (assembly GCF_047496885.1). Lineage (NCBI taxonomy): Eukaryota > Metazoa > Chordata > Chondrichthyes > Carcharhiniformes > Scyliorhinidae > Scyliorhinus > Scyliorhinus torazame. The sequence goes on from NC_092709.1 coordinate 384,734,604, forward strand.
AAACATGACACCACTGTTTAAAAAAGGAGGTAGGCAGAAAGTGGGTAATTATAGGCCAGTGAGCTTAACTTCAGTAGTAGGGAAGATGCTGGAATCTATCATCAAGGAAGAAATAGCGAGGCATCTGGATGGAAATTGTCCCATTGGACAGACGCAACATGGGTTCATAAAGGGCAGGTCGTGCCTAACTAATTTAGTGGAATTTTTTGAGGACATTAACAGTGCGGTAGATAACGGGGAGCCAATGGATGTGGTATATCTGGATTTCCAGAAAGCCTTTGACAAGGTGCCACACAAAAGGTTGTTGCATAATATAAAGGTGCATGGCATTAAGGGGAAAGTAGGAGCATGGATAGAGGATTGGTTAATTAATAGAAAGCAAAGAGTGGGGATTAATGGGTGTTTCTCTGGTTGGCAATCAGCAGCTAGTGGTGTCCCTCAGGGATCAGTGTTGGGCCCACAACTGTTCACAATTTACATAGATGATTTGGAGTTGGGGACCAAGGGCAATGTGTCCAAGTTTGCAGACGACACTAAGATAAGTGGTAAAGCAAAAAGTGCAGAGGATACTGGAAGTCTGCAGAGGGATTTGGACAGGCTAAGTGAATGGGCTAGGGTCTGGCAGATGGAATACAATGTTGGCAAATGTGAGGTTATCCATTTTGGTAAGAATAACGGCAAAAGGGATTATTATTTAAATGATAAAATATTAAAACATGCTGTTGTGCAGAGAGACCTGGGTGTGCTCGTACATGAGTCGCAGAAAGTTGGTTTTCAGGTGCAACAGGTGATTAAGAAGGCAAATGGAATTTTGTCCTTCATTGCTAGAGGGATGGAGTTTAAGACGAGGGAGGTTATGCTGCAATTGTATAAGGTATTAGTGAGGCCACACCTGGAGTATTGTGTTCAGTTTTGGTCTCCTTACTTGAGAAAGGACGTACTGGCACTGGAGGGGGTGCAGAGGAGATTCACTAGGTTAATCCCAGAGCTGAAGGGGTTGGATTACGAGGAGAGGTTGAGTAGACTGGGACTGTACTCGTTGGAATTTAGAAGGATGAGGGGGGATCTTATAGAAACATATAAAATTATGAAGGGAATCGATAGGATCGATGCGGGCAGGTTGTTTCCACTGGCGGGTGAAAGCAGAACTAGAGGGCATAGCCTCAAAATAAGGGGAAGTAGATTTAGGACTGAATTTAGGAGGAACTTCTTCACCCAAAGGGTTGTGAATCTATGGAATTCCTTGCCCAGTGAAGCAGTAGAGGCTCCTTCATTAAATGTTTTTAAGATAAAGATAGATAGTTTTTTGAAGAATAAAGTGATTAAGGGTTATGGTGTTCGGGCCGGAAAGTGGAGCTGAGTCCACAAAAGATCAGCCATGATCTCATTGAATGGCGGAGCAGGCTCGAGGGGCCAGATGGCCTACTCCTGCTCCTAGTTCTTATGTTCTTATGTTCTTATGGCCAGAGTCCTTTGCAGTCGGTAAGTGTTATGCATTGTCGATGGAGCCGATGGGCAGGCCAAGGGTTGCCCCCGTGACGGGTACACACGATGCAGAGGTGGCATGGTAAAGCAGCACGTGGTTCCCCCCCCCCCCCAACAATGCCCCCTGCCGAGAACTGGGGCAGGAAGCCCAGAGCCCTGGGCCCTTAGCCTGTGATATCCTTGGCTCCCTGCCAAGTAGCTGCTTCCGGCTTCCATAAGGTTCACTTTTTAAAAAAGGAGTACTAATCGATGCCAGTGTGACTGCTTGCTGTGGGGCCGCTGGGAGATCGTTGGATAATGGGTGGCTCCCTTTAATTGTGTGGAATAGGCCTTATGTGATGATAATTGGCTTGTCGCCACGCTGTGGCAGAATACCCATTTCGCCTACGGGGCGGGCAGGTTGCATCTCAAACTGTTTGGCGGCTGGCGCGTTTCTCGTTTTTGGCCTCTGGCCTCGTTTCACTCGAGTGAGAGCTGGGCAAGTCCGGTGACGAGCTGGAATTGCGCCCTATTTCTCTATTGCGCCAGGGAAGGCTGTAAAGAAGCATGGGCTGGGTGCAGGGTGATTGGGGTTTTGGGATATTGGGGATGGGCATCTTGATATCTGGAATTGTTGGGGTTCCTTGGTCATGTTTGTATTTTTCTGTTCCTATTTGGGGTTGAATGTTTTAAAAGTTGGACTTGGGTCGGGGGTTAAATTTTATGTGGGTTTTTGTTCCATTTGTTTCAACTGTTGTGAAAATATATAGCTCCCTGTTGGAGTACTATGTTTTAAGGGGTTTTTATGCTCTGAGTCTTTTCTGTGGGCATTTTTCTTCACTCTGGGCGGGAGCCGCCCTGTAAGCTGAAGCGTTAGCAAACAGGATCAGGGCGAAGGGGTTGATTGCAGCTCATAGTATAGAAGCTCTGTTTTAAATAATGAGCTTAGTGTTTTAGTTCTGTTTGAGGTTAGGTTTATTAAAAGTATGTTTTTGTGGTATCTGTTCCCCTTCCTGTTTTCTGTCTGCATATTTGGGTATAGTAGTGTGTGAGGGAGGAGAAGGGGGTGGGGGTCAGGGGTAGTTTACCGACAGTGACTGCAGGTTTCCCTTTGTTTAACCTCGTTAGTGGGTTTGGGGGCCATTTTGGGTGGACCTGGTTGCTGGACTTTCCATGGAACTGTTGGATAATCCCTCTTGACGGAAGTAGCTGACGCTGGATCAAGGCGGGGTGGGAGGCCCCCAATTCGTTCGATCGTCTGGAATGTCAGGGGGTTGAGTGGTCCAGTGAAAAGGTTGAGGGTATTCGGTCACCTTAAAAGTTTAAATGTCAATGTGGTGTTTGTGCAACAGACTCATTTGTGGGTTAGAAACCAACAAGTTTGCGGAAGGGGTGGGTGGGACAGGTTTTTCATATGGGCTTTGATGGTGGGGCCCAGAGTGTGACAATTTTAATCAATGAATCAATAAAAGGGTTCAGTTTGCGTCCGCTAAGATGCTGGCTGATCCTAATGGTAGCCACGTTATTGCCCGGGAGTCTTTGGCTGCCATCCTGGCGGTCCTGGTTAATGTCGATGTTGCAAACTGGAACTATACGGCACAGTGGCACTGTGGTTAGCACTGCTGCCTCACAGCTCCAGGGGCTCGGCTCCAATCCCAGCCTTGGGTCACTATCTGTGTGGAGTCTGCACTTTCTCCCCGCGCCTGCGTGGGTTTCCTCCGGGTGCTCCGGTTCCCTCCCACAGCCCAAAGATGTGCAGGTTAGGGGGATTGGCCATGATAAATTGTCCTTCGTGACCAAAAGGTTAGCTGGGGTTACTGGGTTACAGGGATAGGGTGGAGATGTGGGCTTACGTAAGGAGGTCTTTCCAAGGGCCGATGCAGACTCGATGGGCCGAATGGTCTCCTGTGTTCTGGATCCCAGGATGGATTGATCCAGGCCTGAATCGTTGACTCCAGCAGGATGGCCAAAGCATTGTTGATGGGGAGGTGGGGGGGGGGGGGGGGGGGGGGGTTGGGGGGGGGGGGGCATTTCCATGGTGTTTTTCACACTCAGGTGATAAAGATTTTTCCTTTCCCATGTACACCAGATATTCTCGCATATCGACTATTTTGCAGTGTGTAGGTCTCTACGAGGAAGTTACTTGGCCATCCAAGGAAGACGCATACAAATTGGCCAAGAAAAACAACAGTTCTGAGGATTGGGAACAATTTGGAATTCAGCAAAGAAGGACCAAAGGGATTGATTAAGAAGGGGAAAATAGCGTACGGGAGTAAGCTTGCAGGGAACATAAAACTGACTCAAAGGTTCTGCAGGAGAAAAAGATTGGTGAAGACAAATGGAGGTCCCTTACAGTCAGAAACAGGGGAATGTATAAAGGGGACAAAGAAATGGCTGAGCAACTAAAGACATACTTTGGTTCTGTCTTCACAAATGAGGACACGTCAGATCACAGAAATGTTGGGGCACACAGGTTTCAGCGAGAGTGAGGAACTGAAGGAAATCAATATTAATAGACAAATGTTGTTGGGGAAATTGATGGGATTGATGGATGATAAATCTCCAGGGCCTAATAATCTGATAATAATAATCCTTTTATAGTCACAAGCAGACTTACATTAACACTGCAATGAAGTTGCTGTGAAAAACCCCTAGTCGCCACATTCCGGCACCTGTTCGGGTAGACAGAGGGAGAATTCCGAATTCTCAGCCGGTACGGGAATTGAACCCGCGCTGCTGGCCTTGTTCCCCATTACAAACCAGCTGTATAGCCTACTGAGCTAAACCAGCTCCTGGCTCATAGATCGATTCATAGAACATACAGTGCAGGAGGAGGCCATTTGGCCCATCGAGTCTGCACCAACCCATTTAAGCCCTCACTTCCACCCTATCCCCGTAACCCAATAATCCCATCTAACCTTTTTTTGGTCACTGAGGGCAATTTATCATGGCCAATCCACCTAACCTGCACGTCTTTAGACTGTGGGAGGAAACCGGAGCACCCGGAGGAAACCCACGCAGACGCGGGAGAACGTGCAGCCTCCGCATCGTGACCCAGCGGGGAATCGAACCTGGGATCTAGCGCTCTGAAGCCACAGTGCTAACCATATAGAAATAGAAATAGGCTCAAGAAGTAGTGAACGCACTGCTGGTCATTTTGCAGGATTCTCACGACTCTGGAACAGTCCCTGCAAATTGGAGGATAACTATTTTAGATCTGTCCAGAAGATGGCACCGGAGCGAGGCGATCTGCGAGCTCTCCCTAGCAGATCCACTTTTTACTTAAATTATACCCGTTCTAACCTTTTTAAAATTCAATTCTAAGCCCTATTTTGTATTTTCTTGTATTCCCTTTTCTTCCCATGTACTTAATGATCTGTTGAGCCGCTCGCAGAAAAATACTTTTCACTGTACCTCGGTACACGTGACAATAAACAAATCCAATCCAATTTGAACTCCAACATTTAAAAAGAGAGGTAGAGAGAAAACAAGAAGCCTAATTTCGGTAGTGGGGAACATTCTAGAATCCATTATCGAAGATTCGACAGCAGAACACATTAGAAAATAGTGGCAGGATCAGACAGCATGGATTGATGAAGGGAAATCATGTTTGACAAATCTACGGGGATTCTTTGAGGATGTAACTCGTCGAGTTGACGAGGGGGAGCCAGTGGAGGTGTTATGTTTGGACTTTCAGAAGGATTTTGACAAAGTCCCGTATAAAAGATTAGCGTGTAAAATTACTCAGAAGGCCTCTGGCCACCTGGGAGCCCACCCAGACCCCCTCTGGATACCCACATACCCCAGCTGCTTCGTCAAGGGGGGGGCGTGGCCAAACTCAATCAGGGGCCCATCAGGTGTTGGCACTCCTCAGAAATGCTGCTCAATTGCAGTTGAAGCAGGGGGGTCAGGAAAGCTCACCCCAACCAGAGGATAACTGCACTGGGACCTTTGGAACCTTCCCTGAATCTCTGCCTCTCCGCACCGCCAGCTGCCTACTGGTGAGGCTGGCAGAGCTGACTGCCTCTGCCGCCACCTCCCAGGCGATGTTCAGAAGGTTCGGATTCAGTCTGCGGCCCACCCCGGGGGTTTCCCTCTGCTCCTCGCTGGCATGGAGCTGTGGGCACTCCTCGGACTTCCCACCTCATCGATGCAGGTTGCCTGACATCTTGGTGGCTGCAGACAGTGTGTGGCAAGTGGAGCGCTCAGAAACAACTCCAGCTGCCTGGCTCTTTACCATTAACTCTGGCTGCAGCAATTAGAACGCCCACTGAGCCGGAAATTGCTCAGAATTCCCGGCGGTAGAGTGCTGGCACATTGGTATGTCTGAACTCTTAACCAATAGCGCCTCCTATGAGAAAGTGAAATGCACATAATTCGGCCCTGGCATCTTGCAAACAGAAAACCCTGCCCATTATATGTCAGTATGCTGGTCCCAACTTGGTGTTGGTCCCAACTTGTTCAAACCTATCTCCTCTTGAAGGTTGCTGTGTTTCACTGCTTCTTCCTACTTCCTGAGTAAGACTCGGGCTGTTACAAAGTTGCTTCTGCAGTGAATCGCAGATTGACAAATTGGCAAACAAGCTGAGAGCCATAGCTGAAGCAGAGGGGGATTGACTGTACAAAGAACAGAGACTCTCACGAGGGAATGAGGGCAGGTTAATAAAAGGGAGGCAACTTTGAGGTGGAGAGGGAAGGGTTGTTATTCTTCACCATGTTCGCCAGCAATGTGTGCTTTGCATTTCTGATTTGGTGCCAGGTTTTCAAACTTTCAGCAGCGAATGAAGAGACTCCGGCTGACGATATAACTCTCAGACGTGGTACATTGTTAACTGTCCCCAGTAACAAACCCATTGAACGTTCCTCAGGAGTTAATTGGGACACGGAAATTAAGGGATCTTCTTCGCGTGGACAAGAAACTGCTTCAGGTGAGGAAGAACAGTGATTGTTTTAACAATAATCTTTATTAGTGGAAGTCGGCTTACATTAACACTGAAATGCGTAGAACATAGAACTTACAGTGCAGAAGGAGGCCATTCGGCCCATCGAGTCTGCACCGACCCACTTAAGCCCTCACTCCCACCCTATCCCCGTAACCCAATAATCCCTCCTAACCTTTTTGGTCACTAAGGGCAATTTATCATGGCCAATCCACCTAACCTGCACGTCTTTGGACTGTGGGAGGAAACCGGAGCGCCCGGAGGAAACCCACGCAGACACGGGGCGAACGTGCAGACTCTGCACACACAGTGACCCAGCGGGGAATCGAACCTGGGACCCTGGCGCTGTGAAGCTACAGTGCTAACCACTTGTGCTACCATACCGCCAGTCTCAATACTTTTACTCTTCCATAATTACAGAGAACACTGCAAGAAGGCATGGTCTGATGTACACGCCAGTACAGTTCAGTTTTGTAGCAACGGTGCAGTTCAGAAGGTACAGGACATTCAGCAACAGCACTGTTCTTCCGGGAGTATTGCTTGGAGGAACAGACCAATACCGTTCAGACTGTGAAACAAGGGTGCTGCTCGTGAAGAACAGCTTCGTTGTTGCTCAGCCTGTACGACAGAGGAACCACTCACAGTATATAATCGGGGCGCAGTTTGGGGGCACAGCATGGGCTCTGTTCAGGCAGTGAATTGCAGAATCATAGAATAGTTGCATCGCAGAAGGAGGGGTTTTGTCTGCCCCATGTTTCTCTTGGAGCTCATCAGCTCGTCCCACTCCTGTGCCTTTTTCCCATCGCCCTGCAATTTTTGTTTTTTTCAGATTCTCAGCCCCATCTCTTTGGAGAGTCCCAATTGAATCTGCCTCCATCACACTTAGGCAGTGCATTCTAGATCTTAACTACTCACCATGTGAAAATATTTTTCCTTCTGTCGCCATTTTCTTGTTTGTCTCCGCCTCCTCCGCCACAGTGGAGACCATGGCGTAGGCGGAAGGAAAAGAGTGCCCCCACAGCACAGGCCAGCCCGCAGATCGGTGGGCCCCGATCGCGGGCCAGGCCACCGTGGGAGCACCCCCCCCCCCCCCCCCCCGGGGCCAGATCGCCCCGCGCCCCCCCCCCCCCCAGGACCCCGGAGCCCACCCCCGCCGCCTTGTCCCGCCGGTAAGAGAGGTGTTTTAATCCACGCCGGCGGGACAGGCATTCCAGCAGCGGGACTTCGGAGAATCGCCGGGGGGGGGGGGGGGGGGGGGCGCCAACCGGCGCGCCGCGATTCCCGCCCCCGCCGAATATCCAGTGCCGGAGACTTACTGCTCTTCAGGGGGTGGGGGCGAGATGTTGACCTTACCCAGTCTGGCCTACACGTGACTCCAGGTCTACTGAAATTTACTGCCCTTTGAAATGGCTTTGTATCAAACTTCTACAGGAAAGTCAAACAAGAAACGAACAGACCAAGGCACCAGAAACAAGGAAGGCACTCTATTTGGTAAATGATCCCTGTTACCAAGTATACATAAATGAAGAGATAATGGAAGCTAGTCAGAAAGATACAGCAATTATCACCGAGGATTTTAATCTATATAGAGATGGGCAAAGGGACTGTAGATGAATAGCTCACAGAATGTTTTCAAGATAGTTTCTTGGAACAGCGTGTTATGGAGCCAAGCAGAGAGCAAGCTATGCTAGACCTGGTATTAAGCAATGTGTTATTGTTATAGGCCAGGGTTTAGAAAACTCCAAAGTGTATCATGGAGTTTACCTGACCCACAACTTTTAATGGATTGTGGTTATGGGGAACACAAGGGCCCACTGGTGTGATGCAACAGAGATCTAAAGTACTTTCAAAACAAAACCATGTTTATTTATGAATCCAGTCAACAGTTTATAAACATCTCAACACCAATAATCCCCACAGGTACAATATTCTATGAGTAACCCTTCATAACTTTCCCAACAACATCCATAAGCCCAAAAAAATCCTTTTTACAGAAAGACGACAGGTTTAAATTCTCTACAGAAACAGGCATTGCTTTGAAATCACCCAAACGAACATTGTTTAGCTAGAGATATCCAAGCACACCTGCTGGCTTTCACTGCAGCTCTCCACTCTGAAAACAAAACTAAAACACTGTCATGTGAGGGTACCTTTAAGAAATGGATGCTTAAGCAATGTACCTTTAAGAAATGGAGCTGATCATATTACTGAAGTGATGTCAGAGGGTTGGGGGAGGTGAGCTCACTTCTGCGTTTTGAGTTTCAGTTTGAGAAGGTAGCTGGGAGTGTCTGTGTGTTTTGCTGTGAGCTGCATGAAGAAACACAGAGCTGGTCTGTTGATTTCTGCAATCCAAAGACTATAAATATATTGAATGTAACCTAATGTGCTCCTATTTTTGAAGGCTTGAAGGCTTCTGGATGTTTAAAGGAACAGTTTGAAGGATTCTTTAGTGTTGTAGTCTTTTGGGGTTATCTTTGAAGTATTGGGTGTTAAGATATTCAATTATTGTTTTTAAAAGGTTAACTTGAGTTCATAGAAGAATCATTGCTTTGTTTTAAAAACCATTTGTCCATAATTGCTATATCACACCTGTAGAGTGGGGGATGTGCTTCCCACACCACAATCTATTATAAATTGTGGGTTGGTTGAACTCCATGAAACACTTTGGGGTTCTGGATCCCCCCCCATAACAATTGGGGGCTCAAGGGGGATAAAAGTCTATCTAGTGGATTGGCTTCGTAAACTTAAGAACAGTGAGGGGTGAGCATATTGTGGTTGCTTTTTAGGTGTGGTATTTTAGTTTAAGTGGGGAGTGTGTTGTGGACAATGGCTCTTTCAGAGGCTCAGAAGTTTTTGGGGGTGAAGACGGTCACACGCAGTACCTTATAGACAGAGACGAAAAGCAGACTGTTAGATTTGGCAAAAACATTGCAGTTAACATTATCTGACAAAATGCGAAAAGATGAGGTAATTATGGCGGTGGTTAAGCATTTAGAGTTGCCTGAGATACCGTTTGATTAATTGGAAATGGCAAAAATTCAGTTGCAAATTAAACAAATGGAACATGAGAAAGAATTAAAGCAGCTTGAATACGAAAGAGGTAGAGCAGAAAAAGAAAGAGAGAGAGAGGAAAAAGAAAGAGAGAGAGAGGAAAATGAAAAGGAGAGAGAAGAAATGAGAAAAGAAAGAATAGCCTTAGTAGAACAAAAAGAAAGAGAAAGGGAGACACAGATCAGGGAAAAAGATAAAGAGAGAGAGTTTGAACTTCAGAAAATGGGCATGAAACATGACAGTCAGTTAAAATTGGCAGATGTAAAGGGAAACGTACAGTTGGATGATAGTGATGAGGATAGCGAGAAAGTGCATCAAAGTTGAAGGCCTGGTGGGAATCTATTTAAATATGTCCAAGCATTGTCAAGGTTTGACGAAAAGGAGGTAGAAGCCTTTTTCATTTCATTTGAGAAGGTAGCTAAACAAATGAAATGGCTACAGGACATGTGGGTATTACTGATTCAAACAAAGCTGGTAGGTAGAGCTAGTGACGTGTTTGCATCACTACTGGAGGAGGTATCTGGGACGTATGAGGAGGTGAAAAAATCCATCTTAGGTGCATATGAACTAGTGTCTGAAGCCTACACACAAAGGTCTAGAAAGTTAAGGAAAGAATTTGGTCAAACCTACATGGAGTTTGAAAGGCTCAAACAGAGTACTTTTGATCGGTGGATAAGGGCTTTGAAAATAGACCAAACGTATGAAGCTCTCAGAGAAATTATAATTTTGGAGGAGTTTAAAAATTCAATTCCTGATGTAGCGAGAACTCACGTGGAAGAGCAGACGGTTAAAACTGCACGGTTAGCACCAGAAATTGCAGATGATTATGAATTAGTTCATAAATCAAAGCGTGATTTCCGACATCAGTTTCAGCCGGTGAGGGTTAGAAACTGGGGACCTGAGAAATATTCAAGTGGTAAAGGCAAAGGTGATCTGATGGGAGATAATAAGGAGAGTGTACCTCAGAATAAAAAAGAAATCCAGGAGGGTGGAAAAGAAATGAAAAGTTTGAAATGTTTTCACTGTAATAAACTAGGCCATGTAAAGTCACAGTGTTGGTGGTTGAAGAAAAGCACTGGGGAGGCTGATGTGGTAAAACAGGATAAGACAGTGGGGTTTGTTAAAGTGGAAAAGGAATGCCCAAGTGAAGCGAAGGAGGTACAAACGATTGTACAGCCTGTTCAAGAAGTAATTGATATGAAGGTGCCAGATGTCTTTAAAGAATTTACTTGTGTGGGTAAAGTTTACTCATGTGTCTCAGGAGGAGCAGGTAAAGAAGTCACAATTTTAAGAGATACGGGAGCCAGTCAATCTTTAATGGTAAGAGATGAGAAGTTATGTAGTTTGGGAAGAATGTTGCCAGAAAAGGTGAAGTCCAGTGAAGAGTGGTGAAGTGGTAATAGGAGTAATAGAGAAACTATCTTGTCCAGGAATACAGTTTATCTTGGGTAATGATATAGCTGGATCACATGTGGGAGTGATGCCTACTGTGGTTGATAAGCCAGTGGAAAATCAGAAAACTGAAGTGTTGAAGGACGAATATCCTGGGATTTTTCCAGATTGTGTAGTAACAAGGTCGCAAAGTCACAGGTTAAGACAAGAGGAGAAATCAAAGAGTGAAGATGAAGTTGAAGTGCAATTATCAGAAACCATTTTTGATCAGATGGTTGAAAAAGAACAAGAACAGGTGGAGGATGAGGCGGATATTTTTAGTTTTGGAAAATTGGCGGAGTTACAACAGAAAGATGTAGAAATAAAACAGATGTATCAGAAAGCATATACGGAAGAGGAATCTGAGAGTATACCAGTGTTATTACCGTAAAAATGATGTCTTGATGAGAAAATGGAGACCTGTACATATGCAGGCGGATGAAAAGTGGGCAGAAGTTCATCAAGTAGTATTGCCGGTAGGGTATAGAAAGGAGGTGTTGCGAGTTGCACATGAGGTACCAGTGGGAGGTCATTTGGGGACAGGGAAAACTCAAGCTAAAATCCAGAAACATTTTTATTGCCCTGGACTACATAAAGATGTAGCTAAATTTTTTCAATCATGTCACACATGTCAAGTGACAGGGAAACCTCAAGCAGTGATAAAACCAGCGTCCTTAATACCCATTCCAGCATTTGAGGAACCTGTTACAAGGGTCCTAATTGATTGCATAGGACCGCTTCCTAAAACAAAAAGTGGGAATCAATACCCTTTGACTATAATGGATGTGTCTACTAGGTTTCCAGAGGCCATTCCAGTATGTAATATTACAGCTAAAAAGATCGTGGAGGATTACTTATATTCTTTACTAGATATGGACTACCCACAGACAATCGGATCAAGCATCAAATTTTACCTCAAAGTTATTCAAATAAGTTATGGATAGTTTAGGAATAAAAAAATTTAAATCAACTGCATACCATCCAGAACCGCAGGGAGCGTTAGAAAGGTGGCATCAGACATTAAAGACAATGTTGAGGGCTTATTGTGAAAATTATCCAAAGGATTGGGATAAAGGAATTCCATTCGTACTGTTTGCAATTAGGGATGCACCTAATGAGTCAACCAGATTTAGTCCCTTTGAACATATTTTTGGTCATGAGGTAAGAGGACCACTTAAATTGATTAAAGAAAAATTGGTGGGTGAGGAATCGGAAGTTACACTATTGGATTACATGTCAAATTTTTGGGAACGATTAAATAGAGCAGGTGCATTGGCTAGACAACATTTGAGAGTTGCACAAAATGTGATGAAACGGGCAGAGAACAAGAACTCTGAAGTTCGTAGTTTTGCCAGTGGGGATAAAGTTTTAGTGTTGTTACCAGGAGTAGGTGAACCTTTAAAAGCTAGGTTTTGTGGACCGTATCAAATTAAATTGAAAGGACATTAGATGAGGTGAATTATGGGGTAAAAACACCAGATAGAAGGAAGACTCACTGAGTGTGTCATGTGAATATGCTTAAAAGGTACTTTGAAAGGGAAGGAGAGAAAAAGGAGTTTTTAATGATTCTGACTCAAAGTGACGAACCAAATCCAGATGACTGTGAATTTGGCATACCTCAAATTAAATTGGAAAATGAGGATATTCTTAAAAATTGGGATAAATTGTTGAGTTATCTTCCAGAGGAAAAACGAACTGACCTGAAAGAGTTATTGATATCACATGGGCAAGTTGTAGAGATAAATTGGGAAGTACTAAAATGGCTATACATGATCCAGCAGAGGGCAGTAGAGCGGATATGCTGATTGGCTGTTGCGGGGAAAATTTGCATCAGTGCATTGCGGTCACTGTATCTTGAAGGTAGTTTGTGGAGGAGCTGTTGTCAAGTGACAGTTAAACCCAAAACACTTCTTCAGTGTTTCCCTCCCTACCTCCTCCTCTAACCAAAAAAAGACAATCACTGTAAGGATCCCAGCTGAGTAAAGATCAAGAGGGAGACGCGAGGGCAGGTAGAAGTAGAAAGAAGTTGAACCGTGACGTCACAGCCTGCAGGTAAGTGATTGGCTGGTGACTGGTAAGTAGTTTTTCTTTTCCCTGAGGTGTTATCGTGCGGGGCGCAGTGGTTGCTGAGTGAGTGCTTGCTGATAAGGGGATAATTTTTTTTAAAAACTTACTGTTGGGAGTTTCCAGCTTAATCCGGTTGGAGTGAGGACAGAGTGACTGCTGGGTAAGTAGTAAAGATTTAAATTGTTTGCGCAGGCCCCTAACAGCTGATTGCTGTTCTCGTGCGGGGCGCAGTGGTTGCTGGTTAAGTGTTTTATTTTTAACCTGTATTTAAGTTGGGCAGTTTCTAAACCGTAGACACTACACTTGTAGTGTCCCCCACCCTTCCACCTCCTTTAACCTAAGGGGTTCAGTAAATAACAGGTAAGCTCTTTCTTTCTTTTTCTTTTTTTTATCTAGAGGGGATGGCAGGGAAGGCAGTGCAATGTTCCTCCTGCAGAATGTTTGAGGTGAGGGACGCCATCAGTGTCCCTGCTGATTTTACCTGTGGGAAGTGCACCCATCTCCAGCTCCTCAGAAACCGCGTTAGGGAACTGGAGCTGGAGCTGGATGAACTTTGGATCATTCTGGAGGCAGAGGTGGTCATAGATAGTAGCTTCAGGGATGTAGTTACTCCGAAGAATCAAGATGGATGGGCGACGGTGAGAGGGGCTGGGAGGAAGCAGTCAGTACAGGGATCCCTGTGGTCGTTCCCCTCAGTAACAAGTTTACCGCTTTGGATACTGTTGAGGGGGACGACCTACCAGGGGTAAGCCACGGTGAACAGATCTCCAGCACTGAGTCCGTCCCTGTGCCTCAGAAGGGAAGGAGGGGGAGCAGGAGAGCAATGGTTATTGGGGTCTCGATAGTTAGAGGGACAGATAGACGGTTCTGTGGCAGCGAAAGAGACTCATGGATGGTATGTTGCCTCCCGTGTGCCAGGGTCCGTGACGTCTCGGACCGTGTTTTCAGAATCCTTAAGGGGGAGGGGGAGCAGTCACAAGTCGTGGTACACATCGGTACCAACGACATAGGTAAGAGAAGGGACGGGGAGTTAAAACAGCAATTTAGGGAGCTAGGGTGGAAGCTGAGAGCCAGGACAAAGCATGTTGTCATCTCTGGTTTGTTGCCGGTGCCACGTGCTAGCGAGGTGCGGAACAGGGAGAGAGTGCAGATAAACACGTGGCTGCAGGGATGGTGTAGGAGGGAGGGTTTCAGTTACGTGGATAATTGGAGCACATTCTGGGGAAGGTGGAACCTGTACAGACAGGATGGTTTTCACCTGAACCAGAGGGGCACCAATATCCTGGGAGGGAAATTTGCTACAGCTCTTCGGGGGGGGGCGGTTTAAACTAATTTGTCAGGGGGCTGGGAAAACGAGCTGTGTCCCAGAAGCCAGTGTCGAGAGTAGTGAGGTACTGAGGAGGGTATCAAGGTCGCAGGAGCGTACCGGCAGACAGAAAGGTGGGTTGAAGTGTGTCTACTTCAATGCAAGGAGCATCCGGAATAAGGTAGGTGAACTTGGAGCGTGGATTGGTACCTGGGACTACGATGTTGTTGGCATTACGGAGTCGTGGATAGAACAGGGACAGGAATGGTTGTTGGAAGTTCCGGCGTATAGATGTTTCTGTAAGAGTAGGGAAGGCGGTAAAAGAGGTGGAGGACTAGCATTGTTGATCAAGGATAGTTTAACGGCTGCAGAAAGGCAGTTCGAAGGGGATCTGCCTACTGAGGTAATATGGGCCGAAGTTAGAAATAGGAAAGGAGCGGTCACATTGTTAGGAGTTTTCTATAGGCCCCCAAATAGTAATCGAGATGTGGAGGAAGAAATTGCAAAACAGATTATGGATCGGTGTGGAGGTCTCAGGGTAGTTGCCATGGGTGACTTTAACTTTCCAAATACTGATTGGAACCTCGATAGGTCGAACAGTTTGGATGTACAGTGCAGTTTTTGTACAGTGTGTGCAGGAGGGTTTCCTGACACAATATGTGGACAGGCCGACAAGAGCGTGGGGGGGGGGGGGGGGGCGCACATTGGATTTGGTACTGGGTAATGAACCGGGCCAAGTGTTAGATTTGTTTGTGGGAGAGCACTTTGGAGATAGTGATCACAATTCGGTGTCTTTCACGATTGCAATGGAGGGGGATAGGGCCATACGGCAGGGCAAGGTTTATAATTGGGGAAGGGGTAACTATGATGCGATTAGGCAGGAATTAGGGAGCATAAGATGGGAACAGAAACTGCCAGGGAAAGGCACAAATGAAAAGTGGAGCTTGTTCAAGGAACAAATACTGTGTGTCCTTGATAGGCATGTCCCTGTCAGACAGGGAGGAAATGGCCGTGTGAGGGAACCATGGTTCACAAAAGAGGTTGAATGTCTTGTCAAGAGCAAAAAAGAAGAGTATGTAAGGATGAGGTTCAGTGGGGTCGCTTGAGGGTTACAAGGTAGCAAGGAATGAGCTGGAAATGGGGCTTAGGAGAGCTAGGAGGGGCATGAGAAGTCCTTGGTGGGTCGTATCAAGGAAAACTCCAAGGCTTTTTACTCTTAAGTGAGAAATAAAAGAATGACCAGGGTGAGGGTAGGGCCGGTCAAGGACAGTAGGGGAAACTTGTGCATGGAGTCAGAAGAAATAGGAGAGGCATTGAATGAATACTTTTCTTCAGTGTTCACAAAGGAGAGGGGTCATGTTTTTGAGGATGAGAGTGTGATTCAGGCGTGTAGGCTGGAGAAAGTAGATGTTCTGAGGAAGGATGTATTAGCAATTTTGAACAACCTGAAGGTTGACAAGTCCCTCGGGCCACATGGGATATACCCAAGGATTCTTTGGGAGGCAAGGGGTGAGATTGCTGAGTCTTTGGCTTTGATCTTTGGGTCCTCACTGTCCACGGGGATAGTGCCAGAGGACTGGAGAGTGGTGAATGTTGTTCCTCTGTTCAAGAAAGGGAATAGGAATGATCCTGGTAATTATAGGCCAGTTAGTCTTACTTAGGTGGTCGGTAAGTTAATGGAAAAGGTCCTGAAGGATAGGATTTATGACGATTTGGAAAGATGCAGCTTAATCCGGGATAGTCAACACGGATTCGGGAAGGGTGAGTCTTGCCTCACAAATTTAATTCTTTGAGGAGGTAACTAAGTGTGCAGATGAAGGTAGAGCAGTTGATGTCGTATACATGGATTTTAGTGAGGTGTTTGATAAGGTTCCCCATGGTCGGCTCATGAAGAAAGTAAGGAGGTGTGGGATAGAGTCCCGAATTTTGGCCGGTTGGTAAAAATGGGTCCCCGGAAAAAAAGTTTGAAGAACACTGACATAGAAGACAGAGGGTGGTGGTGGATGGAAAATTTTCAGACTGGAGACCAGTTACCAGCAGTGTACCACAGGGATCAGTGCTGGGTCCTCTGCTATTTGTGATATTTATCAATGACTTGGAGGAGGGGGCTGAAGGGTGGGTCAGTAAATTTGCTGATGACACCAAGATTGGTGGAGTAGTGGATAACGTGGAGGGCTGTTGGAGGCTGCAAAGAGACATTGATAGGATGCAGAGCCGGGCCAAAAAATGGCAGATGGAGTTTAACCCTGATATGTACGAGGTGATTCATTTTGGTAGAAAAAAATTTGAATGCGGATTATAGGGTCAACGGCAGGGTTCTGAGGAATGTGGAGGAACAGAGAGGTCTTGGGGTTCATGTCCACAGATCTCTGAAGGTTGCCACTCAAGTGGACAGAGCCGTGAAGAAGGCCTATAGTGTGTTCGCGTTTATTAACAGGGGGCTTGAGTTTAAGAGCCGTGGGAATGGACTGCCTGCTGTGATAGTGGAGTCGGACACTTGAGGAACTTTCAAGCGGTTATTGGATAGGCGCATGGAGCACTCCAGAATGACAGGGAGTGGGATAGCTTGATCTTGGTTTCGGACAATGCTCGGCACAACATCGAGGGCCGAAGGGCCTGCTCTGTGCTGTACTGTTCTATGTTCTATGATATAGATGTGGGAAATGCTGTTCCAATCAAACAACACACATATAGACTTGACCCTTTAAAATTGGCACAGGTTAACAAAGAGATTGAGAGTATGCTTAAAAATGGCATAATTGAAGTGGGTTGCAGCCAATGGAGCTCACCCATAGTGATAGTACCAAAACCAGACGGTACCCAATGGTTGTTTGTGGACTATAGAAAGGTGAATGCAGTTACAAGAATGGACTCGTATCCTATCCCACGTTTGGAGGATTGCATTGAGAAAGTGGGACAATCCGCTTTTATTTCCAAACTGGATTTACTTAAAGGTTACTGGCAGGTACCTTTATCCGATTACCCAATTGTGCGGTATACATCGACGACCTGGGAGTTTTCAGCCAGACATGGAAAGAACATTTACATCATCTGATGGAGTTATTCAATCGACTTCAGGAGGCGGGTTTGGTGACAAACCTAGCCAAAAGTGAATTTGGAAAAGCCCAAATCACTTTCCTTGAGAAGTTTTCGATATCCTCGAGACGAAGGGAAATAATGCGATTTCTTGGCATGAGTGGATTTGATCGAACATTTGTGCAAAAGATTTGTAGCGTGATTGCTCCACTGATAGACTTGCTGATGAAACGTCAAAAATTTCAATGGACAGCGAACTTTCAACGGGCATTTGACTGCCTGAAAGCCGTGGTAACCGATGCTCCTGTATTGGAGAATTGCAAGGGACTCTGATCAGATTCAACTGAAGTGTCTAACTTTAAAGAAATGCCGAGGCGTAGAGGAATGGATGAATCGTGCAGAGACTTTCTTGTTCAAAGAGACTGTCAATCAAGAAGGATTTTGGTTGCTGGAAGAAGAACGAAAAAAAAAATGGACTATATTATTTTACCTGTTTGTGTGTGTTGTTTTTTTTGAACCGGTAAAGTGTTTTTACTGTGTGAGTTTCTTAATTGATGGTGCAAAGGTGAAAAATGAAACCATCTTGAAGTTGATGGTTTATTTATTTTTTCTTGGGGGGAGGCGTCATGTGAGAGTACCTTTAACCAATGGATGTTTAAGCAATGTACCTTTAAGAAATGGGGCTGATCATATTATTGAGGTGATGTCAGAGTGTGAGGCAGAGCTGAGCTCACTTCTGCTATTGATTTCAGTTTTAAGGAGGCAGCTGGGAGTGTCTGTGTGTTTTGCTGAGAGCTGCAGGGAGAAACACAGAGCTGGTCTGTTGATGTCTACAAATCCAAAGACTATAAATATATTGAATGTAACTTCTTGTCTGTTTTTGAAGGTTTGAAGTCTTTTGGATGTTTAAAGGAACAGTTTGAAGAGTTATTTAGTGTTGTAGTCTTTTGGGGTTATCGTTGAAGTAATGGGTGTTAAGATATTCAATGTTTGTTTTTAAAGGTTAACTTGAGTTCATAGAATAAACATTGTTTTGTTTTAAAAACCATTTTTCCATAATTGCTGTATCACACCTGGAGAGTACGCCGTGTGCTTCCCACACCACAATCTATTAAAAGTTGTGGGTCAGGGTGAACTCCATGAAATACTTTTGGGTTCTGTAAACCCGGACCCATAACAGCACACATACACACACCAGCTGTTTGCTCAAAGCGAAAGTAAAAGCAGAGTCACAACTCAGCTCCACCCACACACTGACATCACTGCAGCTATTTGATAAACACCCATTTCTTAAAGGTGCATCCACTACAGCTATTTGATAAACATCCATTTCTTAAAGGTACTCTCACATGATATTATGACACCCTGCTTGAGTGCACGGTCAATTTCAGCCCCACTTGATCTGGAGTGGCAACTTAAGAATAATAATAATAATCACTTATTGTCACATGCAGGCTTCAATTAAGTTACTGTGAAAAGCCCCTAGTCACCACATTCCGGCGCCTGTTCGGGGAGGCCGGTACGGGATTTGAACCCGTGCTGCTGGCATTGTTCTGCATTGCAAGCCAGCTGTTTAACCCACTGTGCTAAACCAGCCACAATTGGCAATTGCCAACCCAATAACCAACAATTGGCTGCCCAATATTTACAGTCACCAGGTTTGTAAATTTCAACACAATTAATTTTTATTTATTTGAAGAACTATAATGAAATTTAGGAGCAAATACAACTTGTTAACTATTATCTGATTCCAAATCCGCCACTTTGACTTTCTGCTACCCTCTATATATGTATATATATATATATATATATATATACACACACAGATACACATACATACACAAGGCAGACAAACACTGAGGGGAAGGGAGGGGTGGAAATAATATGTGAAAGGGAAAAGAGCCTTAGTTTCAGATGGTTGTCTTTAAGCAGGTCTTCCTTGAAAGAAAGCTTTCTGATCAAGGTCTGTATTACAGCCTGTAATGGTTTTCACTGTAGACTCATTGAGGTTTCTGCGTTTCAGAAATATAGCAAGAACAGCATTTATTGAGACTGAGTGGGAACAGGTCTTTTATACTGTGTCTATGTCACAACTCTGCTTTCCGTAAGTCTTTGCAAATCATCTCACTCAGGCAGAATCATCCAATCACCACCTGTTACCGGGCCCGCAGACAGTCAATCAAATCAAGTCCCATCCCATCTCTCGGGCGCTGAGAAGTCTGGGTCTTGCTGTCAAAAGCTAGCAGCACCAGATACCATGTTGCAACTTCTTGAATTCTTCCTTCTCTCTGCTGCTGGACTTAGGGTCTGGTTTAGCACACTGGGATAAATAGCTGGCTTGTAATGCAGAACAATGCCGGCAGCGCAGGTTCAATTCCCGTACCGGCCTCCGAGAACAGGCGCCGGAATGTGGTGACTAGGGGCTTTTCACAGTAACTTCACTGAAGCCTACTTGTGACAATAAGTTATTATTATTAAGATGCCCAGCAAGCATCCATGCATCAAAAATGAGAGCAGCAAAAATAAAGATAGGGGAAATAAGGGAATCAACAGGAAGTACCCTGAAAAATGAGTTTGGGTTATTTGATAAGACCATAAGACACGGGAGCAGAATTAGGCCAGTCGGCCCATTGAGTCTTCTCCGCCATTCAATCATGGCTGATATTTTCTCATCCCCATTCTCCTGCCTTCTCCCCCTAACCCCTGATCACCTTATTAATCAAGAACCTATCTATCTCTGTCTTAAAGACACTCAGTGATTTGGCCTCCACAGCCTTCTGCGGCAAAGAGTTCCACAGATTCACCACCCTCTGGCTGAAGAAATTCCCCCTCATCTCTGTTTTAAAGGATCGTCCCTTTAGTCTGCGACGGTGTCCTCTGGTTCTAGTTTCTTCTACATGTGGAAACATCATCTCCACGTCCACTCTATCCAGGCCTCGCAGTATTCTGTAAGTTTCAATAAGATCCCCCCTCATCCTTCTAAACTCCAACGAGTACAGACCCAGAGTCCTCAACCGTTCCTCATACGACAAGCTCTTCATTCCAGGGATCATTCTTGTGAACCTCCTCTGGACCCTTTCCAAGTCTAGCACATCCTTCCTTAGATACGGGGCCCAAAACTGCCCACAATACTCCAAATCGGGTCTGACTAGAGCCTTATACAGCCTCAAAAGTACATCCCTGGTCTTGTATTCTCGCCCTCTTGACATGAATGGTAACATTGCATTTGCCTTCTTAACTGCCGACTGAACCTGCACGTTAACCTTAAGAGAATCGTGAACAAGGACTCCCAAGTCCCTTTGTGTTTCTGATTTCCTCAGCATTTCCCCATTTAGAAAATAGTCTCTGCCTATATTTCTCCTTCCAAAGTGCATAACCTCACACTTTTCCACATTGTATTTCATTTGCCACTTCACTGCCCACTCTCCTAGCTTTTCCAAATCCTTCTGCAGCCCCCCTTGCTTCCTCAATACTACCTGTCACTCTACAGATCTTTGTATCATTTGCAAACTTAGCCTCACAGTGAAGGCATCCCAGGTAGCAGTGATAATGATATGTTGAATTTTATATTCAGTTTGAGGGAGTGAAGAGTGTGTCCAAGACTAGTATCTTAAACTTAAATAAGGGCAATTATTAATGCATTAAAGTTAGTTAACGTGAACTGGTAAATAAGGTAAAGGGATAGGTCAATTGAAACGAATACTTCAGAATGCACAGAATAGGCAGATTCCAATGAGTAAGTCTCAAGACAGTATAAAACTTAAAGAAAATACACACAATTGTGCGAAGAAAGGTGCCTGGTCAGAGGATTGGACAGAATGGGCTGGTTTAGCACAGTGGGCTAAATAGTGGCTTGGAAAGCAAACCTAGGCCAGCAGCACGGGTTCCCGTACCAGCCTCCACGAACAGGCGACGGAATGTGGCGACTAGGGGCTTTCACAGTAACTTAATTTGAAGCCCACTTGTAACAATAAGCGATTTTTATTTCATATAAAGAATAGCAAAGAATGACAAAAAGATTTGTTGCTCTTATTAGCCTTAGTTTTATTCGCTCTAATTCTGTCACCTTTGCTCACGAGTCGCCAGGTATCTTTCTGATACCGCCACGTGGTTCAAGCTCAAATAATGATTAATAATGCAGCACACCGCTTAGTAAATGTTAAATCAACGATCATTTATTATATACAGCAATAGATATTTATACAATAATCCTACTTCTAGACTATTACCTACCACTGAAGGCCAATACTTAACTTTGGAAATGGCCCACCAGGTCAGGGAAACGAATGGTCTATCGAATTGGGTCTTGCCTGCGGGATTCAAAAAGGCTGGTACGGGTCGATAGTCTGGAACACCTCTCTGGTAGCGATCGCTGGAGTAAGACTTACTTGTTCTTTCGTCAAAGGGTCTCGAAGGTTGCGAGTAGGAGAAGAAGGGTCGATCTGAACTTGGCCCCTTATTTTTATAGTTCCCAGGGGCTTCCCGCCTCTCGGGGCGGACCTTGACCCTGGTTCCAAGTGATTGGACTTGGTCCCAATCACTTGGTTCGATATGCTCCAATGATGGGGCGATTCCTTGATCGGGGGGGTGGTCGTCCATCTTTCTTTGTCTCAGCCACTGCTGGCGCCGAAAAGCCTGGATCGGCTTTATGTTGCTAATGTGTAGCAATTGTTCTCGGGGGTGGCTGCTTACTATGCAGATGATGTGGAGATGCCGGCGTTGGACTGGGGTGAGCACAGTACGAAGTCTTACAACACCAGGTTAAAGTCCAACAGGTTTGTTTCGATGTCACTAGCTTTCGGACCGTTGCTCCTTCCTGATTCACCTGAGGAAGGAGCAGCGCTCCGAAAGCTAGTGACATCGAAACAAACCTGTTGGACTGTAACCTGGTGTTGTAAGACTTCGTACTGTACTGTGCAGATGGCTGGGTTGATGTGCTGTTAATGGCTGCAGGTATCGGTCTGGGCCGACTTCCCCGGAGCCGAATACACTGTTTTGCCTGCAGCTGTCCGTTTGAGTCCTGTTGGCTGATTTTCCCATCAGCCTCTTTAGTTCGCCATTTTAGATCGGGGTTTGGCCATTTTACTCGGGAATCAGCCATTTTAGGTGGCTACAGATTGCTTCCAAGGGAAACCTAGCGAGAAATATAAATGAGACAATAAGCATTTCAACAGGTATTTAAATAACAAGGGGTTAACAAAGTGACCATTGGCCCTATTCTTGGGGAAATAATAATGGAAAATAAGGAGAGGGTAGATGAATTGAACAGGTATTTTGCATTGGTCTTCATGAAGATATAAGGAAACATCACAGAAATGTCTATAAATCAGGCAATGGAAGAAAGGGAGTACCCAGAGGAATTGCAATCAAGAACAAAGTGTTGGTGCTGCAGCAGATAGATGCCCAAGCCTGGATGGACTTCACCTTAAGGCCTTGAAAGAAGTGGCCAATAAGATAGTTGATGTGTTGGTTCTAGCTGTCTAAAATTTCCCAGATTCAGAGAAGGTTCCATTTGATTGGAAGTTGGCAAATGTTGTTCAAAAAGGGAAGGATACAGAACAGGAAGCGGAAAACTGCAGACCAGTACAGCTGACATCTGTTGGAGGGAACATGTTAGATGCCGTCATTGAAGATGTTATGACAGGGCACTTGGAAAATGTCAAGACCATCAGGCAGAGTCAACAGGGTTTTGTGAACCGGAACATCGGAATTAGGAGCAGTCGGTAATTCAGCCCCTCGAACCAGCTCCACTATTCAGTCAGATCCTGGCTGATTTCTTCCCGGTCCCAAATCCACCTCCCTCCCTGTACCCCATTTCCCTTCAACCTGTTTTTTAACCAGGAATGTATCTATCTCCGTCTTGAACCCATTTTAATGACTCAGATTATACCGCACTCTGGGGCAGCGCGTTCCAGAGATTCACCGCCCTCTGCGAGAAGTCGTGCCTTCTCAACTCCCAAATGGAAATCACTCTCCTGGAATTTTTTGAAGGAGTAACGTGCTGCGAATAAATGCAAGCCAGTGGATGCACTGCACTTAGATTTCCAGAAGTCATTTTATAAGATTATTGCAGAAAATAAAAACTCATGGGGCGGGATTCTCTGATCCTGCGCCAAGTCGGAGAATTGCGAACCCCGTGACGCCGCTCCGACCCCGGACCGCCGATTCTCCGGTCACCGGGGAATTGGCGGCAATGGCGCCGGCGCGGGACTCGACCAAACTCGGCGGGCATTCGGCCCGACGAGCGCAGAGAATCGCCGGGGGGGCGCTATGATCCTCCGTGTCAGGCCACTGTAGGGCTCCGCCATGTTGCCCGGAGGCTGGCACGGTGACGGCAACCCACGCCGGCCGTGGGGCGCGTGCGCGGACCCGCGCCACCCGTGCTGGCGCCAGTGTCGGCAGCTGGAGCTGCGTGAAGCGCTTCAGTGCCGTGCTGGTCCGCTGTGCGCCGCAGCATCGCTGCTCCTAGTGGCCAGATGACGCCATCATAAAACGCTTGGGCATTTACGATGGCGTCAACACTTAACCCCATTATCGGAGAATCCCGCCCATGGTGTGCACACATTAGCGTGGAGTTGCCATACAAGGGTTTTGTCTAGTTGGCAAGATGTAATGCCTAATGTGCCACAGGGATCAGTGCTGGGCTTCAACTTTTTACCATTGATATAAATGTCTTGGATGAAGGGACTGAAGGGTTAAGTTGCTAAATTTCCCGACGATGTAAAGGTAGTTAGGAAAGTATTTTTTGTGACTATTTTTGTCAATTTTGAATAAGACGTACGGGACTACAATTGGACATAGGTCTGTTAAGTACGTGGGCCAAGATATGGCAAATGGGGTATAATGTGCGTGAATGAGAAATTTTCCATTTTGTCAGGAAAAATAAAAAAAGAAGCTTATGAAAATGCTGAGAGATTGAAGTGCTCCGAGGTGCAGATAGATCTGGGTCTCCTCGCCCTTGAGTCAGGTACAGCAAGTAATTAGGAAAGCAAATGGAATTTTCTTGTTCACTCTGAGGAAAGTAGGGATGTTATGTTTCAATTGGATAGGACAATTATGAGACCACTGATCCCTTATTAAGGAAATATGTAAATGCATTGGAAGCTTAGAGAAGTTTGAGTAGACTAATTCCAGGAATGGGTGAGTTAACTCAGAAGGAAAGTCTGGAAAGGTTAGATTTGTATCCACTAGACTTCAGAAGAGTAAGAGGGCGCACAGTTAAAACTTTTAAACTCCTGCAGGGTCTTGACAGGGTGGATGTGGAGAGGATCTTTCTCGTTGGAGAATTTGGAACTCAGGGACACCTTTTAAAAATAAGGGGCTGGATTCCCTCTGTCCGGGGCCGGGCCGGAGAATTCCCCCCGACCGGCGGGAATTGTGCCATGCCGGGAGTGTCGGACCCCAGGGGAGGGCCTCCGATGTGGCCTGACCCGCGATCGGCGCCCACCGATCGGCAGGCCGGCCTCTCTGGCTGGTGGCCTCGCTTTCTTCCGCGCCGGCCCCTGTAGCCCTGCGCCATGTTGCGTCCGGGCCGGCGGGTTGAAGGAAGCCACTGGGCATGCGGGCGTTGGTGCCGGTGCCACTGGGCAGGCGAGCGTTGGTGCCGGTGCCACTGCGCATGCGAGCGTTGGTGCCGGTGCCACTGCGCATGCGAGCATTGGTGCCGGTGCCACTGGACATGCGAGCGTTGGTGCCGGTGCCACTGCGCATGCGAGCGTTGGTGCCGGTGCCACTGCGCATGCGAGCATTGGTGCCGGTGCCACTGGACATGCGAGCATTGGTGCCGGTGCCACTGGACATGCGAGCGTTGGTGCCGGTGCCACTGGGCATGCGAGCGTTGGTGCCGGTGCCACTGGCATGCGAGCGTTGGTGCCGGTGCCACTGGGCATGCGAGCGTTGGTGCCGGTGCCACTGGGCATGCGAGCGTTGGTGCCGGTGCCACTGGGCATGCGAGCGTTGGTGCCGGTGCCACTGGGCATGCGAGCGTTGGTGCCGGTGCCACTGGGCATGCAAGCGTTGGTGCCGGTGCCACTGGCATGCGAGCGTTGGTGCCGGTGCCACTGATCATGCGGTTGACGCCGGGATCAGCAGCAGGAGCAGCGTGAACCGATCCAGAGCCATGCTGGCCCCCTGTAGGGGCCAGAATTGCTGATCCTGAGGCCGTGTTGACGCCGTCGAGAAACGCGACGGAGTTTCCTACGGTGTTGATCCCCAAATTTCTTTCTCTGTCAGTCTGGCCTCAATAAAAGTTGAGATGGATTCGCACGTAAAAAGAAGTTATTTATTTAGCTTGCAAGCTTAATTCATCTTACAGAAACATAAGAGACATCCAGCCTCTTAAGCTCCAGAAAAACGACTGAACAAAGAGACAAAGGGATCTCTGTAAAATCAATTCAAATGGTATCAAGTTTCACATACTCGACGCCCATAGGTCAGCCTATGTCCCTCCTGACCTGTTTGATCTATTCTGATTGGCTCACTTCCAATCCCTTTCTCTGGCCCCTACAATGCAGCATCACTCTCATAGACACACCTCCTCCTGCTTTTTCCATGCGGTCTCAAACCCCTTTCTCCCTAACTGCCAGAATCAAAGTGGCTTATTTCTACATTACATTAACTAGTACCTCTAAAGTAACTATTTTATATCACATTCGTCAACGGCGTCTACACTTACCCTCAGGATCACAGAATCCCGGCCACGGGCTGGTTCATTTAAGACAGAGATTAGGAGAGTCTTTGGAACTCTCTTCATCAAACGGCAGTTAAAACTGTCTTTGAATAGATAGATGGGTGACCGCTAGAAAGGGCAGGCAGTCGGTGCAGGAATCCTCTGTGGCTGTCCCCCTCTACAACAGGTGGACCTCTTTGGATACTGTTGGGGGGGGGGGGGGATGGTCTATCAGGGGAAAACAACAGCAGGGGAGGGTCAAAGCGCAAAAGAGCGATAGTTATAGGGGAGTCTATAGTAAGGGGCACAGATAGGTGTTTCTGTGGAAGTGAAAGAGACTCCAAGATGGTGTGTTGCCTTCCTGGTGCCAGGGTCAAGGATGTCTCTGAATGAACATAAGACATCCTGAAGGGGGAGGGTGAACAGCCAGAGGACGTAGTGCACATAGGTACTAATGACATAGGCAGGAAGAGTGATGATGTCATGCAAAAGGAGTTCAGGGAGTTATATAGTAAGCTAAGAAGCAGGATCTCCAGGGTTATAATCTCAGGATTACACCCTGTGCCATGTGCCAGTGAGGCTAGAAATAGGAAGACAGTGCAGCTAAACACGTGGCTAAACTGGTGGGATAGGAGGGAGGGTTTCAGATTTCTGGACCAATGGGATTTATTCCGGGGCAGGTGGGACCTGTACAAGAAGGGCGGGTCACCTCTAAACTGGAGGGGCACCGATATCCTGGCTGGGAGGTTTGCGAGAGTCACTCGGGAGGATTTAAACTAATATGGCAGGGGGGTGGAGCCAGAGCCAGAGGGTTCGATTCCCGAACAGGCGGCGGAATGTGGGGACTAGGGGCTTTTCACACAGGGCCAAGGGGGTGGGAATTGTTAGTAAGGAATGAAGTTAAATCGATAACAAGGAGCGAGAGAGGATCAGAAGGCATAGAATCTCTGTGGGTAGAGTTGAGGAATCGCCAAGGTAAAATGACCCTGACGGGAGTTATGTACAGGCCCCCCAGCAGTAGTCAGGATGTGGGGCAGAAAATAAATCAGGAGATAGAAAAGGCTTTAAAAAAAGACAATATTACAATAATCATGGGGGACTTCAATATGCAGGTGGACTGGGAAAATCAGGTTGGTAGTGGATCCTGAGAAAAGGAATTGTGGAATGTCTAAGAGATTTTTTTTGGAGCAGCTTGTGACAGAGCCTACTAGGGAACAGGCAATTCTGGATTTGGTGATGTGTAATGAGGCAGACTTGATTAGGAAACTTAAGGTGAAGGAACCCTTAGGGAGCGATGACCACAATATGATAGAATTCACCCTGCAGTTTGAGAGGGAGAAGCTGGAGTCAGATGTAACGGTATTACAATTAAATAAGGGTAACTACAAAGACATGAGGGAGGAGCTGGCCAGAGTTGATTGGAAAAGGAGCCTCGCAGGGAAGACAATGGAACAGCAATGGCAGGGGTTTTTGGAGGTTATTCGCGAGGCACAACAGAAATTCATCCCAAGGAGGAGAAAACATGCTAAGGGGAGGACAAGGCATCCATGGCTGACAAGGGAAATCAAGGACAGCATAAAAATAAAGTAGCAAGAATTAGTGGGAAGCCAGAGGATTGAAGCCTTTAAAAGCGAGCAGAGGACAACTAAAAAAGCAATAAGGGGGGGGGGGAGAAGATGAAATATGAGTGCAAGCTAGCTAGTAATATAAAGGAAGACAGGAAGAGTTTCTTTCAATATATAAAAGGTAAGAGAGAGGCAAAAATAGACATTGGACCACAGGAAAATGTGGCTGGAGAAGTAATAATAGGAAACAAAGAAATGGCAGAGGAACTGAATAGTTACTTTGCATCAGTCTTCACGGTGGAAGACACCAGTGGGATGCCAGAGCTCCAGGAGAACCAGGGGTCAGAGGCGAGTGCAGTGGCCATCACTAAGGAGAAGGTTCTGGGGAAACTGAAAGGTCTGAAGGTGGATAAGCCACCTGGACCAGATGGACTACACCCCAGGGTCCTAAAAGAGATAGCTGAGGAGATTGTGCAGGCATTGGTGATGATCTTTCAGGAACCACTGGAGGCAGGAAGAGTCCCAGAGGATTGGAAAGTGGCTAATGTAACACCGCTGTTTAAGAAGCGAGGGAGGCAGAAGACGGGAAATTATAGGCTGGTTAGCCTGATTTCGGTCGTTGGTATTATTTTAGAGTTCATTATTAAAGATGAGATCTTGAAGTACTTGGAAGTGCATGGTAAAATAGGACTGAGTCAGCACGGCTTTGTCAAGGTGAGGTCGTGTCTGACAAATCTGTTAGAGTTCTTTGAGGATGTAACAAGGAAGTTAGACAAAGGAGAACCAGTGGACGTGATTTATTTAGAGTTCCAGAAGGCCTTTGACAAGGTGCTGTATGGGAGACTGTTAAATAAGTTAAGAGCTCATGGTGTTCAGGGTAAGATCCTGGCATGGATAGAGGATTGGCTGACTGGCAGAGGGCAGAGAGTGGGGATAAAGGGGTCTTTTTCAGGATGGCAGCCGGTGTCTAGTGGTGTGCCTCAGGGGTCTGTGCTGGGACCACAACTTTTCACAATATAATTGAATGATCTGGAAGAAGGTACTGAAGACACTGTTGCTAAGTTTGCAGATGATACAAAGATCTGTAGAGTGACAGGTAGTATTGAGGAAGCAAGGGGGCTGCAGAAGGATTTGGACAGGCTAGGAGAGTGGGTAATCAAGTGGGAAATGAAATACAATGTGGAAAAGTGTGAGGTTATGCACTTTGGAAGGAGGAATTTAGGCACAGACTATTTTTTAAATGGGGAAATGCTTCGGAAATCAGAAGCACAAAGTGACTTGGGAGTCCTTGTTCACGATTCTCTTAAGATTAACGTGCAGGTTCAGTCGGCAATTAAGAAGGCAAATGCAATGTTAGCATTCATGTCGAGAGGGCTAGAATACAGGACCAGGGATGTACTTCTGAGGCTGTATAAGGCTCTGGTCAGACCCCATTTGGAGTATTGTGAGCAGTTTTGGGCCCCGTATCTAAGGAAGGATGTGCTGGCCTTGGAAAGGGTCCAGAGAAGGTTCACATGAATGATCCCTGGAATGAAGGGTTTGTCGTATGAGGAACGGTTGGGGACTCTGGGTCTGCACTCATTGGAGTTTAGAAGAATGAGGGGGGATCTTTTTGAAACTTCCAGGATACAGCGAGGCCTGGATAGAGTGGACGTGGAGAGGTTGTTTCCACTTGTAGGAAAAAAATAGAGGCAGAGGACACCATCTCAGACTAAAGGGATGATCCTTTAAAACAGAGATGAGGAGGAATTTCTTCAGCCAGAGGGTGGTGAATCTGTGGAACTCTTTGCCGCAGAAGGCTGTGGAGGCCAAATCACTGAGTGTCTTTAAGACCGAGATAGATAGGTTCTTGATCAATAAGGGGATCAGGGGTTATGGGGAGAAGGCAGGAGAATGGGGATGAGAAAATATCAGCCTTGATTGAATTGCAGAGCAGATCCAATGGGCCGAGTGGCCTAATTCTGCTCCGCTGCCTTATGATCTTATAAATCTTGATTAACAAGGTGGTGAATGTTTCTTCGGATGGGCAGGAACGTGGGTATAGTTCGCAAATTAGATCAACCATGATCTCATTGAACGGCAGAGCGGGCTCAAGGGCCCAGTGGTCTACTGTTGCTCCGAATTCAGAGAGGGTCCGCATTCTGACGCTCTTATGTTCATGTACGGATAAAGTGAGTGGGCAAAGATCTTAGAACAAAGAACTCTGCGTTCTGCCAGTCGTGTTTTCCTGGGTGGGGCACTCGCCTGCAACGGGATTCTCCATTCCCGCCAACCCCCAATGGGATATGCTATTGTTGCTACCCCACGCCGCTGGGAGACCCACGGGCAGGATTGTGCTGCAGCGCAACGGAGAATCCCGCTGCTGGAGTACACTGTGGCGACTGTGAATAGTCTATTTTGTAGAAATAATAATAAAAGGGGCATTGTATCTAAATGATGAGAGATTGCAGAACTCTGAAATTCAGAGGATGTTGGGTGTTCTAGTGCATGAATTAGAAACAGCTCAAATGCAGGTACAGTAAGTATTTAGGAAAGCTGGTAAATTTTTATTTTCTGCACGGGGCATCGGATACAAAGGTAGGGAGGATATGCTTCAGCTGGAACGCACGTGTTGTCTTCAAAGGAATAATTGAACAAAGTAGGCTTGCATCTGCTGGAGCTAAGAAGAATGGGGGTTGACTTGATTGAAACATTTAGGATGGAATTTCCCCCCCAACATGACAGTGTTGTTTTGGGCACGGAAATCAGTGAAATTTGTTGGCGCGAATCTGATTGCGATCTTCCCGCACTTAAGAACATAAGAACGAGGAGCAGGAGGAGGCCATCTGGCCCCTCGAACCTGCTCCACCATTCAATTAGATCATGGCTGATCTTTTGTGGACTCAGCTCCACTTTCCGGCCCGAACACCATAACCCTTAATCCCTTTATTCCTCAAAAAACTATCTGTCTTTATCTTAAAAACATTTAATGAAGGAGCCTCTACTGCTTCACTAGGCACGGAATTCCATAGATTCACAACCCTTTGGGTGAAGAAGTTCCTCCTAAACTCAGTCCTAAATCTACTTCCCCTTATTTTGAGGCTATACCCCCTAGTTCTGCTTTCACCCGCCAGTGGAAACAACCTGCCCGCATCTATCCTATCTATTCCATTCATAATTTTATCTGTTTCGATAAGATCCCCACTCATCCTTCTAAATTCCAACGAGGACAGTCCCAGTCTACTCAACTTCTCCTCGTAATCCAACCCCTTCAGCTCTGGGATTAACCTAGTGAATCTCCTCTGCACACCCTCCAGTGCCAGTACGTCCTTTCTCAAGTAAGGAGACCAGAACTGAACACAATTCTCCAGGTGTGGCCTCACTAACATCTTATACAATAGCAGCAGAACCTCCCTAGTCTTAAACTCTATCCCTCTAGCAATGAAGGACAAAATTCCATTTGCCTTCTTAATCACCTGTTGCACCTGTAAAGCAACTTTTTGCGACTCATGCACTCGCACACCCAGGTCTCTCTGCACAGCAGCATGTTTTACCATTTTATCATTTAAATAATAATCCCTTTTGCTGTTATTCCTACCAAAATGGATAACCTCACATTTGTCAACATTGTATTCAATCTGCCAGACCCTTGCCCATTTACTTAGCCTATACAAATCTCTCTGCAGACTTCCAGTATCCTCTGCACTTTTTGCTTTACCACTTATCTTAGTGTCGTCTGCAAACTTGGACACATTGCCCTTGGTCCCCAACTCCAAATCATCTATGTAAATTGTGAACAGTTGTGGGCCCAACACTGATCCCTGAGGGACACCACTAGCTACTGATTGCCAACCAGAGAAACACCCATTAACCCCCACTCTTTGCTTTCTATTAATTAACCAATCCTCTATCCATGCTACTACTTTCTCCTTAATGCCATGCATTTTTACCTTATGCAACAACCTTTTGTGTGGCACCTTGTCAAAGGCTTTCTGGAAATCCAGATATACCACATCCATTGGCTACCCGTTATCTACCGCACTGGTAATGTCCTCAAAAAATTCCACTAAATTAGTTATGCACGACCTGCCCTTTATGAGCCCATGCTGCGTCTGCCCAATGGGACAATTTCCATCCAGGTGCCTCGCTATTTCTTCCTTGATGATAGATTCCAACATCTTCCCTACTACCGAAGTTAAGCTCACTGGCCTATAATTACCCGCTTTCTGCCGGCCTCCTTTTTTAAACAGTGGTGTCACGTTTGCTAATTTCCAATCCGCCGGGACCACCCCAGAGTCTAGTGAATTTTGGTAAATTATCACTAGTGCATTTGCAATTTCCCTAGCCATCTCTTTTAGCACTGTGGGTTGCATTCCATCAGGGCCAGGAGACTTGTCTACCTTTAGCCCCATTAGCTTGCCCATCACTACCTCCTTGGTGATAACAATCCTCTCAAGGTCCTCACCTGTCATAGCCTCATTTCCATCAGTCACTGGCATGTTATTTGTGTCTTCCACTGTGAAGACCGACCCAAAAAACCTGTTCAGTTCCTCAGCCATTTCCTCATCTCCCATTATTAAATCTCCCTTCTCATCCTCTAAAGGACCAATATTTACCTTAGCCACTCTTTTTTGTTTTATATATTTGTAGAAACTTTTACTGTCTGTTTTTATATTCTGAGAAAGTTTACTCTCATAATCTATCTTACTCTTCTTTATAGCTTTTTTAGTAGCTTTCAGTTGCCCCCTAAATATTTCCCAGTCCTCTAGCCTCCCACTAATCTTTGCTACTTTGTATGCTTTTTCCTTCAATTTCATACTCTCCCTTATTTCCTTTGGTATCCCCGGTCGATTTTCCCTCTTTCCACCGTCCTTCCTTTTTGTTGGTATAAACCTTTGCTGAGCACTGTGAAAAATCGCTTGGAAGGTTCTCCACTGTTCCTCAACTGTTTCACCATCAAGTCTTTGCTCCTGGTCTACATCAGCTCGTTCTTCTCTCATCCCATTGTAATCTCCTTTGTTTAAGCACAAAACACGAGTGCTTGATTTTACCTTCTCACCCTCCATCTGTATTTTAAATTCCACCACATTGTGATCGCTCCTTCCGAGAGGATCCCTAACGATGAGATCCTGAATCAAAGCTGTCCCATTACACATGACCAGATCTAGGACCAGATCTGTTCCCTCGTAGGTTCCATTACATACTGTTCTAGGAAACTATCGCGGATACATTCTATAAACTCCTCCTCAAGACTGCCTTGACCGACCTGGTTAAACCAATCGACATTGTAGATTAAAATTCCCCTTGATAACTGCTGTACCATTTCTACATGTATCAGTTATTTCTTTGTTTATTGCCTGCCCCACCAGATGACTTGGTCATTTTTTTGAAGGGGGACATGTTTTCCACCTGCATTGAAAGGGTCGCCCTGATCTCAAAGTAGTGACCGGCCCACTTCCCCCTCCTCCCACCTGACAGACTTAGTGACCCCCCCCCCCCCCCCACAGATAAGAGGAACACCCCCAACCCTTGACAACAGAGAGGCAACCGCCCCCACAACACAAAATGTTTGGGTCACCCACCTCACACCACGCAGGCACCCAAACCTCCCCATCCTCGACGGCATAATTCACCCCCCCTCCCAGCTGACTGGCATCAGCCCCACCAAGTAAGCAACAGTCCACTGAGCTCGCCAAATGCCCACCTCTTCATGTCCCGCCCATTCAGGCTCCTTCCTCTTCGAGCCCCACCTCTTGATACTGCCAGGGTGCAAGGGGACATTACCAGGGCACTGCCCTGCCACGCCCCCGACCACCCATGGGCTACAACAACCTCCGAGCCCCCTGGCATAGTCAGCAAGTCTGGAGATCACCGGTGATTCACACTGGCACCACATCACAGATTAACTTACTTACCTTGCAGGTCAGCTGTTTCGTTCGGGAGTGAGAGCTGGGACCTTAGAATCAGCGCGGGAATTTTGAAAAAGCGCGGGGGCTGCGAGGCAGAGGGGACCATTTAAAAGGTCGCTGCCTGGGTGAGGTAAGTACTGATTAACTTCCTTACCTTGCAGGTCAGCTGTTGAGTTCGGGAGTGAGAGCTGGGACCTCAGAATCAGCGCGGGAATTTTGAAAAAGCGCGGGAGCTGCGAGGCAGAGGGCACCATTTAAAAGGTCGCTGTCTGTGGTGAGGTGAGTACAGATTAACTTGCTTACCTTGCAGGTCAGCTGTTGAGTTCGGGAGTGAGAGCTGGGACCTTAGAAAAAGCGCGGGGGCTGCGAGGCAGAGGGGACCATTTAAAAGGTCGCTGTCTGTGGTGAGGTGAGTACAGATTAACAACTTACTTACCTTGCAGGCCAAGTCGATTTCAGCAGGAGCGGAGCAGGCTAGTCCATTTCAGCGGGGGCAGTGCGGAAGTGATTTCTGGGAGGTAAGTTTCTCCTATAAATTTTTTTTAAAAATTCTCGTGTTTAAGTTGGGAACAGGAAGTCGACCCGCGGAATTCTGGGAAGACCCTCACCATTAAATTCTGGTGGAGAGGAAACCCGAGACACTACACGTGTAGTGTCTCCCACCCGCCCTCCTCCTCTAACCTAATAATAAAACCCATTGGTGTGAGGTAAGTACCATATTTTATTATTGTTATTAATAATTTTTTTTTTATATATAAAAAAATTTAATTTAGTTGTTAGCCAGATCTTGGTAGAACGTTAGAGTAATGGCAGGGAAGGGAGTGCAATGTTCCTCCTGCAGGATGTTTGAGGTGAGGGATGCCGTTAGTGTCCCTGCTGATTTTACCTGCAGGAAGTGCTGCCATCTCCAGCTCCTCCACGACCGAGTTAGGGAACTGGAGCTGGAGTTGGAAGAACTTCGGATCATTCGGGAGGCAGAGGGGGTCATAGGTAGCAGCTTCAGGGAATTAGTTACACCAAAGATTGGAGATAGATGGGGAACTGTAAGAGGGACGGGGAAAAAACAGTCAGTGCAGGGATCCCCTGCGGTCGTTCCCCTGAGAAACAAGTATACCGCTTTGGATACTTGTGGGGGGGACGACTTACCAGGGGTAAGCCATGGGGTACGGGCCTCTGGCACAGAGTCTGTCCCTGTTGCTCAGAAGGGAAGTGGGGAGAGGAGCAGAGCATTAGTAATTGGGGACTCTGTAGTCAGGGGCACAGATAGGAGATTTTGCGGGAGCGTGAGAGACTCACGTTTGGTATGTTGCCTCCCAGGTGCAAGGGTACGTGATGTCTCGGATCGTGTTTTCCGGGTCCTTAAGGGGGAGGGGGAGCAGCCCCAAGTCGTGGTCCACATTGGCACTAACGACATAGGTAGGAAAGGGGATAAGGATGTCAGGCAGGCTTTCAGGGAGCTAGGATGGAAGCTCAGAACTAGAACAAACAGAGTTGTTACTTCTGGGTTGTTGCCCGTGCCACGTGATAGTGAGATGAGGAATAGGGAGAGAGAGCAATTAAACACGTGACTACAGGGATGGTGCAGGCGGGAGGGATTCAGATTTCTGGATAACTGGGGCTCTTTCTGGGGAAGGTGGGACCTCTACAGACAGGATGGTCTACATCTGAACCTGAGGGGCACAAATATCCTGGGGAGGAGATTTGTTAGTGCTCTTTGGGGGGGGTTTAAACTAATGCAGCAGGGGCATGGGAACCTGGATTGTAGTTTTAGGGTAAGGGAGAATGAGAGTATAGAGGTCAGGAGCTCAGATTTGACGTCGCAGGAGGGGGCCAGTGTTCAGGTAGGTGGTTTGAAGTGTGTCTACTTCAACGCCAGGAGTATACGAAATAAGGGAGGGGAACTGGCAGCATGGGTTGGTACCTGGGACTTCGATGTTGTGGCCATTTCGGAGACATGGATAGAGCAGGGACAGGAATGGATGTTGCAGGTTCCGGGGTTTAGGTGTTTTAGGAAGCTCAGAGAAGGAGGCAAAAGAGGGGGAGGTGTGGCGCTGCTAGTCAAGAGCAGTATTACGGTGGCGGAGAGGATGCTAGATGGGGACTCATCTTCCGAGGTAGTATGGGCTGAGGTTAGAAACAGGAAAGGAGAGGTCACCCTGTTGGGAGTTTTCTATAGGCCTCCAAATAGTTCTAGGGATGTAGAGGAAAGGATGGCGAGGATGATCCTGGATAAGATCGAAAGTAATAGGGTAGTTATTATGGGAGACTTTAACTTTCCAAATATTGACTGGAAAAGATATAGTTCGAGTACATTAGATGGGTCGTTTTTTGTACAGTGTGTGCAGGAGGGTTTCCTGACACAGTTTGTTGACAGGCCAACAAGAGGCGAGGCCACATTGGATTTGGTTTTGGGTAATGAACCAGGCCAGGTGTTGGATTTGGAGGTAGGTGAGCACTTTGGGGACAGTGACCACAATTCGGTGACGTTTACGTTAAGGATGGAAAGGGATAAGGATACACCGCATGGCAAGAGTTATAGCTTGGGGAAGGGAAATTATGATGCCATTAGACGTGACTTGGGGGGGATAAGGTGGAGAAGTAGGCTGCAAGTGTTGGACACACTGGATAAGTGGAGCTTGTTCAAGGATCAGCTACTGCGTGTTCTTGATAAGTATGTGCCGGTCAGGCAGGGAGGAAGGTGCCGAGCGAGGGAACCGTGGTTTACCAAAGAAGTGGAATCTCTTGTTAAGAGGAAGAAGGAGGCCTATGTGAAGATGAGGTGTGAAGTTTCAGTTGGGGCGATGGATAGTTACAAGGTAGCGAGGAAGGATCTAAAGAGAGAGCTAAGACGAGCAAGGAGGGGACATGAGATGTATTTGGCAGGAAGGATCAAGGAAAACCCAAAAGCTTTCTATAGGTATGTCAGGAATAAGCGAATGACTAGGGACAGAGTAGGACCAGTCAAGGACAGGGATGGGAAGTTGTGTGTAGAGTCTGAAGAGATAGGCGAGATACTAAATGAATATTTTTCGTCAGTATTCACTCAGGAAAAAGATAATGTTGTGGAGGAGAATGCTGAGCTCCAGGTAAATAGATTAGATGGCATTGAGGTACGTAGGGAAGAGGTGTTGGCAATTCTGGACAGGCTGAAAATAGATAAGTCCCCGGGACCTGATGGGATTTATCCTAGGATTCTCTGGGAGGCCAGGGAAGAGATTGCTGGACCATTGGCTTTGATTTTTATGTCATCATTGGATACAGGAATAGTGCCAGAGGACTGGAGGATAGCAAATGTAGTCCCTTTGTTCAAAAAGGGGAGCAGAGACAACCCCGGCAACTATAGACCAGTGAGCCTCACGCCTGTAGTGGGTAAAGTCTTGGAGGGGATTATAAGAGACAAGATTTATAATCATCTAGATAGGAATAATATGATCAGGGATAGTCAGCATGGCTTTGTGAAGGGTAGGTCATGCCTCACAAACCTTATCGAGTTCTTTGAGAAGGTGACTGAACAGGTAGACGAGGGTAGAGCAGTTGATGTGGTGTATATGGATTTCAGCAAAGTGTTTGATAAGGTTCCCCACGGTAGGCTATTGCAGAAAATACGGAGGCTGGGGATTGAGGGTGATTTAGAGATGTGGATCAGAAATTGGCTAGCTGAAAGAAGACAGAGGGTGGTGGTTGATGGGAAATGTTCAGAATGGAGTTCAGTTACAAGTGGAGTACCACAAGGATCTGTTCTGGGGCCGTTGCTGTTTGTCATTTTTATCAATGACCTAGAGGAAGGCGCAGAACGGTGGGTGAGTAAATTTGCAGACGATACTAAAGTCGGTGGTGCTGTCGATAGTGTGGAAGGAAGTAGCAGGTTACAGAGGGATATAGATAAGCTGCAGTGCTGGGCTGAGAGGTGGCAAATGGAGTTTAATGTAGAGAAGTGTGAGGTGATTCACTTTGGAAGGAAAAACAGGAATGTGGAATATTTGGCTAATGGAAAAGTTCTTGAAAGTGTGGATGAGCAGAGGGATCTAGGTGTCCATGTACATAGATCCCTGAAAGTTGCCACCCAGGTTGATAGGGTGGTGAAGAAGGCCTATGGAGTGTTGGCCTTTATTGGTATAGGGATTGAGTTCCGGAGTCAGGAGGTCATGTTGCGGCTGTACAGAACTCTGGTACGGCCGCATTTGGAGTATTGCGTACAGTTCTGGTCACCGCATTATAGGAAGGACGTGGAGGCTTTGGAACGGGTGCAGAGGAGATTTACCAGGATGTTGCCTGGTATGGAGGGAAAATCTTATGAGGAAAGGCTGATGGACTTGAGGTTGTTTTCGTTAGAGAGAAGAAGGTTAAGAGGAGACTTAATAGAGGCATACAAAATGATCAGAGGGTTAGATAGGGTGGACAGTGAGAGCCTTCTCCCGCGGATGGAAATGGCTAGCACGAGGGGACATAGCCTTAAACTGAGAGGTAATAGATATAGGACAGAGGTCAGGGGTAGGTTCTTTACGCAAAGAGTAGTGAGGCCGTGGAATGCCCTACCTGCTACAGTGGTGAACTCGCCAACATTGAGGGCATTTAAAAGTTTATTGGATAAACATATGGATGATAATGGTATAGTGTAGGTTAGATGGCTTTTGTTTCGGTGCAACATCGTGGGCCGAAGGGCCTGTACTGCGCTGTATTGTTCTATGTTCTATGTTCTATCACAGCGAGGTGTAAGAACATAGCGTGTACTTAGAAGATTTGGTTTCAAGCTGAATTTGAACATTAAAATGTATTTAAGTTCAGGTTCGTGCCCTTGCTGGGCATGAACTTGGTTAAGTCTGCTGGGAAAGCCCGGGGACATTACAAAGTGAGGGTTGGCGCCCGGCACAAATCTCGCTCCAGACCTCTCCCGGCATTTTCCCGACATAGCAGGATTTATGCAGGGTGCAATGTGGCCAGAAAATCGTCCCCTTATCATCCTCAAAGATGTTGACAAGTTGGATGTGGAGATGTTTTGCAGGAGAATTTTAGAACTAGGGGTCATTGTTTAAAAATGAAGGGCAGGCTTCTCTGTTCAGGAGACGATGTTCTCCCACTTGAGCTGAAGGCCCTCTGGTTAGCACTGATGCGAGGAGTGGCTCTAAGAAGCTGTAACCCAGAAGCTGGCTGGGTTGTTTAATTTCCTTTCCCTTCAAGCTTGAATGGATTCCAGGTAGTCTGCTGTGAAAGTAACCACGATGGGCAGCACAGTAGCACAGTGGGTAGCACTGTTGCTTCACAGCTGCAGGGTCCCAGGTTCGTCTCCCGGCTTGGGTCACTGTCCGTGTGGAGTCTGCCTCTTCTCCCCGTGTCTGCGTGTTTCCTCCGGGTGCTCCGGTTTCCTCCCACGAGTCCCGAAAGACGTGGCGTTAGGTAATTTGGACATTCTGAATTCTTCCTGTGTACCCGAACAGGCGCCGGAATGTGTTGACTAGGGAATTTTCACAGCAACTTCATTGCAGCATTAATGTATGCCTACTTGTGAGAATAAAGATTATTGTTATGCTTCTAAACATCTAGCTATGATTGACAGCTCATGACCACATCAAGACAGTTATTTCCTTTCTGTTGAGAAAAAGAGGAAGTGTAAGCACTTAACGCCTAGATGTTTATAAACACTGTGATTAGCAGAGTCTTTGAATATTTTTAAGGAAGAGCTAAATGGATTCTCTTTTTCTTGACCTTTTTGTTGTCTTGGCCGATATTTATTGACCATTGCCCTCCAGAGGTTGTTGGTGAGCTGCCTTCATGAACCGTTGCAGTCCACCTGGTGTCGGTTCACCCATGCTGCTGTTAGGCAGGAAGCTACATGATTTTAACCTAGCAACAGTGAAGGGACCGCGATATATTTTCCAGTCAGGGTGGTGACGGGCTTGGAAGGGAGCCACCAGATATCTGCTGCTCCTCTGCTTCCAGTTGGAAGCAGTCTTGGTTTGGATGGTCCTGTCTAATGAGCCATGGGTGAGCTCCAGTCACGAATCTTGCAGACGGCGTACACTTTTGCCACTGTGTGTTGGAGGCGGAGGGAATTTATTTATTTTGGATGAGGTTTGGTGGGAGGGTTGGCAATCAAGCAAGCTACTTTGTTCTGCATGGTTTAAACTTAACCAGGTTAGGGAAGAGTATTCCATCACAACCTTTACATGTACCTCATAGACAGTGGACATGCTTTGGGGAGTCAGGAGTGAGTTAGTCAGTGAAGGATTCCTCGCCTCTGAACAGCTCTTGTAACCTCAGTATTTATATGCCTACTCTAGCTCAGGTTCCCATAAATTGTAACCCCCCCCCCAGGATGTTCATAGTGGGGTATTCAATGATAAAATGCCGTTGAATGTCTTGGGGTCATGCTTAGAATCTCTTGTTAAAAATCATCATTGTCTGACACTTGTGTGGCACAGATGTTATTTACCACTTGTCAGACCAAGACTAACGATGCTGCATTTGACCGTGGACTACCTCAGTACCTGAGGAGCCAAGAATGGTGCTGAACATTATGCAATCATCGACAAACATCGCCACTTATAACGTTATGGTGGAAGGATGGTCATTGCTGAAGAAAGTTGGGGCTTAGGGGACGACCCTGAGGAACACCTGCGCTATTGTTCTGGATTGACCTTCAACCATTTTACTTTGTGTTAGGTATGACTAATCAGCAGAGTTTCCCCCTGGCTCCCATTGACTCCAGTTTTGCTCGGGCTTCTTGATGCCATCCTTGGTTAAATGTGGCCTTGATGTTAAAGATAGTGGGCAGGGTTCTCCGTTGGCAGGTCCTCTGCTTCACCGGGAGCTCATTCACGCCGGGTGATTTCCTGATGGCGTGGGGCTGACTACAATGGGAAACCCCATTGGCCGGCTGCTGGGACACAGTGCCAGGCCAGAACGTGGGTCTGCGGGACAGAGAATCACACCCAGTCACTGTCACCTCACTTCCAGAATTCAGCTTTTTAAAATAATTGAATCAAGGCTGAAATTAGGTCAGCAGCTCAAGGTGCTGGCACAACCCAAATTTAGCATCAATGAGCAGGTTATTTCTGAGGAAATGCCATTTGATAACACCATTAATGGTCCCTTCCATCATTTCACCTGTGATTGACGAATGTGATATAAAATAGTTACTTTAGAGATATTAGTTACTGTAATGTAGAGATAGGCCAGTCTCATTCTGGTGAGTTCACAGACAAAGGATTTCAGACCGCATGGCAAAGCAAGGAGGAGGTGTGTCCACCAAAGGAGGAGAAAAGGATGCTGGGTAATAGGGGCCAGAGGAAGGGATTGGAAGTGAGCCAATCAGAATGTATGACCAGGTCAGGAGGGGTATAGGGTGACCTATGGGAATCGTGTATGTGAAACTTGATACCATTTTAATTTATTTGCAGAAATCCCTTTGTCTCTTTGTTCATTCGCTTTCCGGGGTGTAGGAGACTGGATGTGTCCTATGCTTCTGTGAAATGAATCAGGCTTGCAAGCCAAATAAAATAACTAATGCTGTACCTGCAAATCCATCTCGACTTTTATTGAGGCCAGACTGACAGGTAAAGACATTTGTATTTTGTCATTTGGTGCCGGAAACCCGGGATTTCTCAAGACGGTTCTGACCAACCGCGAAATCAGAATTAGACTGATTATGAACAGGGCAAGTGGGAAGAAGGGGCCCATAATGTATAGCTGGAAAATGACCGCGCATTGCTTTTTCCCCTCTTCTTATCATCTGATTAGTCTGGTCACTCGCGGTTGGTACGGAAAGATCGTCTCGACGAAATCAAAGGTCAGTCTGGGGATTAGAAAATTAAACTGATGGGATATCATAATTGATAGTTCAGTTTTGGGTTAATTGTGTTGTTGGCGACTGATGTGACTTCAGCAGATGAGGGTTCAGTTAAATAAGTGTTTTTAAATCTGAAGATGGTTCAACTCCATGTGTGAGTTCTGATTCGGCTTGGGTTAGGTTTTGGGTTGATGGGACATCTAAATTTGAAGATGGTTCAACTCCATGTGTGAGTTCTGATTCGGCTTGGGTTAGGTTTTGGGTTGATGGGACATCTAAAACGATGATTCAATTCCATGTATAAGTGTTTTTAAGGCTGATGGGACTTCAGTAGATGAAGGTTCAGTTCAATAAGTGTTTTTAAATCTGAAGATGATTCAATTCCATGTGTGAGCGTTTTAAACCTATAGTTGATTAAGCTAAAATTGTACCCTTGGACTGTAGTGGCGAAAAACGCAGTTCTGAGGACTAGTTGAGATTGTGGGGAATTGCTTGGATAAATTTCAAGACAAGAACATCCATAGAGCTGGATGCTGCATGTTGGTTGAAGCAGAAGCCTCTCAAAGGGTTAACAGCAGCAGCCAAAGTTAAAGACGACAGACAGTGCTTCTCACTCAGGCCTTGAGATAACAGCAGCAGCCTGTAGTGTAATCAGATACCTTTCCTTTGAGTCAGTGAACTCCAGCAAAGTTACGTTTTGAATTAATTAAAGGAAACCAGTGGGTTTCTCCACCTCTTTGATAAAAGTTATTATTTTCGAAAGCAATTGATTGAAATTGCCAGAATCTTAAGTTTTACTTACTTGAAATAATGTTTACCTCATTTTATTTGTGAATTAATAGAAACTTAAAGAAACTCACTGACACCATTTTAAAAAGTGTAAATCTGGAGATGACAGTTGACTTTGCTCCGGTATAAATCACCGCAGCTAACTGCTCCCTCATTGATAGCAGGCAACATTTTTGAGAATGTAAGAAAAACTTGTTAAAAGAAAAATTGTTAAGATAAAGAATTAATTAAGTTGTAAATGTTATACAAGTTTGTGTTAAGCAAATCGTAAATTTAGTTCTGAGTTGAGATCAGAGCTAAGCTTGCAGGTTGCAGTAATTCAATTTGAATTTTCAAACATTTTAAGTTTTAAAAGAATCCTTTTCAATCATTTTGCCAAGGAGCAAAAATTGCCATTGGTTATAAATAAGCAAATAAAAATAAAAAATATAATTAAAAAAAAAATAAAGAGTCAAAGTATGAAAGCTAAAGAGATAATTAGATTATGGAGACAATATTGTCAAGTGGAAAGAGATAGGATCTTGACTTTTATTGAGGCCAGACTGACGGGTAAAGAAATTTGTATTTTGTCATGATCATCGAATTTACAGTGCAGAAAGAGACCATTCGGCCCATCGAGTCTGCACCGGCTCTTGGAAAGAGCACCCTACACAAGTCCACACCTCCACCCTATCCCCATAACCCAGTAACCCCACCCAACACTAAGGGCAATTTTGGACACGAAGGGCAATTTAGCATGGCCAATCCACCTAACCTGCACATCTTTGGATTGTGGGAGGAAACCGGAGCACCCGGAGGAAACCCACGCACACACGGGGAGAACGTGCAGACTCCACACAGACAGTGACCCAAGACGGGATCGAACCTGGGACCCTGGAGCTGTGAAGCAATTGTGCTAACCACAATGCTGCCCATCGGTAGCATGAAAGCTAATCAGGGTGGGTGAGATTGTGGAGTTTAGGTTACATTCGAAACAGCCATAATCTTATTGAATGGCAGACTAGGCTCCAGCGACCGAGTGGCCTATCCCTGCTCCTAATTCATATGTTCAGATTAGCCCTCCTTTGGGCCACTTTCAGCTTGTCTGCATGAGCCTAGTGTAAGGTCCCTTTGTGTTGACTGCCTGTTTATTCCCTTATTTCCCTTTTCATATTACTGTTACACTTTTGATCTCTGGATGATTGATGGGCCTGCCACTTTAAGATAGAGCCTACAAGAAGCCCGTACCTTTAATTCAAACCGAAGAATCTGGAAGGCTTTATTGCCCATCCTAATTGCCCTCGAGACGGCAGTTAAGTGTCAACTACATTGCTGTAGGCCTGGAGTCGCATGTAGACCAAACCGGGCAAGGATGACAGATTCCCTTCCTTGAAGGACATTACTGAACCAGACGGATATTTATGACAATCGACAGTGGTTTCACGGTCAACATTAGACTTTTAATTCCAGATTTTGTTTCATTGCTTTCAAATTCTACCACCTGCCCGGGTCCCCAGAGCATTACTCTGGGTCTCTGGTTTACTCGTCCAATTTCAATACCATGACACTGGATCTTTTGACCTCCTCTGCCAGAATCAAAAGTGAAACTAAAATGAAACCTAGTGGCCCTGAGAAACATTCCAGTGGGATAATAATCACCACCTGTTACCTGGCAGAACACATACCTTTAGGCTAATTCATTGCCCATTAGCCAATCTCTGTCACGAGTGCTGGTCCACAGGTTAAATCAGAACAGCCCTCTGGATCCTTCCATTTGAATTAAAGACTCGGCCACTGCTTTGTCCTGCTTGAATTAAAATGGCAGGCTGCCTTAAAGATACATGTCCAGAAATTATATGGATTATAATGGCAGCAATAAGAGAAAGAGGATACAAGGTAATCAACAAGAATGATTAGGAACGACCCATACACAGGTGATTTGTCCTCCTCTGGGACTTTGATGGCCCTCTCCCTGGGGTATTTTGTTCCCCTCTGGGTTATTTTGTTGCCCTCTCCTTGGGGATATTGTTGCCCTCTCCCTGGGGTATTTTGTTTCCCTCTCTGTGGGATATTTTGTTGCCCTCTCCCTGGGGTATTTTGTTGCCCTCTCCCTGGGTATATTGTTGCCCTCTACCTG
Organism: Scyliorhinus torazame; assembly: GCF_047496885.1. Classification (NCBI taxonomy): domain Eukaryota; kingdom Metazoa; phylum Chordata; class Chondrichthyes; order Carcharhiniformes; family Scyliorhinidae; genus Scyliorhinus; species Scyliorhinus torazame. Next base: position 384,778,711 of record NC_092709.1, read on the forward strand.
GGGTATTTTGTTTCCCTCTCTGTGGAATATTTTGTTGCCCTCTCCCTGGGGTATTTTGTTGTCCTCCCTTAGTTTTTCCGTGTCCCTTTCTCAAGAGTATTTTGTTGCCAACACTCTGGGGCTTTGTTCACCTTCTCTCTGTGGTCTCCTGATGTCTCTCTCTGGGGGTCTTCTGTCACCGTCTCTCAGTGGTCTCCTGATGCCTCTCTCTGGGGGTCTTCTGTCACCGTCTCTCTGTGGTCTCCTGATGCCTCTCTCTGGGGGTCTTCTGTCACCGTCTCTCTGTGGTCTCCTGATGCCTCTCTCTGGGGGTCTTCTGTCACCTTCTCTCTGTGGTCTCCTGATGCCTCTCCCTGGGGGTCTTCTGTCACCGTCTCTCTGGGGGTCTTCTGTCACCGTCCCTCTGGGGGTCTTCTTTCACCTTCTCTCTGTGGTCTCCTAATGCCTCTCTCTGGGGGTCTTCTGTCACCGTCTCTCTGGGGGTCTTCTTTCACCGTCTCTCTGGGGGTCTTCTTTCACCGTCTCTCTGGGGCCTTCTTTCACCGTCTCTCTGGGGGTCTTCTGTCACTGTCTCTCTGGGGGTCTTCTGTCACCGTCTCTCTGGGGGTCTTCTGTCACCGTCTCTCTGGGGTCTTCTGTCACCGTCTCTCTGGGGGTCTTCTGTCACCGTCTCTCTGGGGGGCTTCCGTCACCGTCTCTCTGGGGGTCTTCTGTCACCGTCTCTCTGGGGGTCTTTTTTCACTGTCTCTCTCGGTGTCTTCTGTCACTGTCTCTCTGGGGGTCTTCAGTCACCGTCTCTCTGGGGGTCTTCTGTCACCGTCTCTCTGCGGGGTCTTCTGTCACCGTCTTTCTGGGGGTCTTCAGTCACCGTCTCTCTGGGGGTCTTCAGTCACCGTCTCTCTGGGGGGCTTCCGTCACCGTCTCTCTGGGGGTCTTCTGTCACCGTCTCTCTGGGGGTCTTCTTTCACCGTCTCTCTGGGGCCTTCTTTCACCGTCTCTCTGGGGGGCTTCTGTCACCGTCTCTCTGGGGCCTTCTTTCACCGTCTCTCTGGGGGTCTTCTGTCACCGTCTCTCTGGGGGTCTTCTGTCACCGTCTCTCTGGGGTCTTCTGTCACCGTCTCTCTGGGGGTCTTCTGTCACCGTCTCTCTGGGGGGCTTCCGTCACCGTCTCTCTGGGGGTCTTCTGTCACCGTCTCTCTGGGGGTCTTTTTTCACTGTCTCTCTCGGTGTCTTCTGTCACTGTCTCTCTGGGGGTCTTCAGTCACCGTCTCTCTGGGGGTCTTCTGTCACCGTCTCTCTGCGGGGTCTTCTGTCACCGTCTTTCTGGGGGTCTTCAGTCACCGTCTCTCTGGGGGTCTTCAGTCACCGTCTCTCTGGGGGGCTTCCGTCACCGTCTCTCTGGGGGTCTTCTGTCACCGTCTCTCTGGGGGTCTTCTTTCACCGTCTTCTGGGGCCTTCTTTCACCGTCTCTCTGGGGGTCTTCTGTCACCGTCTCTCTGGGGGTCTTCTTTCACCGTCTCTCTGGGGGTCTTCTGTCACCGTCTCTCTGGAGGTCTTCTGTCACCTTCTCTCTGGGGGTCTTCTGTCACCGTCTCTCTAGGGGTCTTCTTTCACCGTCTCTCTGTGGGTCTTCTGTCACTGTCTCTCTGGAGGTCTTCTGTCACCGTCTCTCTAGGGGTCTTCTGTCACCGTCTCTCTGGAGGTCTTCTGTCACCTTCTCTCTGGGGGTCTTCCGTCACTGTCTCTCTGGGGGTCTTCTGTCACCGTCTCTCTGGGGGTCTTTTTTCACTGTCTCTCTGGAGGTCTTCTTTCACCATCTCTCTGGGGGTCTTCTGTCACCGTCTCTCTGGGGGTCTTCTTTCACCGTCTCTCTGGGGGTCTTCTTTCACCATCTCTCTGGGTGTCTTCTGTCACCGCCTCTCTGGGGGTCTCCTGTCACCGTCTCTCTGGGGGTCTTCTTTCACCATCTCTCTGGGGGTCTTCTGTCACCGCCTCTCTGGGGGTCTTCTGTCACCGTCTCTCTGGGGGTCTTCTGTCACTGTCTCTCTGGGGGTCTTCTGTCACCGTCTCTCTGGGGGTCTTTTTTCACTGTCTCTCTGGGGGTCTTCAGTCACCGTCTCTCTGGGGGTCTTCTGTCACCGTCTCTCTGGGGGTCTTCTGTCACCGTCTCTCTGGGGGTCTTCCGTCACCATCTCTCTGGGGGGCTTCCGTCACCGTCACTCTGGGGGGCTTCCGTCACCGTCTCGCTGGGGGGCTTCTGTCAACGTCTCTCTGGGGGGCTTCCGTCACCGTCTCTCTGGGGGGCTTCCGTCACCGTCTCTCTGGGGGTCTTCAGTCACCGTCTCTCTGGGGGGCTTCCATCACCGTCTCTCTGGGGGTCTTCAGTCACCGTCTCTCTGGGGGGCTTCCGTCACCGTCTCTCTAGGGCCTTCTGGTGCTCTTGACTGGGATCTTTTGTTGTCTTTTTCTTGGGAAATGTGGTGGTCCCAATTTTCTATTCATAGTAGTTTTGTTCCTCTCGACAGAGATTTAAATGTTTTTGCCCCTTTGAAGCCTATTTCACTCCAAGCTATCTCTGCCTTTTTTGATAAAATGTGGCAGTGGACTCCCAGCACTCTGGTTTAGACCTCAGCTTCCACAGCTGTCGTGCAACTTTCATTTCGGAAACCTTCAATTGTGTCTTTGATTTTTCTTTTTCGGCCAATCTTCAGCCGTGCCCTCAATATAGGTGCACTTCTGTCAGGTCACGATTCAGTTTCTTCAGTTTTATGTATCTTGGGATTTCTCTGGGTTCATTCATCGAACAGTTTTCAGGTTCTGGGTTGAGCCATTTAACAGCCACTGCTCTTCACCATGTTGTGAAATGATTTGCTTGGTTTCTCGCTAAGACATCTTGAGACTTGTATATATAAGCATGGGCCATTCATTGTTTTTCTCTTTTTATTGAAAACGTTTTCATTTAGACAAGATAGTATAATAATATAAAATGAATGCTTCAGGTTAAAATATAAAAATAACACACTCAACAGTTAAGAAAATATCCAAACCTAACACTCCAGCAGTAAACTAAAACACCTCTTAATGACTGATGGTGACTATCTCCATGAAAAACTATTAATTGTTAACCGATAATAATGTATATATTCCAGCTACAGCAATGTATGGGTGCTGTCTCCATGCTGGTTCTGTCTAGACTCTTACCCCAAATCAACTATAATGTGATCCTTTGCATCATACCATGGGTGGTACTATTCTCCTGTCCCATATTATCCCTTGCTATGCTGAGCACCTTTATTTTACAATGGCATGCTCCACTGCTTAAAGGCATATAGAACACTTGTCACCCTTCCCCAGTCAGGCATCCACCCCCTCGAACAATCTATCGCCCTTCCCATCTCTCCCTATACGCCCAGCATCCTGCCCCATGTCACACTTTCCGACCAGTTCCTTTCCCCTCCCTAGTCCTGCCTTCATTTCATTGTTCCCCACTGCTTGTATCTTTTGTGAACCTTGGCACAGGTTGTGCTGCAGGCATCCGACATAGATCAATGATGCTGAGAAAAGGAAGATGAAAGCAGCAATGATACTTGTCAAGTGCGAGCCGCTTAAATACAGTCAGAAAACAAAATTAATTAACTACTAGATAGTATTAATTAGACACTAGCGGGGAACTTACAGATTGGCCAAGAAAAATAATAGGTCTGAGGATTGGGAGCAGTTTAGAATTCAACAAAGAAGGACAAAGGGATTGATTAAGAAGGGGAAAGTACAGTACGAAAGGAAGCTTGCAGGGAACATGAAGACTGACACTAAGAGTTTCTACAGATATGTGAAGAGAAAGAGATTGGTAAAGAGAAATGTAGGCCCCCTACAGACAGAAACAGGGGAATGCACAATAAGGGACAAAGAAATAGCTGAGCAATTGAATACATACTTTGGTTCTGTCTTCACAAATGAGGACACAAATCAGATCCCAAGAATGTTGGAGAATTAAAGGTTTAGTGAGAGGGAAGAACTGAGGGTGATCAACAGTAGTAGAGAAATGGTGTTGGGAAAATTGGGATTAAAGGCGGATAAATCCCCAGGGCCTGAGAATCTGCATCCCCGAGTGCTTAAGGAGGTGTCTCTGGAAATAGCGGATGCATTGGTGGTCATCTTCCGGGATTCTATAGGCTCTGGAACTGTCCCTGCAGATTGGAGGGTAGCTCACGTCACTCCGATATTCAAAAAGGGAGGCAGAGAGAAAGCAGGGAATTATAGACCAGTAAGCCTAACATCGGTAGTGGGGAAAATTGTTAGTGACGGGCAGCACGGTAGCATAGTGGTTAGCACAGTTGCTTCACAGCCCCAGGGTCCCAGGATCTATCCCCGACTGAATCACTGTCTGTGCGGAGTCTGCATGTTCGCCCCGTATCTGCGTGCCTTTCCTCCGGGTGCTCCGGTTTCCTCCCACAGTCCAAAGATGTGCGGGTAAGGTGGACTGGCCATGATAAATTGCCCTTAGTATCCGAAAAGATTAAGTGGGGGTTACTCATTACGGCGATAGGGTAGATATGTGGGCTTGAGTAGGGTGCTCTTTGTAAGAGCCGATGCAGACTCGATAGGCCGAATGGCCTCCTTCTGCACTGTAAATTCTATGATCTTTAAAATGCTTGAATCCATTATCAAGGACTTTATAGCGGAACATTTAGAAAGCAGTGGCAGGATCAATCAGAGTCAGCATGGATTTATGAAGGGGAAATCATGCTTGACAAATCTGTTGGAATTCTTTGAAGCTGTAACCAGTAGAGTTGACAAGGGGGAGCCAGTCGATGTGGTATATTTGGACTTTCAGAAGGCGTTTGACAAAGTCCCGCATAAGATGTTATTGTGCAAAATTATAGCGCATGGGATTGGGGAAAATGTATTGAGGTGGATAGAAAACTGGTTGGCAGAGAGGAAACAAAGAGTAGGGATTAATGTGTCCTTTTCAAATTGGCAGGCAGTAACCAGTGGGGTACCACAGGGATCGGTGCTGGGACCCCAGCTATTCACAATAGATATATTAATGATTTGGATGAGGGAACAAAATGTTTGCAGATGATACCAAGTTGGGTGGGAGGGTGAACTGTGACGAGGATGCAGGGATCCTGCAGCAAGATCTGGACAGGTTGGGCAAGTGGGCAAATCAATGGCAGTTGCAGTATAATTTGGATAAGTGTGAGGTTATTCACTTTGGAAGCAAAAACAGGAAGGCAGATTACTCCTGAATGGTTGTAAATTGGGAGAGGGGAGTGTGCAGCGGGACCTGGGTGTCCTTGTCCACCATTCGCTGAAGGTAAGCATGCAGGTGCAGCAGGCGGTAAAGAAGGCTAATGGTATGTTGGCCTTCATTGCGAGAGGTTTCGAGTACAGAAGCAGGGATGTGTGGCTGCAATTGCACAGGGCCTTGGTGAGGCCACACCTGGGGTATTGTGTGCAGGTTTCGTCTCCTTCTCTGAGGAAGGATGTTCTTGCTCTCGAGGGAGTGCAGCAAAGGTTTACCAGACTGATTCCTGGGATGGCGGGATTGTCATATGAGGAGGGATTGACTAGGTTGGGATTGTTCTCACTGGAGTTCAGAAGAATGAGGGGGGATCTCACAGAGACTTATAAAATTCCTACAGGACTAGACAGGGTAGATGCAGGGAAGATGTTACCAATGATGGGTGTGTCCAGAAACAGGGGTCACAGCCTGAGGATTCAGGGTAAACCATTTCAGACAGAGATAAGGAGACATTTCTTCACCCAAAGAGAGGTGAGCCTGTGGAATTCATTACCACAGGAAGTAGTTGATGCTAAAACATTGAATATATTCAAGAGGCGGCTGGATATCGCACTTGGGGAGAATGGGATCAAAGGCTATGGGGAGAAAGCAGGATTAGGCTATTGAGTTGGATGATCAGCCATGATCGTGATGAATGGTGGAGTAGACTCGAAGGGCCAAATGGCCTCCAATCTATCTATGTATGTAACTTGATTCTGGCAAGTTGGTGTTTCAATGGGCATTCATGAAATGCTAATGAATTCAAGTGTGGTTCCCGACATTGCAGGAAGCTTGACTGACCATTAACCTGCCTTGAAAGTTGTGAGAATAAAACGGCAAATATTTTCCCGCCATCACCCACATTGAGTGTCTCTTCCCACATTGGATCCCACAGTTGGTGGGAGTGGAAGATTCTGCCTGTAACTCGGTTTCTCTTTCCACCAATACTTCCTGACCTGCTCCGAATTTTCAATTTTCATTCTAGATTTTCAGAATCTGCATTACTTTGCTCTGACGAGTCAATTTTGTTTCAACAGGTTATCAATTTAACCAGGAAAAGCTTTTAGAAGAACTGAAGGATTACAAGTTCATATTCCCATATGTTTTATCAGAGAAACAGAAACAGAGTATAGCCACACATCAGCAGGTAACTAATCTGGATAGGGTTCAACAGTCTAATTGCGTCAACTCCATCTAACCTGCTATTCTACACCTATCTGCCGCAAAGATCCAAATTATTCTAATGAGACATTATGGTTGTCGTTCTATTATCGGACTGATAATCCAGACAAAATCAGTTCAAAGTCCATGATTAGAATTTATAATTGGTCTGAAGGGTAACAAATAAAGAACTGGTATTGATAATAGTGGCAAGGGGCAGCACTGTGGAGCAGGGTTTAGCACTGCCGCCTCACTGCGCCGAGGTCCCAGGTTCGACCCCGGCTCTGGGTCACTGTCCGTGTGGAGTTTGCACATTCTTCCCGTCTTTGCGTGGGTTTCGCCCACACAACCCAAAGATGTGCAGGTTAGGTGGCTTGGACACGATAAATTCCCCTTAGAACATAGAACATAGAACAATACAGCGCAGTACAGGCCCTTCGGCTCACGATGTTGCACCAAAACAAACGCCATCTAACCTACACTATGCCATTATCATCCATATGTTTATCCAATAAACTTTTAAATGCCCTCAATGTTGGCGAGTTCACTACTGTAGCAGGTAGGGCATTCCACGGCCTCACTACTCTTTGCGTAAAGAACCTACCTCTGACCTCTGTCCTATATCTATTACCCCTCAGTTTAAAGTTATGTCCCCTCGTGCCAGCCATATCCATCCGCGGGAGAAGGCTCTCACTGTCCACCCTATCCAACCCCCTGATCATTTTGTATGCCTCTATTAAGTCTCCTCTTAACCTTCTTCTCTCCAACGAAAACAACCTCAAGTCCATCAGCCTTTCCTCATAAGATTTTCCCTCCATACCAGGCAACATCCTGGTAAATCTCCTCTGCACCCGCTCCAAAGCCTCCACGTCCTTCCTATAATGCGGTGACCAGAACTGTACGCAATACTCCAAATGCGGCCGTACCAGAGTTCTGTACAGCTGCAACATGACCTCCCGACTCCGGAACTCAATCCCTCTACCAATAAAGGCCAACACTCCATAGGCCTTCTTCACAACCCTATCAACCTGGGTGGCAACTTTCAGGGATCTATGTACATGGACACCTAGATCCCTCTGCTCATCCACACTTTCAAGAACATTACCATTAGCCAAATATTCCGCATTCCTGTTATTCCTTCCAAAGTGAATCACCTCACACTTCTCTACATTAAACTCCATTTGCCACCTCTCAGCCCAGCTCTGCAGCTTATCTATATCCCTCTGTAACCTGCTACATCCTTCCACACTATCGACAACACCACCGACTTTAGTATCGTCTGCAAATTTACTCACCCACCCTTCTGCGCCTTCCTCTAGGTCATTGATAAAAATGACAAACAGCAACGACCCCAGAACAGATCCTTGTGGTACTCCACTTGTGACTGTACTCCATTCTGAACATTTCCCATCAACCACCACCCTCTGTCTTCTTTCAGCTAGCCAATTTCTGATCCACATCTCTAAATCACCCTCAATCCCAAGCCTCCGTATTTTTTGCAATAGCCTACCGTGGGGAACCTTATCAAACGCTTTGCTGAAATCCATATACACCACATCAACTGCTCTACCCTCATCTACATGTTCAGTCACCTTCTCAAAGAACTCAATAAGGTTTGTGAGGCATGACCTACCCTTCACAAAGCCATGCTGACTATCCCTGATCATATTATTCCTATCTAGATGATTATAAATCTTGTCACTTATAATCCCCTCCAAGACTTTACCCACTACAGACATGAGGCTCACCGGTCTATAGTTGCCGGGGTTGTCTCTGCTCCCCTTTTTGAACAAAGGGACCACATTTGCTGTCCTCCAGTCCTCTCCTGTAGCCAATGATGACATAAAAATCAAAGCCAAAGGTCCAGCAATCTCTTCCCTGGCCTCCCAGAGAATCCTAGGATAAATCCCATCAGGTCCCGGGGACTTATCTATTTTCAGCCTGTCCAGAATTGCCAACACCTCTTCCCTACGTACCTCAATGCCATCGATTCTATTAGCCTGGGGCTCAGCATTCTCCTCCACAACATTATCTTTTTCCTGAGTGAATGCTGACGAAAAATATTCATTTAGTATCTCGCCTATCTCTTCAGACTCCACACACAATTTCCCATCCCTGTCCTTGACTGGTCCTACTCTTTCCCTAGTCATTCGCTTATTCCTGACATACCTATAGAAAGATTTTGGGTTTTCCTTGATCCTTCCTGCCAAATACTTCTCATGTCCCCTCCTTACTCGTCTTAGCTCTCTCTTTAGATCCTTCCTCGCTACCTTGTAACTATCCATCGCCCCAACCGAAACTTCACACTTCATCTTCACATAGGCCTCCTTCTTCCTCTTAACAAGAGATTCCACTTCCTTGGTAAACCACGGTTCCCTCGCTCGACGTCTTCCTCCCTGTCTGACCGGTACATACTTATCAAGAACACGCAGTAGCTGATCCTTGAACAAGCCCCACTTATCCAGTGTGCCCAACACTTGCAGCCTACTTCTCCACCTTATCCCCCCCAAGTCACGTCTAATGGCATCATAATTGCCCTTCCCCCAGCTATAACTCTTGCCCTGCGGTGTATACTTATCCCTTTCCATCATTAACGTAAACGTCACCGAATTGTGGTCACTGTCCCCAAAGTGCTCTCCTACCTCCAAATCCAACACCTGGCCTGGTTCATCACCCAAAACCAAATCCAACGTGGCCTCGCCTCTTGTTGGCCTGTCAACATATTGTTTCAGGAAACCCTCCTGCACACACAAAAAAACGACCCATCTATTGTACTCGAACTATATCTTTTCCAGTCAATATTTGGAAAGTTAAAGTCTCCCATAATAACTACCCTGTTACTTTCGCTCACATCCAGAATCATCTTCGCCATCCTTTCCTCTACATCCCTAGAAATATTAGGAGGCCTATAAAAAACTCCCAACAGGGTGACCTCTCCTTTCCTGTTTCTAACTTCAGCCCATACTACCTCGGAAGAAGAGTCCCCATCTAGCATCCTCTCCGCCACCGTAATACTGCTCTTGACTAGCAGCGCCACACCTCCCCCTCTTTTGCCTCCTTCTCTGAGCTTACTAAAACACCTAAACCCCGGAACCTGCAACATCCATTCCTGTCCCTGCTCTATCCATGTCTCCGAAATGGCCACAACATCGAAGTCCCAGGTACCAACCCACGCTGCCAGTTCCCCTACCTTGTTTCGTATACTCCTGGCATTGAAGTAGACACACTTCAAACCACCTACCTGAACGCTGGCCCCCTCCTGCGACTTCAAATCTGTGCTCCTGACCTCTATACTCTCATTCTCCCTTACCCTAAAACTACAATCCAGGTTCCCATGCCCCTGCTGCATTAGTTTAAACCCCCCCAAAGAGCACTAACAAATCTCCCCCCCAGGATATTTGTGCCCCTCAGGTTCAGATGTAGACCATCCTGTCTGTAGAGGTCCCACCTTCCCCAGAAAGAGCCCCAGTTATCCAAAAATCTGAAACCCTCCCGCCTGCACCATCCCTGTAGCCACGTGTTTAAATGCTCTCTCTCCCTATTCCTCATCTCACTATCACGTGGCACGGGCAACAACCCAGAGATAACAACTCTGTTTGTTCTAGTTCTGAGCTTCCATCCTAGCTCCCTGAAAGCCTGCCTGACATCCTTGTCCCCTTTCCTACCTATGTCGCTGGTGCCAATGTGGACCACGACTTGGGGCTGCTCCCCCTCCCCTCTAAGGACCCGGAAAACACGATCCGAGACATCACGTACCCTTGCACCCGGGAGGCAACATACCAAACGTGAGTCTCTCACGCTCCCACAAAATCTGCTATCTGTGCCCCTGACTATAGAGTCGCCAATTACTAATGCTCTGCTCCTCTCCCCCCTTCCCTTCTGAGCAACAGGGACAGACTCCGTGCCAGAGGATCGTACCCCATGGCTTACCCCTGGTAAGTCCCCCCCCCACAAGTATCCAAAGCGGTATACTGGTTTCTCAGGGGAACGACCGCAGGGGATCCCTGCACTGACTGTTTTTTCCCAGTCCCTCTTACAGTTACCCACCTATCTCCAATCTTTGGTGTAACTAATTCCCTGAAGCTGCTATCTATGACCCCTTCTGCCTCCCGAATGATCCGAAGTTCTTCCAACTCCAGCTCCAGTTCCCTAACTCGGTCTTGGAGGAGCTGGAGATGGCAGCACTTCCTGCAGGTAAAATCAGCAGGGACACTAACTGCATCCCTCACCTCAAACATCCTGCAGGAGGAACTTTGCACTCCCTTCCCTGCCATTCCTCTAACTTTCTACCAAGATCTGGCTAACAACTAAATTAAATTTTTATAAAAAATAATAATATAATAAAAATATGGTACTTACCTCAGACCAATGGGTGTTATTATTAGGTTAGAGGAGGAGGGCGGGTGGGAGACACTACACGTGTAATGTCTCGGGTTTCCTCTCCACCAGAATTTATTGGTGAGGGTCTTCCCAGACGTCCGCGGGTCGACTTCCTGTTCCCGCCTAAAAAACTAATTTAAAAAAAAAAAGAAAAATTCTCAGCTCCTGCTGAAATTGACTAACCAGCCAGCTCCACTCCCGCCGATATCGACTGGCCTGCCCCTGCAAAGAGAAGTGCTTTTAAAGGTTGACTTACCTCCCAGCAACCTCCTTCCGCAATGCTCCCGCTGAAACTGACTCACCAGCTGCTCTCACGCCGCCGAAATCGACTGGCCTGCCCCTGCAAAGAGAAGTGCTTTTAAAGGTTGACTTACCTCCCAGCAACCTCCTTCCGCAATGCTCCCGCTGAAACTGACTCACCAGCTGCTCTCACGCCGCCTAAATCGACTGGCCTGCCCCTGCAAAGAGAAGTGCTTTTCAAGGTTGACTTACCTCCCAGCAACCTCCTTCCGCAATGCTCCCGCTGAAACTGACTCACCAGTTTCAACCCGGTTTTGCTGCGACGGTAGCGTAAACAGAGGCTCTGCAGTCAGGATCGACAGGGGACTCTGGTTACAAACAAAGAACAAAGAACAAAGAAATGTACAGCACAGGAACAGGCCCTTCGGCCCTCCAAGCCCGTGCCGACCATACTGCCCGACTAAACTACAATCTTCTACACTTCCTGGGTCCGTATCCTTCTATTCCCATCCTATTCATATATTTGTCAAGATGCCCCTTAAATGTCCCTATCGTCCCTGCTTCCACTACCTCCTCCGGTAGCGAGTTCCAGGCACCCACTACCCTCTGCGTAAAAAACTTGCCTCGTACATCTACTCTAAATTTTGCCCTTCTCACCTTAAACCTATGCACCCTAGTAATTGACCCATCTACCCTGGGGAAAAGCCTCTGACTATCCACTCTGTCTATGCCCCTCATAATTTTGTATACCTCTATCAGGTCGCCCCTCAACCTCCTTCGTTCCAGTGAGAACAAACCGAGTTTATTCAATCGCTCCTCATAGCTTATGCCCTCCATACCAGGCAACATTCTGGTAAATCTCTTCTGCACCCTCTCTAAAGCCTCCACATCCTTCTGGTAGTGTGGCGACCAGAATTGAACACTATACTCCAAGTGTGGCCTAACTTAGGTTCTATACAGCTGCAACATGACTTGCCAATTCTTATACTCAATGCCCCGGCCAATGAAGGCAAGCATGCCGTATGCCTTCTTGACTACCTTCTCCACCTGTGTTGCCCCTTTCAATGACCTGTGGACCTGTACTCCTAGATCTCTTTGACTTTCAATACTCTTGAGGGTTCTACCATTCACTGTATATTCCCTACCTGCATTAGCCCTTCCAAAATGCATTACCTCACATTTGCCCGGATTAAACTCCATCTGCCATCTCTCCGCCCAAGTCTCCAGACAATCTAAATCCTGCTGTATCCTCAGACAGTCCTCATCGCTATCCGCAATTCCACCAACCTTTGTGTCGTCTGCAAACTTACTAATCAGACCAGTTACATTTTCCTCCAAATCATTTATATATACTACAAAGAGCAAAGGTCCCAGCACTGATCCCTGTGGAACACCACTGGTCACAGCCCTCCAATTAGAAAAGCATTCCTCCATTGCTACCCTCTGCCTTCTATGGCCTAGCCAGTTCTGTATCCACCTCGCCAGTTCACCCCTGATCCCGTGTGACTTCACCTTTTGAACTAGTCTACCATGAGGGACCTTGTCAAAGGCGTTACTGAAGTCCATATAGACAACATCTACTGCCCTACCTGCATCAATCATCTTAGTGACCTCCTCGAAAAACTCTATCAAGTTAGTGAGACACGACCTCCCCTTCACAAAACCGTGCTGCCTCTCACTAATACGTCCATTTGCTTCCAAATGGGAGTAGATCCTGTCTCGAAGAATTCTCTCCAGTAATTTCCCTACCACTGAAGTAAGGCTCACCGGCCTGTAGTTCCCGGGATTATCCTTGCTACCCTTCTTAAACAGAGGAACAACATTGGCTATTCTCCAGTCCTCCGGGACATCCCCTGAAGACACCTTTTTCCTTGAAGACGTTCAAGAATTTGATGCACGCTGCGACACTCTTGAAGGTGACATCAAAATACTCATTGTTGGGGAATTTTTGCAAGCAGAAGATCTCTGTTCCCTTAAACCAACAACACTCGAGCAGCACCCGCTTCACAAAGAGTTTCCGGTCCACAGGTGACTCCCCTTCCGCTTTCTTCACTGTGACTCGGACAGTGTTTCGCACTCCCCCAGCCTGGTGGTCGGGATGCATCTGAATCCATAGCTCGTACGTTGGGTCTGAACTGTATCGGCGTTAGGCCTAAACCAGAGGTTTAGGCCAGCATGTAGATACACCAATAGCAGCCGGGCTCCAAACTTTTCCTCTTTGACGACTTCAATCCCTCCGAGTTCTCCAATCCACGATCGAAATCGAAATCCTCAGCTTCCCTCGATCAAATGAGACTACACTTGATCTTAGCCAAAAGGCCAAGATGTCTAGCACGAGGGGACATAGCTTTAAATTGTGGGGAGATAGATATAAGTCAGATGTCAGAGGTAGGTTCTTTACTCAGAGAGTAGTAAGGGCGTGGAATGCCCTGCCTGCAACAGTAGTGCACTCGCCAACATTAAGGGCATTTAAATGGTCATTGGATAGACATATGGATGATAAGAGAATAGTGTAGATGGGCTTTAGAGTGGTTTCACAGGTCGGTGCAACATCGAGGGCCGAAGGGCCTGGACTGCGCTGTAATGTTCTATGTTCTATGTAATAATTATTATCATTACTCCCTCATGCATAATCAATGAGGCTCCAAGAGCAGAATAGAAAGCCGGTTCACACTATTCCAGGCAGTGGGAACGCTGCCACCCACAGCTGTCTGCAATGGTACTTTGACAAGAAAAGAGAATTCTGCCCTTTCTGTTCACGTTGAAAGGTTTTGATTGGAAGTTTGTAATCCCCTTGGACATGACAATAATCTGAGGCAGATTGCGAAGGTTCCTGAGTACCAGAGATTGAATCCAGAAGACTGCATTTAAAGAGGACATTTCTGTTCTTTGCTTTCCACAGTGACATCCCCATTGGTGAAACCAACTCATGTAACGACTGGAACAAAGCTTCAGAAACATACTGCAGGGGCTCCAGGTAGGAAAACTTTCCAGATAAACCATTCAGCTTAATGAGCGAGAAGTACATGATATACAGCAAAGTGTCCACAATCCCTGAATGATCTCTCTCCACACTCAGCCTTTCTCCCTGATCCCTGAATGATCTCTCTCCACACTCAGCCTTTCTCCCTGATCCCTGAATGATCTCTCTCCACACTCAGCCTTTCTCCCTGATCCCTGAATGATCTCTCTCCACACTCAGCCTTTCTCCCTGATCCCTGAATGATCTCTCTCCACATTGGATTTCGGCGGCAGCGGTGCGCAGGGGCCTTCTGGGAGGTGAGTAGTGAGTTTAAAAGCTCTTACCTTTACAGGAGCAGCCCTTTGGATTTCGGCGGCAGCGGTGCGCAGGGGCCTTCTTGGAGGTGAGTAGTGAGTTTAAAAGCACTTACCTTTACAGGAGCAGCCCTTTGGATTTCGGCGGCAGCGGTGCGCAGGGGCCTTCTGGGAGGTGAGTAGTTAGTTTAAAAGCTCTTACCTTTACAGGAGCAGCCCATTGGATTTCGGCGGCAGCGGTGCGCAGGGGCCTTCTTGGAGGTGAGTAGTGAGTTTAAAAGCACTTACCTTTACAGGAGCAGCCCTTTGGATTTCGGCGGCAGCGGTGCGCAGGGGCCTTCTTGGAGGTGAGTAGTGAGTTTAAAAGCACTTACCTTTACAGGAGCAGCCCTTTGGATTTCGGCGGCAGCGGTGCGCAGGGGCCTTCTGGGAGGTGAGTAGTGAGTTTAAAAGCTCTTACCTTTACAGGAGCAGCCCTTTGGATTTCGGCGGCAGCGGTGCGCAGGGGCCTTCTGGGAGGTGAGTAGTTAGTTTAAAAGCTCTTACCTTTACAGGAGCAGCCCATTGGATTTCGGCGGCAGCGGTGCGCAGGGGCCTTCTTGGAGGTGAGTAGTGAGTTTAAAAGCTCTTACCTTTACAGGAGCAGCCCATTGGATTTCGGCGGCAGCGGTGCGCAGGGGCCTTCTTGGAGGTGAGTAGTGAGTTTAAAAGCTCTTACCTTTACAGGAGCAGCCCTTTGGATTTCGGCGGCAGCGGTGCGCAGGGGCCTTCTGGGAGGTGAGTAGTTAGTTTAAAAGCTCTTACCTTTACAGGAGCAGCCCATTGGATTTCGGCGGCAGCGGTGCGCAGGGGCCTTCTTGGAGGTGAGTAGTGAGTTTAAAAGCTCTTACCTTTACAGGAGCAGCCCATTGGATTTCGGCGGCAGCGGTGCGCAGGGGCCTTCTTGGAGGTGAGTAGTGAGTTTAAAAGCACTTACCTTTACAGGAGCAGCCCTTTGGATTTCGGCGGGAACCGGAAGTTCGACCTCTGGCAAGTCCCCCCCCCCCCCCCCCCCCCCCCCAATAAATTCTGGTGGAGAGGAAACCCGAGACACTACACGTGTAGTGTCTCCCACCCACCCTCCTCCTCTAACCTAATAATAAGACCCATTGGTGGAAGGTAAGTGCCATATTATATTATATATTATTAGCATTGTGCAGGCCAAGGATTGGAGGTGGAGGAGCAGTCTCTGTCAGCGAGAGAACCTGAGAACATCTCAGAAGGTAAGCAAGTGATTTTTACTTTTATACCTTTTTTCAAATTGTGTGTGTCGGGGGGGACAGAAAAGCTGTGACCTGAGTGGCTGGTTGGGATTCTAACCTAAATTTTTTTGACTATTTGGGAACTAATTAAACATAATAACTTAATTATAATTTAGAGGATATCTAAGCCAGAGATCGGAGGATATTATAGTTAGCTATCGCATTTCTATTAGAAATCTAGTGCTAGGAAACAGATAGTTGACAGTAACTTTGTAATTTAAAAAAAAAAAAGTATTTATAAAAAAAAAAGACAAATTTTAATTTTAATTAATTGACGCAATGTCAGTTAGAGGGGTGCTGTGCTCTGACTGTGAGATGTGGCAGGTCCGGGAGGCTTCCAGCGTCCTGGATGGCTTCATCTGCAGAAAGTGCACCCAACTGCAGCTCCTCACAGACCGCATGGTTCGGTTGGAGCAGCAATTGGATGCACTTAGGAGCATGCAGGTGGCGGAAAGCGTCATAGATCGCAGTTATGTAAGTGTGGTCACACCCAAGGTGCAGGCAGAGAAATGGGTGACCACCAGAAAGGGCAGGCAGTCAGTGCAGGAATCCCCTGTGGTTGTCCCCCTCTCGAACAGGTATACCGCTTTGGATACTGTCGGGGGGGATAGCCTATCAGGGGAAAACAGCAGCAGCCAGAGCAGTGGCACCACGGCTGGCTCTGATGTTCAGAAGGGAGGGTCAAAGCGCAGAAGAGTAATAGTTATAGGGGACTCTATAGTCAGGGGAACAGATAGGCGCTTCTGTGGACGTGAAAGAGACTCCAGGATGGTATGTTGCCTCCCTGGTGCCAGGGTCCAGGATGTCTCCGAACGGGTAGAGGGAATCCTGAAGGGGGAGGGCAAACAGGTAGAGGTCGTTGTACATATTGGTACTAACGACATAGGCAGGAAGAGGCATGAGGTCCTGCAGCAGGAGTTCAGGGAGCTAGGCAGAAAGTTAAAAGACAGGACCTCGAGGGTTGTAATCTCGGGATTACTCCCTGTGCCACGTGCCAGTGAGGCTAGAAATAGGAAGATAGAGCAGACAAACACGTGGCTAAACAGCTGGTGTAGGAGGGAGGGTTTCGGTTATCTGGACCACTGGGAGCTCTTCCGGGGCAGGTGTGACCTGTATAAGATGGACGGGTTGCATCTAAACCGGAGAGGCATAAATATCCTGGCCGCGAGATTTGCTAGTGTCACACGGGAGGGTTTAAACTAGTATGGCAGGGGGGTGGGCACGGGAGCAATAGGTCAGAAGGTGAGAGCGTTGAGGGAGAACTAGGGAATATGGACAGTGTGGCTCTGAGGCAGAGCAGACGGGGAGAAGTTGCTGAACACAGCGGGTCTGGTGGCCTGAAGTGCATATGTTTTAATGCAAGGAGCATTACGGGTAAGGCAGATGAACTTAGAGCTTGGATTAGTACTTGGAACTATGATGTTGTTGCCATTACAGAGACCTGGTTGAGGGAAGGGCAGGATTGGCAGCTAAACGTTCCAGGATTTAGATGTTTCAGGCGGGATAGAGGGGGATGTAAAAGGGGAGGCGGAGTTGCGCTACTTGTTCAGGAGAGTATCACAGCTATACAGCGAGAGGACACCTCAGAGGGCAGTGAGGCTATATGGGTAGAGATCAGGAATAAGAAGGGTGCAGTCACAATGTTGGGGGTATACGACAGGCCTCCCAACAGCCAGCGGGAGACAGAGGAGCAGATAGGTAGACAGATTTTGGAAAAGAGTAAAAACAACAGGGTTGTGGTGATGGGAGACTTCAACTTCCCCAATATTGACTGGGACTCACTTAGTGCCAGGGGCTTAGACGGGGCAGAGTTTGTAAGGAGCATCCAGGAGGGCTTCTTAAAACAATATGTAAACAGTCCAACTCGGGAAGGGGCGGTACTGGACCTGGTATTGGGGAATGAGCCCGGCCAGGTGGTAGATGTTTCAGTAGGGGAGCATTTCGGTAACAGTGACCACAATTCAGTAAGTTTTAAAGTACTGGTGGACAAGGATAAGAGTGGTCCGAGGATGAACGTGCTAAATTGGGGGAAGGCTAATTATAACAATATTAGGCGGGACCTGAAGAACATAGATTGGGGGCGGATGTTTGAGGGCAAATCAACATCTGACATGTGGGAGGCTTTCAAGTGTCAGTTGAAAGGAATACAGGACAGGCATGTTCCTGTGAGGAAGAAAGATAAATACGGCAATTTTCGGGAACCTTGGATGACGAATGATATTGTAGGCCTCGTCAAAAAGAAAAAGGAGGCATTTGTCAGGGCTAAAAGGCTGGGAACAGACGAAGCCTGTGTGGCATATAAGGAAAGTAGGAAGGAACTTAAGCAGGGAGTCAGGAGGGCTAGAAGGGGTCATGAGAAGTCATTGGCAAATAGGGTTAAGGAAAATCCCAAGGCTTTTTACACTTACATAAAAAGCAAGAGGGTAGCCAGGGAAAGGGTTGGCCCACTGAAGGATAGGCAAGGGAATCTATGTGTGGAGCCAGAGGAAATGGGCGAGGTACTAAATGAATACTTTGCATCAGTATTCACCAAAGAGAAGGAATTGGTAGATGTTGAGTCTGGAGAAGGGGGTGTAGATAGCCTGGGTCACATTGTGATCCAAAAAGACGAGGTGTTGGGTGTCTTAAAAAATATTAAGGTAGATAAGTCCCCAGGGCCGGATGGGATCTACCCCAGAATACTGAAGGAGGCTGGAGAGGAAATTGCTGAGGCCTTGACAGAAGTCTTTGGATCCTCGCTGTCTTCAGGGGATGTCCCGGAGGACTGGAGAATAGCCAATGTTGTTCCTCTGTTTAAGAAGGGTGGCAGGGATAATCCCGGGAACTACAGGCCGGTGAGCCTTACTTCAGTGGTAGGGAAATTACTGGAGAGAATTCTTCGAGACAGGATCTACTCCCATTTGGAAGCAAATGGACGTATTAGTGAGAGGCAGCACGGTTTTGTGAAGGGGAGGTCGTGTCTCACTAACTTGATCGAGTTTTTCGAGGAGGTCACTAAGATGATTGATGCAGGTAGGGCAGTAGATGTTGTCTATATGGACTTCAGTAAGGCCTTTGACAAGGTCCCTCATGGTAGACTAGTACAAAAGGTGAAGTCACACGGGATCAGGGGTGAACTGGCAAGGTGGATACAGAACTGGCTAGGCCATAGAAGGCAGAGGGTAGCAATGGAGGGATGCTTTTCTAATTGGAGGGCTGTGACCAGTGGTGTTCCACAGGGATCAGTGCTGGGACCTTTGCTCTTTGTAGAATATATAAATGATTTGGAGGAAAATGTAACTGGTCTGATTAGTAAGTTTGCAGACGACACAAAGGTTGGTGGAATTGCGGATAGCGATGAGGACTGTCTGAGGATACAGCAGGATTTAGATTGTCTGGAGACTTGGGCGGAGAGATGGCAGATGGAGTTTAACCTGGACAAATGTGAGGTAATGCATTTTGGAAGGGCTAATGCAGGTAGGGAATATACAGTGAATGGTAGAACCCTCAGGAGTATTGAAAGTCAAAGAGATCTAGGAGTACAGGTCCACAGATCACTGAAAGGGGCTACACAGGTGGAGAAGGTAGTCAAGAAGGCATACGGCATGCTTGCCTTCATTGGCCGGGGCATTGAGTATAAGAATTGGCAAGTCATGTTGCAGCTGTATAGAACCTTAGTTAGGCCACACTTGGAGTATAGTGTTCAATTCTGGTCGCCACACTACCAGAAGGATGTGGAGGCTTTAGAGAGGGTGCAGAAGAGATTTACCAGAATGTTGCCTGGTATGGAGGGCATAAGCTATGAGGAGCGATTGAATAAACTCGGTTTGTTCTCACTGGAACGAAGGAGGTTGAGGGGCGACCTGATAGAGGTATACAAAATTATGAGGGGCATAGACAGAGTGGATAGTCAGAGGCTTTTCCCCAGGGTAGAGGGGTCAATTACTAGGGGGCATAGGTTTAAGGTGAGAGGGGCAAAGTTTAGAGTAGATGTACGAGGCAAGTTTTTTACGCAGAGGGTAGTGGGTGCCTGGAACTCACTACCGGAGGAGGTAGTGGAGGCAGGGACGATAGGGACATTTAAGGGGCATCTTGACAAATATATGAATAGGATGGGAATAGAAGGATACGGACCCAGGAAGTGTAGAAGATTGTAGTTTAGTCGGGCAGTATGGTCGGCACGGGCTTGGAGGGCCGAAGGGCCTGTTCCTGTGCTGTACATTTCTTTGTTCTTTGTTCTTTGTTCTTTGATGAACCATCAATTGCGACGAGACGAGAGTAGAGAGTAATCGAGGCTTTATTAAGCCTTACCGTATTACATCCCATATGTGACATATACAACAGTGGTAACAACCACATTCACCCCCTGTTAAAAAAGTGTCCAGCGGGGGGGGGGGGGGGGGGGGGGGGGGGGGGGGGGGGGGGGGGGTAAACTACTTACATGCATTTTAAGGTTAACATTTTGGGGAAAGTTCACAAATTCAGCCGATCGGGTGCCTTGATCCTCGGTTGTGAGCGCCGCAGTCCCGGTGGCGATGCTTTGTCGCGGTGACTACGGGAGCATGTAGTCCTCATCTTCATCCCCGGGTGGGACCAAGGGGAGGACGGATCGTCCTGGAGCGGGGGCTGTGGTGAGGTGCGCTGGGGGGAGGAAGGGTGGCGTCGGGCCAGAGGGGGGTGTGGAGGGGGGACCCAGCTGGTGCCGGGTCCCTGAGGGAGACTGTGTCTTGGTGGCCGTCGGGGTACACCACGTAGGCGTAGTGCGGGTTTGCTTGGAGTAGCTGTACCCTCTCGACCAAAGGGTCCGCCTTGTGGAGCTGCACGTGCTTGCAGTAAGGCTCCTGTACTACAGGTACGGGGGTAGATCCCTGCCTGCTGGCTCCGCCCAGTAGGCGGAGGAGAACGGGTCCTTGAGCTGCCAGCCACGTTGGGAGCGAAACCCCGGAGGTGGACTTCCTGGGGAAGTCAAGGAGACGTTCATGGGGGGTTGTATTAGTCGCCGTGTAAAGTAGCGATCGGATGGAGTGGAGGGCATTGGGGAGGACCTCCTGCCACCCGGAGACCGGGAGATATTTGGACCGTAGGGCCAGCAGGATGGCCTTCCAGACCATCCCAATCTCCCGCTCCACCTGCCCGTTTCCCCGGGGGTTGTAGCTGGTCGTCCTGCTCGAGGCGATGCCCTTGCTGAGCAGGTACTGACGCAGCTCATCGCTCATAAAGGAGGATCCCCTGTCACTGTGGATGTAGGTGGGGGAACCGAACAGGGTGAAGATGCTGTTGAGGGCTTTGGTGACGGTGGCAGACGTCATATCGGGGCATGGGACGGCGAAGGGGAATCTGGAGTATTCGTCGACCACGTTAAGGCAGTGTGTGTTTTGGTTGGTGGAGAGGAGGGGCCCTTTGAAATCCACGCTGAGGTGCTCAAAGGGGCGGGAGGCCTTCACTAGATGCGCACGGTCTGTCCGGTAGAAGTGCAGTTTGCACTCCGCGCAGACCTGGCAGTCTCTGGTGACCACCCTGACCTCCGCAATGGAGTAGGGCAGGTTGCGGGCCTTTATGAAGTGAAAGAACGGGGTGACCCCTGGGTGACAGACAGCGACGTGTAGGGTCCGGATTCGGTCCACTTGTGCGCTGGCACATGTACCTCGGGATAGGGCATCGGGCGGCTCGTTGAGCTTCCCGGGTCGATACAAAATCTCGTAATCGTAGGTGGAGAGCTCGATCCTCCACCTCAAGATTTTATCATTTTGATCTTGCCCCACTGTGTGTTATTGAACATGAAGGCAACCGACCATTGGTCAGTGAGGAGAGTGAATCTCCTGCCGGCCAGGAAATGCCTGCAATGCCGCACAGCTTCTACGATGGCTTAGGCCTCCTTCTTGATGGAGGAGTGCCGAATTTCGGAGGCGTGGAGGGTGCGGGAAAAGAATGCCACGGGCCTGCCTGCCTGGTTGAGGGTGGCGGCCAGAGCGACGTCTGATGCATCGTTCTCGACTTGGGAGGGGAGCGTCTCATCGACCGTGTGCATCGCGACTTTGAAAGAGAGAGAATAATTTCAAAACTATCTTCAAACAAACACTTAGCTATGTTATGGATTGAATTCCGACAACGCACAAGGAGGCCATCTGGCCCATTGAGTCTGCACCGGCCGTCCCAAAGAACACTCTACCTAGGCTCACTCCCACCCGGCCCCGTAATCCCAGGCGTCAACCACGGCCAATGCACCTAACCTGCACATCGTTCTGTTGAATCCCAAATTTCTTTATCCGTCAGTCTGGCCTCAATAAAAGTCGAGATGGATTTGCAAGTATAACATTAGTTATTTTATTCAGCTTGCAAGCTAAACTTAGTCCACAGTGATACAGATAACATGTTACTCTCTGCAGCTCCGGGACTAAGTGAATATCCCAGACAAAGAGATCAGTACTGATACATTCAAATGGCATCAAGTTTCACATACTCGACACCCATAGGTCATCCTATGTCCCTCCTGACCTGTTTGATCTATTCTGATTGGCTCACTTCCAATCCCTTTCTCCGGCCCCTATCAATTCAGCATCACTCTCATAGACACACCTCTTCCTGCTTTTTTCCATGCGGTCTAAAATCCTTTGTCTCTACTTGCCAGAATCAAAGTGGCTTATTTCTACATTACATTAACTAATATCTCGAAAGTAACTATTTTATATCACATTCGTCATTCCCTCCTTTTATCATTCCATGATAACAGGACTATCCAATCCATAGCTACGGTTCCTCATCTAAAAAGATCCGTCGCTGCATTTCCAATTCCTGTCTTAGCCCCCCTTCATCTGCTTCACCCTCATGGATTTTAACAGTTAAATTTTTGGGGGCTTTGATCTGATCCAGTGCACCCCGCATTCTACCCATCACACATTTAAGGATGGCCAGGCCCACAAAGATGCAGCCGATAGCTACCACTAGATACATGGCCATATTTATCAACCAGTCCTTCCAACCTCCAAATCCCCAGTTACCCCAAGAGCCAGGATCCTGCATCCCGTCCAAGTGATCCTGTATGTGATCCATAAATTTAGTGATGTTAGCGGTCAAGTCTTGAACTCCCATGATACACTTGCCCTGCACTATGGCGCATACCCCACCCTCACGGGCCAGAAGATAGTCAAGAGCATACCGGTTCTGCATTGCAAACAACCGTAGCTGAGACAACTCCTTGGTTATTGCCCCGAGGGCTCCCAAGGTTTACTACCCGGGTTTTCCTCAGTTTGGCCTTTAACTAACTTAAGTGTATCTCCCGGTAACCTATGTTCTAGCTGTACTTCCCTTCTCATACGCCCCATCCTCTCTAGTCCCTTTCTCTTTCTCATAGCCTCTTCCTACGCTCTTCTGACAGCCTGATTTTACCTTTATTACACCACTCTTAACACATCCAAAATCAAATTTACATGTATTCCAAAAACAAGGCAATGTCCTATTCCCTTCCCATCGCCGGGACCGGTGCAACTGCTTCATGACTCCTGCATTCTCCTTAACTTTGATGACCTTCCATGAGTCGATACCATGTCCTCGTATATGGGGGCAGCGAAGAACATCACCTTTGCAGAGGTGATGTAACCTTGTAGATTGGTTGGGGCTACACAGATACATAATATTCCCCTTTTCCATGTCCATCGCCAATAACACGCCAAGCGAAGTGAGGCCAAATATCATACAGACGATGCGTAGCCACTCCATCATGCTCCACACCTGTAAAATAGCACGGGGAATGATTTCCCGCATCAAGACTTTAACCACAGTAGCAGCTTTATTATCGATAGTCGGATACGCCTCGACCCATCTGCTGAACACATCCACAATGACCAAAACATATTTATAACATTGACACCTTTCCAACTCAATGTAATCCATTTGGAGCGTCTCAAAGGGACCACTGGGCAGCGGGGTTTGCCCCTTCCCACAAGGGATACCTTTTCCGGTGTTATATTGCTGACAAATCAAACACCGATTACTGATACTCTGGGCCAACCCCTGGCATTTTAGGGTGCCACCAAGTGTCCAGCAACAAATCACTAGTCCCTCGAGCCCCACAATGAGTTGCAAAGTGTACACATTCAGTGACCCATAAAGCCAGTACATCAGACATACAAGTCTGATGTGCAGGCGTGGTCCATAAAGAGGAAACAGAATCATATGTACAACCTAACCGTTTCCACATTTGTTTATCACTCTCAGGAGCGTCCTCCTGTAACCTTATGACGTCTTGGATGGTTGGCATTGACTTGTCAGAAGCAGATATATTTATAGTAGATCGTTTAGTCTGACTTAACATCTTAGGCACCATCACTTGCTGAATTTGCGCGGCTGTTCGCGCTGCACAATCTGCTCGTTCATTACCAACGTCAACTGGGGTTGTACCATTCGTGTGGGCAGCGCATTTAATAACGGAAATCTGCGCGGGCATAAGGAGGGCCTGCAGTAGGTCATTAACTAAACCCCGGTGGGATATTTGACCACACATAATCATGTCAGGTTGTTCTGACGGAATGTCACTCAAATCGCCCCTTATTGTGGTAGTTTCCTGAATCAAGGCTAAACAGTCGTGGCCAGGTGCGTCTTCATGGACAGGGGGACCACTAACAAAACAGGCTGGATTGATAGTGGTACAGAGGTTAAATGTCAGACGTGGATTGTTCAAAAGGTATATCTCATACCTCTTCTGACGAGCTGCGGTAAGATGCTGAGTCTGCAGTTGCCTCAGTAGTGCGATGACCGAGTGGGAGCTATACACCGTAATATCCTGTTGGAGAGTGAGAGCATGTAACGGCTATGCGATGGCATTGATTGAACGTAAATCCTGTACTAATCGGTACTGGTCTGGCTTGGCTGGTTTAGGCACAGCAAGTATGGGGGTGTTACATTCTGATTGGCAAGGGACCAAAATACCCTGTTTCAACAGCTCTTGAATTAATTTATCTATTGATGGAGCAGCTTGAGATTTCAGGGGGTATTGTCAAATGGAAGGTAGCTTTACATTATCCTTAATCATTACCTTGATAGGTGTAACATTTGTCTTTCCCACTTGTGATGGGTATTCCGCCCAGACCTGTGGATTGACATATTCCAACACATCATGTCCCCTGTGATGCTGCAGTCGAGAGTTAATCGTTTCAGGGACCTCAAAATATTTTATGGCAGTGCCGTCCGGCATGACTTGAAGTGCGTACTCTGTTGGATCCGAATGATCCACTGCCCTCCTGACCATTCGCCCCATATCCCTGACATGGTACTGGTCGTGGACCTGACGTGTAATATGAGGGCTTACCGAAGCTGACTGTGGCCATAAATGTGGTGGTATTGTAACAAAATCGGCTGTACCTTCTTTTCCCGTGACTGTGGCTGTAACCTTGGCTGGCCATTCGGTCTCAAGTAATGGCCGGTATTTGTCCTCCAACTCCCTGTTTTGTCCAGTTCTGTCATAGGCCAGGGTAACGTGATGCAGTGACTGTTCAACGTCTAACGTCCACCACTGGGGGTGATAGAAATATAGCACTGTTGTCTCATCCTCCATGATGTAACCGTTACCCCCTCATCTCCACATTCTAGCTGTAGCTGGAAGATACACAGTAAATCTCGGGCCAACAAGTTACAGTCCAATCCAGTAGTCACTACAAACTGATGCTCTGCAGACTTATTCTCGTAAGTGACTGTCACAGGTTCAGAAATAGGATACTCACACACCTGTCCTGTCTTTTAAAGGGGCATTCCTGTTGCCAGTGATCTGCACGGCCGCAATTAAAACATGCATTGCTCCCTCTATATCTGCCTCGTCCTCTTCTCCCAGTAGACCAATGGCCCCTCAGAGGGGGCTGCGGTTGTAAAGCTGTCGATGCGTTCGGTGGGCCATAAAAAGGGGGTGAGGGTCCCTTTGGGTGGGTTTGGTATCCTCCTCCTCGCTGATCCACCCACCCAAAGTCACAATATTGGGGCTCCTGCTGATAAACTACCATTTCTGCCGCTTGTTGGGATCGCCAATCATCCTTTTTCATTACATACTCAGTCTTAACCTTTGTAACTGAGCCTCCTTGGCCTACACCCTCCTTCCAATAAAATCTGACTGCCCTTGCCATCTGGGAAGGGTCGTTCTCTGTCCAATTCATGTTATTACATTTCACAGCAGTAACCACAGAAGGTGGTAGGCAACGCATTAACATAGCACAATATTGAGGGGAATTCTTACCATTTTGATACAGCAAGTCGCCTGACTGCCCACGGTAGATTTCATTAAAACGCTCCAGAAATTCCTCTGGCTCTTCAGTCTTCTTAGGTTTTAGGTCTAAGATAACAGAAAGATTTATGGGCCTTTGAAATGTGCTATTCAACACATTCAGGATCTGTGTCCTTCTATCATCGTCTAACGCATAGGCCTGCTGAAGTGCGCCATGACTAGCATAATTCAGGTGGTTATGATAATTGCGGTACTCTGCTGGGGTTAAAATCTGCTGGACTAGGGCCCAAAGGTCCCTTGAATCAGCTTGATAAATTGAGATGGTAGTTCTCAAGGAATCCACGAAGGCAACAGGAGATTTTTTTCTATCTGGGATTGTAGCCATAATAGCCATCATCTCACTGGGTGTCCATGGGAAGTAAACGTCTATCGTGGGGTTCGCTCCCGCAGTCACTGCGTCGGGGTTTCGCATCTTCCTAATCGGTAACTGTCTCCGAATATCACCAGGGGGCACTCTAGCTATTTCCCCTGGTTGTTCCAGTACTTCAACGTCTCTCCCTGTCACTAGGGGGAGTTCTTTCTCTTCAAAAGAAGTTGTTTCAGCTTCCTTTGTTCCCAAATCTTGTGGTTTCTCCTTAGTTTGGAGAGACTTAGGTGATATGCTTAATTGTTTCTGGTGAGGGTCGAGCCCCTCACTCGCTGTCCGAGATCTTGTCCTAGAGCTAACTGGGCTTGTGGGACAGAGTTCCTTTTGCTCTTCTGGTCGTGAAGTTGGTAAATCAGGACCCACACTATCACCCACACTATCATCCAAAAGGGCTTGAGTTTCTGGCATATTTGGAATCTGGGGAGCAATGACTGGGTATATATTATTGTACTCTGGTGGTTCTGGAATGAGCGCAGACCATACTATGGGTGCAGACGGAACTTTTACTGACTTTTCCAAATTATTGAATTTTTCTTTTTCTGTCAATTCAAGGCCAGCCATTGAACTACGTAGCTCATCTCTTGTTTGACCCGTGTCTTTCCTGTCTCTACTTGCGCTTTTTTTTTTTAACTTAAAAATGTTTGAAAATTCAAATTGAATTACTGCAACTTGCAAGCTTAGCTTTGATCTCAACTCAGAACCAAATTTACAATTTGCTTAACACAAACTTGTATAACATTTACAACTTAATTATTTCTTTATCTTAACAATTTTTCTTTTAACAAGTTTTTTTTTCTTTTACATTCACATAAGTGTTGGCAAAATCAACTATCATCTCCAGATTTACACTTTTTTTTTTTAAATGCTGTCCGTGACCTCCTTTAAGTTTCTATTAATCTCCTGATAAAATGAGATAAACATTATTTCAAGTAAGTAAAACTTAAGATTCTGGCAATTTCAATCAATTGCTTTCGAAAATAATAACTTTTATCAAAGAGGTGGAGAAACCCACTGGTTTCCTTTAATTAATTCAAAACGTAACTTTGCTGGTGTTCACTGACTCAAAGGAAAGGTATCCGATTACACTAGCGACTGGTGCTGTTATCTCAAGGCCTGAGTGAGAAGCACTGTCTGTCTTTTGATTTTGCCTGCTGCTGTTAACCCTTTGAGAGACTTCTGCTTCAACCAATATGCAGCATTCCCCACAATCTCAACTAGTCCTCGGAACTGCGTTTTTCGCCAATACATTCCAAGGAGACAATTTTAGCTGAATCAACTATATTTTTAAAACACTCAAACATAGAGTTGAACCATCTTCAGATTTAAAAACAGTTATACTGGACTGAACCTTCACTACTGAATTCCCATCAGCCCCTGAACCCATATAATAGACTGAACCTTCACTACTGAAGTCCCATCAGCCTCTGAACCCTTATACTTGGAATTGAATCATCATTTGAGATGTCACATCAACCCAAAACCCTAACCCAAGCCGAATCAACAATATGAAATCCCATCAATTAAATTGCTAATCCCCAGACTGACCTGTGATTTCGTCGAGGCGGTCTTTCTGTGCCAACCGCGAGTGACCAGACTAATCAGACGATAAGAAGAGGGGAACAATCAATGCGCGGTCATTTTCCAGTTCTACATTGAGGGCCCTCGTTCCCCATCCTCCTGTTCATAATCAGTGTAATTCTGATTTCGCAGTTGGACCAGGATCGCCCTGAGAAATCCCGGTTTTCGGCACCAAATGTTGAATCCCAAATTTCTTTATCCGTCAGTCTGGCCTCAATAAAAGTCGAGATGGATTTGCAAGTATAACATTAGTTATTTTATTCAGCTTGCAAGCTAAACTTAGTCCACAGTGATACAGATAACATGTTGCTCTCTGCAGCTCCGGGACTAAGTGAATGTCCCAGACAAAGAGATCAGTACTGATACATTCAAATGGCATCAAGTTTCACATACACGACACCCATAGGTCATCCTATATAGCCTCCTGACCTGTTTGATCTATTCTGATTGGCTCACTTCCAATCCCTTTCTCCGGCCCCTATCAATTCAGCATCACTCTCATAGACACACCTCTTCCTGCTTTTTTCCATGCGGTCTAAAATCCTTTGTCTCTACTTGCCAGAATCAAAGTGGCTTATTTCTACATTACATTAACTAATATCTCTAAAGTAACTATTTTATATCACAGGCGTCAGTTCGACTGGGAGGAAACCGGAGCAGCCGGAGAAAACCCACACAGACACGGGGAGAACGTACAAACCCCACACAGCGACCCAAGGGCGGGATTGGACCTGGGTCCCTGCCGCTGCGAGGCAGCAGTGCTAACCACTGTGCCACCGTGCTGCCATATTAGCGGTTATGGTCATCTCCATCTCTTCCACTATCAAAATGCTGAAGGTTGCTTCAACGGGTGAGCTGAGTGGAATCAGTTTCCAGAGAAGCGATGGCTCGTTTCTTCGGTTCAGCAGGCGTGGAGCTTTTAGCTGTCGAATTACATTGCAGCAGGGGTCAGCTGTTTCATTCCAGGTGTCTCCCTATTTTGTTCTGGGTGTCTCTCCCTGTTACAATCAGATTTT
Source organism: Scyliorhinus torazame (assembly GCF_047496885.1). Lineage (NCBI taxonomy): Eukaryota > Metazoa > Chordata > Chondrichthyes > Carcharhiniformes > Scyliorhinidae > Scyliorhinus > Scyliorhinus torazame. The sequence goes on from NC_092709.1 coordinate 384,807,560, forward strand.
TTGTGGTCTGCTGCACGGACGCCTCTTCAAAGTGTTTCATGACAGACCTGCTGTCCCCAGCAGGCAATCTAAGATGCCCACTGTCTCCGCACCAGGCAAATAGCAATCCCATTCAGAAATCTGAAGTATCCTCAACACCTGTCGTCCCCCAGGGGCTGGGGCTGTCTGGACCTTACAGTGGCTTATCAATTGGTGTCTTCACATTCTGAGGGAAATCTAACAAGTCAGTGAGTTCCTGTTTATCGTTTTGGAACTCCCGTTGAATTTCACAAATATGGGGGCGATCTAAGGGCCACGTCGTGCTGGGCGCGAATCCGCACCAGCGTGATCCCTTCCTCCAGGATCTACCCCGCTCGCCACACCTCGCAAAATGTAACGCCAAATATAAATACAGTGTGATCTTCACGAGGTGAATCTCACCCATTGTGGACAAATCACTTTTTAACAAATCTGCGAATTAGAGTGACGCAGCTAGCCTTACTCCCACATGCACTCCCACATCTACCCGAGGCATTGTGATCTCACCCCTTTTGTCTTGGAGACCACGGGCGAACGTCGGACAGCGCTGGTCCCCACAAACAGGGACCAGATGGAATGGTCCTCGTGGGGGTCTCCAAGGAGATTGGGGCCCCGCGATGCTTTCCCTCTGGGCAGGCAGTCTGGCACTTTTGGTGCCATAAGGGCACCTTGGCACTGCCAATCTGGTACCCTGACACTGCCAGCCTGGAATCCTGGCACTGCCACATGGTGCCACCCTGGCACTGGCAAGGTGCCCAGGTTGCATTGCCAGCTGGCAGGGTGCCTGGCTGGCAGAGCCAAGGTGTCAACATAGATTAACATGGAATTCACAGTGCAGAAAGAGGCCATTTGGCCCATCGAGTCTGCACCGGCTCATGGAAAGAGCACCTGACCCAAGGTCAACACCTTCACCCTATCCCCATAACCCGGTAACCCCACCCAACACTAAGGGCAATTTTGGACACTAAGGGCAATTTATCATGGCCAATCCACCTACCTGCACATCTTTGAACTGTGGGAGGAAACCGGAGCACCCGGAGGAAACCCACGCACACACGGGGAGGATGTGCAGACTCCGCACAGACAGTGACCCAAGCCGGTATCGAACCTGGGACCCTGGAGCTGTGAAGCAGTTGTGCTAACCACTGTGCTACCATGCTGCCCCCAAAGCTGGCATTTTTCCTGCGACAGTGATAATAATGATCATTATAATAATCGCTTATTGTCACAAGTAGGCTTCAAATGAAGTTACTGTGAAAAGCCCCGAGTCGCCACATTCCGGCGCCTGTTCGGGGAGGCTGGGACGGGAATGTATCACACCTCTAACTAAGATTTGTTCACATTCCTGAAAAAGGAGGTTTCTATATTAAACTATGCTATTTCAAACTGCAGAGCTCGCAACTACACAACTGCTCTCTGTGCCTGACTGTTATAACCTGCCTACTTACCATTGGCTGGGGACTAATGACTATCCCACAATCCTGTGGGAGTATGAGCTTCCCCAATGAGGGGGGCGGAGAAACCACTAGTAAACTCCTCGTATAAATAAAGCTGGCCAGTTCAGGAACCAGCAGGAAGGAGTATGCAGCAAGGGAAGTTACTGCTTCTGTTATGTGTATATGTTATAGTAAATAAATGTTATTACTTTGTATCCTTAAAACTCGTGCTGGATTCTTCGTGGCCCTTACAAAACCGGCGACGAGGGTTAAAGTGAATAGCTGTCTACACTGCTGAAGCCACCTCCCTGGATTTTTTGTTGGATACAGGTTGGAAGTTGTTTTCTATTATACCATGCCTCTGTACGGACGTTTGGATGTTTTTGATGCTGCGCTGGAAAGCTGGAACCAGTACGCACAACGGATGCGTTACTATTTCCGGGCAAACAATATCACCGAAAACGAGCACCAGGTGGTCATATTGCTCACCGCCTGCGGCCCGCATACTTTTGGGGTGATTAGGAGCCTTGCGTACCCAGCTGCGCCGGACACCAAAACGTTTTATGAACTTGTGAATATAGTGGGGTAACATTTTTACCCAACCCCGTCCATGATAGTCCAGCGTTACCGGTTTAATACCGCTGAGAGGACCCCTGGAGAATCCCTTGCCGATTTTCTATCCAGGCTACGCAGGATTGCGGAGTACTGTGACTATGGTGAGACCTTGTCAGAAATGTTACGCGACCGTTTGGTTTGCGGTATTAACAATGCGGCCACCCAGAGAAAGTTGTTAGCGGAGCCAACATTGACTTTTCAACAGGCCATTCAAATAGTCTTGTCCCGAGAGGGTGCAGAGCGAGGAGTACAGGAGCTACAGGGAATGGAAGTGCATGCCTTGGGGCGCAACCCCTTCCATCCGAAATCGTCCCCCCGCACTCCTGCGGTACCTTGGGTGAGGCAACGTCCGGACCGACGCCAGTGGCAGTCGGACATTCCTCCCCGAAGGGAGCCTTCTCCAGAGCCAATGAATGAGGAGCCATGTCCGTGTCAGACTTGTAGGCGCCGACCCCGTCGCAGACGGCGGTCCTGGGGGCGCCAGAGGCGCCATCGTTCCGACCGAAACTGGGACCAGCCCAGGGGCCGTAACTGGGACCAGCCCAGAGGCCGTACCTTCCATGTGGATGAACCTGCGGCAACTACTCCTGAGGACGTGGAAACGGAGGACGACTGCCTGCAGCTGCATTGTGTGGCAGCTCCCCGTGTGGCTCCCATTAAGGTGACAGTACGGGTCAATGGCCACCCGCTGGAGATGGAGTTGGATACTGGCGCAGCGGTCTCCGTGATCGCCCAGAGGACATTCGACCGCATCAAACAGGGTATACAGACCCTGACATTAACTGACTCACAGGCCAGGTTGTCCACCTACACGGGGGAACCACTGGACATTGCAGGAACTACAATGACCCCTGTTGTCTATTGACGCCAGGAGGGGCGTTTCCCACTTATCGTGGTGCGCGGCCATGGGCCCAGCCTGTTGGGTCGGGACTGGTTGCGCCATTTGCGGTTGCAATGGCAGCACATCCTCCAAACATTTTCTGAAGGGTTGACTGAGGTGCTCGGACGATACCCAGATGTATTCCAGCCCGGTTTGGGGAAAATAAAAGGGGCCGTAGCCCGTATCCAAGTTGAACCAGGAGCCACGCCACGCTATTTCCGGGCGCACCCAGTACCTTACGCCTTGCTCGAGAAGGTAGAAGGGGAGCTCACTCGTTTGGAGAGTTTGGGTATTATCAGGCCCGTCCGTTTTGCTGACTGGGCAGCACCAATTGTACCTGTAATGAAGCCAGATGCCACAGTTCGCTTGTGTGGCGACTATAAACCTACAGTGAATACGGTTTCCCGACTCGACCGATATCCAATGCCTCGCATAGAGGATCTCTACGTGAAACGTGCAGGTGGACTCTCGTTCACAAAATTAGATATGAGTCACGCCTACCTGCAGTTGGAGCTGGACCCTGCCTCCCGACCATATGTAGCGATTAATACACACCGGGGCCTGTATGAATATACATGGCTGCCCTTTGGAGTATCCTCTGCCTGCGCAATTTTTCAACGTGTTATGGAGGGCATTTTGAGAGGTTTACCACGTGTGGCTGTCTACCTAGATTACGTTTTGATTACAGGGACGTCGGAGCAGGAACATTTGGAAAATCTGGAGGCTGTCCTTAGACGCCTTTCGGAGGCTGGAGTCCGTTTACGTTGCATAAAGTGCGTATTTCAGGCAAAGGAAGTAGTCTACCTGGGTTATCGGGTGGACCGCGAAGGTCTGCACCCCGTCGCAGAGAAGGTGCGTGCAATTCAACGTGCCCCCGCCCCGACTGACACTTCGCATCTTCGTTCTTTTCTCGGTCTTGTAAACTATTACGGGAAGTTCCTCCCCAATCTGGCAACTACGCTGGCCCCTTTGCACCTGCTGCTAAAGAAAAATCACACCTGGGTTTGGGGTCAGCCGCAAGAAACCGCTTTCCGGCGGGTAAAGCAACAATTGTCGTCGTCTGGGTTACTAACCCACTATGATCCGGGAAAGCCTTTGCTCGTCACATGTGATGCATCCCCGTATGGTATTGGGGCTGTCCTGTCCCACAAGATGGAGAACGGGGCCGAGCGACCGATAGCTTTCGCCTCCCGCACATTGACTGCAGCGGAGAAAAAGTACGCGCAGATCGAGAAGGAGGGCCTGGCAGTGGTTTTTGCGGTGAAACGCTTCCACCAGTATGTGTACGGCCGCCATTTCACCATCGTGACTGATCATAAGCCTCTGCTGGGACTTTTCAGAGAGGATAAGCCAATACCGCCCATTGTTTCTGCACGGATCCAGCGCTGGGCTTTGTTGCTTGCGGCATATGAGTATTCTCTGGAGCACAAACCAGGTACGCAGATAGCAAATGCCGACGCACTGAGCCGATTGCCTTTATCGACCGGCCCCATGTCGACCCCCACGACCGGTGAAGTGGTTGCAACCCTAAATTTTATGGACACCTTGCCTGTCACGGCATCACAGATCCGTGAGTGGATCCAGACGGAGCCAGTCCTGTCAAAGGTTCGGCACATAGTCCTGTATGGTGGGCAGCAGAGACAGCTCCCAGGCGAGTTGCAGGCATTTTCCTCCAAGCTGTCAGAATTCAGCATGGAAGACGGCATCCTCTTGTGGGGGACGCGTGTGATTGTCCCGGAAAAAGGCCAGGAGCTGATATTAACAGACTTGCCCAATGGGCATCCAGGCATGACCAAAATGAAAATTTTGGCCCGGAGTTAGGTCTGGTGGCCAGGCCTCGGCACCGACATTGAGAAGGTGGCCCAACACTGCTCCATTTGCCAGGAGCATCAGAAGCTTCCGCCGGCCGTGCCCCTACATCACTGGGAATGGCCAGGGCGGCCTTGGGCACGCTTGCATGCAGATTTCGCCGGCCCTTTTCAAGGATCCATGTTCCTTCTACTAATTGACGCCCAGTCCAAATGGCTAGAGGTGCATAAGATGCAGGGGACAACGTCCTGCGCAACAATTGAAAAGATGCATTTATCGTTTAGTACGTATGGCCACCCCGAGGTGCTGGTCACGGATAACGGCACTCCATTCACGAGTGAGGAGTTTGCGAGGTTCACGAAGATGAACGGCATCCGCCATATCCGCACTGCCCCTTACCACCCGGCTTCAAATGGGTTGGCAGAGCGCGCAGTGCAGACATTCAAAAGAGGCCTAAAGAAGCAGTCTTCCGGATCAATGGACACGAGACTGGCTCGCTTTTTGTTTACGTACAGGACCACCCCCCATGCAGTGACTGGGGTAGCTCCCGCAGAACTCCTAATGGGCCGGAGACTTCGCACCCGCCTTAGTATGGTTTTCCCGGACATTGGCGCAAAAGTACGCCGCACACAAGAACGGCAGGGACAGGGATTTTCTCGGCATCGGCCGATTCGGCAGTTTGCGCCCGGTGACCCAGTATTCGTGCGGAATTTTGCTGGTGGTGCCCAATGGTTCCTGGTATAATCCTTCGCCAAACGGGCCCTATATCTTACCAAGTGCAAGCCCAGGGTCGTCTCCAGCGAAAATATGTAGACCACGTTCGGTCCAGAAGACTATCCCCTCAAAAGATTCCCCGCCCCCGGAGCTCATTTCTACAGCCGCAGAGACCAGAGACAAGGGAAGGTAGTCCTCACAATCTTCCACTGGTGCCTCACTCGAAGCCTGCGCAGGTCATTACGGGACCGAATGGAGATAGAGACGCTGACATGACGGAGGCAGCAGACTCTGACTCCGAGATGGAGACACAGGATGCATCAGAGGGGGAATCCTCGGGTCCACGGACCATGGATGTACAACCGTTGTGCCGTTCATCACGGAAGCGCCGGTCTCCGTCTCATTACACGCCGCCTGATCCAGCGCCGCGTGCAAATGGCGTCCGGCCTGCGGCCAAACGAGTCCGACGCCCTCCTTCGCCAGGGTCTTCGGTGGATTCCTTGGACTTTGGGGGGGAGGGATGTTATCACCTGCCTCCTTACCATTGGCTGGGGACTAATGACTGTCCCACAATCCTTCCGGATTGATGGACACGGGAGTTTGATCTTCCCCAATGAGGGGGCGGAGAAACCACTAGTAAACTCCTAGAATAAATAAAGCTGGCCAGTTCAGGAACCAGCAGGAAGAAGTATGTACCAAGGGAAGTTACTGCTACTGTTATGTATATATGTTATAGTAAATAAATGTTATTACTTTGTATCCTTAAAACTCATGCTGGATTCTTCGTGGCCCTTACAAAACTGACTTTCTTCTAACTCCTAACTCTTAACTCCTATCTCTGAAATCCCAGAATTCCCAAAATCACATGATATACATATATGATTGTTCTGTGGTTCACTCTAGTGGTGAGAGCATTATCGTTAACTTGTTAACTCTTTACATCCCACTCAATATATATGAAATGAAAATGGCTTATTGTCACAAGTAGGTTTCAATGAAGTTACTGTGAAAAGCCCCTAGTCGCCACATTCCGACGCCTGTTCGGGAAGGCTGTCACGGGAATTTAACCGTGCTGCTGGCCTGCCTTGGTCTGCTTTCAAAGCCAGCGATTTAGCCCTGTGCTAAACAGCCCCACAGCCAGTCTTTCTCCCTGATCCCTGAATGATCTCTGTGGTGAACGTATTATAGTAACCATTCACCACTGTACTACATTGTATCACACTGTTGCCCATGTGGGCTCCACCTATGGGCCATTTTACTGTACTACACTGATTGTATCATTTGGTGCCCTTGTGGGCCCCGCCCCTGGCTCTGCCCCCTTGAGGGGAGATATAAAGAGCAGCTGCCCTGTAGGCAGCTCTCATAGCAGAGCAGTCGCAGGCAGGCGCTGTTCTAGTTGATTAAAGCCTCTGTTCACTTCTATTCTCTGTCTTGAGTGAATTGATGGTCGCATCAACCTCACTCCACACTCAGCCTTTCTCCCGATCCCAGAATGATCTCTCTCCACACTCAGCCTTTCTCCCTGATCCCTGAATGATCTCACTCCACACTCAGCCTTTCTCCCTGTTGTGCAATCAATTGCACAAAGACGCATATTGGGTACAACTGTGGCTTTATTGCAGTCAGATGCGTGGCCTCCTGCTGCAGCTGGCGAAATGGCAGGGCACTGGAGGTCATGCATATTTATGCAGTTCTCTGTGGGTGGAGCCAGCCGGCAGGAGCTACCGGCGAACCTGTAGTGCAGGTCCTACCTTACATCTCCTATTACAGTGGTTCACCACATTCACCCCCTGTTAAGAATGAGTCCGGCGGGGGTGACGTGAAACTATACACAATTAGTGCAATTATGTACAGTGGTAGGGAAAGAAAAGTCCATGTTGACGGTCCGGAGTCCGTCAAAGGTTCAGCCGGTCCGGTGCTTTGGTGCTTCGTTGGGTGCGGCGTAACGGTGGCGGCGAAGTTTGTGCTGGCGGTGGTGGCGTCGGCACCGATGGCGGTGGTTGCGGTGCTGATGCTGGCCAGTCATCGGGGAACTCTGGCAGCGTGCCGAAATCGTCTTCGTCCTTTTGTGCGGAAAAGGGGATGGTGAGGTGGTCTGGTGGGGTCAGTGTTGGCGGCGCGTGGATGGGGAAGTGTGCTGGGGTGGAACCTGACGGTGCCAGGTCCCTGAGTGAGAGAGTATCTTGGCGGCCGTCGGGGAACATATTGGGGGTTGGCGTGGAGCAGGTGCACCCTGTCCACCAAGGGGTCCACCTTGTGGAGTCGGACGTGCCTGCGGAGAAGGACCAGTCCTGGAGCAGTGAGCCAAGTCGAGAGCGACACCCCGGATTTGGACTTCCTGGGGAAGGTAAAAACACGTTCAGGGGGTGAGTTATTAGTGGCGGTGCACAATAGTGACCGGATGGAGTGCAGAGCGTCAGGGAGGACCTCCTGCCAGCGAGAGACTGGGAGGTTCCTGGGCCGTAGGGCCAGCTGGACTGCCCTCCAAACCGTCCCATTCTCCCGTTCTACTTGCCCATTTCCCTGGGGGTTGTAGCTGGTCGTCCTGCTGGGGGCGATACCCCTGCTGAGCAGGAACTGACGCAGCTCATCGCCCATGAATGAGGATCCCCTGTCACTGTGGATGTAAGTGGGGAAACCGAACAGAGCGAAGATGGTGCTGAGGGCCTTGATGACGGTGGCAGACGTCATATCGGGGTATAGGATGGCGAAGGGGAATCTGGAGTATTCGTCGACCACACTGAGAATGTACGTGTTACGGTCGGTGGAGGGGAGGGGCCCTTTGAAATCCACGCTGAGGCGTTCAAAGGGGTGGGAAGCCTTCACCAGGTGCGCATGGTCCTGCCTGTAGAAGTGCGGCTTGCACTCCGCACAGACCTGGCAGTCCCTGGTGACTGTCCTTACTTCCACGACGGAGTGGGGCAGATTGCAAGCTTTGACCAGATGGTACAATCGAGTGTCCCCAGGGTGACAAAGGCTGTCATGTAGGGCCCGGAGTTGGTCCACCTCGGGAGAGGGCGTCTGGGGGTTCGCTCAGTTTACCGGGGCAATACAAACTCTCGTAATTATAGGTGGAGAGCTCGATTCTACACCGCAAGATTTTATCATTTTTGATCTTGCCCCGCTGTGTGTTATTGAACATGAAGGCTACCGACCGTTGGTCAGTGAGGAGAGTGAATCTCTTACCAGCCAGGTAATGCCTCCAATGCCGCACAGCTTCAACGATAGCTTGGGCCTCCTTTTCGATGAATGAGTGTTGAATTTCAGAGGCATGAAGGGTGCGGGAAAAGAATGCCACGCGTCTGCCTGCCTGGTTAAGAGTGGCGGCAAAGGCGACGCCTGAAGCGTCACTTTCTACTTGGAAAGGCAGTGACTCGTCCACTGCGCGCATCCCGGCCTTGGCGATGTCTGCTCTGATGCGGTCGAAAGCATGTTGTGCCTCGACCGCAAGGGGGAATTGGGTGGACTGAAAGAGTGGGCGGGCCTTGTCCGCATAGTTTGGGACCCACTGGGCATAGTAGGAAAAGAACCCCAGGCAGAGTTTGAGGGCCTTGGGGCAGTGCGGGAGGGGGAGCTCCATGAGGGGGCGCATGCGCTCGGGGTCGGGCCCGAGAAGTCCATTTTGGACCACATAGCCGAGAATGGCTAACCGGGTCGTGCTGAACACACACTTCTCTTTGTTGTAGGTCAGGTTGAGAAGAGTGGCAGTGCGGAGGAATTTATCGAGGTTGGCATCGTGGTCCTGCTGGTCATGGCCGCAGATGGTGACATTATCTAAGTATGGAAAGGTGGCCCGCAAACCGTACTGGTCGACCATTCGGTCCACCTCTCTTTGGAAGACCGAGACCCCGTTTGTGACGACGAAAGAGACCCTAAGGAAGTGGTAGAGGTGACCGTCCACCTTGAAGGCAGTGTATGGCCGGTCCAACTTCCGGATGGAGAGCTGGTTGTAGGTGGATTTCAGGTCAATTGTTGAGAAGACCCAGTACTGCGCAATCTGATTGACCATATCAGATATGCGTGGGAGGGGGTATGCGTCGAGCTGCGTGTACCGATTGATGGTCTGGCTGTAGACCACGATCATCCTGTGTTTCTCCCCAGTTTTAACCACTACCACTTGGGCTCTCCCGGGGCTGTTGCTGGCCTCGATAATACCCTCCTGTGGTAGTATGCATTAGGGGTCATGTGGCTTTGTGCGCTACACCTCCTTAAGCAGCCGCTGGACTTCGGACCTGATGAAGGTCTTGTCCTGGGTGCTGTACCGTCTGCTCCTGGTGGCAACGGGCTTGCAGTCTGCAGTTAGATTGGCAAAGAGGGAGGGGGGATCGACCTTGAGGGTCGCGAGGCCGCAAACGGTAAGGGGGGTAAGGGCCCGCCGAATTTGAGGGTGAGGCTCTGGAGATTGCACTGGAAGTCCAGGCCCAAAAGGAGTGCAGCGCAGAGATTAGGAAGGACATAGAGGCGGAAGTTACTAAATTCTACACCCTGGACCGTGAGGGTGACTGTACAGAAGCCTCGGATCGGGACGGAGTGGGGTCCGGAGGCTGGGGAGATTCTTTGACTGGCAGGGTGGACCATGAGGGAGCAGCGCGTTACCGTATCTGGGTGAACAAAGCTTTCGGTGCTCCCGGAGTCCAGCAGGCACGAGGTCGCGTGGCTGTTAATTTTCACTATCGTCGACGCGATGGCCAGGTTGTGCGGGCGAGATTGGTCCAGCGTCATTGAAGTGAGCTGTGGGAGTCGTCGGATGCTTCGGATGGCGAGCGTGTGCGGTTCCGTTCTCGGGATGTCCGAAGAACATGGCGGCGCCCATGGTGCGCACATTGCGGGGTCGGGACAAGATGGCGGCGCCCATGGTGCGTACATTGCGGGGTCGGGACAAGATGGGGGCGCCCATGGTGCGCACATTGCGGGGTCGGGACAAGATGGCGGCGCCCATGGTGCGCACATTGCGGGGTCGGGACAAGATGGGGGCGCCCATGGTGCGCACATTGCGGGGTCGGGACAAGATGGGGGCGCCCATGGTGCGCACATTGCGGGGTCGGGACAAGATGGGGGCGCCCATGGTGCGCACATTGCGGGGTCGGGACAAGATGGGGGCGCACATGGTGCGCACATTGCGGGGTCGGGACAAGGTGGCGACGCCCGTTGGTCGCACATGGCCCCGGGAGGAGAAAATGGCGGCTCCCATTGTGCGTCTGGCGTGGGGGAGGGGGCGATAGCGGGCGCGATTGCAGCGACTGCGCGGGCCTGGCACACAGCCACGAAGTGGCCCTTTTTACTGCAGGCTTCACAAACTGCAGTGCGGGCCGGGCAGTGTTGGCGGGGGTGCTTCTGCTGACCACAGAAGTAGCAGCGGGGACCCCGGGGTGCACGGATCGGCGTGCGGCGCAGGCATATTGGGAAGGCAGGGCCCCGGCTGAGGAGGTTGTCGGCGGGATCCAGGAGGGGTAGGAAGGAGTAGAAGGGTGAGCAGCACAGCGGGAGGGGTAAGATTGTACGTTACGGAATGCGACCGTCATGGAGAGCGGCAAGGTTTTTGTCTCCGCCAGTTCGAGCGTGGCCCCTTCCAGTAATCGTTCTCGGACGCGGTCCGACGCATTCCCCGTCACGAAAGCATCGCGCATGAGGAGATTCGCGTGTTCAGCGGCCGTAATGTCCTGACAGTCACAGTCCCGGACGAGTGGGATTAGGGCGCGCCAGAAATCTTCGATGGACTCACCAGGTAGTTGCGAGCGGGTGGCGAGTACATGCCTGGTGAAGAGCGTGTTCGTCTTCTGCGCCTCGTGTTCTTTAAGGAGTTCCATTGCTTTTGCGTAATTCGTGGCATCTTGGATCAACGGGAACAGGCTAGAGCTCAGTCTGGAGTACAGGACGTTTATCTTCTGAGCCTCCGTTGGCTCGGAGTCCGCAGCCTTGATGTAGGCCTCGAAACATGCTAGCCAGTGAGTAAAGTCTTTTCTGGCGTCGGGCGAGTGCGGATCCAGCTGCAGGCGATCGGGTTTGATTCTGATTTCCATTCTGTGGAAAGTCTGACTGTAATAAATTGATGCACGATCAATTGCACAAAGACGCAGATTGGGTACAACTGTGGCTTTATTACAGTCAGATGCGTGGCCTCCTGCTGCAGCTGGCGAAATGGCAGGGCACTGGAGGTCATGCATATTTATGCAGTTCTCTGTGGGCGGAGCCAGCCGGCAGCAGCTACCGGCGAACCTGTAGTGCAGGTCCTACCTTACATCCCCAATCCTACCAGCTGTCCTGGCTTGATGCAATTCACACCTCTTTAACCTGGGGTTACCCCATCTCTGGATCTGTAAAGATTTAATCACCTGCTAATGGTCGCATTCCAAGCATTGTTTGGCATCTTTGAATTTGTCTATATATGTGTTTCTGGAACATACCTCTTCATTCACCTGAGGAAGGAGCAGCGCTCCGAAAGCTAGTGACATCGAAACAAACCTGTTGGACTTTAACCTGGTGTTGTAAGACTTCGTACTGCGCTCACCCCAGTCCAACGCCGGCATCTCCACATCATACATCCCTTAATACAGTGGTTCACCACACTCCCGATCCCTGAATGATCTCACTCCTCACTCAGCCTTTCTCCCTGATCCCTGAATGATCTCACTCCTCACTCAGCCTTTCTCCCTGATCCCTGAATGATTTCACTCCTCACTCAGCCTTTCTCCCTGATCCCTGAATGATCTCACTCCTCACTCAGCCTTTCTCCCTGATCCCTGAATGATCTCACTCCTCACTCAGCCTTTCTCCCTGATCCCTGAATGATCTCACTCCTCGCTCAGCCTTTCTCCCTGATCCCTGAATGATCTCACTCCTCACTCAGCCTTTCTCCCTGATCCCTGAACGATCTCACTCCTCACTCAGCCTTTCTCCCTGATCCCTGAATGATCTCACTCCTCACTCAGCCTTTCTCCCTGATCCCTGAATGATCTCACTCCTCACTCAGCCTTTCTCCCTGATCCCAGAATGATCTCACTCCTCACTCAGCCTTTCTCCCTGATCCCTGAATGATCTCACTCCTCACTCAGCCTACGTGTGACAATAAAAAAATATATTATTATTCAGATGGGCAATATATGCTGGTCTGGCCAGCAACATGCACATCCCATAAATGAATAAAACAAAAGATGATTCAGAGAGATGCGTGCAATTCTGGTCGCCGCATTGTAGGAAGGATGTCTTGTCCCGACCCCGCAATGTACGCACCATGGGCGCCGCCATCTTGTCCCGAGGAGATTTACCAGAATGTTGCCTGGTATGGAGGGAAGATCTTATGAGGAAAGGCTAAGGGACTTGAGGCTGTTTTCGTTAGAGAGAAGAAGGTTAAGAGGTGATTTAATTGAGGCATACAAGATGATCAGAGGATTGGATAGGGTGGACAGTGAGAGCCTTTTTCCTCGGATGGTGATGGTAGCACGAGGGGACATAGCTTTAAATTGAGGGGAGATAGATTTTAGACAGATGTCAGTGGTAGGTTCTTTACTCAGAGAGTAGTAAGGGCGTGGAATGTCCTGCCTGCAACAGTAGTGGACTCGCCAACACTAAGGGCATTGGATAAACATATGGACGATAAGGGAATAGTGTAGATGGGCTTTAGAGTGGTTTCACAGGTCGGCACAACACCGAGGGCCGAAGGGCCTGGACTGCGCTGTAATGTTCTATGTTCTATGTAATAATTATTATCATTACTCCCTCATGCATAATTAATGAGGCTCCAAGAGCAGAATAGAAAGCCGGTTCACACTATTCCAGGCAGTGGGAACGCTGCCACCCACAGCTGTCTGCAATGGTACTTTGACAAGAAAAGAGAATTCTGCCCTTTCTGTTCACGTTGAAAGGTTTTGATTGGAAGTTTGTAATCCCCTTGGACATGACAATAATCTGAGGCAGATTGCGAAGGTTCCTGAGTACCAGAGATTGAATCCAGAAGACTGCATTTAAAGAGGACATTTCTGTTCTTTGCTTTCCACAGTGACATCCCCTATGGTAAAACCAACTCATGTAACGACTGGAACAAAGCTTCAGAAACATACTGCAGGGGCTCCAGGTAGGAAAACTTTCCAGATAAACCATTCAGCTTAATGAGCGAGAAGTACATGATATACAGCAAAGTGTCCATAATCCCTGAATGATCTCTCTCCACACTCAGCCTTTCTCCCTGATCCCTGAATGATCTCTCTCCACACTCAGCCTTTCTCCCTGATCCCTGAATGATCTCTCTCCACATTAATGAACCAATAATTACGACGAGACGAGAGTAGAGAGTAATCGAGGCTTTATTAAGCCTTACCGTATTACATCCCATATGTGACATATACAACAGTGGTAACAACCACATTCACCCCCTGTTAAAAAAGAGTCCAGCGGGGGGGGGGGGGGGGGTGGTAAACTATTTACATGCATTTTAAGGTTAACATTTTGGGGAAAGTTCACAAATTCAGCCGATCGGGTGCCTTGATCCTCGGTTGTGAGCGCCGCAGTCCCGGTGGCGATGCTTTGTCGCGGTGACTCCGGGAGCATGTAGTCCTCATCTTCATCCCCGGGTGGGACCAAGGGGAGGACGGATCGTCCTCGAGCGGGGGCTGTGGTGAGGTGCGCTGGGGGGAGGAAGGGTGGTGCCGGGGCAGAGGGGGGGTGGGGAGGGGTGACCCAGCTGGTGCCAGGTCCCTGAGGGAGACTGTGTCTTGGCGGCCGTCGGGGTACACCACGTAGGCGTACTGCGGGTTTGCTTGGAGTAGCTGTACCCTCTCGACCAACGGGTCCGCCTTGTAGAGCCGCACATGCTTGCAGTAAGGCTCCTGTACTACAGGTACGGGGGTAGATCCCTGCCTGCTGGCTCCGCCCAGTAGGCGGAGGAGAACGGGTCCTTGAGCTGCCAGCCACGTTGGGAGCCAAATCCCGGAGGTGGACTTCCTGGGGAAGTCAAGGAGACGTTCATGGGGGGTTGCATTAGTCGCCGTGCAAAGTAGCGATCGGATGGAGTGGAGGGCATCGGGGAGGACCTCCTGCCACCCGGAGACCGGGAGATTTTTGGACCATAGGGCCAGCTGGACGGCCTTCCAGACCGTCCCATTCTCCCGCTCCACCTCCCCGTTTCCCCGAGGGTTGCAGCTGTTCGTCCTGCTCGAGGCGATGCCCTTGCTGAGCAGGTACTGACGCAGCTCATCGCTCATAAAGGAGGATCCCCGGTCGCTGTGGATGTAGGTGGGGAAACCGAACAGGGTGAAGATGGCGCTGAGGGCTTTGATGACGGTGGCAGACGTCATATCGGGGCATGGGATGGCGAAGGGGAATCTGGAGTATTCGTCGACCACGTTAAGGCAGTGTGTGTTTTGGTTGGTGGAGGGGAGGGGCCCTTTGAAACCTACGCTGAGGTGCTCAAAGGGGCGGGAGGCCTTCACTAAATGCGCACGGTCTGGCCGGTAGAAGTGCGGTTTGCACTCCGCGCAGACCTGGCAGTCTCTGGTGACCACCCTGACCTCCGCAACGGAGTAGGGCAGGTTGCGGGCCTTTATGAAGTGAAAGAACCGGGTGACCCCTCGGTGACAGACAGCGACGTGTAGGGCCTGGAGTCAGTCCACTTGTGCGCTGGCACATGTACCTCGGGATAGGGCATCGGGCGGCTCGTTGAGCTTCCCGGGGTGATACAAAATCTCGTAATTGTAGGTGGAGAGCTCGATCCTCCACCTCAAGGTTTTATCATTTTTGATCTTGCCCCGCTGTGTGTTATTGAACATGAAGGCAACCGACCGTTGGTCAGTGAGGAGAGTGAATCTCCTGCCGGACAGGTAATGCCTCCAATGCCGCACAGCTTCTACGATGGCTTGGGCCTCCTTCTTGACGGAGGAGTGCCGAATTTCGGAGGCGTGGAGGGTGCGGGAAAAGACTGCCACGGGCCTGCCTGCCTGGTTGAGAGTGGCGGCCAGAGCGACGTCTGATGCATCGCTCTCGACTTGGAAGGGGAGCGTCTCATCGACCGTGTGCATCGCGGCCTTGGCGATGTCGGCCTTGATACGGTTGAAGGACTGGTGAGCCTCGGCCGTCAGGGGGAAAACGGTGAAGTGAATGAGTGGACGGGCCTTGTCCGCATAGTTATGGACCCACTGGGCATTGTATGAGAAGAACCCCAGGCATCGTTTGAGGGCCTTGGGGCAGTGGGGGAGGGGGAGTTCCATGAGGGGGCGCATGCGGTCGGGGTCGGGCCCTAGAACTCCATCTTGCACCACATCGCCGAGGATGGCTAAGCGGTTGGTGTTGAACACGCACTTCTCCTTGTTGTACATTAGGTTGAGGAGTTTGGCGGTGTGGAGGAATTGGAAAGGTTAGCGTCGTGGTCCTGCTGGTCGTGGCCGCAGATGGTGACGTTATCCAGGTACGGGACGGTGGCCCGTAGTCCGGTCCGGTCAACCATTCGGTCCATCTTCCGTTGGAATACCGAGCCCCCGTTAGTGACGCCGAAGGGAACCCTAAGGAAGTGGTAAATGTGGCCATCTGCTTCAAACGCGGTGTACGGGCCTTGCGAATGGGGGCTGGTGGTTGGCAGATTTCAAGTCCACTGTCGAGAAGACCCGGCACTGTGCAATCTGATTGACCATATCAGATATGCGTGGGAGGGGGTACGTGTCGAGCTGCGTGTACCGATTGGTGGTCTGACTGTAGTCAACGATCATCCTGTTTTTCTCCCCAGTTTTCATCACTACCACTTGGGCTCTCCAGGGGCTGTTGCTGGCCTCGATAATGCCTTCCCGCAACAGCCGCTGGACCTCAGACCTGATGAAGGTCCTGTCCTGGGCACTGTACCATCTGCTCCTGGTGGTGACGGGTTTGCAATCCGGGGTGAGGTTTGCAAACAGAGAAGGTGGGTCGACCTTAAGGGTCGTGAGACTGCAAACAGTAAGGGGTGGGAGGTGTCTGCCAAATTTCAGGATTAGGCTCTGGAGGTTGCACTGGAAGTCCAGGCTGAGTCGCAGGGCAGCGCAGAGGTTGGGGAAGATGTAAAGCCGGAAGTCGCTGAACCCTACGCCCTGGATGGTGAGAGTGGTGATGCAGTAGCCCCAGATCTCCACGGAGTGGGATCCGGAGGCCAGGGAGATTCTCTGGTTAATGGGGTGTACCGCGAGGGAGCAGCGCCTTACCATATCGGGGTGGATGAAGCTCTCTGTGCTCCCGGAGTCAAGAAGGCAAGGTGTCTTGTGGCCATCGACCTTTACCGTCGTTGACGCGGTTGCGAGGTTGTGCGGCCGGGACTGGTCGAGCGTCATGGAGGCGAGCTGTGGCTGGTGTTGGAAGGCCCCTGGCTGGTTGGCAGACGATGAGCGGCCCGATGAGGTGCCCGACGGGCAGGGGTCCTGAGGGGGGAAAGATGGCGGCGCCCATGGGGCGCACCTGGCGGGCCGTGTTAAAGATGGTGGCGCCCATGGGCCGCATGGGGCCTGATGGGGGGAACATGGCGGCGCCCACGGGCCGCACGTGTCCTGAGGCAAGCAAGATGGCGGTGCCCATGGGCCGCACGTGGGTTGCGGGGGCGAAGATGGCGGCTCCCATGGGTCACACGTGGGTTGCGGGGGCGAAGATGGCGGTGCCCATGGGTCACACGTGGAGGGTGCAAGAACAATGGCCTGGTTATAGCGGTGATCGAACGGGCCTGGCACACAGCAGCGGAATGTCCTTTCTTCCCCCAGGCCTTGCCGAGTGCGCTCCGCGCCGGGCAGCGCTGCCGGGGGTGCTTTGTCTGTCTGCAGACGTAGCACTTGGGTCCCCCGGGGTTGGCTGGCTGCCGCGCGGCGCAGGCTTGGGATTGGCTGGGAGCGGTCGCTGGTGGGGTCCAGGATGGGGTGTTCACTCGTGGGGTCCACGATGTCCAGGAGGGGGCGCCGTGCGGTCGGGGGCCTACGCTTGTACATTGCGGGAGGCGACCGTTACTGAGATCGCGGGTTTCTTTGTCGCCGCGAGGTCGAGGGTAGCCACTTCTAAGAGGCGCTGGCGGATGTACGCCGACCCTATGCCCGTAACGAAAGCGTCCCTAATTAGGAGTTCGGACTGTTCAACGGCCGAAACGGGTAGTTGATGCCGCGTCGCCAGGAGGAGCCTGGCGTGGAGCTTGTTGGTCTGCTGGGTGTAGTTTTCTTTCAGTAGCGCCATGGCCTCAGCGGAGGTAGGCGCGTCCCGGATGAGGGTAAAGCCGCGTATACAGGATCTGGAGCTTCTGTGCCTCTGAGGGTGGTTCTGTCGCAGATCTGATTAGGCTTCAACGCAAGCTAGCCAATGTGCGAAGGCCGACGTTGTCTGCTTGAGGGTGCAGCTGCAGGCGATCCGGCTCGATGCGGAGGTCCATCGTTGTAAAATCTCTGCTTAATAAATTGATGCACCATCAATTACGACAAGACGAGAGTAGAGGGTAATCGAGGTTTGATTACGCAGAGATGTGTTGCCTCCTGCAGCTGCTGCCGAAATGGCTGCAGCTCGGTGAGCACACACATTTATACTCCGCCTACTGGGCGGAGCCAGCAGGCAGGGATCTACCCCCGTACCTGACGTACCGTATTACATCTCGTACTAGAGTAGTGACTACCACACACACTCAGCCTTTCTCCCTGATCCCTGAATGATCCCTCTCCACACTCAGCCTTTCTCCCTGATCCCTGAATGATCCCTCTCCACACTCAGCCTTTCTCCCTGATCCCTGAATGATCCCTCTGCACACTCAGCCTAACCACATCTCTTGCCCTGTTGCTCACTGGCATTGGTGCTGACTAACACAAACTGACATTGAACACACTGACTTTATTTTCATGTTGTGTAATTGTGGGTTGTGGATACAACTTTCAAAATTCACAGAGATGCTGTGTAAATTCACCCCAGAAAAATCACGGAGAACTGGGAAAATCAATCCTCGGGGTCGATAATCAGAGGAAAATCTCCCCCCCCCCCCCCCCCCCGCAGTGACTAGATTTGTTTGGAAACTCTCTTCCATTCTCAGTCTGCTTCTCTCCCACTCTTGCTGCTGAAAGATAAATGCAAAGAGAATAGCAGCTGAAAGAGGCCCTTCAGCCTTCGATCCTGTTCACCATTCATTATCACCACAGCTGATCATTCAACTCGATACCTTAATCTCGCTTTCCCCTATCCTTTGATCCACTTCACTGTAAGTGCTACATTTAATTGCTGCTTGAAAACATACCCAGCAGCATTCTCTCGCGGTGGGATCCTTCGGCCGGCCGGCAGCGCCCACGCCCACAGGTTTCCCCACGGCGTGAGGTGGCCACAATGGAAACCGGCTGTGGGAGCGGAGAACCCCACTGCCAGTGGGAGTGCAGCGTGCCAGAAGGACTTGGCTACCAGACCGGAGAATCCCGGCCACCTTGTTTTAGCCTCAATGACCTCCTGTGGCCATAAATTCCACAGGCTCACCAGTCTCTGGGTGGAGAAATGTCTCCTCATCTCTGTCCTAAATGGGCGATCCTGTATCCTCAGGCTGCGAACCCCTGGTTCGAGACCACCCACCTTCAGGAACATCCTTCCTGCATCGACCCTGTCCAGTACTGTTAGAATGTTTCGATTTCTATGAGATCCCCCTCATTCTAATACAATCCTAACCGATTTTCTGGATAGTTGGATTGGATTGGATTTGTTTATTGTCACATGTACCGAGGTACAGTGAAAAGTATTTTCCTGCGAGCAGCTCAACAGATCATTAAGTACTTGGGAAGAAAAGGGAATAAAAGAAAATACATAATAGGGCAACACAACATATACAATGTAACTACATAAGCACTGTCATCGGATGAAGCATACAGGGTGTAGTGTTAATGAGGTCAGTCCATAAGAGGGTCATTTAGGAGTCTGGTGACAGCGGGGAAGAAGCTGTTTTTGAGTCTGTTCGTGCGTGTTCTCAGACTTCTGTATCTCCTGCCCGATGGAAGAAGTTGGAAGAGTGAGTAAGGTGGATGGGAGGGATCTTTGATTATGCTGCCCGCTTTCCCCAGGCAGCGGGAGGTGTAGATGGAGTCAATGGATGGGAGGCAGGTTTGTGTGATGGACTGGGCAGTGTTCACGACTCTCTGAAGTTTCTTGCGGTCCTGGGCCGAGCAGTTGCCATACCAGGCTGTGATGCTGCCAGATAGGATGCTTTCTATGGTGCATCTGTAAAAGTTGGTAAGAGTCAATGTGGACATGCCAAATTTCCTTCGTTTCCTGAGGACGTATAGGCGCTGTTGTGCTTTCTTGGTGGTAGCATCGACGTGGGTGGACCAGGACTTGTTTTTGGAGATGTGCACCCCTAGGAATTTGAAACTGCTAACCATCTCCACCTCGGCCCCGTTGATGCTGACAGGGGTGTGTACAGTACTTTGCTTCCTGACCAGCTCTTTAGTTTTGCTGGCATTATCTCCGTCCTGTATTCGGACTCATCGTTATTCAAGATCCGGTTGTATCGTCAGCAAAGTTGTAGATGAAGTTGGAACCAAGTTTTGCCACGCAGTCGTGTGTGTACAAGGAGTGTGGTGTTGGGTGTTCTGAGGTACAGATGAACCAACACGGTTGTATTTGGTACAACGCTGTTTTATTTCAACTTGTAATTTACAGTTCTGTCTTGATACTCTGCACGTGGTGACTCCCTGTGTGTGATGTTAATCAGGTCCTGTCCTTGTCCTGGTCTCCAGATCTACTGGCCACCAGGTGTCGTGTTTCTTCTCTTATACTGTCTCTGTCCTTGTCTGTGATTGGCTGTGGTGTTGTGTGTGCTGATTTGTCTGTTGGTGTGTCTATCATGATGTGTGTGTTTGAATATCATGACATCCCCCTTTTTTTTACAAGATTATGTGCCTACGTGGTTATAAATATGAATGTGTCCTGAGTGCAGCTAAAAGTGTGTGTGCGTGATATTTACAGCAGGTACATGTGGCGTAACTATATACATGGGGCGATGTCGGGTGTGTCATGCTAACGAGGTTGTACCATAACAAAACAAGAAGAAAAAACTTTGAAGTGTGGTCCGGTCAAACGGGATCTGGAACGATAAAACAGTGACATGTTACAATACAATAGTTTCTAAACTTTAACGTGTGAACAGTCTCATAAGTCCAATCTAGTAGGTGTGCGACGAATTCGGGTTGGCCGCCTCAAGGGTGGGTCGAGAACCACCGGCTGAGGTGCGAGCCTGGCCACGGGCGGCGACAGAAGGGGCATGATCTGTGGCAGCTCCACAAAGTCACTATCAGGAACCAGTGGAGGACACGGCGTCTGTGTGTGGTTCCGTTGCGAGCGTGGAAGTAGGCGAAAGGCTCGCCGATTGTGCCTACGCACCGATCCATCCGTCATGCGTATCAGGAACGAGGTGGAGTCTTTTTCTTTTTATGTTTGTGGTGGTGCCGTCGGATGGCATCTTGTAGCTGATGGGTCGTTGACATTGAAGAGGAAACATCAACAATATCATTCAAGGTCACGGATGTGCCAGATGTTGAAGTCGGATGAGACTGTGCATACTGGTTCTGGCCACATGCTGTGCTGGAAGGGTGATTCTGCTGAGAAGCGTCGAAGCATGTCGCCTTGGAGAGAGAATTGCTGCTCGCATCAATGTCTGGTAATGGTGTGAAACTAGAACCTTGCATCTGATAGGAATATGCTGTCTGGCCAGGCTGGGGTGCAGCAAATCCTGGGCTGTAACTAAGGCATCCAGTCTGTAGTGCAGATTGCGTGGCGGTAGTCCTCCTTCGGTCTTGATTCCATTAGTGGGCAATCCGTAGTGCTGGCCTGTTTGAGAATATGCTGCATAGACTGCTGGCTGCTGTATGCCTGAATACTGGCTTTGTCCAGCATGAGCTGTCAATGGCCGCACTGTCGGTGTGGAACAAATGTGTGGACATAGCTGTGGTGAAAATTGGTGTATTCCTCTTGGACTGTAGCTGCCGCTTGTTATTGCTGACCCAGTGTGATTGTCACGTGATCCATCTCCTGTCGTTGTGGCATCTGCTGTCACCCTGAGCGTGCCATCAGCGAGGTTGCGACACTGCCTGTCTGGAGTGAAGTCTGGCTTACGTGAATCAGAGTCGGCGTTTGGTTGCTCCCCATCTGGAGTCTGGTCTGTTTTTTGTTGATGCTCCCCGTCCGGAGTCTTAGCAGGTTCACTGGAGTCAGCTGAGATTTCTTGAAGCTGCACTTCTGGAGTCGGGACATGCAGGAATGCATTGACTAGTGGAGAGGTTCGAGCAATTGAGGGTGGAAGTAGTGTGGTGTCACCGTAGTTACCAGTGGTCTCACCGTGATCATCGAGTGCCTCTGTACGCACTAGCTGAGGTCTGTCACTTTGCACCTTTTGCATGGGAAGTGGGATGCTGTCGTCACTCGTTTGACATACCATGAGTAGATCCTCAGTAGCAGCTTGCTGTTCACTAGGGTTGGGTAAATTGTCAGAGTTTTCATCTGATACAAACCATGTCGGTGGACTGTCATTGTCTTGCCGTTGTCCTTCATTTGGGCTTTTCTTCTTTGGAATTTTAAATCTTCCCCCAGACATTGCAGAACCTTGTTCATTACCCTCAATTTCTCCCATATGTAGGGCATCAAATGTTGGATCCAATGTTTCTTTCGACATTGTACTAGTTTCCAAAGAACATTCCGTTTCACTTTTCTTCTCAGTTACTTCACATGTATCTTTGTCTAATGTGTGGTGTTGGGTGCTCTGGTGCACAGATGAGCCAACACAGTTGTATGTGGTACAACTCTATTTTATTTTAACTCTTATAATACAGTTCGTTCTGGATACTCTGCACGTGCTGTCTCCCTGAGTGTGTCGTGTAGTAGATCTGTCCTGGTCCTCCTCTGCAGCTAATACTGACCACCGGGGGTCGTGTCTGTGCTTTTATATCTTTCTGTCATTGGTTGTGGTGTTGTGTGTTCTGATTTGTCTGTTGGTGTGTCTATCATGATGTGTGTGTTTGAATATCATGACATCCCCCCTTTTTACAAAGTTATGTGCCTACGTGGTTATAAATATAATTGTGTCGTGAGTGCATCTAAGAGTGTGTGTGTGTGTTGTGTACAGCGTGTGTATATGACGTAACTATTTACATGGGGCGATGTCGGGTGCGTCACACTAACAAGGTTGTACCATAACAAAACATGGATGCGAGAGAAAAAAAACTTGAACAGTGGTCCGGTCAGACGATATCTGGAACAATAAACAACAGGTTATAATACAGAAGTGTTTGACTTTTTGAACGTATGAACAGCGTTACAAGTCCAGTCTAATGGGTGACCACCTCAAGAATGGGCTGGTCCTCAAGCCGGTTCAGCTGTGGAGATTTGGGTTCACACTGGTTCACCTTGGACTGTTGGAGGTGATGCTGCTGCCGAAGTCTCGACTTTACCATTTGTTGTACTTCGTGCAGTGCTTGGTTTTTAATTCGTGCAAATATAACATTCAACATCTTTGTATTGTTGCCTTGGCTGTGGTTTGGTTCTGGTGGCGATGGAAGGGGCATGATCCGTGGCATCTCCACGAAGTCATCCTTGGGAACCAGTGGAGGATCCGGCGTGTGCGTACGGTTCAGTTGCGAGCGTGGAAGGCGGCGCAAAGCTCGCTGATTGCGCCTACGCACCAATCCATCCGCCCTGCATGCCAGGAACAAGGTGGAGTCTGTTTTATTTTTATGTTTGTGGTGGACGGCATCTTGTAGCCGATGGGTCGTGGCCATCGAAGTAGCACCATCACTAATATCATGCAAGGCGATGACGGTGCCAGATGTGGAAGTTGGCCGAGACCGTGCACGCTGGTTCCGGCCACCTGCTGTGCCGGAAGGGCGACTCCGCAGAGAAACGTCGAAGCATGTCGCCTTGGAGAGAGAATTGTTGCTCGCATCAACGTCTGGCGATGGCGCGAATTGGTGTGTCCATCTTGGACCGCCGGTGCTGGTTGCCACTGCCGACCCAGTGGGACTGCCACGCGATCCATTCCCTGTCGCCGTGGCATCCGCAGTCACCCTGAGCGTGCCATCACCGAGGCCGCGACACCGCCCGTCCGGAGCAAGGTCTGGCGTGCGCGAATCAGAGTCGGCGCTTGGCTGCTCCCCATCTGGAGTCCGGTCTGCCTTCCGTCGATGCCCCCCGTCCGGAGTCCCAACAGGTTCACTGGAGGCAGCCGAGATTCCCTGAAGCTGCACTTCTGGAGTCGGAACATGCAGGAATGCACCGACCAGTGGAGAGGCTCGAGCCATCGAGGGTGGAAGCGGTGCGCCGCCACCGCAGTCGTCAGTGGTCCCACCGTGATCGTCGAGTGCCTCGGTACGCACTAGGCGAGGTCTGTCATCTTGCACCTTTTGCATGGGAAGTGGGATGCTGTCGTCACTCGTCTCACATCCCGTGGATAGATCCTCATTAGCAGCTTGCTGTTCACTAGGGTTGGGTAAATTGTCAGAGTTTTCATCTGGTGGTGCAAACCATGTCGGTGGACTGTCATTGTCTTGCCGTTGTCCTTCATTTGGGCTTTTCTTCTTTGGAATTTTAAATCTTCCCCCAGACATTGCAGAACCTTGTTTCTTACCCCCAAATTCTCCCATATGTATGGTCTCTAATATATGATCCAATGTTTCTATCGACATTGTACTATTTTCCAAAGAACATTCCGTTTCACTTTTCTTCTCAGGTACCTCATATGTATCTTTGTCTAATGTACATGCCTTCATGGTCTCTGGGTCTGATTTTGCTGGGACTGGCATGGTCACAGTCTCTCTTTTACTGTTCTCAATTGCCCACATTATACTCCCCATACATAACTGCTTAATCACTGGGGTTAGTGTGGTACAATGGATAATCGGGTCGACCTTATCTGCATCTTCACCATTAGTGGAAAGCACACTTGGTTCACGTGAAACTGCTGTGGGTTTTAAATTCGTTATCTGGCTACTCGATGTCGGTGTCCTCAGGATTCTTGCTCCAATGTTCTGCTCATTTATCAGTGGAGTGTGTATAGGTTCAATGCAATTAATGTTCCCCTCAAGGTTTGAAGAGTCATTACTGACTAACTGCTGGTCTCCGAAGTTGGGAATATGCGGCGTTGTGTTGAAGGGAGACATTTGTCCCTGCTGTAGATATGATTCAGGTTGTGTTATTTCCATTACCTGAGGATCAATGTCTTGTCCATTTTCTCGATCCGTACTAAAACACTGGCAATTCTCAGTCTGCTCCTTGCAAGTTAAACATTCAATTAATTTCTTTAGCAAATCCTCAGCATCCTTCTGTGGCCGTGCAGCATTATTAATCTCTGTTCGGCTATAATGATCCTGAAGGTCAGCGCATAAACCTTTTTTCTTCGGGCTTGGACGAGGCGATTCCTTTGGCTTGTCTTCAGTTGGGCTTGAACAGTCTTCAGCGCTGTGCCCTTCATTGTAGCATGAGAGACCGTCATGGTCATGCTGCTGTGTAGTGGAGCATGGTAGGCTGTTATAGCCTTCTTGCTGTTCACGTGAGCATGGCAGACTTGCATCATCTGCCGCTGGTTGGTCAGGAGAGGTTGCTAGACCCTCATGGTCTTGTTCCTGCAAGGACTTCACATTGGAGTCTTGCGTTGCTTCTATCGTGGAGGCTGTCCACGAGATCCCTGTGGAGGCTTGTGACTCTGGAGTCACTTCTTGTTCATGCAAGGACTGCGCTCTGGAGTCTTGCGTTGCTTCTATCGTGGAGGCTGTCCACGAGCTCTCTGTGGAGGCTTGTGACACTGGAGTCACTTCTTGTTCGTGCAAGGAGTGCGCTCTGGAGTCTTGCGTTTCTGCAATTGTGGAGTCTGTCCACGAGCTTGCTGTGGAGGCTTGTGACACAGGAGTCACTTCTGGTTCATGCGAGGACTGCGCTCTGGAGTCTTGCATGTCTTCTTTCATAGAGTCGGGAACGTTGAGCGGGACGTGGACCACGCTCTGTGTGGCAGCAGGGCGCTCTCCGTGTGCTTGCAGCGCTCCCTGTCTGTTAATGTCAGGCTGCAGCATCATTCGGTACTGATAAGTTGGAACGTCATATCTGCTGGATTGAAGATCCTCAAATCCGAAAAATGAATCCGCATCTGCGTCGGATTCAATGTGGGGGCCGCCAATGTGCAACACAAAAGGTTCGTCCGAGTCATAGTCGTATAGGACCACGGAGCTATCATTGGGCTCGCGAGGTCCGGAAACACTGTAAAGATCATCATCGAAGTATTCGAGGTCGGAATCATCGGCTTGTGCGTAGGTAACTGCTTGTCGGAGGGTTCTTCGGAGGTCAAATTCATCTCCTGGGTCAATTTGCGGCACTGTGCTGTCATTCCAGGTGAGGGAAGGTTGTTTTACAGCTTTAACAGATTTTTGTTTTTTTGATTTGGGACGTTTCCCTTTTAAATTGGATTTTGGACGTTTCCCCTTTAAATTGGTGCAGTCTGGGGCCTCTGACATCCTGACGCTCGGTATGTAGCACGTAGGAAGCGACTGCGCATGCTCAGATCGCTGTTCCTTTACCGATGGCCGTTTTCTTGACTGCGCATGCGCAGCATCTCGCGCATGCGCAAACAAAATTTCCGGTTCTGCGCACTGCTCGCGCAACTGTGCTAGCGTGATACCTTTAGCAAGATGGCCGCCGACCTCGACCCAGCCCTCTCTCAGGCCCGGGATTTCGGCCTCTGGGAATTCGGGCTCCGGGATCCCAGCCACGAGGTGAGTACTGCAGCTTTTCTTACCTTTACTTGCCGATTGGATTGCGTTTTCTTCACAGTACTTGGAAAATTTGTCCAGGACTGCCTGGTAATCGTACCTTTGCTGCCTCCTGAAGAACCTGAACCTTGTGAATATTTCTCTTGCCCTTGCACCGGCGATGGTGAGGAGAAATTCAATTTTTTCGCTATCATCCAGGTCTTGGAGTTCAGCTGCCACCAGGAACAATTCGAACACTTGCCGGAATCGCCGCCAGTTTTCGCGGAGATCGCCCTAGCACTGGAGCGGTTGCGGAACCGGGAGCTCTATTATTTTGCCTGGGCACTGCTGGTTGGCTGTGTACACTGAGATATGCCGGCAGGTATCGATCCACTCCTGTACCATGTGGTGTTGGGTGCTCTGGTGCACAGATGAGCCAACACAGTTGTATGTGGTACAACTCTATTTTATTTTAACTCTTATAATACAGTTCGTTCTGGATACTCTGCACGTGCTGTCTCCCTGATTGTGTCGTGTAGTAGATCTGTCCTGGTCCTCCTCTGCAGCTAATACTGACCACCGGGGGTCGTGTCTGTGCTTTTATATCTTTCTGTCATTGGTTGTGGTGTTGTGTGTTCTGATTTGTCTGTTGGTGTGTCTATCATGATGTGTGTGTTTGAATATCATGACATAATGTACATGCCTTCATAGTCTCTGGGTCTGATTTTGCTGGGACTGGCATGGTCACAGTCTCTCTTTTACTCTTCGCAATTGCCCACATTCTACTCCCCAGACATAACTGCTTAATCTCTGGGGTTAGTGTGGTACAATGGATAATCGGGTCGACCTTATCTGCATCTTCACCATCACTGGAAAGCACAATTGGTTCACTTGAAACTGCTGCGGGTTTTAAGTGCTTTGTCTGGCTACTCGATGTCGGTGTCCTCAGGATTCTTGCTCCAATGTTCTGCTCATTTATCAGTGGAGTGTGCATAGGTTCAATGCGATTAATATTCCCATCTGGGTTTGAAGAGTCATTACTGACTAACTGCTGGTCTCTGAAGTTGGGACTTTGCGGTTTTGTGTTGAAGGGAGACAGTTGTCCCTGCTGTACATATGATTCAGGTTGTGTTATTTCCATTAAATGAGGATCAATGTCTTGTCCATTTCTTCGATCCGTACTAAAACAATGGCAATTTTCAGTCTGCTCCTTGCAAGTTAGACATACAAGTAATTTCTTTAGCAAATCCTCAGCATCCTTCTGTGACTGTGCAGCATTATTAATATCTCTTCGGCTAGAATGATCCTGAAGGTCAGCACATAATCCTTTTTTCTTAGGGCTTGGAAGAGGAGATTCCTTTGGCTTGTCTTCAGTTGGGCTTGAAAAGTCATCAGCGCTGTGCCCTTCATTGTAGCATGATAGACCGTCATGGTCGTCCTGCTGTGCAGTGGAGCATGGTAGGCTGTTACAGCCTTCTTGCTGTTTACGTGAGCATGGCAGACTTGCATCGTCTGCTGCTAGTTGGTCAGAGGAGGTTGCTAGACCCTCATGGTCTTGTTCCTGCAAGGACTGCACATTGGAGTCTTGTGTTGCTTCTATCGTGGAGTCTGTCCACGAGCTCTCTGTGGAGCCTTGTGACTCTGGAGTCACTTCTTGTTCATGCAAGGACTGTGCTCTGGAGTCTTGCATGTCTTCTTTCATAGAGTCGGGAACGCTGAGCGGGACGTGGACCACACTCTGTGTGGCAGCAGGGCACTCTCCGTGGGCTTGCACCGCTCCCTGTCTGTTAATGTCAGGCTGCAGCATCATCCGGCACTGATGAGTTGGGACGTCATATCTGCTGGATTGAAGATCCTCAAATCCGAAAAATTAATCCTCATCTGCGTCGGATTCAATGTGGGGGTCGCCAATGTTCAACACGAAAGGTTCGTCCGAGTCATAGTCGTATAGGACCACGGAGCTATCATTGGGCTCGCGAGGTCCAGAAAAAATGTAAAGATCGGTATCGAAGTATTCGAGGTCGGAATCATCGGTTTGTGCGTAGGTAACTGCTTGTTGCAGGGTTCTTCGGAGGTTAAATTCATTTCCTGGTTCAATTTGCGGCATTGTGCTGTCATTCCAGGTGAGGGAATGTTGTTTTACAGCTTTAACAGATTTTTGTTTTTTTGATTTGGGACGTTTCCCCTTTAAATTGGATTTGGGACGTTTCCCCTTTAAATCGGTGCGGTCTGGGGCCTCTGACATCATGACGCGCGTGACGTATGCACGTAGGAAGCGATTGCGCATGCGCAGATCGCAGTCCCTTTATCGATGGCCGTTTTCTTGCTCGCGCATGCGCAGCGTCTCGCGCATGCGCAGACGAAACTTCCGGTTCTGCGCGCTTCTCGCGCAAATGTGCTAGCATGATACCTTTAGCAAGATGGCCACCGACCTCGACCCAACTCTCTCTCAGGTCCGGGATTTCGGCCTCTGGGAATTCGGCCTCCGGGATCCCGGCCACGAGGTGAGTACTGCCGCTTTTCTTCCCTTTCCTCGCCGATTGGAGTGCGTTTTCCTCACGGTATTTGACGAATTTGTCCAGGACTGCCTGGTAATCGTACCTGTTTTGCCCCTTGGAGAACTTGAATTTTTTAAACATTTCTTCTGCTCTGGCACCGGCGATGGGGAGGAGAAACTCTATTTTTTCATCACGGCCAGGTCTTGGAGTTCGGCTGCCACCAGCAAGAATTCAAACGCTTGCCGGAATCGCTGCCAGTTTTCGCGGAGATCGCCGTGGCACTGGAGCGGCTGCGGAACCGGGAGCCCGTACATCTTGCCTGGGTATTGCTGGTTGTCTCTGTACGCTGAGGTATGCTAGCAGGTATCGATCCACTCACTGGTACCATGTGGTGTTGGGTGTTCTGAAGTACAGATGAACCAACACGGTTGTATTTGGTACAACGCTGTTTTATTTCAACTTGTAATTTACAGTTCTGTCTTGATACTCTGCACGTGGTGACTCCCTGTGTGTGATGTTAATCAGGTCCTGTCCTTGTCCTGGTCTCCAGATCTACTGACCACCAGGTGTCGTGTTTCTTCTCTTATACTGTCTCTGTCCTTGTCTGTGATTGGCTGTCGTGTTGTGTGTGCTGATTTGTCTGTTGGTCTGTCTATCATGATGTGTGTGTTTGAATCATGACAGGGAGTAAAGTAGGGGGCTCAGTACGCAGCCTTGCGGGGCGCCGGTGTTGAGGACTATTGTGGAGGAGGTGGTGTTGTTCATTCTTACTGATTGTGGTCTGTTGGTCAGGAAATCGAGGATCCAGTTGCAGAGTGGGGAGCCAAGTCCTAGGTTTTGGAGCTTTGATGTGAGCTTGGCTGGGATTATGGTGTTGAAGGCGGAGCTGTAGTCAATAAATAGCAGTCTAATGTAGGAGTCCTTGTTTTCGAGATGCTCTATTGATGAGTGTAGGGCCAGGGAAATAGTGTCTGATGTGGACCGGTTGCAGCGGTATGCGAATTGCAGTGGATCAAGGCGTTCTGGGAGTATGGAGGTGATGCGCTTCATGATCAACTTCTCGAAGCACTTCATTACGACTGAAGTCAGGGCCACTGGTCGGTAGTCATTGAGGCACGTTGCCTGGTTCTTCTTTGGTACCGGTATGATGGTGGTCTTCTTGAAGCAGGTGGGGACCTCTGAGTGGAGTAGGGACAGGTTAAAGATGTCCGTGAATACCTCTGCCAGCTGGTCCACGCAGGCTCTGAGTGCACGACCAGGGATCCCGTCCAGGCCCGTCGCCTTCCGAGGGTTCACTTTCAGGAAGGCCAATCTGACTTCGGAAGCTGTGATGGTGGGTATGGGTGAATTATGGGCTGCTGGGGCACTCGCCAGCGGATTGTTGGTGACCTGCTCGAACCGAGCATAGAATGCATTGAGTTCATCGGGGAGGGGTGCGCTGCTGCCAGAGATACTGCTCGGCTTCGCTTTGTAGCCCGTTATGTTGTTTAGTCCTTGCCACAACCGCCAAGAGTCTGTCTGTGACTCTAGCTTGGTTTGATATTCTCTCTTGGCATTCCGGGTGGCTTTGCGGAGGTCGTACCTGGATTTCTTGTATAGGTCAGGGTCATCTGCCTTGAACGCCTCAGATCTGTCCTTCAGTAGGGAGTCAATCTCGCGATTGAGCCATGGTTTACGGTTGGGGAACGCACGTACTGCTTTCTTTGGCATGCAGTCGTCCACACATTTGCTGATGAAGTCTGTGACGGTGGTGGCATACACATTTAAGTTGGTCGCTGAGTTCTTAAATATGGACCGGTCCACTGTCTCTAAGCAGTCACGTAAGAGCTCTTCTGTCCCCTCGGACCAGCAGTGCACAACCTTCTTAGCTGGATTCTCCCGCTTGAGTTTCTGCTTGTATGCCGGGAGAAGGAGAACCGTCTTATGGTCTGATATCCCAAAGTGCGGTCGGGGGATGGAACGGTAGGCACCCTTGATTTGTGAGTAGCAGTGGTCAAGAGTGTTGTCGCCCCTGGTGGGACAGGAGATGTGCTGGTGGAATTTTGGCAGTACACTCTTGAGGTTGGCCTTGTTGAAGTCTCTGGCCACGATGAACAAGGCCTCCGGGTGTTGTGTTTCATAGTTGTTTATTATTGTGTAGTTCGTCCAGCGCCTTCCTCACTACTGCCTGGGGTGGGATGTAGACCGCTGTGATGATGGCTGAAGTGAACTCACGTGGAAGATAATATGGGCGGCACTTCACGGTCAGGTATTCCAGGTCTGGGGAGCAGTAGGTCGCCAGGGTCGCCACGTCCAAGCACCAGGAGGAGTTGATGAGGAGGCAAACCCCTCCACCCTTTGCTTTGCCTGATGATGCCGTGCGGTCCGCCCGGTGAATTGAGAAGCCTTCAGGTTGTATGGCGCAGTCCGGTGAGGCGGGGGTGAGCCATGTCTCTGTGAAACAGAGCACACAGCAGTCTCTTACTTCCCTCTGAGAGGTAAGTCTGGCGTTAAGTTCATCCAGCTTGTTTTCGATCACATGGACGTTTGCCAGGAGTATGATGGGGAGAGGGGTCTTGAAACCGCGTTGATCCAGTCTAATCTGCAGACCGCTGCGTTTCCCTCGCTTCCTCGGTTGGCGGCTGCTGCTGGATGATCCCGGGATCCGATGGCCGATGTCAGCTCTTGTAGAAGGTAGGTGGTTGCGTCTGGCGGGGTCCAGGGCGCTGGCGGGGTCCAGGGCGCTGGCGGGGTCCAGGGCGCTGGCGGGGACCAGGGCGCTGTTTACGTATCTGGGGTCGCGTCTGGCAGGGTCCCGGGTTGTGGTAGAGGGGTTGCTAGGGGGGCATGTTTGCGATCCGGATGGGTCCCGGCCTTCTGCGGGCGCGGGAATACCTTGCAGCGCGTTTGGGTCCTCATGCGCGGTCTCCGCCGTTTCGGGGGTCCTGGGTCGTGGGCAGGGGCTTCCTGAGGTCGGTTGGGCTGGGTCCCGTGGTATGTTCCCTCCCTGGGCGTTCCTGGGGTCGGATCTTGAAGTAGGCCCGGTCGAGCCTCCACGTGGATTTTTCTTTGTCCTTTGAGATCAGGAATTATATTTCTATTCTAACCTCCACTGAAACCCTCCATCCCTTTCCCCCTCAAAATGACCATCTCCTAATTTGGGGTCCTTTCTAACAAGGTGAGTGCAGAGAGCCGGCAGATTTCCCATCTCCAGCTACTCACCTCGGGACTAACCATCCAGCCCGAGGTTCTGGAATACGCTCAAAGGAAGCTTCAGATTTATTATTGTATCCTGATCTTGGGTAATAAAATCTACCATCCTGACTGCAGTCTTGCACATACCCACAGGAATTTGATCAAGACTACCACCAAACATTCCAGTGTGGAAGTACCTGAGATCTGGATTTGGCAATGAATCATTATTGGAGTGGAGTCTCCCTCTGCTCCAGTGGCTGGGAGAGTGGCAGCAGCTGGGACAGGCTTCTGAGGCTCTGACCGGGTACTCGGAGAAAGGTGTTGAGCCTGTGCTGGGAACTAAGAAATTAATCTCAGCCTGGTGCTCAAATTGTAAGTGAAACATGAACGCAAGTTACACATTTACGATGGACGTTCTTGTTCTGTCCATAGCTCTGTCACCCGAGATAACAGTGACTGATATAAGAGTCTCAAAAGACCTTCAGCAAAGTACCAGCAAGACTCTAGTTCCAGGTAAGAAACCTTATCAAGGGTTACTCGGGATACACAATAAATGGTGGCCCAGACAGAGACACACACAGTCCATGAATGAATTGAAAAAATTGGTGTGATGAATGTACAAATTGTCATTTTATATTTTGGGATTGTTGAAGTAATATTATTAAAAACTCGGTTAGAATGCATACAGACTGGGTGTCTGCTAGAGCTGTGATTGCAATGAGATAATCAATGATTTTGCAGCATCAGTGGTCATAGAATCATGGGATCCCTACAGTTCCACGGGCTGTTTAGCACAGGGCTAAATCGCTGGCTTTCAAAGCAGACCAAAGCAGGCCAGCAGCATGGTTCGATTCCTGTAACAGCCTCCCCGAACAGGCGCCGGAATGTGGCGACTAGGGGCTTTTCACAGTAACTTCATTTGAAGCCTACTTGTGACAATAAGCCATTTTCATTTCCAGAAGGAGGCCATTTGACCCATTGAGTTTACACTGACCCTCTGAAAGAACACCCTGCCTCGGACCACTGCCACGCCCTGTCCCTGTAACCCCAAGCCCCACATAACCTTTCGGCACTAAGGAACAGTTTAGAATGTCCAATCCACCTAAGCTGCACATATTTTCACTGTGGGAGGGAGCCGGAACACCAGAAACCCACGCAAATACTGAGAGAGTGTACACTCCCACTCACACTGTCAACCAAGGCCAGAATCCGGGTCCCTGCAACTTTGAGACAACAGTGCCAACCTCTGTGCCAACCTGTTCTGATAATGTTCTGTCATAAATGTTCAAAGGCATTTTACCGATTGGCAGATAGAAAGCTGTAAAAATGTAACAGTTTGAGCCTGGCTCCCTTTGAGGCACAGTAAGAAGTCTTCCAACACCAGGTTAAAGTCCAACAGGTTTGTTTCAAATCATTAGCTTTCGGAGCGCTGCTCCTTCCTCAGGTGAATGAAGAGGAGGGTCCCAGAAACATATATAGACAAAGTCAATGATGCAAGACGATACTTTGAATGCGAGTCTTTGCAGGTAATTAAGTCTTTACAGATGCAGAGATGGGGGTAACCCCAGGTTAAAGAGGTGTGAATTGTCTCCAACCAGGACAGTTGGTAGGATTTCGCAGGCCAGATGGTGGGGGATGAATGTAATGCGACATGAATCCCAGGTCCCGGTTGAGGCCGCACTCATGTGTGCGGAACTTGGCTATAAGTTTCTGCTCGGCGATTCTGCGTTGTCGCGCGTCCTGAAGGCCGCCTTGGAGAACGCTTACCCGAAGATCAGAGGCTGAATGCCCTTGACTGCTGAAGAGTTCCCCGACTGGAAGGGAACATTCCTGCCTGGTGATTGTCGCATGATGTCCGTTCATTCGTTGTCGCAGCCTCTGCATCGTCTCGCCAATGTACCACGCTTCGGGACATCCTTTCCTGCAGCGTATGAAGTAGACAACGTTGGCCGAGTCGCACGAGCATTTACCGCGTACCTGGTGGGTGGTGTTCTCACGTGTAATGGTGGTATCCATGTCGATGATCTGGCACGTCTTTCAGAGATTGCCATGGCAGGGTTGCGTGGTGTCGTGGTCACTGTTCTGAAGACTGGGTAGTTTGCTGCAAACAATGGTTTGTTTGAGGTTGCGCGGTTGTTTGAAGGCAAGTAGTGGGGGTGTGGGGATGATCTTGGCAAGATGTTCATCTTCAACGATGACGTGTTGAAGGCTGTGAAGAAGATGTCGTAGTTTCTCCGCTCCGGGAAAGTACTGGACGACGAAGGGTAAACTGTCGATCGATGAGCCGAGCGCCATATCCCGTTTGTACAAGTGAATTGTTCAACGTCTGTGGATGTCTGTTACGCTCCTCCTCGTCTGAGCAGATCCTGTGTCTACGGAGAGCTATGCCATAGGAGATGGCTTCTTTAATGTGTTTAGGGTGGAAGCTGGAGAAGTGGAGCATCGTGAGGTTATCCGTGGCTTTCTAACAAGGTGAGTGCAGAGAGCCGGCAGATTTCCCATCTCCAGCTACTCACCTCGGGACTAACCATCCAGCCCGAGGTTCTGGAATACGCTCCAAGGAAGCTTCAGATTTATTGTTGTATCCTGATCTTGGGTAATAAAATCTACCATCCTTACTGTGCAGCCTTGCACATACCCCACAGGAATTTGATCAAGACTACCACCAAACATTCCAGTGTGGAAGTACCTGAGATCTGGATTTGGCAATGAATCATTATTGGAGTGGAGTCTCCCTCTGCTCCAGTGGCTGGGAGAGTGGCAGCAGCTGGGACAGGCTTCTGAGGCTCTGACCGGGTACTCGGAGAAAGGTGTTGAGCCTGTGCTGGGAACTAAGAAATTAATCTCAGCCTGGTGCTCAAATTGTAAGTGAAACATGAACGCAAGTTACACATTTACGATGGACGTTCTTGTTCTGTCCATAGCTCTGTCACCCGAGATAACAGTGACTGATATAAGAGTCTCAAAAGACCATCAGCAAAGTACCAGCAAGACTCTAGTTCCAGGTAAGAAACCTTCTCAAGGGTTACTCGGGATGCACAATAAATGGTGGCCCAGACGGAGACACACACAGTCCATGAATGAATTGAAAACGTTGGTGTGATGAATGTACAAATTGTCATTTTATATTTTGGGATTGTTGAAGTAATATTATTCAAACCTCGGTTAGAATGCATACAGACGGGGTGTCTGCTAGAGCTGTGATTGCAATGAGATAATCAATGATTTTGCAGCATCAGTGGTCATAGAGTCATGAGATCCCTACAGTTCCAAGGGCTGTTTAGCACAGGGCTAAATCGCTGGCTTTGAAAGCAGACCAAAGCAGGCCAGCAGCACGGTTCGATTCCTGTAACAGCCTCCCCGAACAGGCGCCGGAGTGTAGCGACTAGGGGCTTTTCACAGTCCCTTCATTTGAAGCCGACTTGTGACAATAAGCCATTTTCATTTCCAGAAGGAGGCCATTTGACCCATTGAGTTTACACTGACCCTCTGAAAGAACACCCTGCCTCGGACCACTGCCACGCCCTATCCCTGTAACCCTAAACCCCACATAACCTTTCGGCACTAAGGAACAGTTTAGAATGTCCAATCCACCTGAGCTGCACATATTTTAACTGTGGGAGGGAGCCGGAACACCAGAAACCCACGCAAATACTGGGAGAGTGTACAAACTTCACTCACACTGTCACTCAAGGCCAGAATCCGGGTCCCTGCAACTTTGAGACAACAGTGCCAACCTCTGTGCCAACCTGTTCTGATAATGTTCTGTCATAAATGTTCAAAGGCATTTTACCGATTGGCTGATAGAAAGCTGTAAAAATGTAACAGTTTGAGCCTGGCTCCCTTTGAGGCACAGTAAGAAGTCTTCCAACACCAGGTTAAAGTCCAACAGGTTTGTTTCAAATCATTAGCTTTCGGAGAGCTGCTCCTTCCTCAGGTGAATGAAGAGGAGGGTCCCAGAAACATATATAGACAAAGTCAATGATGCAAGACGATACTTTGAATGCGAGTCTTTGCAGGTGATTAAGTCTTTACAGATGCAGAGATGGGGGTAACCCCAGGTTAAAGAGGTGTGAATTGTCTCCAACCAGGACAGTTGGTAGGATTTCGCAAGCCCAGGCCAGATGGTGGGGGATGAATGTAATGCGACATGAATCCCAGGTCCCGGTTGAGGCCACACTCATGTGTGCGGAACTTGGCTATAAGTTTCTGCTCGGCGATTCTGCGTTGTCGCGCGTCCTGAAGGCCACCTTGGAGAACGCTTACCCGGAGATCAGAGGCTGAATGTACTTGACTGCTGAAGTGTTCCCCGACTGGAAGGGAACATTCCTGCCTGGTGATTGTCGCGCGATGTCCGTTCATCCGTTGTCGCAGCGTCTGCATGGTCTCGCCAATGTACCACGCTTCGGGACATCCTTTCCTGCAGCGTATGAGGTAGACAACGTTGGCCAAGTCGCACGAGTATGTACCGCGTACCTGGTGGGTGGTGTTCTCACGTGTAATGGTGGTATCCATGTCGATGATCTGGCATGTCTTGCAGAGATTGCCATGACAGGGTTGTGTGGTGTCGTGGTCAGTGTTCTGAAGGCTGGGTAGTTTGCTGCAAACAATGGTTTGTTTGAGGTTGCGCGGTTGTTTGAAGGCAAGTAGTGGGGGTGTGGGGATGACCTTGGCAAGATGTTCATCATCATCAGTGACGTGTTGAAGGCTGTGAAGAAGATGTTGTAGTTTCTGCGTTCCGGGGAAGTCCTTGGCGACTATGTGCACCTGAACTGTATCTTCAGGAGGCCGGAGCACCGCTTGATCACTGCATGGGCTCGTTGGGCGGGTCTTAGGTGTCGGTCTGTCGGCTCCGGAAGGTGTCATCAGCCACGACCGCAGTGGCTACCAATGCTGGTTTAGCTCAATGGGTTATACAGCTGGTTTGTAATGGAGAACAAGGTCAGCAGCGCGGGTTCAATTCCCGTACCAGCTGAGAATTCTGAATTCTCCCTCTGTGTACCCGAACAGGCGCCGGAATGTGGCGACTAGGGGTTTTTCACAGTAACTTCATTGCAGTGTTAATGTAAGCCCACTTGCGACAATAAAGATTACTTAACCCCTGTCGCCCAGGAGTCAAACCCCTAACCGGAGGGTCATTTCGAACATGCCAGGAATTGTCAAGTGTGCCAGGATGAAGGCGTCGTGCATACTTCCCGGGTATCGGGCACAGATGTGCATGATATGTGCTGAGGATCACATATCAGCTGTACATTCATCGAGTGGAACCTCTTTCGGGTTTGTGTAGAATAGCCTATCATCTGCAGGTGCTCGTAGGGGACATGCTTCCCGTCAATCACCACCTGTACCTGGGGCATCCCAGCGACATTGGCGAACCCCACTGCCCGGGTATCCTGGTGGGCTCGGTCATCATTGAAGTGGATGTATTGACCGACCTGAGCATATAGGGACTGGTGATAGCACGGGTGCACCAAAATCTGTGTCATCCCAGACAGGTCCCCACTCGCGCTTGGAAGGACCCCGTCGCCTGAAAGTTCAGGGCGATCGTCACCTTAACGACCAGTGGGAGCCGGTGCCGTCCCCCATACCACTGCATTGACAGGTGTGCCATGATCTGGCAGATATGTCGCACTGCCTCCCTTCTCGGCCGAGGTCTTTGACGGCATGTCAGTCCAACAGGTCCTCGAAAGACAGGCGCTGCCCGTACATGTAGGCCTCATGCAGTGCTTCCTTGGCACCTCCTCCTCCTCAGTCTGATAGGCGGCCAACCCTCCATCGTTAAAGCACGCGATTCTGCCTGGTTCCAACAGCGCCCCTTATTCGTCACGCTCCTCGTTTGGTAATTCTTCGACATTACCAACTGAAGCAGAATGCCTTAGTCTTTGATATTCCCACTTGTCTCAGCTGCAGGAGCACGCAAAGTGGGTCAAGCGAACCAAAGAATCCGACCTCAGGCAGGAGCCACTTTAAATGCGACCACGCACTCCATGGCCGCCACCAGAAACGCCACTTTCCTGAAAGACGCCTGTCCATTATTCATCCGTGGATCAAAAGTGTAACAGCAAAAATAAAAGAAAGGGGAGAGCAGGGAAGAAACAGGAAGGACCCTTCCAATGTTGAATGGCGCAGCACGCTCGAGGGGCCGAATGGTCCACTGCTGCTTCTATTATCTGTTTTTCTCCGGTTTGCTCCTTATAGACTAGGTTTTCCTCCTGACTACATTCACATTTCTGCACCCCCTGTATATTTTCGGGTAGTTGAAATCACCCTGCTGTGTGCACTTCTTACGAGTCTGAATATTTCCTGGAGTACCTTTCTCTGACTGTTTCGACGGCTGTATCATGTTCCCAGCAGTCTGACATTTCCTCCTTTGCTCCTCGTTTTAGCAAATTTCATTTCATCACCAACTTCATTTGACGTTCCTCCTCAATGTGACTCCTCCTCATCACTGTGATTGTTTCAACCTTGTGACACCACCAGTTACCCACCCTCTCCACATCCTTTCTGAAAATCCTGGAACCAGTAATATCGAGCTGCCCTTGTTGGCCTGAGCCCCACCCAGGGGCAACATGTCTTGTCAATATCTCAGCAGTCACATTGTTAGGCCAACTGCATTGTTAAAGTCATGTGTTAAGCACTGGCTCAACTCCATCGACACAGCTGTAACAGTGGGGTGTGGAAGGAATCGAGACAGTCTGACATTCTGTTGAACTGTTTGAAGAATAAACCAGCTTGTGGTAACAGACTGACTTCAGACTCTTTCCTCCCCAATATCCACATTCCAGAGTGAACAATCTAACCTGTGCAGGTAAAACCTGTACGTTGATCCAACGGTCAAGAAAGCCCAACAACGTCTCGACTTCCGATGGAAGCTAAAGAAATTTGGCATGAATGCATCAACTCTCACAAACGTCTACAGGTGTGTGATAGACAGCATCCTGTCCATTGCATCGCAGCCTGGTATGGCAACTGCTCGGTCCAAGATCGCAAGAAACTGCAGACTGTGGTGAACTCAGCCCAACGCATCACACAAACTTGCCACCTCCACATTGATTCTGTATACACCTCCCGCTGCCTCAGGAAGGCAGACAGCATTGTCAGAAACCCCTCCCACCCAGGCATTGCCTTCACCCAGACCCTTCCATCAGGCAGAAGAAGTCTGAAGACTCACACATCCAGCCATAGGAATAGCTTCTTCACCACAGCTACTAGACTCCTCAACGTCTCCCCCTCAGACTGATCTGTTCCCTGTAAGAACACAATTCACAACGCCCTATGCTGCTCGTGCTCATGTATTTGCTTTGTTTGGCCCTTGTTCCGCACTGTAACCAATCACTGTTTGTCGATGTACCATTTGTCAATGTTCTCTGTTGATTATTCTTGTGTCTACTATGTACGTACTGTGTACATTCCTCGGCCGCAGAAAAATACTTTGGACTGTACTTCGGTACATGTGACAATAAAACAAATCAAAAATCAAATCAAATCAAATGAAAAGAAAACGACGTCACTGGACCAGGAATCTGAAGTCCTGCACTATCTCTCCGCGACATATCCGGGCGCAAAAATATCTCATGTTACAAGTTGGGGCACTCTGGCACAGTGATTAACACAGTGCCTCACAGAGCCAGGGACTTGGGTTTGATTCCAACCCAGGGTGACTGTATCTGTGTGGAGTTTGCATGTTCTCCCCATGTTTGCGTGGGTTTCCTCTGGGTGCTCTGATTTGGAACATAGAACAGTCCAGCACAGTGCAGGCCCTTCGGCCCACGATGTTGTGCCGGCCATTTTTCCTAATCTAAGGTCAATCTAACCTACACCCCTTCAATCTACTGCTGTCCATGTGCCTGTCCAAGAGTCGCTTAAATGTCCCTAATGACTCTGACTCCACCACCTCTGCTGGCAGTGCATTCCACACACCCACCACTCTCTGTGCAAAGAACCGACCTCTGATATCTCCCCTATACCTTCCTCTAATCACCTTAAAATTCTGTCCCCTCCTGACAGCCATTTCCACCCTGGGGAAAAGTCTCTGGCTATCCACTCTATCCATGCCTCATCACCTTGTACACCTCTATCAAGTCACCTCTCTGCCTTCTTCGCTCCAGTGAGAAAAGCCCTAGCCTTTCTTCAGAAGACATGCCCTCCAGTCCAGGCAGCATCCTGGTAAATCTCCTCTGTACCCTCTCCAAAGCATCCACATCCTTCCTGTAATGAGGCGACCAGAACTGGACACAATATTCCAAGTGTGGTCTAACTAGAGTTTTTATAAAGCTGCAGCAAAACCTCTTAAACTCAATCCCCCTGTTAATGAAAGCCAACACACCATACACCTTCTGAACAACCCTATCAACCTGGGCGGCAACTTTGAGGGATCTATGTACGTGGACCGCAAGATCGCTCTGTTCCTCCACACTTCCAAGAATCCTGCCTTTAACCCTGTATCCAACATTCAAATTCGACCTTCCCAAATGAATCACTTCACATTTATCAAGGTTGAACTCCATCTGCCACTTCTCAGCCCAGCTCTGCATCCTGTC
Organism: Scyliorhinus torazame; assembly: GCF_047496885.1. NCBI lineage: Eukaryota > Metazoa > Chordata > Chondrichthyes > Carcharhiniformes > Scyliorhinidae > Scyliorhinus > Scyliorhinus torazame. The sequence continues at coordinate 384,847,916 of NC_092709.1, forward strand.
AATGTCCTGTTGTAACCTGCAACAACCCTCAACACTATCTACAACTCCACCAACCTTCCTGTCATCGGCAAACTTATTAACCCACCCTTCCACTTCCTCATCCAAGTCATTTATAAAAACCACAAAGGCTTCCGGGTGCGGCGATGACCAGCTATGTCGCACGTTTCGGCAGCTCCCGGTGGAACGGACTTTTGGGCTCTTGATAGGAGCCCCAACGGCAATTTTAACGGCAAAAAACACTGTGCTGTAATCCAGAAGGGAATCCCCCCTGGACACGGATGGAAAAAAGAGAGGAAAGTGGCCGGATTGCGGTGGATCCTCTAGAGCAGCGGCCAGGAAGGCAGGCACAAAGCAAGATGGCGTCGGAAGGAGGCAGTTTAATATGGGGCCCTGACCAACAAGAGTTCCTGCGGCCCTGTGTGGAAGAACTCAAAAAGGAGATGAAGAAGGAGCTGTTGGCCCCGATATTACAAGCGATTGAGGGGCTAAAGGAGGAGCAAAAGACCCAGGAACAGGAGCTTCGGATCGTGAAGGCAAAGGCTGCTGAGAATGAGGACGACATACAGGGCCTGGTGGTGAAAACGGAGATGCACGAGGCACACCATAAACGATGTGTGGAAAGCCTGGAGGTGCTGGAGAATAATGCGAGGAGGAAGAATTTAAGGATTCTTGGTCTTCCCGAAGGTGCAGAAGGGGCGGACGTCGGGGCATATGTGAGCACGATGCTGCACTCGTTAATGGGATCGGAGGCCCCGACGGGTCCGCTGGAGGTGGAGGGAGCCTTTCGAGTTATGGCACGAAGACCGAGGGCTGGAGAAATTCCTCGAGCCATAGTGGTGAGATTTCTCCGATACAAGGACAGAGAGATGGTCCTCAGATGGGCAAAGAAAACTCGGAGCAGTAGGTGGGAGAACGCGGTGATCCGCGTATATCAAGATTGGAGTGCGGAGGTGGCGAGAAGGAGGGCAAGCTTTAATCGGGCCAAGGCGGTGCTGCACAAACGGAAGATTAAATTTGGAATGCTGCAGCCGGGAAGACTGTGGGTCACACATCAAGGGAAACACCACTACTTCGAAACAGCAGATGAGGCGTGGACATTTATTGTCGAGGAGAAACTGGAGTGAGCGGGCCAAAAAAAGAACGTTTGGGACAAAGTGGAGGGGTGAATATGTGGGATGAAGGGGGGAAAAGAGGGAAGAGATGACTTCCCAAGTTGTTAATCCTGCGACCCTGTAACTTTTCTCTCTTCCCCATGTCGTGGGGGAGGGGGGGGAGGGAGGATGAGGAGCTGGGGGCGCCGGCCATTGGGGGCGGGGCCAAATGGGAAGCGCGGGCTTTGTTCCCGCGCTATGGTAATCATGGCGGGAACAGGGAAGCAGGAAGGAGGGGGCCTCGCACAGTGGGAGCCGAGGTCAAGGGGGGAAGCCGCGGTCGGCCAGAGTTTGCTAACTTCTGGGAGCAACATGGGGGGGGTGCAATTACGCTAGTTTGGGATCTAGCGGGGTGGGGGGGTTAACTGGGTTGCTGCTGCTGGGGAGAAGGGGGAGCTGGTATGGGGTGGGGTGGTCGGGGCGGGAGGGCGCCGTTGGGGGGAGATACGGCTACGTGGGAACCGGGTGAGGAGCTGGATTGAAAAAGGAGATGGCTAGTCGTCAAGGGGGGGGGGGTAAAGAGCCCCCCAACCCGGCTGATCACGTGGAATGTGAGAGGGCTGAACGGGCCGATTAAGAGGGCACGGGTACTCGCACACCTAAAGAAACTTAAGGCAGATGTTGTTATGCTTCAGGAGACGCATCTGAAGCTGATAGACCAGGTCAGACTACGCAAAGGATGGGTGGGGCAGGTGTTTCATTCGGGGCTAGACGCAAAAAACAGGGGGGTGGCCATACTAGTGGGGAAGCGGGTAATGTTTGAGGCAAAGACTATAGTGGCGGATAGTGGGGGCAGATACGTGATGGTGAGTGGCAAATTGCAAGGGGAGGCGGTGGTATTAGTGAACGTGTATGCCCCGAACTGGGATGATGCCAACTTTATGAGGCAAATGTTAGGACGAATCCCGGACCTAGAAGTGGGGAAGTTGGTAATGGGGGGAGATTTTAATACGGTGCTGGACCCAGGGCTGGACAGATCGAGGTCCAGGACCGGAAGGAGGCCGGCTGCAGCTAGGGTGCTTAAGGACTTTATGGAGCAGATGGGAGGAGTAGACCCCTGGAGATTTAGTAGACCTAGGAGTAAGGAGTTTTCGTTTTTCTCCTATGTCAACAACGTTTATTCACAAATAGATTTTTTTGTTTTGGGAAGGGCACTGATCCCGAAGGTGACGGGGACGGAGTACACGGCTATAGCCATTTCGGATCATGCTCCACATTGGGTAGACCTGGAGATAGGGGAAGAAAAACAACAGCGTCCACCCTGGAGAATGGACATGGGATTATTGGCAGATGAGGGGGTGTGTTTAAGGGTGAGTGGGTGTATTGAAAGGTACTTGGAACTCAATGATAATGGGGAGGTACAGGTGGGAGTGGTCTGGGAGGCGCTGAAGGCAGTGGTTAGAGGGGAGCTGATATCTATTAGGGCACATAAAGGAAAGCAGGAGGGTAGGGAAAGGGAGTGGTTGTTGAAAGAACTTCTGAGGTTGGACAGACAATATGCGGAGGCACCGGAGGAGGGACTGTACAGGGAAAGGCAAAGGCTACATGTAGAATTTGACTTGTTGACTACGGGTAATGCAGAGGCACAATGGAGGAAGGCATAGGGTGTACAGTACGAATACGGGGAGAAGGCGAGCAGGTTGCTGGCCCACCAACTGAGGAAAAGGGGAGCAGCGAGGGAGATAGTGGGGGTGAGGGATGAGGAGGGAGAGATGGAGCGGGGAGCGGAGAGAGTGAATGGAGTGTTCAAGGCATTTTACGAAAGATTATATGAAGCTCAGCCCCCGGATGGGAAGGAGAGAATGATGTGCTTTCTGGATCAGCTGGAATTTCCTAAGGTGGAGGAGCAGGAGAGGGTGGGACTGGGAGCACAGATTGAGACGGAGGAAGTGGTGAAAGGGATTGGGAGCATGCAGGCAGGGAAGGCCCCGGGATCAGACGGATTCCCAGTTGAATTCTATAGGAAATATATGGACTTGCTGGCCCCGCTACTGATGAGGACCTTTACTGAGGCAAAGGAAAGGGGACAGCTGCCCCTGACTATGTCAGAGGCAACGATATCGCTCCTCCTAAAGAAGGAAAAAGACCCGCTGCAATGCGGGTCCTACAGGCTCATTTCCCTCCTGAATGTGGACGCTAAGATTCTGGCCAAGGTAATGGCAATGAGGATAGAGGATTGTGTCCCGGGGGTAGTCCATGAGGACCAAACTGGGTTTGTGAAGGGGAGACAGCTGAATACAAATATACAGAGGCTGCTAGGGGTAATGATGATGCCCCCACCAGAGGGGGAAGCGGAGATAGTGGTGGCGATGGATGCCGAGAAAGCATTTGATAGAGTGGAGTGGGATTATTTGTGGGAGGTGCTGAGGAGATTTGGTTTTGGGGATGGGTATGTCAGGTGGGTACAGTTGCTGTATAGGGCCCCGATGGCGAGCGTGGTCACGAATGGACGGGGGTCTGACTATTTTCGGCTCCATAGAGGGACGAGGCAGGGATGTCCTCTGTCCCCGTTATTGTTTGCACTGGCGATTGAACCCCTGACCATAGCATTGAGGGGTTCCAGGAAGTGGAGGGGAGTACTCAGGGGAGGAGAAGAACACCGGGTATCTCTGTATGCGGATGATTTGTTGCTATATGTGGCGGACCCGGCGGAGGGGATGCCAGAGATAATGCGGATACTTGGGGAGTTTGGGGATTTTTCAGGGTATAAACTGAACATGGGGAAAAGTGAGTTGTTTGTGGTGCATCCAGGGGAGCAGAGCAGAGAAATAGAGGATTTACCGTTGAGGAAGGTAACAAGGGACTTTCGGTACCTGGGGATCCAGATAGCTAAGAATTGGGGTACATTACATAGGCTTAATTTAACACGGTTGGTGGAACAGATGGAGAAGGACTTTAAGAGATGGGACATGGTGTCCCTGTCATTGGCAGGTAGGGTGCAGGCGGTTAAAATGGTGGTCCTCCCGAGATTCCTTTTTGTGTTCCAGTGCCTCCCGGTGGTGATCACGAAGGCTTTTTTCAAAAGAATCGAGAAGAGTATTATGAATTTTGTGTGGGCTGGGAAGACCCCGAGAGTGAGGAGGGGATTCTTGCAGCGTAGTAGGGACAGGGGGGGCTGGCACTACCGAGCCTAAGTGAGTACTACTGGGCCGCCAATGTTTCAATGGTGTGTAAGTGGATGGGAGAAGGGGAGGGAGCGGCGTGGAAGAGATTGGAGAGGGCGTCCTGCAGGGGGACTAGCCTGCAAGCAATGGTGACGGCACCGTTGCCGTTCTCACCAAAGAAATACACCACAAGCCCGGTGGTGGTGGCTACATTGAAAATTTGGGGGCAGTGGAGACGGCATAGGGGAGGGACGGGAGCTTCGGTGCGGTCCCCGATAAGAAACAATCATAGGTTCGTTACGGGGAGAATGGATGGGGGATTTGGAGCATGGCAAAGAGCTGGGGTAGTACAACTGAGAGATCTGTTTGTAGATGGGACGTTTGCGAGTCTGGGAGCGCTGACGGAAAAATATGGGTTGCCCCAAGGGACTGCATTTCTGTACATGCAATTGAGGGCTTTTGCGAGGCAACAAGTGAGGGAATTCCCGTAGCTCCCGACGCAGGAGGTGCAGGATAGAGTGATCTCAGAGACATGGGTGGGGGATGGTTAGGTGTCGGACATATACAGGGAAATGAGGGACGAGGGGGAGATTATGGTAGATGAGCTGAAAGGGAAATGGGAAGAAGAGCTGGGGGAGGAGATTGAGGAGGGGCTGTGGGCGGATGCCCTAAGTAGGGTAAACTCATCGTCCTCGTGTGCCAGGCTAAGCCTGATACAATTTAAGGTGTTACACAGGGCGCATATGACTGGAGCACGGCTTAGTAAATTTTTTGGGGTAGAGGATAGGTGTGCGAGATGCTCGAGAAGCCCAGCGAATCACACCCACATGTTCTGGTCATGCCCGGCACTACAGGGGTTTTGGGTGGGAGTGACAAAGGTGCTTTCGAAGGTGGTGGGGGGTCCAGGTCGAGCCAGGCTGGGGGTTGGCTATATTTGGGGTTGCAGAAGAGCCGGGAGTGCAGGAGGCGAGAGAGGCTGACCTGTTGGCCTTTGCGTCCCTAGTAGCCCGGCGCAGGATATTGTTAATGTGGAAGGAAGCCAAACCCCCGGGTGTGGAGACCTGGATAAATGACATGGCAGGGTTTATAAAGTTAGAACGGATTAAGTTTGTGTTAAGGGGTTCGGCTCAGGGGTTCACCAGGCGGTGGCAACCGTTTGTCGACTACCTCACAGAAAGATAGAGGGAATGGAAAAGAAGTAGACAACAGCAGCAACCCAGGGGGGAGGGGGGGGGGGGGGGGCGGGAAGGGGGGGGGGGGGGGCGAAGAATTGAACGGACTCTCAGAGATGTGATTGTATATGTATAATATGTATAGGTAGTTGTTATAGGTAATTGTATATTGGATTGTTGGATTGTATTTTTGGAGAGTATTTATTTTGGACAAGGCAGTTGCCATTCAGTTTTGTTTTAATTTATATATTATTTATTTATTTGTTTAAAACTGGCCACTGTTATTTATATTGCTTTATTGTTGTGTAAAAGAAACACTACGTACTGTTACGTTTGGCCAAAAATCTTGAATAAAATATATCTTAAAAAAAATTAAAACCACAAAGAGCAGAGGTCCCAGAACAGATCCTTGCGGGACACCAACTGGTCACCGACCTTCAGTCGGAATACTTTCCATTCTTGCTATATTTATTTGGTTATATGGTCAATATGGTCGCCTTTCTTAATCCTAATTATGAGTGTACTTTCAGAGCCGCCAGGTATCTCTCGATACCGCCACAAGGTTCAACCCGAATACCGAGTAAAGAGCCAATACACCAGTTAGTCAGTTCAAAATCAAGACTATTTATTTACACACAGTAAGATATACTGATGCACGATAATACTACAAACTAAACTATCTCTATCACTAACACCTATATTTAACTTCGGGTGCCACTTAATCAGAGGAACAATGGCCGTTGTTCGGATCTGAGGCTGTTGGGTTCGAAGACGTAACAGGAGAACAGCTAAGGCCGTCCGTCTGGTCGCGAGCGTTGACCTTGAACTTACCTGCTTCTGGTGATGCTGGTGGATGGGTCTCTCCGCCTGAGAGCCGAATCCAAGAGGCTGAATCTTTGTCGGGGGTTCCTTCTTATACTTGGAGGGGCTTTGCGAGCTTTTCGGTGGGCCTTAAACTTGGTCCCAATTAATTGGGCAGTTTCTTGATCATTGTCATCGATCTAAACCAATAAAGGGGTGGTTGCCCCGATGGCTGGGCGTGTCCTGGGTGGCCGTTGGCCTTGCTTTGTTTGTGTCTTTCGGTTGGGGTATTGGCGCCGGGATGTCTGTGACAGTATCGGCTCCCTGAGTATTAGTCCTTTGATCCTCGGAGATGGGCCATCAATATGTAAATCGACCCAGAGTTTCGATTCCGTCTGCTAACTGCTTTCCAAATATACATTCAGGCTCTGTGCTTGCTTGTTGCTGAGTATTGTCCACATTTCCCTACAGTCTCTGTGAGTGTCCATTTTGTGTTCTGAAAGTGGTCATCCCAGATGGCTACACCATCCACTACCACTCGCTGTCTTCTTTCAGCCAGCCAATTCTGTATCCAGACAGCCAAATTTCACTGTATCTCATGCCCCCTAACGTTTTGAATGAGCCTACCATGGGGAACCTTATCAAGTGCCTTACTGAAATCCATATACACCACATCCACTGCCCGACCTTCATCAATGTGTCTCGTCACATCCTCAAAGAATTCAATGAGGCTGGTGAGGCGTGACCTGCCCCTCACAGAGCCATGCTGACTACCTTTAATCAAACTATGTTTTATTAAATAATCATAAATCCTATCTCTCAGAATCCTTTCCAATATTTTGCTCACCACAGACGTAAGACTGATGGGTCTGTAATTTCCAGGGATTTCCCTATTCCCTTTCTTGAACAGGGGAACAGCATTTGCCTCCCTCCAATCATCCGGTACTACTCCAGTGGAGAGTGAGGACGCAAAGATCATCGCCAATGGCGCAGCAATCTCCTCCATTGCTTCCCGTAGGTATATCCCGTCAGGCCCAGGGGACTTCTGTGCCCTGATGCTTTTCAAAATTTCCAGCACATCCTCCTTCTTAATATCAACCTGTTCGAGTCTATTAACCTGGTTCGCACTGTTCTCATGAGCAACAAGGACACTCTCCAGTGAATACTGAAGCAAAATATTCATTTAGGGCCTCCCCCATCTCCTCAGACTCTCGACACAAGTTCCCTCCACTGTCCCTGATCGGCCCTACTCTCACTCTGATCATCCTCTTATTTCTCACATAAGTGTAGAACGCCTTGGGGTTTTCCCTAATCCTTCCCCCCAGGGCTTTTTCATGTCCCCTTCTAGCTCTCCTCAGTCCATTTTTGAGTTCCTTCCTGGCTACCTTGTAACCCTCTAGAGCCGAGTCAGATCCTTGCTTCCTCAACCTTACGTAAGCTTCCTTCTTCCTCTTGACTAGAAGCTCCATTTCTCTTGTCATCCAAGGCTCCTTCACCTTCCCATTCCTTCCTCGTCTCAGTGGGACAAAACAATTCAGCACTCGCAGCAAGTGCTCCTTAAACAACCCCCACACTACTGTTGTGTATTTCCCCAAGAACAATTGTTCCCAGTTTCTGCTCCTCAGCTCCTGACTAATAGCAGTATAATTTCCCCTCCCCCAATTAAATACCTTCCCACACTGTGTGTTTCTAACGCTCTCCATGACTATGGTAAAGGTCAAGGAGTTGTGGTCACTGTCATCGAAATGCTCTCCCACTAGAGACATCTGACACCTGGCCTGGTTCGTTGCCGAGCACCAAGTCCAATATGGTCTCCCCCCTCGTCGGCCTATCAACATATTGAGTCAGGAATCCTTCCTGTACGCACCTGGCAAAATCTGCTCCATCCGAACTGTCATGATATTCGAATAAACATATCATGGTGCAAACACACACACACTGATGGACAGATCAACGGACCAATCAACACACATGCAACATCGCAGCCAATCACCAGTGAGCGCACATGTACTATAAAACAGGGAACACCACAGTTCCCGCTCATTCCAGCAGGAGATAGCTCAGAGCACAGAGCTCACAACGTGCCACTCAGACATACACCATGTGCTGAGTGCCTCTCTAAGATAGTGTTGGGGCTGGGTCCACAGGTTAACTGGTAAAGTACGAACCACAGCCAGAAGTATACAGTAGATGTTATCAAGAATAATAAAACAGAGTTGTACCATCTACAACCGTGTTGGTTCGTTTGTATAGCGGAACACCCAACACGACACAAACCATTTGCACTAAGGAGGTTCCAGTCAATATTAGGGAAGTTGAAGTCACTCATGAAAACAACTCTGTTACTACTGCACTTTTCCAAGATCTGCCACCCAATCTGTTCCTCTATCTCTCTGCTGCTATTGGGGGGGTCTATAAAAAACTTCCAATAAAATGACTGCTCCTTTCTTGTTTCTGACTTCCACCCATACTGACTCAATAGACAAACCCTCCTCAACTACCTCCTTAGGGAGCTGTGGTGCACTCCCTAATTAACAGTGCCACTCCCCCTCCTCTTTTACCTCCCTCCCTATTCTTCTGAAAGCATCTAAACCCCGGAACATCTAACAACCATTCCTGCCCCTGTGAAATCCATTTCTCCGTAATGGCCACAACATCGTAGTTCCAAGTACTGATCCGTGCTCGAAGTTCATCTCCCTTATTCCTGACACTCCTTGCATTAAAGACACACTTTAACCCATTCCACTGAGTGCAACTTTGCCCTATCAACTGTCTATCCTTCCTCACAGACTAACTGCACACTATTTCTGCCTGTTCAACAGCTACCCCATCCTCTGATCCATAGCTCTGGTTCCCATCCCCCTGCCAAACTTGTTTAAACCCTCCCGAAGAGCTCTAACAAACCTCCCACCCAGGATATTGGTGCCCCTCCAGTTTAGGTGCAATCCGTCCTTCATGTAATGTCCCACCTTCCCCAGAAGATATCCCAATTATCCACAAATCTGAAGCCTTCCCTCCTGCGCCAGCTCTGTAGCCACGTGTTCAGCTGCACTCGCTCGCTGTTCCTTGCCTCAATGGCACCCGTAGCAATCCTGAGATCACTACTCTCCTCATCCTGCTCTTTAGCTTCCACCCTAACTCCCGAAAATCACTTTTCAGATCCTCATCCCTTTTCTTCGCTATGTCGTTGGTGCCTATGTGCACCACGACTTCTGGTTGCTCCCCCTCACCCTTAAGAATCCTGTAGACGTGATCCGAGACATCCCTGGCCCTGGGACCCGGGAAGCAACATACCTTCCGGGAGTCTCGCTCGCGACCACAGAATCTCCTATCCATTCCCCAAACCATTGAGTCTCCTACAACTATTGCTTTTCTATTCTCCCCCCTTCCCTTCTGAGCCCCAGAGCCAGACTCAGTGCCAGAGACCTGACCGCTAGGGCCTTCCCCCAGTAGGTCATCCCCCCCAACAGCATCCAAAATGGTATACTTGTTTTGAATGGGAACGGCCACGAGGGATCCCTGCACTTTCTGCCTGTTTGTTTTCCTTCCCCTGACTGTAACCCAGCTACTCCTGTCCTGTACCTTGGGTCTGGTTACCTCCCTGTAACTCTTCTCTATCACCCCCTCTGCCTTCCGGATGATCCGAAGTTCACCCAGCTCCAGTTCCCTAACGCAGTCTCTGAGGAGCTGGAGTTGGGTGCACTTCCCGCAGGTATAGTCAGCGGGGACACCGGTGGTATCCTCCCACAGTCCAAAGATGTACACGTTAGGTAGATTAGCCATGATAACTTGCCCTCAGCATCCAAAAGGTTAGTTGGGGTTAGAGGGGACGGGAGACGTGGGCTTGGATAGGTTCTGCCTCTGGAGGATCAATGTAGACTCGAACCAAATGGTGTCCTGAAATTCGATTCAATTCACTTTTCTTTATTCATTGGATGGGGGCGTCGCTGGCTGGTCCAGCATTTAATGCCCACCCTAATTGCCCTTGAATTGAGAGGGCAGGCGAGGTAAGGATGGCAAACGTCCTATTCTAAAGGACTTCTGTGAATCAGATGTGGGTTTTTTTTTAAATTTAGAGTACCCAATTATTTTTTCCAATTAAGGGGCAATTTAGCGCGGCCAATCCACCTATCCTGCACATCTTTTGGGTTGTGGGGGCGAAACCCACGCAGATACGGGGAGAATGTGCAAACTCCACATGGACAGTGACCCAGGGCCGGGATTCGAACCCCGGTCCTCCGCGCCATAGGCAACAATGCTAACCCACTGTGCCACCGTGCTGCCCGCTGATGTGTTTTTATGACAATAAAAAAATGATTTCATGGTCATCATTCGACTTTTAATTACACAGTGTTGTTAAATTCACATTTCACCATCGACCGTAGTGGCAATTGAGCCCAGGCACCCAGAGCATTCCGCTGGGTTCCTGGACTCCTAGTCCAGCGACAATGTCACAGTGTCACCAGATCCCCAAGATGCAATACCGTCCGATCTCCAGCTACAACATGTGGCGCTGACAGTATTCCAGAGAATCTTTGAATTCCTTCTTTTAATGTAGTTAAAAGTTACACTACACCCTGTCTGCTTCACCCGATGCCGGTGTTATGTAGTTACATTGTATATGTTGTGTTGCCCTATTATGTATTTTCTTTTATTTCCTTTTCCTCTCATGTACTTAATGATCTGTTGAGCTGCTCGCAGAAAAATACTTTTCCCTGTACCTCGGTACACGTGACAATAAACAAATCCAATCCAACAGAGGTGGCCTCCAGCGGCCACGCCGAGCGCCATGGCAGATTCGCACCGCGGAGGCACACGTAAAAATTAACCCCTTCCCCGATCAGCGGGAGGGTCTGACCGCCCGGATAATAATAATAATAATCTTTTATTGTCAAAAGTATGAAGTTACTGTGAAAAGCCCCAAGTGCCACATTCCGGCGCCTACAAAGAACAAAGAACAAAGAACAAAGAAATGTACAGCACAGGACCAGGCCCTTCGGCCCTCCAAGCCCGTGCCGACCATGCTGCCCGACCAAACTACAATCTTCTACACTTCCTGGGTCCGTATCCCTCTATTCCCATCCTATTCATGTATTTGTCAAAATGCCCCTTAAATGTCCCTATCGTCCCTGCTTCCACCACCTCCTCCGGTAGCGGGTTCCAGGCACCCACTACCCTCTACGTAAAAAACTTGCCTCGTACATCTACTCTAAACCTTGCCCCTCTCACCTTAAACCTATGCCCCCTAGTAATTGACCCCTCTACCCTGGGGAAAAGCCTCTGACTATCCACTCTGTCTATGCCCCTCATAATTTTGTAGACCTCTATCAGGTCTCCCCTCAACCTCCTTTGTTCCAGTGAGACCAAACCGAGTTTATTCAACCGCTCCTCATAGCTAATGCCCTCCATACCAGGCAACATTCTGGTAAATCTCTTCTGCACCCTCTCTAAAGCCTCCACATCCTTCTGGTAGTGTGGCGACCAGAATTGAACACTATACTCCAAGTGTGGCCTAACTAAGATTCTATACAGCTGCAACATGACTTGCCAATTCTTATACTCAATGCCCCGGCCAATGAAGGCAAGCATGCCGTTTGCCTTCTTGACTACCTTCTCCACCTGTGTTGCCCCTTTCAATGACCTGTGGACCTGTACTCCTAGATCTCTTTGACTTTCAATACTCTTGAGGGTTCTACCATTCACTGTATATTCCCCACTTGCATTAGACCTCCATTAGACCTACATTAGGCCTGTTCGGGTAATAGTCCCGATTCAGGGGCTGGTTTAGCTCGCTGGGCTAAATAGCTGGCTTTTAAAGCAGACCCAGGCAGGCCAGCAGCGTGGTTTGATTCCCGTACCAGCCTCCCTGAACAGGCGCCGGAATGTGGCGACTAGGGGCTATTCACAGTAACTTCATTTGAAGCCTACTTGTGACAATAAGCATCTTTCTTCTTCTTCTAATATTCGGGATATTAACCCCTAAAAGGCCACACCGGTGTCCGATCCCCCCGTCCTCTACCAGGGCACGCCAATGTCCCGACCGGCAGTAGCAGGTGGGTTCCACGCCGTCGGGGAACACGGCCAGTCGGGAGCGGAGGATCGCTGGGCGGGCCTTTGTCAATTGGCTCCCAGCCGCGCGGCGTACTCCGCGATCACGCCGACTCTCGGGTCCTGGAGAATCACTGGACCGGCGTCGGGCTGATTTCGGCGTGAAATTGGATTGTCCGCCCCCGCGCTGAACGCGATTTTGGCGCGGGGCTGCGGAGAATGCAGCCCCAGTAGTCTACAATCAAGAAAGAAATCGAGCCGTTAGATCCACTTGACTGCAGTTAATTAAAAAAAAGTTTGTGTGTTCTATGACTGGGCAGCACAGTAGCACAGTGGTTAGCACTGTTGCTTCACAGCTCCAGGGTCCCAGGTTCGATTCCAGGCTTGTGTCACTGTCTGTGCGGAGTCTGCACATCCTCCCCGTATCTGTGTGGGTTTCCTCCGGGTGCTCCGGTTTCCTCCCACAGTCCAAAGGTGTGCAGGTTGGGTGGATTGGCCATGCTGAATTGCCTTTAGTGCCCAAAAAACGATGGGTAGAGGTGTGCGGATAGGGTGGCAGTGTGGGTTTTTAGTGGGGAGCTCTTTCTAAGGACCGGTGCAGACTCGATGGGCCGAATGGCCTCCTTCTGCACTGTAAATTCTCTGATTCTGTGATGAATGGGATATAGATCAAAAGATATTGAACTGATGAGCAAGTCCCATCGGGAGCACTGTGCATTATGACATGAACTGGTACCTGGGCAATATCGCTGGCTACGCAATGGTCTGACCGATTTCTTCTCCTTTCCACTAGGTACAACTGGTTCATGGGCCTCTCAAATCGTTGTGCCAATTTTAACGCTGTCTGTATTGAGTTACGTCATCGCAAAGTTGTTAATATCGAAGGGGATTGCGTGCCGAAAATCATCTCCTAATCCTCAACTGTCTTGTAGTGTAAGGTAAGCAACACCAGGGTTCTGCAGAACATGGGAATACAATAATTCAGAGAAGGATGAGGTGAGTTGACCTCTTGAGCCTGTTGCACTATTCAGTGAGATCATGGCTGATGTGACATAGTCTCAAATCCACTTTCCTGCCTGCTGCCCACAACTTTTAACTTCCTTACAGATAAAGAGTCGATCTGACTCTCCCTTGGACAAATACATCGACCCAACACCCACTGCTTTCTGGGGATAAAAATTCCACACACTCACCGTCCTCTGAAAGAAAAAAACTCCTCACCTGAGCCTGAAATGGGAGACACCTGCAGCGGAATTCTCCGTCGGCAGAATCCGCCGGTCCCCCGGCACCAATCCCACGCCCGCGGATTTCCTGACGGCGTGGGGTGGCCACCATGAGAAGCTTGGCTGCGGGAACGAAGAGTCCCACTGCCGACGGCGTGCCCCGCGCCGGGAAAGGTGGCTGGCGGACCGCAGAATTTCACCCCTCGGTTTTAAGCTCCTAGACCCCTCCAAAGGGGGTAGAGTCCCCTTTGCAGCCCTGACAGACCCATTCAGGCTCCTTCACTGTCGCTGGGACAAAATCCTGGAACTCCCTCCCGAACAGCACAGAGGGTGTACCTACACCACAAGGACTGCAGCGGCTCAAGAAGGCAGCTCACCACCACCTTCTGACGGGCAACTAGGGATGGGTAATAAATGCTGGCACAGTAGCACAGTGGATAACACAGTGGACCCGGGTTCGATTCCCGGCTTGGGTCACTGTGTGTGCGGAGTCTGCACGTTCTCCCCGGGTAGCACAGTGGGGGCAACATGGTAGCACAGTGGTTAGCACAATTGCTTAACAGCGTCAGTGTCCCAGGTTCGATTCCCAGCTTGGGTCACTGTCTGTGCGGAGTCTGCACATCCTCCCCGTGTGTGCGTGGGTTTCCTCCGGGTGCTCCGGTTTCCTCCCACAGTCCAAAGATGTGCAGGTTAGGTGGATTGGCCGTGATAAATTGCCCTTTGTTCTTCAAAAAAAAGTTAGGTGGGGTTACTGGGTTACGGGGATAGGGGGGAGACATGGGCTTGGGTAGGGTGCTCTTTCCAAGAGCCGGTGCAGGCTCGATGGGCAGAATGGCCTCCTTCTGCTCTGTAAATTCTCTGATTCTATGATTCACAAGTCCCAAAAGACATGCTGTTGGGTGAATTGAACATTCTGAATTCTCGCTCTGTGTACCCGAACAGGCGCCGGAATGTGGCGACTAGGGGATTTTCACAGTAACCATTGCAGTGTTAATGTAAACCTACTTGTGACACTGATAAAGATTATTGTAACCAGGGACACCCTCACCCCATAAATGAATAACATGAAAAATAAAATTTGATCTGTTTATGAGCTTAGCAACATTGCAAAGAGATGTTTACCAAAGTTAGTTACAATGGGGGACAGAATATGAATCATATTTGAAGAGGCTGTTAAGGGTTCCAAGAAAGAAATAGAAAGTGTGAAAGAGAGGTTGCGAAGAAGAGGGGTACAAAGCAAGTTTTCTTTGTTTTTAAACTCTAAAAAGCTAAAAGCAAGAGAGGAAGGTCATTAAGTGGAAGAGGGTGCAGTTCTAAAGAAGTTGAGTCAGATAAGGGAGAGGCCAAAGAGAAAATATAATTATGGGTTGTTTTTGAAAACTCACCACTATTCTTAGAAGTCCCCCTATACCAAAAAGGGCCGACATTCTAAGTGGTGATCAGGGATTCTCACTCCCCGACTCCGATGCAAGCTTCAGTGGGTGTTATTCAGGTCAAACTATGTTTTCAAGTTATCCCCCGGTATAACCCATACCTTCACCGAAGATTTCATCTACTTACCACTTAGTAGCATCGATCCTGGGTCCTGCATTGATAAGTAAGTAAAGTAGACTTTGGAATAACCACTTTTTCAGGTTAAATTAAGTTATTTTATTATTATATATTTTTTCTTTTAAAAGCTGCAAATACTGTCTTTACAGAAAGGTAAAAAGATCTTGCTTCTGGATCTTTCTGGTTGGTTGAAGGGACCTTCAGGCCCAACTTGACAATCAATCTTCTTTAAAGTCTGGTCTTCTTTGGATGTATTCGCTGGTTAGCTCGGTTGCTGTGTCCTATCTTTCCCATGTACCGAGCTGTGAGAGCTGGCTCTGCTGGCTGTCTCTGAGCTGACTCTGAGCTGACTCTGCCTACTCTTTAAATTCTAGTCTTCCTCAGATGCCTTTGCTATTTTAGCTCGGCTGCTTTGCCCTGTCCCTTTCCCATGGCCGAGCTGACTGTAATCTGACTCTGCTTCTCCACCCCCTCTCTCTCTCTCTCTCCCTCTGAGTTCTGGTTCTGGTTCTGCCTGCTATCCCCTTTCTTCGGGTGTATAAAGTAACTCTTGATTTTCTTTGATTGTAAAAAGTATCTTTGATCGAAGCATTCTAATCCAACTAGGTATTCATTTTGACATAACCTCATCTCATAGATCTGATTACATTGTGTCCTTTGTGATGTTCAAAAATGCTTTCGTTTCAAGAGGTGTGAATTTTGGTTTGGTTCCTGTCATTTCTATAGTTTCATTTTCCAATTGTGTCCTCAGCTCATAATTTTGACTTTGATTTTGGCTTTGAATTATGTTTCTCGTCAACTGATAGTCTCCAGTTTTCTTTAATTTACCTGGTATTAGCAAAATTTCACACCTAGAATTCAACTGAACCTCATCCTTTTTCCCAGCTGCTCACTAAGATAGTTACTTTCAATGAAGGTGTGAGCCGTTGTTTTTACCTTCAAACAAAAATCCTGTTTGTCTTGTTTGCTAATCCTGCGTGACCAAGGATATCTGCATTTCACAATCCTGCTCTTTGCAGCTGCTGTTAACCCTTTGTGGGATCTTGCCCTGCATCCTCTCATGTTTCTCTCAGACCAGATATTGCCAGACTTCCATGTGTCAAATGACACATCTTTCCACATTTTCAATAACAGGGGATACTAAAATCTCTGCAAGGGAGCTGCTTTTCAGTTCTTAGCCTCCAGCAGTAATAGCTGCTTATCTCCCACCAAGCTGCGTGTGTGAATAAAGCCCAATTTATTAAGCATGCTACTACTTTTTCTCAGAAACAACCCCAAGAAATGGAAAAACACTGTGTGGTAAAAGTTACTGATTGTTATAGGAATTAATATCTATAAGCTGTGGTGGAACAAATTGGAATAGTTAACTCTGAAATTAATCGAGACTGTTCAGAACCAGTTAAATGTGTGATAACGTGCAAAGCATTGTCTTAGTTAAGTATACTTCTAGTTCGCTTTAATTAATTTTTTTCCGATTGATAAACATTCAATTTCGGCAGAATTCTCTCAAAAAACGACTAGGAGCTGGATTCTCCGTTTGGGAGACAGGAAAGGGGGACTAAGGGATTGATTAAGAAAGGGAAAATAGAGTTCAAGAGTCAGCTTGTGGTGGACATAAAAACTGACTGTAAAAGTTACCATAGGTACTTGAAGAGAAAAAAATTGGTGAAGACAAATGTAGGTCCCTTATGGTCCGAAACAGGAGAATTTATAATGGGGAACAAGGAAATGACCGACCGATTAAAAACATAATTTGGTTCTCTCTTCACGAGCGAGGACACAAATCAGATACCAGAAATGTTCAGGATCACAGGGTTTAGTGAGGGGGAGGAACTGAAGAGATCAATATTAGTAGAGAAATGGTGTTGGGGAAATTGATGGGATTGAAGGCTGGTAATTCCACAGGGCCTGAGAATCTACATCCCAGAGTACTGAAGGAGGTGGCTCCAGATATAGAGGTGGTCATCATCCAGGATTCTATAGACCCTGGAGCAGCTCCTACTGATCAGAGACAAGCTAATGTATTTCAACAGGGAGGTAGAGAAAGAACACGGCACAATGGACCAGTAAGCCTGACATCGGACGAGGGCAAAATGTTAGAATCCATGATCAAAGATTCTATAGCAGGGCACTTAGAAAACAGCGGCAGGTTCCGACAGAGTCACCGTGGATCTATGAAAAGGAAATCCTGCTTGCCCAATCAACTGGAATTCTTCGAGGGGAGGCCCGGTGGCACAGTGGTGAACACTGCTGCCTCACAATGCCAGGGACCGGGTTCAATTCCAACCTAGAGTGACTGTCTCCGGGTCGGGGCCTGTCCGGCTTAGGTCGCTGGGCAGGGCCTCTCCAGGTCGGGTCGCTGGGCGGGGCCTCTCCGAGTCGGGTCGCCAGGCGGGGCCTCTCCGAGTCGGGTCGCCAGGCGGGGCCTCTCAGTGTCAGGTCGCTGGGCAGGGTCTCTCCGAGTCGGGTCGCCAGGCGGGGTCTCTCCGAATCGGGTCGCCAGGCGGGGTCTCTCCGAATCGGGTCGCTGGGCTGGGCCGATCCGGGTCGGGTCGCTGGGCGGAGCCTCTCCGAGTCGGGTCGCCAGGCGGGGTCTCTCCGAGTCGGGTCGCCAGGCGGGGTCTCTCCAAGTCGGGTCGCTAGGTGGGGTCTCTCCGAGTCGGGTCGCCAGGTGGGGTCTCTCCAAGTCGGGTCGCTAGGCGGGGTCTCTCCGAGTCGGGTCGCTAGGCGGGGCCTCTCCGAGTCGGGTCGCTAGGTGGGGTCTCTCCGAGTCGGGTCGCTGGGCGGGGTCTCTCCGAGTCGGGTCGCCAGGCGGGGCCTCTCCGAGTCGGGTCGCCAGGCGGGGCCTCTCCGAGTCGGGTCGCCAGGCGGGGCCTCTCAGTGTCAGGTCGCCAGGCGGGGTCTCTCCGAGTCGGGTCGCCAGGCGGGGCCTCTCCGAGTCGGGTCGCCAGGCAGGGCCTCTCCGAGTCGGGTCGCCAGGCGGGGTCTCTCCGAATCGGGTCGCTAGGCGGGGCCTCTCCGAATCGGGTCGCTGGGCAGGGCCTCTCCAGGTCGGGTCGCTGGGCGGGGCCTCTCCGAGTCGGGTCGCCAGGCGGGGCCTCTCAGTGTCAGGTCGCCAGGCGGGGTCTCTCCGAGTCGGGTCGCCAGGCGGGGCCTCTCCGAGTCGGGTCGCCAGGCGGGGCCTCTCCGAGTCGGGTCGCCAGGCGGGGCCTCTCAGTGTCAGGTTGCTGGGCAGGGTCTCTCCGAGTCGGGTCGCCAGGCGGGGCCTCTCCGAGTCGGGTCGCCAGGCGGGGTCTCTCCGAGTCGGGTCGCCAGGCGGGGTCTCTCCGAGTCGGGTCGCCAGGCGGGGTCTCTCCGAATCGGGTCGCCAGGCGGGGTCTCTCCGAATCGGGTCGCTGGGCTGGGCCGATCCGGGTCGGGTCGCTGGGCGGAGCCTCTCCGAGTCGGGTCGCCAGGCGGGGTCTCTCCGAGTCGGGTCGCCAGGCGGGGTCTCTCCAAGTCGGGTCGCTAGGTGGGGTCTCTCCGAGTCGGGTCGCCAGGTGGGGTCTCTCCAAGTCGGGTCGCTAGGCGGGGTCTCTCCGAGTCGGGTCGCTAGGCGGGGCCTCTCCGAGTCGGGTCGCTAGGTGGGGTCTCTCCGAGTCGGGTCGCTGGGCGGGGTCTCTCCGAGTCGGGTCGCCAGGCGGGGTCTCTCCGAATCGGGTCGCTGGGCTGGGCCGATCCGGGTCGGGTCGCTGGGCGGAGCCTCTCCGGGTCGGGACCTGTCCGGCTCGTGTCGCTGGGCGGGGCCTCTCCAGGTCGGGTCGCTGGGCGGGGCCTCTCCGAGTCGGGTCGCTGGGCAGGGCCTATCCGGGTTGGATCACTGGGCGGGGCCTATCTGGGTCGGGGCACTGGGCGGGGCCTCTCCGAGTCGGGTCGCTAGGCGGGGCCTCTCCGAGTCGGGTCGCTAGGCGGGGCCTCTCCGAGTCGGGTCGCTAGGCGGGGCCTCTCCGAGTCGGGTCGCTAGGCGGGGCCTCTCCGAGTCGGGTCGCTGGGCGGGGTCTCTCCGAGTCGGGTCGCTAGGCGGGGCCTCTCTGAGTCGGGTCGCTAGGCGGGGCCGATCCGTGTCGGGTCGCTAGGCGGGGCCTCTCCGAGTCGGGTCGCTGGGCGGGGCATCACCGAGTCGGGTCGCTAGGCGGGGCCTCTCCGAGTCGGGTCGCTGGACGGGGCCTCTCCGAGTCGGGTCGCTAGGCGGGGCCTCTCCGAGTCGGGTCGCTGGGCGGGGTCTCTCCGAGTCGGGTCGCTAGGCGGGGCCTCTCCGAGTCGGGTCGCTAGGCGGGGCATCTCCGAGTCGGGTCGCTAGGCGGGGCCTCTCCAAGTCAGGTTGCTAGGCGGGGCCTCTCCGAGTCGGGTCGCTAGGCGGGGCCTCTCTGAGTCGGGTCGCTGGGCAGGGACTCTCCGAGTCGGGTCGCTGGGCGGGGCCTCTCTGAGTCGGGTCGCTGGGCAGGGCCTATCCGGGTCGAATCACTGGGCGGGACCTCTCCGAGTCGGGTCGCTAGACGGGCCCGATCCGGGTCGGGTCGCTAGGCGGAGCCTCTCCGGGTCGGGTCGCTGGGCGGGGCCTCTCGTTGTCGGGGCGCTGGGCTGGGCCTCTCCGGGTCGGGGCGCTGGGCGGAGCCTCTCCAAGTCGGGTCGCTAGGCGGGACCTCTCCGAGTCGGGTCGCTAGACGGGGCCTCTCCGGGTCGGGTCGCTGGGCGGGGCCTCTCTGGGTCGGGTCGCTGGGCGGGGCCTCTCCGGGTCGGGTCGCTGGGCTGGGCCTCTCCGGGTCGGGGCACTGGGCGGAGCCTCTTCAAGTCGGGTCGCTAGGCGGGGCCTCTCCGAGTCGGGTCGCTAGGCGGGGCCTCTCCGAGTCGGGTCGCTAGGCGGGGCCTCTCCGAGTCGGGTCGCTAGGCGGGGCCGATCCGGGTTGGGTCGCTAGGTGGGGCCTCTCCGAGTCGGGTCGCTGGGCGGGGCCTCTCCGGGTCAGGTCGCTGGATGGGGCCTCTCCGAGTCAGGTCGCTGGGCGGGGCCTCTCCGGGTTGGGTCGCTGGGCGGGGCCTCTCCGAGTCGGGTCGCTCGGCAGGGCCTCTCCGATTCGGGTCGCTGGGCTGGGCCTCTCCGAGTCGGGTCGCTAGGCGGGGCCTCTCCGAGTCGGGTCGCTGGGCGGGGCCTCTCCGATTCGGGTCGCTGGGCTGGGCCTCTCCGAGTCGGGTCGCTGGGCGGGGCCTCGCCGAGTCGGGTCGCTGGGCGGGGCCTTGCCGAGTCGGGTCGCTGGGCGGGGCCTCTCCGAGTCGGGTCGCTGGGCGGGGCCTCTCCGAGTCAGGTCGCTGGGCAGGGCCTCTCCGAGTCGGGTCGCTGGGCGGGGCCTCGCCGAGTCGGGTCGCTGGGCGGGGCCGATCCGGGTTGGGTCGCTAAGCGGGGCCTCTCCGAGTCGGGTCGCTGGGCGGGGCCTCTCCGGGTCTGGTCGCTGGGCGGGGCCTCTCCGAGTCAGGTCGCTGGGCGGGGCCTCTCCGGGTCGGGTCGCTGGGCGGGGCCTCTCCGAGTCGGGTCGCTGGGCTGGGCCTCTCCGAGTCGGGTCGCTGGGCTGGGCCTCTCCGAGTCGGGTCGCTGGGCGGGGCCTCTCCGAGTCGGGTCGCTAGGCGGGGCCTCTCCGAGTCAGGTCACTGGGCGGGGCCTCTCGAAGTCGGGTCGCTAGGCGGGGCCTCTCCGGGTCGGGTCGCTGGGCTGGGCCTCTCCGGGTCGGGGCGCTGGGCGGAGCCTCTCCAAGTCCGGTCGCTAGGCGGGACCTCTCCGAGTCGGGTCGCTAGGCGGGGCCTCTCCGAGTCGGGTCGCTAGGCGGGGCCTCTCCGGGTCGGGTCGCTAGGCGGGGCCTCTCCGATTCGGGTTGCTGGGCGGGGCCTCTCCGAGTCGGGTCGCTGGGCGGGGCCTCTCCGAGTCGGGTCGCTGGGCGGGGCCTCTCCGAGTCGGGTCGCTAGGCGGGGCCTCTCCGGGTCGGGTCGCTAGGCGAGGCATCTCCGAGTCGGGTCGCTGGGCGGGGCCTCTCCGAGTCGGGTCGCTGGGCGGGGCCTCACCGAGTCGGGTCGCTGGGCGGGGCCTCTCCGAGTCGGGTCGCTGGGCAGGGACTCTCCGTTTCGGGTCGCTGGGCGGGGCCTCTCCGAGTCGGGTCGCTGGGCGGGGCCTCTCCGAGTCGGGTCGCTGGGCGGGGCCTCTCCGCGTCAGGTCGCTGGGCGGGGCCTCTCCGAGTCGGGTTGCTAGGCGGGGCCTCTCTGAGTCGGGTCGCTGGGCGGGGCCTCTCCGAGTCAGGTCGCTGGGCGGGGCCTCTCCGAGTTGGGTCGCTGGGCGGGGCCTCTCCGGGTCAGGTCGCTGGGCGGGGCCTCTCCGAGTCAGGTCGCTGGGCGGGGCCTCTCCGGGTCGGGTCGCTGGGCGGGGCCTCTCCGAGTCGGGTCGCTCGGCGGGGCCTCTCCGAGTCGGGTCGCTGGGCGGGGCCTCTCCGAGTCGGGTCGCTGGGCGGGGCCTCTCCGAGTCGGGTCACTTGGCGGGGCCTCTCCGAGTCGGGTCGCTGGGTGGGGCCTCTCCGAGTCGGGTCGCTAGGCGGGGCCGATCCGGGTCGAGTCGCTGGGCGGGGCCTCTCCGAGTCTGGTCGCTGGGCTTGGCCTCTCCGAGTCGGGTCGCTGGGCGGGGCCTCTCCGAGTCGGGTCGCTGGGCAGGGACTCTCCGAGTCGGGTCGCTGGGCGGGGCCTCTCCGAGTCGGGTCGCTAGGCGGGGCCTCTCCGAGTCGGGTCGCTAGGCGGGGCCTCTCCGAGTCGGGTCGCTAGGCGGGGCCGATCCGGGTCGAGTCGCTAGACGGGGCCTCTCCGAGTCGGGTCGCTAGGCGGGGCCTCGCCGAGTCGGGTCGCTAGGCGGGGCCTCTCCGAGTCGGGTCGCTAGGCGGGGCCTCTCCGAGTCGGGTCGCTAGGCGGGGCCTCTCCGAGTCGGGTCGCTGGGCGGGGCATCTCCGAGTCGGGTCGCTAGGCGGGGCCTCTCCGAGTCGGGTCGCTAGGCGGGGCCTCTCCGAGTCGGGTTGCTAGGCGGGGCCTCTCCGAGTCGGGTCGCTGGGCGGAGCCTCTCCGAGTCGGGTCGCTGGACGGGGCCTCTCCGAGTCGGGTCGCTGGGCGGGGCCTCTCCGAGTCGGGTCGCTGGGCGGGGCCTCTCCGAGTCGGGTCGCTGGGCGGGGCCTCTCCGAGTCGGGTCGCTGGGCGGGGCCTCTCCGAGTCGGGTCGCTGGGCGGGGCCTCTCCGAGTCGGGTCGCTGGGCGGGGCCTCTCCGAGTCGGGTCGCTGGGCGGGGCATCTCCGAGTCGGGTTGCTGGGTGGGGCCTCTCCGAGTCGGGTCGCTGGGCGGGGCATCTCCGAGTCGGGTTGCTGGGTGGGGCCTCTCCGAGTCGGGTCACTGGGCGGAGCCTCTCCGGGTTGGGACCTGACCGGCTTGTGTCGCTGGGCGGGGCCTCTCCAGGTCGGGTCATTGGGCGAAGCCTCTCCGAGTCGGGTCGCTGGGCGGGGCCTCTCCAGGTCGAGTCATTGGGCGAAGCCTCTCCGAGTCCGGTCGCTGGGCGGGGCCTCTCCGAGTCCGGTCGCTCGGCGGGGCCTCTCCGAGTCGGGTCGCTGGGCGGGACCTCTCCGAGTCGGGTCGCTAGGTGGGGCCTCTCCGGGTCGGGTCGCTGGGCGGGGCCTCTCCGAGTCGGGTCGCTGGGCAGGGCCTCTCCGAGTCGGGTCGCTAGACGGGGCCTCTCCGAGTCGGGTCGCTGGGTGGGGCCTCTCCGAGTCGGGTCGCTGGGCTGGGCCTCTCCGAGTCGGGTCGCTGGGCGGGGCCTCTCCGAGTTGGGTCGCTGGGCGGGGCCTCTCCGAGTCGGGTCGCTGGGCAGGGCCTCTCCGAGTCGGGTCGCTAGGCGGGGCCTCTCCGAGTCGGGTCGCTGGGTGGGGCCTCTCCGAATCGGGTCGCTGGGCTGGGCCTCTCCGAGTCGATTCGCTGGGCGGGGCCTCTCCGAGTTGGGTCGCTGGGCGGCGCCTCTCCGAGTCGGGTCGCTAGGCGGGGCCTCTCCGAGTCGGGTCGCTGGGTGGGGCCTCTCCGAGTCGGGTCGCTGGGTGGGGCCTCTCCGAGTTGGGTCGCTGGGCGGCGCCTCTCCGAGTCGGGTCGCGAGGCGGGGCCTCTCCGAATCGGGTCGCTGGGCGGGGCCTCTCCGAGTCGGGTCGCTGGGCTGGGCCTCTCCGAGTCGGGTCGCTGGGCGGGGCCTCTCCGAGTCGGGTCGCTGGGCGAGGCCGATCCGGGTCGGCTCGCTAGGCGGGGCCTCTCCGAGTCGGGTCGCTAGGCGGGGCCTCTCCGAGTCGCGTCGCTGGGCGGGGCCTCTCCGAGTCGGGTCGCTAGGCGAGGCCGATCCGGGTCGGGTCACTAGGCGGGGCCTCTCCGAGTCGGGTCGCTGGGCGGGGCCTCTCCGAGTCGGGTCGCTGGGCTGGGCCTCTCCAAGTCGGGTCGCTAGGCGGGGCCTCTCCGAGTCGGGTCGCTAGGCGAGGCCGATCCGGGTCGGGTCGCTAGGCAGGGCGTCTCCGAGTCGGGTCGCTAGGCGGGGCCTCTCCGGGTCGGGTCGCTAGGCGGAGCCTCTCCGAGTCGAGTCGCTGGGCGGGGCCTCTCCGAGTCGGGTCGCTGGGCGGGGCCTCTCCGAGTCGGGTCGCTAGGCGGGGCCTCTCCGAGTCAGGTCGCTGGGCGGGGCCTCTCCGAGTCGGGTCGCTAGGCGGGGCCTCTCCAAGTCGGGTCGCTGGGCGGGGCCTCTCCGAGTCGGGTCGCGAGGCGGTGCCTCTCCGAATCGGGTCGCTAGGCGGGGCCTCTCCGAGTTGGGTCGCTGGGCGGGGCCTCTCCGAGTCGGGTCGCTAGGCGGGGCCTCTCCGAGACGGGTCGCTAGGCGGGGCCTCTCCGAGTCGGGTCGCTAGGCGGGGCCTCTCCGAGTCGGGTCGCTAGGCGGGGCCTCTCCGAGTCGGGTCGCTGGGCGGGGCCTCTCCGAGTCGGGTCGCTAGGCGGGGCCTCTCCGAGTCGGGTCGCTAGGCGGGGCCTCTCCGAATCGGGTCGCTAGGCGGGGCCTCTCCGAGTCGGGTCGCTGGGCGGGGCCTCTCCGAGTCGGGTCGCTAGGCGGGGCCTCTCCGAGTCGGGTCGCTGGGCGGGGCATCTCCGAGTCGGGTCGCTAGGCGGGGCCTCTCCGAGTCGGGTCGCTGGGCGGGGCCTCTCCGAGTCGGGTCGCTGGGCGGGGCCTCTCCGAGTCGGGTCGCTGGGCCGGGTCTCTCTGAGTCGGGTCGCGGGGCGGGGCCTCTCCGATTCGGGTCGCTGGGCGGGGCCTCTCCAAGTCGGGTCGCTGGGCGGGGCCTCTCCGAGTCGGGTCACTGGGCGGGGCCTCTCCGAGTCGGGTCGCTGGGCGGGGCCTCTCCGAGTCGGGTCGCTGGGCGGGGCCTCTCCGAGTCGGGTCGCTGGGCGGGGCCTCTCCGAGTCGGGTCTCTGGGCGGGGCCTCTCCGAGTCGGGTCGCTGGGCGAGGCCTCTCCGAGTCGGGTCGCTGGGCGGGGCCTCTCCGAGTCGGGTCACTGGGCGGGGCCTCTCCGAGTCGGGTCGCTGGGCGGGGCCTCTCCGAGTCGGGTCGCTGGGCGGCGCCTCTCCGAGTCGGGCCGCTGGGCGGGGCCTCTCCGAGTCGGGTCGCTGGGCGGCGCCTCTCCGGGTCAGGTCTCTGGACGGGGCCTCTCCGAGTCGGGTCGCTGGGCGGGGCCTCTCCGAGTCGGGTCGCTGGGCGGCGCCTCTCCGAGTCGGGTCGCTGGGCGGGGCCTCTCCGAGTCGGGTCGCTGGGCGGGGCCTCTCCGAGTCGGGTCGCTGGGCGGGGCCTCTCCCCGAGTCGGGTCGCTGGGCGGGGCCTCTCCGAGTCGGGTCGCTGGGCGGGGCCTCTCCGAGTCGGGTCGCTGGGCGGGGCCTCTCCGAGTCGGGTCGCTGGGCGGGGCCTCTTCGAGTCGGGTCGCTGGGCAGGGCCTCTCCGAGTCGGGTCACTGGGCGGAGCCTCTCTGGGTTGGGACCTGACCGGCTCGTGTCGCTGGGCGGGGCCTCTCCAGGTCGGGTCATTGGGTGGAGCCTCTCCGAGTCGGGTCGCTGGGCGGGGCCTCTCCGAGTCGGGTCGCTAGGCGGGGCCTCTCCGAGTCGGGTTGCTGGGCGGGGCCTCTCCGAGTCGGGTCGCTGGGCGGGGCCTCTCCGAGTCGGGTCGCTAGGCGGGGCCTCTCCGAGTCGGGTCGCTGGGCGGGGCCTCTCCGAGTCGGGTCGCTAGGCGGGGCCTCTCTGAGTCGGGACGCTGGGCGGGGCCTCTCCGAATCGGGTCGCGAGGCGGGGCCTCTCTGAGTCGGGTCGCTGGGCGGGGCCTCTCCGAATCGGGTCGCTAGGCGGGGTCTCTCCGAGTCGGGTCGCTAGGCGGGGCCTCTCCGAGTCGGGTCGCTGGGCGGGGCCTCTCCGAGTCGGGTCGCTAGGCGGGGCCTCTCCGAGTCGGGTCGCTGGGCGGGGCCTCTCCGAGTCGGGTCGCTAGGCGGGGCCTCTCCGAGTCGGGTCGCTGGGCGGGGCCTCTCCGAGTCGGGTCGCTAGGCGGGGCCTCTCCGAATCGGGTCGCTAGGCGGGGCCTCTCCGAGTCGGGTCGCTAGGCGGGGCCTCTCCGAGTCGGGTCGCTGGGCGGGGCATCTCCGAGTCGGGTCGCTAGACGGGGCCTCTCCGAGTCGGGTCGCTGGGCGGGGCCTCTCCGAGTCGGGTCGCTGGGCGGGGCCTGTCCGAGTCGGGTCGCTGGGCCGGGTCTCTCTGAGTCGGGTCGCGGGGCGGGGCCTCTCCGATTCGGGTCGCTGGGCGGGGCCTCTCCAAGTCAGGTCGCTGGGCGGGGCCTCTCCGAGTCGGGTCACTGGGCGGGGCCTCTCCGAGTCGGGTCGCTGGGCGGGGCCTCTCCGATTCGGGTCGCTGGGCGGGGCCTCTCCGAGTCGGGTCGCTGGGCGGGGCCTCTCCGAGTCGGGTCGCTGGGCGGGGCCTCTCCGATTCGGGTCGCTGGGCGGGGCCTCTCCGAGTCGGGTCGCTGGGCGGGGCCTCTCCGAGTCGGGTCTCTGGGCGGGGCCTCTCCTAGTCGGGTCGCTGGGCGGGGCCTCTCCGAGTCGGGTCTCTGGGCGAGGCCTCTCCGAGTCGGGTCGCTGGGCGGGGCCTCTCCGAGTCGGGTCACTGGGCGGGGCCTCTCCGAGTCGGGTCGCTGGGCGGGGCCTCTCCGAGTCGGGTCGCTGGGCGAGGCCTCTCCGAGTCGGGTCACTGGGCGGGGCCTCTCCGAGTCGGGTCGCTGGGCGAGGCCTCTCCGAGCCGGGTCGCTGGGCGGGGCCTCTCCGAGTCGGGTCGCTGGGCGGGGCCTCTCCGAGTCGGGTCGCTGGGCGGGGCCTCTCCGAGTCGGGTCGCTGGGCGGCGCCTCTCCGAGTCGGGTCGCTGGGCGGGGCCTCTCCGAGTCGGGTCGCTGGGCGGGGCCTCTCCGAGTCGGGTCGCTGGGCGGGGCCTCTCCCCGAGTCGGGTCGCTGGGCGGGGCCTCTCCGAGTCGGGTCGCTGGGCGGGGCCTCTCCGAGTCGGGTCGCTGGGCGGGGCCTCTCCGAGTCGGGTCGCTGGGCGGGGCCTCTCCGAGTCGGGTCGCTGGGCAGGGCCTCTCCGAGTCGGGTCACTGGGCGGAGCCTCTCCGGGTTGGGACCTGACCAGCTCGTGTCGCTGGGCGGGGCCTCTCCAGGTCGGGTCATTGGGCGGAGCCTCTCCGAGTCGGGTCGCTGGGCGGGGCCTCTCCGAGTCGGGTCGCTGGGCAGGGCCTATCTGTGTCGGGGCACTGGGCGGAGCCTCTCCAGGTCCCTGAACAGGGCCTCTCTGAGTCGGGTCGCTGGGCGGGGCCTCTCCGAGTCGGGTCTCTGGGCGGAGCCTCTCCGAGTCGTGTCGCTAGGCGGGGCCGATCCGGGTCGGGCCACTGGGTGGTGCCTCTCCGAGTCGGGTCGCTGGGCGGGGCCTCTCCGGGTCTGGTCGCTGGGCAACCAGCGACCTGGTCGGCGTCCCTGGCGAGCAAAACTCCTTGTTAATCTGTCCACTAAAATGAGGCCCGTTATCAGAACTTAACTGAGCTGGTATACCGTACCGGGGAATGATTTCCCTCATCAGAACTTTAACCACAGTAGCAGCTTTATTATCGATAGTCGGATACGCCTCGACCCATCTGCTGAACACATCCACAATGACCAAAACATATTTATAACATTGACACCTTTCCAACTCAATGTAATCCATTTGGAGCGTCTCAAAGGGACCACTGGGCAACGGGGTTTGCCCCATCCCACAAGGGATACCTTTTCCGGTGTTATATTGCTGACAAATCAAACACCGATTACTGATACTTTGGGCCAACCCCTGCATTTTATGGTGCCACCAAGTGTCCAGCAACAAATCACTAGTCCCTCGAGCCCCACAATGAGTTGCAAAGTGTACACATTCGATGACCCATAAAGCCAGTACATCAGACATACAAGTCTGATGTGCTGGCGTGGTCCATAAAGAGGAAACAGAATCATATGTACAACCTAACCGTTTCCACATTTGTTTATCACTCTCAGGAGCGTCCTCCTGTAACCTTATGACGTCTTGGATGGTTGGCATTGGCTTGTCAGAGGCAGACATATTTATAGTAGATCGTTTAGTCTGACTTAACATCTTAGGCACCATCACTTGCTGAATTTGCGCGGCTGTCCGCGCTGCACAATCTGCTCGTTCATTACCAACGTCAACTGGGGTCGGAAATCTGCGCGGGCATAAGGAGGGCCTGCAGTAGGTCATTAACTAAACCCCGGTGGGATATTTCCGTGCCGGCCGAGGTAAGGAATCCCCTATTCTTCCAGAGCTGTGTGTTGGCTGAAGTCGAGTGTTAATCGTTTCAGGGACCTCAAAATATTTTATGGCAGTGCCGTCTGGCGTGACTTGAAGTGCGTACTCTGTTGGATCTGAATGATCCACTGCCCTCCTTACCATTTGCCCCAGATCCTTGGCATGGTACTGGTCGTGGACCTGACGTGTAATATGAGGGCTTACCGAAGCTGACTGTGGCTATAAATGTGGTGGTATTGTAACAAAATCGGCTGTACCTTCTTTTCCCGTGACTGTGGCTGTAACCTTGACTGGCCATTCGGTCCCAATTAATGGCTGGTATTTGTCCTCCAACTCCCTGTTTTGTCCGGTTCTGTCATAGGCCAGGGTAACGTGATGCAGTGAATGTTCAATGTCTAACGTCCACCACTGGGGAGTGATAGAAATATAGCACTGTTGTCTCATCCTCCATGATTGAACCGTTACCCCTTCGTCTCCACACTCTAGCTGTAGCTGGAAAATACACAGTAAATCTCGGGCCGACAAGTTACAGTCCAATCCAGTAGTCACTACAAACTGATGATCCACAGACTTATTCTCGTAAGTGACTGTCACAGGTTCAGAAATAGGATACTCACATACCTGTCCTTGGGACCCCGACAAATGCTGCGTGTGGTCAGATAGTGTTAGTCGAAGTTCTGATTGCACAGAAGACATGGCTGCTCCAGTGTCGATTACAAATGGGTGATGTTGATCTCCTATCTGCAGAGAGATAATAGGTTCCCTGTCTGATTGGAGAGTCCTTATGATTAAATTAGCTAGTCAATCCTGTGTTTGGAAAGGGTTTGCCTGGGAGAAGTCAGTGTATCTCGTCTGTCCTACCCTTGGTGGGTACCCCCTCCTTTGGGTCGGGTAGTCTCCTTCTGCTGCCCGTTTTTTAAAGGGGCATTCCTGTTGCCAGTGATCTGCACGACCACAATTAAAACATGCATTGCTCCCTCTATATCTGCCCCGTCCTCTTCTCCCAGTCGACCAATGGCCCCTCAGAGGGGGCGGCAGTTGTAAAGCTGTTGATGCATACGGTGGGCCATAAAAAGGAGCTGAGGGTCCCTTTGGGTGTGTTTGATATCCTCCCCCTTGCTGATCCACCCACCCAAAGTCACAATATTGGGGCTCCAGCTGGTAAGCTACCATTTCTGCCGCTTGTTGGGGTCTCAGATCATCCTTTTTCATTACATACTCAGTCTTAATCTTTGTAACTGAGCCTCCTTCCTGGCCTACACCCTCCTTCCAATAAAATCTGACTGCCCTTGCCATCTGGGAAGGGTCGTTCTCTGTCCAATTCATGTTATTATATTTCACAGCAGTAGCCACGGAAGGTGGTAGGCAATGCATTAACATAGCACAATATTGAGGGGAATTCCGACCATTTTGATACAGCAAATCGCCTGACTGCACACGGTAGATTTCATTAAAACGTTCCAGAAATTCCTCTGGCTCTTCAGACTTTTTAGTTTTGAGATCTAAGATAGCAGAGATGTTTATGGGCTTTTGAAATGGGACATTCAACACATACAGGATTTGTGCCCGTCTATCATCGTCCAAAGCATGGGCTTGCTGAAGTGCGGCGCGGCTGGCATAATTCAAGTGGTTGAGGTAATTGCGGTACTCTGCTGGGGTTAAAGCCTGCTGGACTAGGGCCCAGAGGTCCCTTGAATCAGCTTGATAAACTGAGATGGCAGTTCTCAGATAATCCACAAACGCAGCAGGAGATTTCTTCCTGTCTAGGATTGCAGCCAGAATAGCCATCATCTCACTGGGTCTCCATGGGAAATAGACATCGATCGTGGGCTGGGCCGCCGCCGTCACAGCGTCAGGGTTTGGTATTTTCCGAATCGGCAACTGTCTCAGAGTCTCACTCGGGGGCCCTGTAGCGGATTCCTCTGGCACTTCAAAGACTTTGACGTCCTTCCTTTCCACTAGGGGGAGCTCCAACTCCTCAGAACCATTCCCATCCTCTTTCTTTGTTCTCATACTTTTCTGTTCTACCATATCGGTCTGAAGGGATCTAGGTGGTATGCGTGAATGTTTCTGGATAGGATCAGGCCCCTCTCTCATTGTCCGAGATCGGGTCCTAGAGCTAACTGGGCTTGTTGAACAGAGCTCCCCTTCTCTAACAGACGGTGAAGATGCTGAAATAGGACCCAAGCTACCAACTGAAGGGGCTGGAGAGGCTGACATGATTTGAATCTGGGGAGCAGTGACTGGATGTAAATTATGATACCCTGGTGGTTCCGGAATTAGTGCAGACAATGCTACTGGTGCAGTCGGGACTCTACCCGACATGGTCCAATTCTCTAGGTCCTCATCTCCTTCTGTCAATGCAAGGCCAGCCATTGAACTACGTGGCATGTTTGTTTTTTTCGAGTCCACCCTCTCTTTACTTGCGCGTTGTTTGAATGCACACTCCTTTTTCAAGATCTCCAGAGTTTTCTGGTTCCCCCTTTCACTAATTGGAATCGCCATTTTAAGGGCATTTACTTGCCAACTTAATAACATGATCTTATCCCTCTCATGTTGACAATATTGTCTCCATAATCTAATTAACTCTTTCGCTTTCATTCTTTGGCTCTCTTTTTTTATTTATTTATTTGCCTATTTATAACCAATGGCAATTTTTGCTCCTTGGCAAAAAAATTTAAAAGGTTTTAACAGTGTTCTTTTAAAACTTAAAATGTTTGAAAATTCAAATTACTGCAACCTGCAAGCTTAGCTCTGATCTCAACTCAGAACTGAATTTACGATTTGCTTAACACAAACTTGTATAACTTTTACAACTTAATTAATTCTTTATCTTAACAAATTTTCTTTAACAAGTTTTTCTTACATTCACAAAACTGTTGCCTGCTATCAATGAGGGAGCAGTTAGCTGCGGTGATTTATACCAGAGCAAAGTCAACTGTCATCTCCAGATTTACACTTTTTAAAATGGTGTCAGTGAGTTTTTTTCAGTTTCTATTAATTCACAAATAAAATGAAATAAATATTATTTCAAGTGATTCAAACTTAAGATTCTGGCAATTTCAATCAATTGCTTGCTAAAATAATTAACTTTTATCAAAGAGGTGGAGAAACCCACTGGTTTCGTTCAATTAATTCAAAACGTATGTTTACTGGAGTTTCACTGACTCGAAAGAAAGGTATCCGATTACACCACAGGTTGCTGCTGTTATCTCAAGGCCTGTGTGAGAAGCACTGTCTGTAGTCTTTAACTTTGGCTGCTGTTAACCCTTTGAGAGACTTCTGCTTTAACTAACATGCAGCATCCAGTCCTATGGATGTTCTTTGTTTTGAAATTTATCCAAACATTTCCTCATAATCTCTAACTAGTCCTCAAGACTGTGTTTCTTGCTACTACAGTCCAAGGATACAATTTTAGCTGAATCAACTATAGATTTAAAAACACTCATGGAACTGAACCCTTCTCACTGAGGTCCCATCAGTTCATCAAAAACACTCACACATGGAATTAAACCATCAATTCGATGTTCCATCAATCCCAAAACTACACACATATGGAATTAAACCGTCAATTCGATGTTCCATCAATCCCAAAACTACACACATATGGAATTAAACCGTCAATTCGATGTTCCATCAATCCCCAAACTACACACATATGGAATTAAACCATCAATTCAATGTCCCATCAATTCCAAAATTAACCCAAAACCGAACTATCAGTTTATGATATCCTATCAGTTAAATTTTCTAATCCCCAGACTGACCTTTGATTTTGTCGAGACGATCTTTCCGTACCAACCTCGAGTGACCAGACCAATCAGACCATGAGAAGAGGGGAAGACCAATGTGGGTCATTTTCCAGCTACACACATTGTGGGCCCTTTTCCACTTTCCTTGTCCAAAATCAGTCTACTTCTGATTTTGCAGCTGGTCGGTAACCGTCTGGAGAAACCCCGGGTTTCCGGCGCCAAATGACAAATGTTGAATTCTTTACCCGTCAGTCTGGCCTCAATAAAACTCGAGATGGATTTGTAGGCATAGCATTATTTATTTTTAACCAACTTGCAAGTCTGACTCACTTCTCAGGGACACAGAACCAGTCTCCTGGACCCCTTGGAAACGAATGAGGTCCGAGACAAAGGGATCTCTGCAAATACATTCAAATGGCATCAAGTTTCACATACACGATTCCCATAGGTCATCCTATACCCCTCCTGACCTGGCCATACATCCTAATTGGTTCACTTCTCATTCCTTAACCCTGGGCCTCTTGTTACCCAGCATCCTTTTCCCCTCCTCTACCAGACACCCCTCCCCCCTTCCTTGCCATGCTTGCTGAAATCCTTTGTCCTTTGTCTTTTGTGAACTCACTAGAATTATGTGGAGATGCCGGCGTTGGACTGGGGTGAGCACAGTATGAAGTCTTACAACACCAGGTTAAAGTCCAACAGGTTTGTTTCGATGTCACTAGCTTTCGGAGCGCTGCTCCTTCCTCAGGTGAATGAAGAGGTCTGTTCCAGAAACACATACATAGACAAATTCAAAGATGCCAAACAATGCTAGGAATGTGAGCATTAGCAGGTGATTAAATCTTTACAGATCTAGAGATGGGGTAACCCCAGGTTAAAGATGTGTGAATTGTCTCAAGCCAGGACAGTTGGTAGGATTTTGCAGGCCAGATGGTGGGGGATGAATGTAATGTGACATGAATCCCAGGTCCCGGTTGAGGCCGCACTCATGTGTGCGGAACTTGGCTATAGGTTTCTGCTCGGCGATTCTGCGTTGTCGCGGGTCCTGAAGGCCGCCTTGGAGAACGCTTACCCGGAGATCAGAGGCTGAATGCCCTTGACTGCTGAAGTGTTCCCCGACTGGAAGGGAACATTCCTGCCTGGTGATTGTTGCGCGATGTCCGTTCATTCGTTGTCGCAGCGTCTGCATGGTCTCGCCAATGTACCACGCTTCGGGACATCCTTTCCTGCAGCGTATGAAGTAGACAACGTTGGCCGAGTCGCACGAGTATGTACCGCGTACCTGGTGGGTGGTGTTCTCACGTGTAATAGTGGTATCCATGTCGATGATCTGGCACGTCTTGCAGAGATTGCCATGACAGGGTTGTGTGGTGTCGTGGTCACTGTTCTGAAGACTGGGTAGTTTGCTGCAAACAATGGTTCGTTTGAGGTTGCGCGGTTGTTTGAAGGCAAGTAGTGGGGGTGTGGGGATGACCTTGGCAAGATGTTCATCGTCATCAATGACGTGTTGAAGGCTGTGAAGAAGATGACATAGTTTCTCCGCTCCGGGGAAGTACTGGACGACGAAGGGTATTCTGTCGGTTGTGTCCCATGTTTGTCTTCTGAGGAGGTCGGTCCGGTATTTCCCTGTGGCGCGTTGGAACTGTCGATCGATGAGTCGAGTGCCATATCCCGTTCGTACGAGGGCATCTTTCAACGCCTGTAGATGTCTGTTACGCTCCTCCTCGTCTGAGCAGATTCTGTTTATACGGAGCGCTTGTCCATAGGGGATGGCTTCTTTAATGTGTTTAGGGTGGAAGCTGGAGAAGTGGAGCATCATGAGGTCATGTGGAGCATCATGTCACATTACATTCATCCCCCACCATCTGGCCTGCAAAATCCTACCAACTGTCCTGGCTTGAGACAATTCACACCTCTTTAACCTGGGGTTACCCCATCTCTGGATCTGTAAAGATTTAATCACCTGCTAATGCTCGCATTCCTAGCATTGTTTGGCATCTTTGAATTTGTCTATATATGTGTTTCTGGAACAGACCTCTTCATTCACCGAAGGAGCAGCGCTCCGAAAGCTAGTGACATCGAAACAAACCTGTTGGACTTTAACCTGGTGTTGTAAGACTTCGTACTGTGCTCACTAGAATTAAACTGGCCTACATCTACATTACTGTAACTAATATTTAAACTAACTATTTTATATCACATTCGTCAAGGCCATTCGGCCCATCGAGTCCACTCCACCATTCAATCATGGCTGATTTCAACTCCATTTACCCGCTCTCTCTCCATAGCCCTTAATTCCTCGAATAAAATACCTATTTGTTTAAGTATGTTAGGTATGCAGAAAGTTGATTTCAAAGTTAATATGGAATTTATTCTAATTACACTTTTTTCTCAAAAGATCTTTTACTTTGAGATCACCGATTAAACTTGTTTCCCAAAACAGAAGATGGCACCACCATCAATGTTGTTTACCGCAAAGGCTTTCTACAATCTCATTCCAGACCGATTATCTTTGCTGGGATATGAGGTTAAAAGGTTATGCAGGTTAAAGTCTTCCATAATTATTACCTTAATTTTGTTTTTTTTCGGAGGAGATAACGCGTATTGCAGCCGATAGAATTTTTCTGGATTTCTAAACAATGTTCCACAATAGAACAGTGAGTAACATCCGAGAGTGTGGAGTCAGGGGGTAAAGGAGGAGAAAGGATTTGTAGCTAACGTCAAGACAGAAAGCAGAGAGTGGGAGGAAGGGCAATTATTCAGAGGGGTAGAAGATGGGGAGGCAGGGCTCTGTGCAAATCAGTGCTGGGACCACGGCTGCAGACAATTTCCATGAACAAGTTGACATTTTTTTTATTCTTTCAAGAGATGTAGATGTTGCTGACAATTCCAGCATTTATCCAATATAATAAACTAAATTATATCTGCTGATTCCTAATTGGCTAGGGTAAACCAATAGATGCAGTATGTGCAGATGTAATAACTGATTTTGGATCAATGACAAGGTCATTGTTGCTTGCTTGCCGATGTCTGAATCTGTGGAGAGAAGAAAATATTTCAATAAAGCATCATTGATTTGCCGAAGAATGAACTTTCACAGAATGTTTTCCTGCCTCTGAGCAATTCAGCTTTTTGCTGTTGTCGAAAGTTCTGGAGGTTACCGTTCTAAAAGTAAAACTTTCTGCACAACTGGAGCTTGTGTCTGTAAGTGATACACCAACTGGGATTAGAGAAAATACAAGGCCAGACCTTCGTGTGGTATTGTGGGGTAGTGTGTGCTGTTCAAATAGAAGGATACTGAACTTGACTTTATCCTTGATTTAATTTTCAGGAGGAAATATTTTGATAGTCCAGCTATTCTATCTAGCAGATTCCCTTAATTAGATGGCACAGTGGTTAGCACTTCTGCCTCTCATTTCCAGCCTTGGGTCACTGTCTGTGCGGAGTCTGCACGTCCTCCCCGTGTGTGCGTGGGTTTCCTCCGGGTGCTCTGGTTTCCTCCCACAGTCCAAAGATGTGCAGGTTAGGTGGATTGGCCGTGCTAACTGCTGGAGTTACAGAGACAGATTGGGGGAGTGGGCAGGATGGCAGCACAGTGGTTAGCACAGTTGCTTCACAGCTCCAGGGTCCCAGGATCGATTTCCTCCCACAGTCCAAAGATGTGCAGGTTAGGTGGATTGGCCATGATAAATTGCCCTTATTGTCCAAAAAAGGCTCGGTGGGGTACTGGGTAACGGGGGTAGGTTGGAAGCGTGGGCTTAAGTGGGATGCTTTTTCCAAGGGCTCCTGCAGACTCAATGGGCCAAATGTCCTCCTTCTGCACTGTAAATTCTATGATATCGGTGCAGACTTGATAAGACCATAAGGCAATATGACATTGGAGCAGTATTAGGCCACTCGGCCCATCGAGTCTGCTCCGCCATTCAATCATGACTGATATTTTCTCATCCCCATTCTCCTGCCTTATCCCCATAATTCCCGATCCCCTGCTTAATCAAAAACCTATCTATCTCTGTCTTAAAGACACTCAGTGATTTGGCCTCCACAGCCTTCTGCGGCAAAGAGTTCCACAGATTCACCACCCTCTGGCTGAAGAAATTCCTCCTCATCTCTGTTTTAAAGGATCAGCCCTTTAGTCTGAGATGGTGTCCTCTGCTTCTAGTTTTTCCTACAAGTGGAAACATCCTCTCCACGTCCACTCTATCCAGGCCTCGCAGTATCCTGTAAGTTTCAATAAGATCCCCTCTCATCCTTCTAAACTCCGAGTACAGACCCAGGGTCCTCGACCGTTCCTCATACAACAAGCTCTTCATTCCAGGGATCATTCCTATGAACCTCCTCTGGACCCTTTCCAAGGCCAGCACATCCTTCCTTAGATACGGTGCCCAAAACTGCTCACAATACTCCAAATGGGGTCTGACCAGAGCCTTATACAGCCTCAGAAGTACAACCCTGGTCTTGTATTCTAGCCCTCTTGACATGAATGCTAACATTGCATTTGCCTTCCTAACTGCCGACTGAACCTGCAAGTTAACCTTAAGAGAATCGTGATCAAAACTCCCAAGTCCCTTTGTGCTTCTGATTTCCTAAGCATTTCCCCATTTAGAAAATAGTCTATGCTAGAGTCCTTCTTCCAAAGTGCATAACCTCACACTTTTCCACATTCTATTCCATCTGCCACTTCACTGCCCACTCTCCTAGCCTGTCCACATCCGTCTGCTGCCCCCTGCTTCCCCAATACTACCTGTCCCTTTACAGATCTTTGTATCATCTGCAAACTTAGCAACAGCTTCATGGCATGATAGCACAGTGTTTAGCACTGTTGCTTCACAGCGCCAGGGTCCCGGGTTCGATTCCCGGCTTGGGTCACTGTCTGTGCGGAGTCTGCACTTTCTCCCCGTGTCTGTGTGGGTTTCCTCCGGGTGCTCCGGTTTCCTCCCACAAGTCCCGAAAGACTAGCAGGGCTAAGCAGAAGTCCGATCCGGCATCAGCAGCCTTGCAGAGGAGCCGCTTGACGATGTGGACGCCCTATTCCGCCTTGCCATTGGACTGGGGATGCAGAGGGCTGGACGTCACGTGTGTGAAGCCTTATGAAGCAGCAAAAGAAGACCATTCCTGACTGGCAAAACAGGGCCCATTGTCCGACATGACAGTAAGCGGAATGCCGTGGCGAGAGAAGGTGTCTTTGCAGGCCCTTATGACAGCGGACGATGTCAAATCGTGCAGGCGTATGACCTCTGGATAACTCAAAAAGTAATTAATAATGATGACCTAGTCCCTGCCGAGCGCCTGGAAAAGGTCGACACCCACCTTCGCCCAGGGGGACGTCACCAACTCATGGGGCTGAAGCGTCTCAGGGGGTTGCGCCGGCTGAAACCTTTGGCAGGTGGGGCAGTTGAGCACCATGTTGGCGATGTCATCGCTGATGCCCGGCCAGTATACCGCCTCTCGGGCCCTCCGCCTGCACTTCTCAACCCCGAGATGGCCTTCGTGTAATTGGTCGAGGACCAGCCTGTGCACGCTGTGCGGAATCACAATCCGGTCCAGCTTTAGGAGGACACCGTCAATGACGGCCAAGTCGTCCCGGACATTGTACAATTGTGGGCACTGTCCTTTGAGCCACCGTCCCATCATGTGGCACATCACACGTTGTAGAAGGGGGTCAGCCGCAGTCTCCCGGCCAATACGGGCCAGACTGGAGTCGTCAGCTGGCAGATTGACCGATGTGAAGGCCACATGCACTTCGACCTGACAGACGAACCCCTCCGAGTCGGGCGGTGTGCTCACTGCTCTGGACAGGGCATCCGCGATGATGAGGTCCTTTCCCGGGGTGTAGACCAGTTGGAGGTCATACCTCCGGAGCTTGAGTAGGATGCGCTGGAGGTGAGGGATCATCTCGTTCAGGTCCTTATGTACGATGCTGACCAGGGGGCGATGGTCGGTTTCCACGGTGAACTGAGGGAGACCATACACATAGTCGTGGAACTTATCTATTCCGGTCAACAAACCCAGGCACAACTTCTCGATCTGCGCGTAGCGCTGTTCTGTGGGGGTCATGGCCCGCGAGGCACAGGCGACCGGGGCCCATGATGCAGTGTCATCCCGTTGCAGGAGAACCGCCCCAATGCCGGACTGGCTGGCATCAGTCGAGATCTTCGTATCTCGAGAGGTGTCGAAGAACGCCAATACCGGGGCTGTGGTGAGCTTGATCTTGAGCTCCTCCCACTCCTTCTGGTGTGCGGGCAGCCACTGGAACTCCGTGGACTTTCTGACCAGGTGGCGAAGAGCCGTTGTGTGGGAGGCAAGGTTGGGAATGAACTTCCCCAGGAAGTTGACCATGCCTAGAAAGTGTAGCACGGCTGCGGCATGGCTGTAATAGCGCTCACCTTGTCTGCATCCAGACGCACTCCTGACCGGGATATGTGGTCCCCCAGAAACTTTAGCACAGTTTGGCCGAAATAACACTTGGCTCGGTTGAGGCGCAGGCCGTGTTCCCGTATCCGCGCAAAGACACGCTGGAGACGACTGATGTGCTCCTGTGGTGTGGTGGACCAGATGATGACGTCGTCAACAGAGACGCGCACCCCTTCGATGCCCTCCATCATCTGTTCCATGATTCTGTGAAATACCTCGGGTTCCGAGATGATACCAAACGGCATTCTGTTATAGCAGAACCTGCCGAAAGGAGTGTTGAAGGTGCACAGCTTCCTGCTGGACTGATCCAGTTGGATCTGCCAGAAACCCTTCGAGGCATCAAGCTTTGTGAAAATTTTAGCTCGGGCCATTTCGCTCGTGATCTCTTCCCGTTTGCGTATGCGGTAGTGTTCCCTCATGATATTGTTGTTCAGATCTTTCGGGTCGATGCAGATCTGGAGTTCGCCAGAGGGCTTTTTAACGCACACCATGGAGCTGACCCATGGTGTGGGCTCCGTGACCCGGGAAAGCACTCCTTGGTCCTGGAGATCCTGCAGCTGCTGCTTGAGGCGGTCTTTGAGTGGTGATGGGACCCTGCGAGGTGCGTGAATGACCGGGGTGGCGTCCGGTTTGAGCCGTATTCTATAGGTATAGGGCAGTGTGCCCATGCCTTCGAATGCCTCCTGGTTGTGGGCGAGGAGCGAGTGGAGCTGTGCCCTAAATTCTGCATCCGGGAAGTCTGATGTGCCTTCTGGAGACAGAGCGTGTACCCGCTGAACGAGGTGGAGAACCATGCATGCCTGTGCGCCTAGCAGGGAGTCCTTTGATGAACCAACAATCTCGAAGGACAGTGTGGCCTTATACGCATTGTGCGTCACCTGGAGCTGGCAAGATCCCATGGCCGGGATATCGTTTCCGTTGTAGTCGACGATCTGACATCGGGATGGCCAAATTGGTGGTCTGACCTTCAAGGCGTAGAGGGCTGACCATGCTATCAGGTTGGCGGAGGCACCAGTCTCCAAACGGAATGTGATTGGTGATCGGTTGACCGTTAGGGTGGCACACCATTCATCACCCGGATTGACGCTGTTCACTGGCATCGGCGTGGGTCCTGCTTGGAGACATCCGATTCCTGTCGATTACCGCAACGCGTAAGGCTTCCCGGTCGTCTGTATCACCGGTCTGTATATCGTCAGGGTATGACTCGGAGTATGGAGACTGAATGGTCCGCACGTCCCTGCGAGGCTGGCGGAATTGGGGAGCGTTGGCAGGTTGAGCTGCTCGACAGCAGGCAGTGTAGTGGCCCATCTTGCCACAGCGGAGGCATTGTCGGTTCTTTGCTGGACATTGCCGCTTTAAATGTGCGGATCCACAGTTGCCGCATGTCGTGACGTCATGGCGTTCGTTGCGCCATCGCGCATGCGCAGTTCGGTCCTGCGTAGAGCACGCCCGCGTGTCACGTCCCTCTGCGTTGACGCCTCTTTTGGCGCGTACAAGAGCGGGAGACCGCGGAAAGCGCACAAAATGGCCGCCCTCGTGCGGGCCGGGAGGAACTCGATCGCCTGGACCCACTCGGCCTTGTAGGACCCCTGACGTGCCGATTCGGCCACCAGGAATTGGGAGTAGTGGCTGGTCGCGTTTTCATGGAGGACGTAGGCTTCGATGGCGGTGGCTAGGGTGAGGCTTTTAATTTTGAGGAGCTACCCGAGGTGACCCCAAAAACAATCTGGTCCCGAATCATGGAATCGGAGGTGGCCTCGTAACCGCAGGACTGCGCGAGGATACGGAGGTGTGTTAGGAAAGATTGAAAGGGCTCATCCTTACCCTGCAGGCGCTGCTGGAAGATGTACCTCTCGAAACTCTCGTTCACCTCGACGCTGAAGTGTTGCTCGAGTTTGAGAAGGACCGTCTTGTACTTTGTCTTGTCCTCACCTTCTGCGAGCACCAGGGAGCTGTAGCTGTGGGTGGTGTGTTGCCCTGCCGTGGAGAGGAGGAGGGCGATCTTCCTGGTGTCCGGTGCAGTCTCCCTGTCTGTGGCTTCTAGGAAGAACTGGCAGCGCTGTTTAAACAGCTTCCAGTTGACGCCAAGATTTCCAGCGATTTGGAGCGGCTGCGGCGGGCTGATGGTGTCCATGGCGCAGGATGGCGGATTCCTTAAGATGCATAGGTAGGTCTCACAGTTACTGGGTTCCAATCCTGGTACTATGTCGTGTTGGGTGCTCTGCTACATAGACAAACCAACACTGTTGCGGATGGTACAACTCAGTTTTATTACTAACAATAACAACATCTGTAAACTGGTTACTGTGGTTCGTTCATTACCCTCTAACCTGTGGACCTAGCCCTAACACTATCTTGGAGAAGCACTCAGCACATGGTGGATGTCTGAGTGGCTTGCTGTGAGCTCTGTGCCCTGAGCTGTCTCCTGCTGGAATGAACGGGAAGTGTTGTGTTCCCCGTTTTATAGTGTGTCTGCTCTTGCCTGTGATTGGCTGTGATGTTGTGTGTGTATAGATTGGTCCGTTGATCTGTCCATCAGTGTGTATGTGTGTTTGCACCATGATGTTTATCTGAATATCATGACAACCCCTTTATCCCCACTCTCTGCCTTCTGCCAGTCAGCCAATCCTCTATCCATGCCAGGATCTTACCCTTAACACCATGAGCTTGTAACGTATTTAACAGTCTCCCATGCGGCACCTTATCAAAGGCCTTCTGGAACTCTAAATAAATCACATTGACTGCTTTGCCTTTGTCTAACATCCTTGTTACCTCCTCAAAGAACTCTGACAGATTTGTCAGCCTTTACCTCCCTTTGACGAAGCTGTGCTGACTCAGTCCTATTTTACCCTGCACTTCCAAGTACTTTGCGATCTCATCTTTAATAACGGACTCTAAAATCCTACCAATGACCAAAGTTATTCTCAGGAGTCTTTGATTAAGCGGGCAGTATAATCAAAGACCCCTCCCACCCGGCTTACTCACTCTTCCAACTTCTTCCATCGGGCAAGAGATACAGAAGTCTGCGAACACGCACGAACAGACTCAAAAACAGCTTCTTCCCCGCTGTTACCAGACCCCTAAATGACCCTCTTATGGACTGACCTCATATAAACTACACCCTGTATGCTTCACCCGATACCGGTGTTATGCAGTTACATTGTGTACCTTGTGTTGCCCTATTATGTATTTTCTTTTATTTTCATGTTCTTAATGACCTGTTGAGCTGCTCGCAGAAAAATACTTTTCACTGTACCTCGGTACAAGACAATAAACAAAATCCAAACCAAGTCAGGCTAACCGGCCGATAATTTCCCGTCTTCTGCCTCCCTCCCTTCTTAAACAGCGGTGTTACATTCGTCACTTTCCAGTCCTCTCGGACCCTTCCTGCCTCCAGTGATTCCTGAAAGATCATCACCAATGCCTGCACAATCTCCTCAGCTATCTCCTTTAGGACCCTGGGGTGTAGTCCATCCGGTCCAGGTGACTTATCCACCTTCAGACCTTTCAGTTTCCCCAGAACTTTCTCCTTAGTGATGGCCACTGCACTCGCCTCTGCCCCCTGGTTCTCCTGGAGCTCTGGCATCCCACTGGTGTCTTCCACCGTGAAGACTGATGCAAAGTCACTATTCAGTTCATCGGCCATTTCTTTGTTTCCTATTATTTCTTCTCCAGCCAAGTTCCAGTGGTCCAATGTCTATTTTTGCCTCTCTCTTACCTTTTATATATTGAAATAAACTCTTCCTGTCTTCCTTTATATTACTAGCTAGCTTGCACTCATATTTCATCTTCTCCCCCCCTTATTGCTTTTTTAGTTGTCCTCTGCTCGCTTTTAAAGGCTTCCCAATCCCCTGGTTTCCCACTAAAGCTCGCCACTTTGTATGCCTTTTTCTTCAGCTTTTATGCTGTCCTTGATTTCCCTTGTCAACCATGGATGCTTTGTCCTTCCCTTAGCATGTTTCTTCCTCCTTGGGATGAATTTCTGTTGCGTCTCCCGAATAACCTCCAAAAACTCCTGCCATTGCTGTTCCATTGTTTTCCTTGCGAGGCTCCTTTTCCAATCAACTCTGGCCAGCTCCTCCCTCATGTCTTTGTAGTTACCCTTATTTAATTGTAATACCGTTACATCTGATTCCAGCTTCTCCCTCTCAAACTGCAGGGTAAATTCTATCATATTGTGGTCACTGCTCCCTATGGGTTCCTTCACCTTAAGTTCCCTAATCAACTCTGCCTCATTACACATCACCAAATCCAGAATTGCCTGTTCCCGAGTAGGCTCTGTCACAAGCTGCTCCAAAAAACCATCTCTTAGACATTCCACAAATCCATTTCTTGGGATCCACGACCAACCTGATTTTCCCAGTCCACCTGCATATTGAAGTCGCCCATGATTATTGTAATATTGCCTTTTTTAAAAGCCTTTTCTATCTCCTGATTTATTGTCTGCTCCAGATCCTAACTACTGCTAGGGGGCCTGTACATAACTCCCATCAGTGTCATGTTACCTTTGCGATTCCTCAACTCTACCCACAGAGATTCTACGCCTTCTGATCCTATATCGCTCCTTGCTATCGATTTAACTTCATTCCTTACTAACAATTCCCACCCCCTTGGCCCATTTGCCTGTCCTTTGGATAGGACACATATCCTTGTATATTTGGATCCCAGCCCTGATCTCCTTGCAGCCACGTCTCTGTGATGGTCACAACATCGTACCGTCAATTTCAATGTGCGCAACAAGCTCATTTAC
This sequence comes from Scyliorhinus torazame, assembly GCF_047496885.1. Classification (NCBI taxonomy): domain Eukaryota; kingdom Metazoa; phylum Chordata; class Chondrichthyes; order Carcharhiniformes; family Scyliorhinidae; genus Scyliorhinus; species Scyliorhinus torazame. The sequence continues at coordinate 384,890,813 of NC_092709.1, forward strand.
CTTGTTCCGTACACTGCGCGCATTTAGGTACAGCACCCTCAATCCTGCATTGACCACCTTCCTTCTCACGCGTGTCACCTTTTTTCCACTGCCTGAGGGTGATGTTGTTCTCTTATTTTTGTTCTCTATTTCCTCTTCAGTTATTACATCTTCGAAGCTCACATTCTGGTTCCCACGACCCTGCCATATTAGTTTAAATCCTCCCGAGTGACTCTCGCAAACCTCCCAGCCAGGATATCGGGGCCCCTCCAGTTTAGAGGTGACCCGCCCTTCTTGTACCGGTCACACCTGCCCGGAAGAGATCCCAATGGTCCAGAAATCTGAAACCTTCCCTTCTATACCACCAGTTTAGCCACGTGTTTAGCTGCACTGTCCTCCTATTTCTAGCCTCACTGGCACGTGACAGAGGGATTAATACTAAGATTACAACCCTAGAGGTCCTGCTTTTATCTTACTGCCTAACTCCCTGAACCCCTTCTGCAGGACTTCATCACTCTTCCTCCCTCTGTCGTTAGTACCTATGTGCACTACGTCCTCTGGCTGTTCACCCTTCCCCTTCAGGATGTCCTGTGTTCGTTCTGAGACATCCTTGACCCTGGCACCAGGGAGGCAACACACCATCTTGGAGTCTCTTTCACTTCCACAGAAACGCCTATCTGTGCCCCTTACTATAGAGTCCCCTATAACTATAGCTCTCCTGCACTTTTCCCTCCCCTGCTGAGCAACAGAGCCAGTTGTGGTGCCACTGTTTTGGCTGCTGTTGTTTTCCTCTGATTGGCTATCCCCCCAACAGTATCCAAAACAGAATGCCAGTTAGAGAGGGGGACAGCCACAGGGGATTCCTGCACTGACTGCCTGCCCTTTCTAGCGGTCACCCATCTGTCTGCCTGCACCTTGGGTGTGACCACCGAACCACGTGGTCTGTGAGTCGCTGCCATTGGTTACACTTGCTGCAGATGTAGTCGACCGGAACACTGGGTGTGTCACAGATCTCCCACATCTCACAGTTAGAGCATTGCATCCCGCTGAGTGACATTTGTGCACCAGTTAATTAATTTGAAATAAACACTTAAATTGTTATTAGATTCAGTTACAATTAACTATATGGTCCTGGCGCTCGATTTTGATGGGCCGAACGGCCTGTTTCCGCACTGTAGGGTTTCTATTCTCCCACCTCTGGAATCACTCATGATGGCGAGGACACCAGGTAAATGTGCGGTCAACTCCTGAATCAAAATGGCATTTTGAATAAAAGTTGCACTAACCTAGCACCATCTGCTGAAGGCACTTTCTCAGCCAACTCTTTAGCGTCTAATTAAGTGTCAAAAAACATCCTCTAAGACTTGTATCTACACTGTCTGCACAGAGACATCTGGAGTTTACTTTGGGGCAAAGCTCAACTTGGACAGAGTGCAAAATCAGTTACAGAAGACTGGTATCCATTCCACATCAAATTACTTCACTGGGAAGGCAAATTGGGCTGAATACATCGGAACACAGGACTTCGGAGCAAGAATCGGCCACTTGGCCCTTTGAACCCTCTGCACCATTCAGGAAATTAATGAGCTGAGTTGGCTGTGGTCTCCATGTTATCCCCCCTCCTTTGTCAACTCCCTTGTCAACCAAAAATCTATGCTCTCCGCCTTGAATAAAGCAGCTTCCTGCTGGCTTCCATTGCTTTCTGAGGAAGAGATGTTTGCATACGAACAACCCTCTGAGATTCCCCTCATCCCTGGTTTAAAAGGGAGACCTATATTGTTGGGGAGTTCTGGTCTCCATCACATGAGGAAACATCCTCCTTGTGTCCACACAATGTGTCAATATGATCACCTTTCGTTCTTCAAAAATTCCAATTTCCAACCTTTCATCATAAGTTAAGCTTGCATCCCAGGGATTTCTTGAGTGAACCATCTTGGAACTGCTTCTATCACAATTGTATCTTCTTGCAAATAAGAAGAACAAAACTTTGCAGAGTATTCCAGATCTGGTCTCACAGCCACAGTGAAGCCACAGCCCCTCAGTCAATGGACCCATTCTATTTCCTTTACCGACTGCTTGCTGCACACTAACTTTCTATGATTGATTTTTGATTGTGGCTGTCACTGGCATGGATAGAATTTGTTGCCCATTTGTCATTGCCCTTGAGTTGAGGGTAGTTCAGAATCAACTACATTGCTGTGGGGCGGGAGTCACGTGTCGACTAGACTCGGCAAGGATGGCAGGTTTCCTTCTCCAAAGGACATGAGTGAACCAGATGGATTTTTATAATAATAGATGATAGTCTCATGGTCATCATTACTGAGACTAGCTTTATGTTCCCGATTTAGAAATTAAATTCAAATTTTACCAGCTGCCATGGACACCTAAATCCCTCGGTACAGAGTTGGACCATAAGACCATAAGACATAGGAGTGGAAGTAAGGCCATTCGGCCCATCGAGTCCACTCCACCATTCAATCGTGGCTGATTTCAACTCCATTTACCCGCTCTCTCTCCATAGCCCTTAATTCCTCGAGAAATCAAGAATTTATCAACTTCTGTCTTAAAGACACTCAACGTCCCGGCCTCCACCGCCCTCTGTGGCAATGAATTCCACAGACCCACCACTCTCTGGCTGAAGAAATTTCTCCTCATCTCTGTTCTAAAGTGACTCCCTTTTATTCTAAGGCTGTTCCCCCCGGGTCCTAGTCTCCCCTGCTAATGGAAACAACTTCCCTACATCCACCCTATCTAAGCCATTCATTATCTGGTAAGTTTCTATTAGATCTCCCCTCAACCTCCTAAACTCCAATGAATATAATCCCAGGATCCTCAGACGTTCATCGTATGTTAGGCCTACCATTCCTGGGATCATTGTAGAATGAGTTGTACAATCTGTCTACATTGAAACAATATTCTGCATTTCTATTCTTCGTGCCAAACTGAACAAGTTCCCATTTTCCCACAACATACTCCATCAGCCAAACATTTTCCAATTGCTTTGACCTATCCACATCGCTTTCAAAGCTCTCTGCCTCCTCTTGTCGACTTATTTTCTTACTTCTTGGTGTAATCGGCAAACTCAGCTCGCTTCATTTTGTCCCTTCCTCCAAGCCATAAGAGCACAGAAGCAGAGATGACAGGAAGAGGAGCGACTCCTAGCAGGGGGCGGTGAATTTGTGGAACTCGCTGCCCCCTAGTGCGGTGGAGTCCGAATCATGAAATGGCTTCAAGAAGGAGACAGATATATTTCCAATTAAAAATAAAGGTTGAAGGGATGTGGGCAACAGGGAGGGAGGTGGATTTGAGACCAGGAAGAGATCAGTCAGGATCTGGATGAATGGGAAACATGCTGAAGGGCTGAATTGCCTACATCTGCTCCTAATTCCTATATTCCTGTGCCCTATGTTCTTAACTGGAGTTGGCCATTCAGACATCAAGCCTGCTCTGCCATTTAATACAATTGGGGCTGATCAGACAATTCCATGACTTTTAAGTATTTGTAAGTTTCAATGAGATTACCTCTCATTCATCCTCTCTGAGTTAATAATAATCTTTATTGTCACAAGTCGGCTTACATTAACACTGCAATGAAGTTACTGTGAAAAGCCCCTAGTCGCCACATTCCGGCGCCTGTTCGGGTACACAGAGGGAGAATTCAGAATGTCCAAATTACCTAACAAGCACGTCTTTCGGGACTTGTGGGAGGAAACCGGAGCACCCGGAGGAAACCCACGCAGACACGGGGAGGACGTGCAGACCCCGCGCAGACAGTGACCCAAGCCGGGAGTCGAACCCGGGACCCTGGAGCTGAGAAGCAACAGTGTTATCCACTGTGCTACCGTGGTTTGGTTTGGAACTGCGGAGCTGAGCAAAGTCCTTTTGAAACTCTCTCCCAGAAGGGGGTGAAACCTTCAGTCAAATCTTAGCTGGAACTCCCTTCAGGTAAACAGAGTAGTTAGTGAGCATTCAAAGCCTGAAGACAGGGCCGGGGTGGGGGTGGGCTTTCCAGATTCCTGTCCCATTAAAGTTTCCAGAGCATTTGAAGGCCTTGTGAAAACTGCTGCTCTGATCTCCTGTCTAACTAAGCCAAGCTGTAGGTGAGTCTGCTGAAGCTGACCACATATCAGAAACTACATAGATTTGTAGAGCATCTTCCGAGGGTAAGGCTCAGCTCAACACAAGTTGCAGTGTGTCCCTGGAGGGGATCGCACAGCCGGAGAATCCGGCCTGAGTGGCTCAGCTTGAAGATCCAAACCAACCAACCGTGCAACACTGCACGTTCTGAATCGATCACTTCCCCTCTCTTTTATTCTTGCTGCTACATTTTTGATCCTTGGATGATTAATGGACCTGTGACTTTAAGGCAAGCAGTCTGTAAGCAGAAGAATCCGGAAGGCTGTACTGGTTTAAACTGGTGATTGTTGATTGGCCGGCTTCAGTGAGGACTCAGTTTGATTGATTGGCTGGTGGCCAATGAATTGGTTAGAAAGACTGTGCTCTGTCCATTGGCGGGTGATTCCATTGGAATACTTTTCAGAGTTTCAAGGGATAAGTTTGGTTTCAGTTTGAATCTTGACAACCCTGAGGAATGTCTGCCAGCCTCTCCTCTCTGTTTTTCTCCAGAAAGGCTGTGGTTCTGAACTGGCAGGGCGCCTGGATTAATCCAGGGCCAGGCAAAGTCCCGAACCGACCAACTGTCTCTCCTGAAAGGCAAAGTAGAACAGACCAACTCTTTGCAAAGAAAGATAGAGGGCTGAATGAGGACCCGCGAACTGAAAGCAAAGTTTGAACAGTAATCAGGTGTCTCTCCAGAAAGCCTGTTGCCGTGCGTAATGCACATTCCAAACTACCAGCATCTAAACTTCCCGTCCCAGCCTCCCCGAACAGGCGCCGGAATGTGGCGACTAGGGAGCTTTTCACAGTAACTTCATTTGAAGCCTACTCGTGACAATAAGCGATTTTCATTTCATTTTTCATTTCATTTCATTTCAAACTAGAGACGCTGGAGGAATCTACAAAAAGGATAATTCCAGGCAGCAAACCAAGGACTTTGATCGGCGAGCTTGTTGTGAAGACATTGTGCTGAGAAAGCCACCATTTGAAGCAAAGACGCTTATCTTCTGACCTTCATCCTTGTTATTTTTCTACCTCTTTCCATCTCTCTGTGATTGTCTTTTTCTTTAAAAATATTTTTATTGAGCTTTGAACATTTTATTTCACAAATTCACAGGGCCAAACAAGACCAAAATATACATCAACAAAAGAAGAAGTTCCAACCAATAACTGTAACACCAGCCCCCCCTTAATGAAAATACTTCTCTTTCCGACTTTACATTGCCAGACTTGGCCAAAACACGGATTTACAGTGGTGTATGTACATTGTGTTTCTCTGTCTTCTGTGTGCAGGGAGAGGGTGGAGGCAGTTAAAGTGGGTATTAGCTGGGGATTAACCAATTGCATTCAGTGCATATTTTATGATAGTTCTTGTTATCATAGAATCTCTAAAGTGCAGAAGGAGGCCATTCAGCCCATCGAGTCTGCATCGGCTTTTGGAAAGACTGCCCTACCTAGGCCCAGATCCGACCCTGTCCCCGTAACTCCACCTCACCTTTTGGACACTAAGGGGCAATTTAGCATGGCCAATCCACCTCACCTGCCCATCTTTGGACTGTGGGAGGAAACCGAGGCCCCGGTGCTAACCACTGTGCCACCCAAATGAACAGTAATCGCGTTTACATTCACAAACCCGGTGACCGGGATTATTGGGCATCCAAGGACCAAATACTTCATGTATTTTTAGAATAATTATTGGTGAATTCACTTGTGTCATTACATAATTTGGGGCTCGGATTCGGGATCTTCGGAACGGTAGAGGGCAAAGTTTGGGTTACGGTTTCAAATAGAAAAAGACACCAGGTTTGCAGTGCTCGAGCAGAATAGCTGCGGAAACTGCTAAGCATTTTCTTCGGGTGGAAGACTTATCTCTGATCTATTTAAAAGAGCTTTGAAAGGACAAGATAGTTGAATTGGTAGGTGAATTAAATTGGAGGTGCCAGCTGGAGCGAGCAAGGTGGACACAATTGAAGGGATTGCTCAACATTTAAATTTGAAAGAGATTCCCGTACCAGCCTCCCCGAACAGGAGCCGGAATGTGGCGACGAGGGGCTTTTCACGGTAACTTCACTTAAAGCCCACTTGTGACAACGAGCGATTTTCATTTTCATTTCATTTTTCATTTTCAGATGCTAGGGACACAGGTGAGCTCAGGAGGTGGTGTAGCATCAAAGACATTTTACGGAAGGGACGTTGAGCTGAAGAGAGTTTGGTTGCAGCGAGAGCATGATTGGGAATTAATAAGAATAGAAACGGAGCTGAGACAAAAAAGAAACAGAAATGGAGATACTGCAAAGAGAAAGGGAATCGAAGACAAAAGAAATGGAGAGATAAAAAAAATAAGAGATGGAAATGAGGAGGTTGGAATCACCCAAAGAGGAAAAACAGTACAAGAGAGAGAGTTCCTGGTGAAGGCACTGGACATTAGTGGAGAGCTGCTGGAAAATCGAGGGGATTCAGTTGTGTTGCGATTCTGAGGCACGTGGAGCTGAAATGGGCCCCTCACTAGCCCGGGGTTTGTAACAGTGCACACACTGTAGTCAGGGCCAGGGAGTAAAGACAAGCCTGGGGCACTATACTACAAGGATAAAGCGACCACACATGCCTTGCTCCCAGTCCAGGGAGGAGGTATGTGCTGTGTGGGCCAGGCTTGCTGCTTCTGGGGGCTCTTACTTGCTACAAGTCCTGGTTTGTAGATGTGTACGTGGGTTCATTTTAAATCTGGCAGCTGGAACATTGATCCAGTGCGGTGATGGTAAGGTGGATGACTCCCAGTCTGGTTCCCCCACAAGATTTGATGAACTCCTCATGCATGCACACACAATGATTTAACAAACAGACAACCTTGTGCAGCAACTCACTATGCCCACCACCGCACTTAGTCTCCAGGGGTGGAAAATACTTCCTCTGTCAAAGGCTTTCAGCATGTCGCTTTCTCCTTCACACCATCTCATACAACCTCTACTTCGAAGCTGCAAGTTCGCATAATTCTCCCTGGGCAGCTGTGGCACATCCCAAAAACTATCACTCTTTCATCGCGATCCTTTGTAATAGAGCGAAATGAGTCCACAACGAAAGGGAAAGTTGAAATTGGAAGCTGATTCGCCTCCCGGAACTAACCCTGACAGAGTGGGCTGCTGCTTCCTGCTCATCATTGGAGGCAGTCATGTCTGTGATTCAGTTATTTAATAACTCAAAGGATTGGGATATAATCACCGAAAAATAAATGGCCCTGTCACTATTTCATCATGCAACCGTGTGTGACTTGGAGGGGATGTTCCAGGTGATGATGTTACCATGCACCTCCACACCTTGTGCTTCCGATGCTGGATGCCACTGGTTTAGTATTCAAATATTCAATTTACTGTCTGGGCGGAGTCTGCACATTCTCCCCCGTGTCTGCGTGGGTTTCCTCCGGGTGCTCCAGTTTCCTCCCACAAGTCCAGTAAGACATAGAACATAGAACATAGAAAATACAGCACAGAACAGGCCCTTCGGCCCACGATGTTGTGCCGAACCTTTGTCCTAGATTAATCATAGATTATCATTGAATTTACAGTGCAGAAGGAGGCCATTCGGCCCTTTGAGTCTGCACCGGCTCTTGGAAAGAGCACCCTACCCAAACTCAACACCTCCACCCAACACCAAGGGCAATTTGGACATTAAGGGCAATTTATCATTGGCCAATTCGCCTAACCCGCACATCTTTGGACTGTGGGAGGAAACCGGAGCACCCGGAGGAAACCCACGCAGACACGGGGAGGACGTGCAGACTCCGCACAGACAATGACCCAAGCCGGAATCGAACCTGGGACCATGGAGTTGTGAAGCAATTGTGCTATCCACAATGCTACCGTGCTGCCCTTAAGAACAAATAAATCTACACTATATCATTTTACCGTAATCCATGTACCTATCCAATAGCTGCTTGAAGGTCCCTAATGTTTCCGACTCAACTACTTCCACAGGCAGTGCATTCCATGCCCTCACTACTCTCTGGGTAAAGAACCTACCTCTGATATCCCTCCTATATCTTCCACCTTTCACCTTAAATTTATGTCCCCTTGTAATGGTGTGTTCCACCCGGGGAAAAAGTCTCTGACTGTCTACTCTATCTATTCCCCTGATCATCTTATAAACCTCTATCAAGTCGCCCCTCATTCTTCTCCGCTCTAATGAGAAAAGGCCTAGCACCCTCAACCTTTCCTCGTAAGACCTACTCTCCATTCCAGGCAACATCCTGGTAAATCTTCTTTGCACCTTTTCCAGAGCTTCCACATCCTTCCTAAAATGAGGCGACCAGAACTGTACACAGTACTCCAAATGCGGCCTTACCAAAGTTTTGTACAGCTGCATCATCACCTCACGGCTCTTAAATTCAATCCCTCTGTTAATGAACGCAAGCACACCATAGGCCTTCTTCACAGCTCTATCCACTTGAGTGGCAACTTTCAAAGATGTATGAACTTAGACCCCAAGATCTCTCTGCTCCTCCACATTGCCAAGAACTCTACCGTTAACCCTATATTCCGCATTCATATTTGTCCTTCCAAAATGGACAACCTCACACTTTTCAGGGTTAAACTCCATCTGCCACTTCTCAGCCCAGCTCTGCATCCTATCTATGTCTCTTTGCAGCCGACAACAGCCCTCCTTACTATCCACAACTCCACCAATCTTCGTATTGTCTGCAAATTTACTGACCCACCCTTCAACTCCCTCATCCAAGTCATTAATGAAAATCACAAACAGCAGAGGACCCAGAACTGATCCCTGCGGTACGCCACTGGTAACTGGGATCCAGGCTGAATATTTGCCATCCACCACCACTCTCTGACTTCTATCGGTTAGCCAGTTCGTTATCCAACTGGCCAAATTTCCCACTATCCCATGCCTCCTTACTTTCTGCATAAGCCTACCATGGGGAACTTTATCAAATGCCTTACTAAAATCAATGTACACTACATCCACTGCTTTACCTTCATCCACATGCTTGGTCACCTCCTCAAAGAATTCAATAAGATTTGTAAGGCAAGACCTACCCCTCACAAATCCGTGCTGACTATCCCTAATCAAGCAGTGTCTTTCCAGATGCTCAGAAATCCTATCCTTCAGTACCCTTTCCATTACTTTGCCTACCACCGAAGTAAGACTAACTGGCCTGTAATTCCCAGGGTTATCCCTAGTTCCTTTTTTGAACAGGGGCACGACATTCGCCACTCTCCAATCCCCTGGTACCACCCCTGTTGACAGTGAGGACGAAAAGATAATTGCCAACGGCTCTGCAATTTCATCTCTTGCTTCCCATAGAATCCTTGGATATATCCCGTCAGGCCCGGGGGACTTGTCTATCCTCAAGTTTTTCAAAATGCCCAACACATCTTCCTTCCTAACAAGTATTTCCTTGAGCTTACCAATCTGTTTCACACTGTCCTCTCCAACAATATCGCCCCTCTCATTTGTAAATACAGAAGAAAAGTACTCGTTCAAGACCTCTCCTATCTCTTCAGACTCAATACACAATCTCCCGCTACTGTCCTTGATCGGACCTACATTCGCTCTAGTCATTCTCATATTTCTCACATATGTGTAAAAGGCCTTGGGGTTTTCCTTGATCCTACCCGCCAAAGATTGTTCATGCCCTCTCTTAGCTCTCCTAATCCCTTTCTTCAGTTCCCTCCTGGCTATCTTGTATCCCTCCAATGCCCTGTCTGAACCTTGTTTCCTCAGCCTTACATAAGTCACCTTTATCCTCTTAACAAGACATTCAACCTCTCTTGTCAACCATGGTTCCCTCACTCGACCATCTCTTCCCTGCCTGACAGGGACATACATATCAAGGACACGTAGCACCTGTTCCTTGAACAAGTTCCACATTTCACTTGTGTCCTTCCCTACCAGCCTATGTTCCCAACTTATGCACTTCAATTCTTGTATGACAACATCGTATTTACCCTTCCCCCAATTGTAAACCTTGCCCTGTTGCACGTACCTATCCCTCTCCATTACTGAAGTGAAAGTCACAGAATTGTGGTCACTATCTCCAAAATGCTCCCCCACTAACAAATCTATCACTTGCCCTGGTTCATTACCCAGTACTAAATCCAATATTGCCCCTCCTCTGGTCGGACAATCTACATACTGTGTTAGAAAAGCTTCCTGGACACACTGCACAAACATCACCCCATCCAAACTATTTGATCTAAAGAGTTTCCACTCAATATACTCAAGACGTGCTTGTTAGGTGAATTGGACATTCTGAATTCTTCCCCTGTGTACCCGAACAGGCGCCGGAGTGTGGCGACTAGGGGATTTTCACAGTAACTTCATTGCAGTGTTAATGTAAGCCTACTTGTGACACTAATAAAGATTATTATTATATTATTAGAATATGGAATTGAGGCAACATTTCAAACAATTGGCAGGTAAGAGGTTTCCTCCATTCAACTTCCACAGGAGACATAAATGTGGCCCTATCACCAACATTTCACACATAACTTCAGCCAACTCGATCTGTGAAGCAGAGATTGTGTATTAGAAATAGTTCAGTTACTTACCAGCTTGGGCTGTCAGACTGTGGTGTCCTGGAGTGGATCCATCTGTCTTATGGAGACACGATTCTGTTGTCTAAATACAGAAGAAATGACTTTGAGTTAGCTGTACTCTGGTGGGAACAACTCTGCCCCAGTAGACCCTATTGTCAATTTACAGGTGAGTTACAGAGCTATTGAGAGGTTACCTTTGAAGTACTCCCATTTAATGTGAACACTTGTTCCTTAAACTCTCTGAGTCATTCCTCACATTCAGACTTCAGAGTTCCAAGATGGCGTCGGAGAGTGGGGCTCTCTGCGAGCTCTCCCAAACAGATCCTCTTTTTACATCTCTAATGACCATACTAATCTCTTAAAATGGAACTAACATTATCTTTTATCTTCTCTTGGAGTTTTGAAGGTCCTCCGAGGCCCGTGGAGTGGACCTTTTGACCCAACTCAACCCGATCCGGTTGCACTCCTGGTGAACCCGACATGCCTAGAAGCTGATGAGGCCCAAACCGGAAGTGCGGCCACGACCTCGATTTCGACCGGGCCCGGACCTCGGAGCACCCGACCCGGCCTAGGTACCGACACCAGCCCCCGGACCGCCCCATCCAGTCGCCGGAGCAACTGACCCGGACCCCGACCATGAGACCCGGCCTGACCAGACCCGGAGGGGAATGTCCAAAGACTCGACCCGGAGTGGCCCGGCCAGCGACCCGACCTGGGAGGCCCCGCCCAGTGACCCGACCCGGATAGGCCCTGTCCAGCGACCAGGCTCGGCGAGGCCTTGCCTAGCGACCCAACTCGGAGAGGCTCCGCCCAGAGACCCGACCCGGTTAGGCCCTGCCCAGCGACCAGGCCCGGCGAGGCCCCGCCTAGCGACCCGACTCGGAGAGGCTCCGCCCAGAGACCCGACCGGGATAGGCCCTGCCCAGCGACCTGGAGAGGCTCCGCCCAGGGTCCCAATCCGGATAGGCCCTGCCCAGCGACCCGACCCGGAGAGGCCCCGCCTAGCGACCCGACTCGGAGAGGCTCCGCCCACAGACCCGACCCGGATAGGCCCTGCCCAACGATCAGGCCCGGCGAGGCCCCACCCAGCGACCCGACCCGGAGAGGCCCCGCCTAGCGACGCGACTCGGAGAGGCTCCGCCCAGAGACCAGACCCGGATAGGCCCTGCCCAGCGACCAGGCCCGGCGAGGCCCCGCCTAGCGACCTGACTCAGAGAGGCTCCGCCCAGAAACCCGACCCAATCCCGAGTCTTGACGCCGGGATCAGCAGCTGGAGCGGCGAGAACCGCCCCAGAGCCGTGCTGGCCCCCCCCGTAGGGGCCGGAATTGCTGATCCTGAAGCCGTGTCGACGCCGTCGAGAAACGCGACGGAGTTTCCGACGGCGTCAACACTCAGCCTCAGAATCCCGCCCCCTGTTCCTGCAAAAGTGACGGAAGCAGAGTCTGAATGTTTTTAGATGGATGCGGATATCAGGAGCTAGGCAGGATGCAGATTTGAAGTCATGGTCTACTCCTGCTCCTTGTTCCCATATAATTCCATCCTGAACCTCCCAGTCAGCAATGGGTGAATCTTTTCCTCTTATTTTTAACAGAATGTGTTTTTACTGTCGGTTTTAATTGTTTCTTGAAATGTTTCCCACTGTTTATTTACCTCTGTAACTTTCAGTTTATTTTCCCAATCAACCTGAGGTAGTTCTCCTCTCATACCATAGACCATAAGACATAGGAGCGGAAGTAAGGCTGACAAATGTTTAATTCTTTACCCGTCAGTCTGGCCTCAATAAAACTCGAGATGGATTTGTAGGCACAGTATTATTTATTTTTACCCAACTTGCAAGTCTGACTCGCTTCTCAGGGACACAGAACCAGTCTCCTGGACCACTTCGAAACGAATGAGGTCCGAGACAAAGGGATCTCTGCAAATACATTCAAATGGCATCAAGTTTCACATACACGATTCCCATAGGTCATCCTATACCCCTCCTGACCTGGCCATACATCCTAATTGGCTCACTTCTCATTCCTTAACCCTGGGCCTCTTGTTACCCAGCATCCTTTTCCCCTCCTCTACCAGACACCCCTCCCCCTTCCTTGCCATGCTTTCTAAAATCCTTTGTCTGTGAACTCACTAGAATTAGACTGGCCTACATCTACATTACTGTAACTAATATTTAAACTAACTATTTTATATCACATTCGTCATTCCCTCCTTTTATCATTCCATGATAACCTATCTATTCAATCCGTAGCTACGGCCCCTCATCGAAAAAGATTTTTCGCTGCATTTCCAATTCCTGTGGTAGCCCCCTTCATCCGCTGCACCCTCCTGGATCCTAACAGCCTAGATTCTAGGGGCGTCTATCTGTTCCAGTGCACCCCGCATTCTACCCATCACGCATTTAAAGATGGCCAGGCCCACAAAGATGCAGCCGAGTGCCACTGCTAAATACATGGCCATATTTATCAACCAGTCCTTCCAACCTCCAAATCCCCAGTTACCCCAAGAGCCAGGGTCCTGCATTCCGTCCAGGAGGCCCCGTATGTGATCCATAAATTTAGGGATGTTAGCGGTTAGGTCTTGAACTCCCATGATACACTTGCCCTGCACTATGGCGCATACCCCACCCTCACGGCCCAGAAGATAGTCAAGAGCATACCGGTTCTGCATTGCAAACAACCGCAGCTGAGACAATTCCTTGGTTATTGCCCCGAGGGCTCCCAAGGTTTTGTTTCCCAGGATGGTAAGACCACAAATAAAATAATTCCTATCGCTAACCGCCAAGGAACTCCCCACACCTCCCAGTTTATCCAGCTTTGAACGCCCATTCGGGCCTCCCAGCAATGCAGAAAGCCCTAGTCCCAACAGTGATATGAGAGACATTCGCCCAGCCACAAAGGAGCTGGAGGCCGGCGTTCAATGGAACGCAGGTGGTGTTGCAGCAAACGCATTGGCCAGACGCCTGGGTGATATGACACCTCCTGTCTGTACAGGTGGGGAACAGACATGTTATATTCGTTTCCACCTCTACCAGCAAACAGCCGTATCCTTCACTGCTGAAACAATTCTCGTACGACCGGGAATCCCTATTGGGAGTGAAGTGGCGAGGTATGTACGCCCTCCACCGTCGCAGCCTATCGTACTGTGAGTGGGGATTATCCCGAGGAAGGGGAAGGCAAATAGCCGGTGGTGCTGAACCTGGATCGTAAGGAAGAGTGACTTGCTCGGGCGGTGGCTCGGAACGCTGACAATGAACCACCGTTTGGGGAGTGCCCCAAAGCGGTGAAACAGAAAATAACCTAGACACCGCTGCGGGGTTCGGGTAGCAGACAACCCGTCCCTGGCCATACAAGCGGTGGTAAATCTGGTAGAAGAGATTCATACTACCCAGGTTTTCCTCAGTCTGGGCCCTAAATGAATGAAGTGTATCTCCTGATAACCCACGTTCTAGTTGTATTCCCCTTCTCACACGCCCCGTCCTCTCTCTAGTCCCCCTCTCTCTCCCACAACCTCTTCCTACTCTCTCCTGATGGTCTGATTTTACCTTTATCACACCAATCTTAACACATCCAAAATCAAATTTACATGTACTCCAAAAACAAGGCAATGTCCATATAATATTCCCTTCCCATTGCCGGGACCGGTGCAATTGCTTCATGAGTCCGGCATTGTCCGTTAACCTGATGACCTTCCATGAGTCGATACCATGCCCTCGTATATGGGGGCAGCGAAGAACATCATCTTTGCATAACCGAAATGTCCTTGTCGTTTGGTTTGGGTTACAGATGTAGATGATATTTCCCTTTTCCATGTCCGTCGCCGATGTCACTCCAAGCGAGGCGAGGCCGAAGATTACACAGGTGGTGCGTAGCCACCCCAGCATGCTCCACACCTGTAAAACAGCGCTGCGGAAGGGAGGTAGGTTAGTAACCGACCTTTTTACAGTGGTGGAGGTGATCCCAATTTACAGTTGTGGAGGTGGACCCAAGCACTTCGCCCCTCCACTTTAACTGCTGGAGAGGTGGTAAGGAGAACTTGGAAGGGCCCGTCCCATCGCGGCTCCGACCCCTTCCTAGTCCAATTTTTGACCATGTCATAACTGCCGGGCTGGACTGAAAGTGAGCTAGGTACTGGGGGCGATGGCTGGTGAGCCGTGAGGACCTGGCCATGGAGCTCCTTGAGGACCTGAGTGAGGGCTAGAACATAGGTGGTCATCTCTTCAGTCATATGGTGAAACTGAACCAGTCTGGGAACATGCAGTCTCCAGGGAGTTCTAAGAGGCCTGCCATTAAGAATCTCGGCGGGAGAGAGCCGGGCCGGTCCCGCAGGTGTAACCCGCAGCTGGAAGAGGGCAACGGGGAGCAACTTAAGCCATGTCAGTCCCGTGTCTGCTCTTAATTCAGCCAATTTAGTTTTGAGGGTCTGATTGTGTCTCTCAACCAACCCGGCCGCCTGCGGTCTGTAAGCACAGTGTAACTGCTGGGCGCCGCGGGGTCCGCGCGCGCACCGGGCCCGACGCAACACGGCGCAGTACCACAGGGGTCGGCGCGGAAGTGAGGAGGCCCCAATCAGAGAGGCGTCCTGATCGCGGGCCAGGCCATATCGGAGACCCCCCCCCCCCCACAGGCCGCCCCCTTCAACGCCGAGTTCCGCCGACTGAGAACAGGTGTGGCGGGCGCCGGCGGGACTCGCCGTTGTTACGACGGTCGCTCGGCCCATCCCGGGCTCTGTCTGGAGCATGTTGTTTAATGTCTTACGACCAAAATGTCGGTGGCGCTCCCACACCGATGCTCCGCCCAGTGGGGGGGGGGGGGGCGCGCAGCCACACCACGTAAAGCCGCCGACTTTACCTGCAGATATGGACGGGGATTGGCAGGTCCGTGGACGCGCATGCGCATGGCGGTGACCTGCAGCGGTCGCACCGTACAACGTGGCACCGGCTGCGGACCCGGCCTGCCGGATAGTGTTCCCCTGTAACCCCTCTCGCCACTCCCGACCTCCCCCCCACCTGTCCCCCTGGCCCCTGCCGAAGCCCCCCCCCCCCGGCCAGCAGAACGGCTCCCTCCCCTCCCCCGACTGTGGCAGCGCTACACACAGTCCGCAGCCGCCACACGAGGTCCCCGGGAACGGTTAGCAGACGCGTCCCACGACGTTGGGAATTCAGCCCATCGGGGGAGGGTCTCAGGTGACATCCTGAGGCTGCCCCCACGGCGTGCGGCGTACTCAGTAATGACACCGTTTTTGAGGGGGCGGAGCGTCCAAAAAACGCCGCCGCCCCCGATTTCGGCGTAAAAATGGATTCTCCGGCCAATCGCCGAACACAATTTTGTCGTCGGCAATCGGAGAATCCAGCCCGATTATTTAAATCAAATCACCTCTTGCTCTTCTGAATTCCGTGGATACAAACCTAATCTCTCCAACCTTTCCTCATATGACAACCCACCCGTTCCAGGTATTGCTCTGGTAAAATGTCTGTGAACTGCTTCCAATGCAGTTAGATCCATTCTTAAATAAGCAGACCGACACTACACAATACGCCAGATCTCACTAGTGCTCTGTACAATTTTGTAATCAATCCCACTCACAATCAACAGTCACATTTTATTAGCTTTCCTATTTACCTGCTGAACCTTTTGTAATTCACAAACAAAGCCATCCAGATCCCTCTGCACCTCAGAACTTTGGAATCTCTCGCCATTTATTCTTCTATTTGAACAAAGACCAAAAGAACAAAGAAATGTACAGCACAGGAACAGGCCCTTCGGCCCTCCAAGCCCGTGCCGACCATACTGCCCGACTAAACTACAATCTTCTACACTTCCTGGGTCCGTATCCCTCTATTCCCATCCTATTCATGTATTTGTCAAGATGCCCCTTAAACGTCACTATTGTCCCTGCTTCCACCACCTCCTCCGGTAGCGAGTTCCAGGCACCCACTACCCTCTGTGTAAAAAACATGCCTCGTACATCTACTCTAAACCTTGCCCCTCGCACCTTAAACCAATGCCCCCTAGTAATTGACCCCTCTACCCTGGGGAAAAGTCTCTGACTATCCACTCTGTCTATGCCCCTCATAATTTTGTATACCTCTATCAGGTCGCCCCTCAACCTCCGTTGCTCCAGTGGGAACAAACCAAGTTTATTCAACCTTTCCTCATAGATAATGCCCTTCACATCAGGCAACATTCTGGTAAATCTCTTCTGCGCCCTCTCTAAAGCCTCTAAAGCCTCCACATTCTTCTGGGAGTGTGGCAATGAGAATTGCGCACAATATTCCAAATGTGGCTTTACTAAGATTCTATGCAGCTGCAACATGACTTGCCAATTCTTATACTCAATGCCCCGGCCAATGAAGGCAAGCATGCCGTATGCCTTCTTGACTACCTTCTCCACCTCTGTGGCCCCTTTCAGTGACCTGTGGACCTGTACACCTAGATCTCTCTGACTTTCCTCTCACAGTCCAAAGATGTGCAGGTAAGGTGGATTGGCCATGATACATTGCCCTTAGTGTCCAAAAAAGGTTGGGTGGAGTTACTGAGTTACAGGGATGGGGTGAAGGCGTGGCCTTAAGTGGGGTGCTCTTTCTAAGAGCCGGTGCAGACTCGATGGGCTGAATGGCCTCCTTCTGCACTGTACGTTCTATGGTTCTACCATTCACTGTATATTCCCTACCTGTATTAGACCTTCCAAAATGCATTACCTCACATTTGTCCGGATTAAACTCCATCTGCCATCTCTCCGCCCAAGTCTCCAAACGATCTAAATCCTGCTGTATCCTCCGACAGTCCTCATCGCTATCCGCAATTCCACCAACCTTTGTGCCGTCTGCAAACTTACTAATCAGACCAGTTACATTTTCCTCCAAATCATTTATATATACTACAAAGAGCAAAGGTCCCAGCACTGATCCCTGTGGAACACCACTAGTCACAGCCCTCCAATTAGAAAAGCATCCTTCCATTGCTACTCTCTGCCTTCTATGGCCTAGCCAGTTCTGTATCCACCTTGCCAGCTCACCCCTGATCCCGTGTGACTTCACCTTTTGTACTAGTCTGCCATGAGGGACCTTGTCTTCAGCCAAACCATTTTGTATAAATAGCAAACATTTGGTAGCCCAATGTTTGGGCTCTGTGGCCCCTGTGGCACACCATTTGTTACATCTTGCAAACCTTGAAAAATACACATTTATGCCGACTCTGTACTTTTTTCTACCCATGTCAAATATTACCCCTTTTACAGGAGCTTTCTTTTTCCACAATAACTTTTGATGTGGCACTTTATCGAGTGCCTCATGGAAATCTAACATCGAATGTTCTCCTTTATCCACACCACTTGTTACTTCCTCAAATAAACATAAGATCCCTTTCACAAAACCATGTTGCCTTTGCCTGATTATTACCTTGAACTTATCCAAGTGCTTACATTAGCTTCTAACATTTTCCCTGTGACAGATGTTAAGTTTACTGGTCTGTAGTTTCCTGTTTTCTATCTCCAACCCTTTTTGAAGTCTGTAGTTACATTTGCTATCTTCCAATCCAATGGCACCTTCCCCAAATTTAAGGAGTTTTGGAAAATGAAAGCCAACACATCAACGATCTCACAAGCAACTTCTTGAAGCAGCTGAGGATGCAAGTCCGTCAGGCCCCAGCTACCTGTCAGCCCGCAGAACCAACAATTCACCCAGAATCACTTCTCCTGTGATTGGAATTTTCCTGAGTCCCAGCCCACGACTTTCCACTTGCTGATTTCGAGCTGTTTCTGAGATGTTACCTGTTGGAGTGAAGACTGATACAAAAATACCGATCGAATTCATCTGCCTTTAATTGTTTTCCATTATCAATTCTCCAGACTCTCAACAAGACCAACATTCACTTTGTTAACTCATTTCCATTTTAAATATTTCCAGAAACTCTTACTGTCTGTGCAGAGTCTGCACATCCTCCCCGTGTCTGCGTTGGTTTCCTCCGGGTGCTCCGGTTTCCTCCTACAGTCCAAAGATGTGCAGGTTAGGTGGATTGGCCATGATAAATTGCCGTTAGTGTCCAAAATTGCCCTTGGTGTTGGGTGGAGGTGTTGAGTTTGGGTGGGGTGCTCTTTCCAAGAGCCGGTGCAGACTCAGGGGGCCAAATGGCCTCCTTCTGCACTGTAAATTCTATGATAATATCCTTCCTTGCCTCCCTGGGATACAACTCATCCTGACCTGAGGGATTGATCACGTTTCAATCCTGTCAAAACCTCCAATTACGCCTGACTCCCGATTTCAAACCTCAAGAACCTCACATTCTCTCCCCGAATTCTATCCCTACATCCTCCATCTTCCGAGTGAAGACAGATGTGAAGTATTGGTATATCACCCCACCAATACCCTTCCAGTCCACGCAGGAATTGCCCCCTTGGACCGTAATGGGTCCTATTGTTTCCTCTCTCCTTCATGTGAATATATTATCTTGCTATTCTCTCTCATCCTACCGCCCAGTGCATATCCTTTGCTCTCCGAATTATTTTCTTCAGTACCCCCCTGCAAATTCTATACCCCTCTCTCTCTCCACACCCGTTAATGAAGTCTCACCTCCCTCTCTGCACTCTTTAATGATGTTTTGCCTCGCTCTCCGTACCCTGTAATGAGGCCTCGCCTCTCTCCAGGCTCTTTAATGAATGTTCCACCTCTCTCCCCGCTCTTTAATTATGTTTTGCCCCTCTCACCACGCTTTTTAATGAAGTTTCGTCACTCTTCGCACTCTTTACTTAAATCTCACTTTCCACTCTCTTTAATCATCGATCATAGAATGTACAGTGCAGAAGGAGGCCATTCGGCCCATCGAGCCTGCGCCGGCCCTTGATTTCGGCCTTGATCTCATCTTTGAGGCTCCTTCAGCTCTTTCATGAGGAACTTCTTCCATCTCTCCTCCAGCTGAGGGGGGGGGGGGAGCTCGGCTTATAGGTTTCTGGTCTCCCTCTCTCGGGTGTGGCTGGGGACCCCCCACTTCGCGGGTCCGCTGATCCGCTCGCTTGCTTCTCTTGTCCTTTGTCATCGCTTTTGGTTTCTTTGCGGCCTCTGGGGCTGCTGCCTCCTGCCATTTCTCCTTGTTGGGATGCTGCAGAGGGTGAGGGGTTGTTTTTGTCCTATTTTTGTCGGCTAACTTTGGTTAAAAGTGCCTACTTTCTAGTTCTTCAGGGGAGAGAAACCTTGTGTGCTTCCGCTCAGCACATCCCCATCACCAGAAGTCTGACTCCACCAATCACAATCGAGAGTAGATCAAAACCCAGGAATTCAGAAGAGCCGATTATGTCACAAATCACACGGCCTTCACCTCACCTCCGCCTGTAGGGTACCTCCTGGGCTCGATCCCTGGCAGTGCCAACTTGGCACCTGGCACGGGTCGGAGGATTCGTGCTGGGGCCTTGCCGATTCTTTCGGCGGAAAACCAGACACTTCCTCCGGTCATAGCCTCTAAATTGGGGAATCCAGCCTGTAGTCTGCCAAACGGAGAATCAAGGCCAATGTATGTCACCTCCCTCGACTATCTTGCATTTTTGGCACAGCGAGGGCACAGAAGGGTCAAACCTGTGTCTCAAGCTTTGTGTGATATGCAGATGGTGTCAGATTTTGAACTGAGATTCCATCGTTCTATTACAGACCGAGGGCAATATTTAATTACCGTGTTGCACCCGGCACAGATCACGGGACATAGTGGGAAAGGCCAAAATCAAGATTTGCACCACGCCATCTAAGCGGCCCAGTCCCGATGGTGAGTTACGGATCTCACTCAAGTAGGGCGAGCATATCATTTTAGATTTATTGTCACGTGCACCGAGGTACAATGAAAAGTATCGTTCAGCACACAGTCCATGCAGGTCGTTCCATACATGAAAAACATCGGCCATACAACAGACACACAACTTCAGTCCATCAGCGGGTCATTCCAGAGTCTGGGAACACTCCTGAAGAAGCTGTTTCTGAATCTGTTAGTGTGTGTGTTCTCAGACTTTTGTAGCTTTGACCCCAAGTAGCACCGATGTCCATTTTGTTAGCGAGATTGAAGTCGGACGTAACGGCCTGCGGGGAATTAACGGCTCCCCGGTGAGAAATCATTGTTTAGTACTCCTTCTTAAAAACGTGAAGCTGTGCACTGGCTGCTGAGGCGATCTGAGGCAGTGAGGAGCTATTCCCATTCTTCAGCATGCTGCTGAAGGGCACAGGAGCTGCTGCCCCTGTGCTTTGGGGGGGAGGAGAGGAAGACCCCTTTCAGGGGGGTTAATCTTTGCCGTGGGGCTGAAGCATTCCAGGCCGGTGGGGTGGATTGAGGGGCTTTTCGTCTGTGAGGTACTCAAGCCATCTTTAAGTATTGTGGAGACCCATAAGAGGGACACTGCAGCTGCTCTCTGTCTGTCCTCCCAGACACATCGAGAACACCGGTGGCCTGTTCTTGGTGAGACGCAGTTTATTTTTTTTCTTACAGTCACAGAATTATGTGCACGCGTTTATTTAACATATTAGACAATACCACAGCTAAATGATGTGGAGATGCCGGCGTTGGACTGGGGTGAGCACAGTAAGAAGTCTTACAACACCAGGTTAAAGTCCAACAGGTTTGTTTTGATGTCACTAGCTTTCGGAGCGCTGCTCGGAGCGCTTCACCTGAGGAAGGAGCAGCGCTCCGAATGCTAGTGACATCGAAACAAACCTGTTGGACTTTAACCTGGTGTTGTAAGACTTCGGACGACAGCTAAATGAGTACAAAGAACAAAGAACAAAGAAATGTACAGCACAGGAACAGGCCCTTCGGCCCTCCAAGCCCGTGCCGACCATGCTGCCCGACTAAACTACAATCTTCTACACTTCCTGGGTCCGTATCCTTCTATTCCCATCATATTCATATATTTGTCAAGATGCCCCTTAAATGTCCCTATCGGCCCTGCTTCCACTACCTCCTCCGGTAGTGAGTTCCAGGCACCCACTACCCTCTGCGTAAAAAACTTGCCTCGTACATCTACTCTAAACCTTGCCCCTCTCACCTTAAATCTATGCCCCCTAGTAATTGACCCCTCTACCCTGGGGAAAAGCCTCTGACTATCCACTCTGTCTATGCCCCTCATAATTTTGTAGACCTCTATCAGGTCTCCCCTCAACCTCCTTCGTTCCAGTGAGAACAAACCGAGTTTATTCAATCGCTCCTCATAGCTAATGCCCTCCATACCAGGCAACATTCTGGTAAATCTCTTCTGCACCCTCTCTAAAGCCTCCACATCCTTCTGGTAGTGTGGCGACCAGAATTGAACACTATACTCCAAGTGTGACCTAACTAAGGTTCTATACAGCTGCAACATGACTTGCCAATTCTTATACTCAATGCCCCGGCCAATGAAGGCAAGCATGCCGTATGCCTTCTTGACTACCTTCTCCACCTGTGTTGCCCCTTTCAATGACCTGTGGACCTGTACTCCTAGATCTCTTTGACTTTCAATACTCTTGAGGGTTCTACCATTCACTGTATATTCCCTACCTGCATTAGCCCTTCCAAAATGCATTACCTCACATTTGTCCGGATTAAACTCCATCTGCCATCTCTCCGCCCAAGTCTCCAGACAATCTAAATCCTGCTGTATCCTCCGACAGTCCTCATCGCTATCCGCAATTCCACCAACCTTTGTGTCGTCTGCAAACTTACTAATCAGACCAGTTACATTTTCCTCCAAATCATTTATATATACTACAAAGAGCAAAGGTCCCAGCACTGATCCCTGTGGAACACCACTGGTCACAGCCCTCCAATTAGAAAAGCATCCCTCCATTGCTACTCTCTGCCTTCTATGGCCTAGCCAGTTCTGTATCCACCTTGCCAGCTCACCCCTGATCCCGTGTGACTTCACCTTTTGTACTAGTCTACCATGAGGGACCTTGTCAAAGGCCTTACTGAAGTCCATATAGACAACATCTACTGCCCTACCTGCATCAATCATCTTAGTGACCTCCTCGAAAAACTCTATCAAGTTAGTGAGACACGACCTCCCCTTCACAAAACCGTGCTGCCTCTTACTAATACGTCCATTTGCTTCCAAATGGGAGTAGATCCTGTCTCGAAGAATTCTCTCCAGTAATTTCCCTACCACTGAAGTAAGGCTCACCGGCCTGTAGTTCCCTGGATTATCCTTGCTACCCTTCTTAAACAGAGGAACAACATTGGCTATTCTCCAGTCCTCCGGGACATCCCCTGAAGCCAGCGAGGATCCAAAGATTTCTGTCAAGGCCTCAGCAATTTCCTCTCCAGCCTCCTTCAGTATTCTGGGGTAGATACAGATGGCCCATGAGGACAATTATGTTATCTTGATTGTCATGTTCTTGTTGGATGGCCTGATTTATATTGTATTAAGAACACTTGTAGCTAAAGGTATAAACGATTTATACGATTTATTAACATTAACTGTGGGTCAAATATATACAAACAACAGTCAGCTTGAGGTCAATTGACTCTAACATTCACTTATGTACTATGAGACTCCTGGTAGTCAGTTGACGAATTATTCCACAACCGTCATATCACTGCATTGACCTCATCCGATCCTCACTACATAACTCTCTAACACCTTGTTACCAGTTGCATTTTACAACAAGGGCATTTGAAACTAACTTGCTGTTCAATTTCGAACACAATCTCAGCACAATGTCAACATTGAGACTAATATTCCAACTTAGCTGCAAGCATTCTTTGGCTGGAGATAAAGGCTACAGACGTATTTCAGTATCTCCTTTTTGGTGCAAATAAGCATTGTGAAATTTAAGTTCTTCAAATTAGTTCTGATTCTACAACAAAATTCAACCTGCTCTACATCCTTCTCTAATTGTATCGTTCAATTTGAGAAAAGTCTCAGAATCAAGTAAATCGACGATCTCCTGGTTAGCAGGCAGACTGAATCAGCTTGCTGGAGCTGGGGACACACAACTGACACTTTTTAACCACGGTGTAATACATTAAAATCTTGTAGGAGCAAAATCATTTTGATCTCTGGAATTTACATGGTGAGTGCGAATAAGACACTTTTTTTTTGCTCTTCGAGCAAAGTTAGCTCCATTTTGGGTAGTTTCAAGTTTGCATGATCTTCTACAATCTCGGTACGCGTGATGTCCATTGGGGAAGGTTGCATTCCTTTGTAATTCCTTTGTAAAAGACATCTGCTTCAGTTGTTCTGCAATTCTGTGAATGGGCAGCACGATAGCACAGTGGTTAGCACTGTGGCTTCACAGCGCCAGGGTCCCAGGTTCGATTCCCCGCTGGGTCACTGTCTGTGCGGAGTCTGCACATCCTCCCCGTGTGTGCGTGGGTTTCGTCCGGGTGCTCCGGTTTCCACCCACAGTCCAAAGATGTGCAGGTTAGGTGGATTGGCCGTGATGAATTGCCCTTTGTGACCAAAAAGATTATTGGGTTATGGGGATAAGGTGGAAGTGAGGGCTTAAAGACTCGATGGGCCGAATGGCCTCCTTCTGCACTGTATGTTATATGTTCTCGGAAAGGCTTCTATTTTTCAGCTGCCGCTGCTTCAGTGATAAATGGAGTGCAATCTCCGGCCAGACTTTTACTGCTCAAATCAGAAGTTGCTCCCTGGCCAACAAAGATCTGCAAATTGGTATTGGTGAGGCCTGTGGAGCCCCAAAGGGAATTGACTGAGCTGATTTTGCTTTTCTTCTTCATTTAAATCCAAATTCTGAACTTTCAATTTCTGCAAAGCCTCCCCTACATGGTGATCATAGAATCCCGACAGTACAGAAGGAAGCCTTTGGCCCATCGAGTCTGCAGCGACCCTCCGAAAGAGCACCCCACCGAGGCCCACTCCCCCCGCCCTATCCCCATAGCCCCACCTAACCTTTTGGACACCAAGGGGCAATTTAGCAGGCAAATCAACCTAACCGGCTCATCTTTGGACTGTGGGAGGAAACCCATGCAGACATGGGGAGAAAGTGCAAACTCCATACAGACAGCCACCCAAGGCCAGGATTGAACCCGGGTCCCTGGCGTGAGGCAGCAGTGCTAGCCACTGTGTCACCATGCTGCCCCGGTAACGAGCCACTTCTGCAACAAGGCCATTGTGTGGTTGGTAACTAGCATGTGTCAGGCCAGCCAGATTCTCAAATTGCGGTCTGCTTTCCTGTCCCTGCTTTGTCACAAGTGAGTCGATGACAGAAGTCACTTTGGCTTTTACCACAATAACTTTACCCAACTGATGGAGCCAGGACTGAAGGTGAAACACCATTTTCTCCATCTTTCACCAGAGACAATGGTTGTTATTTCCGCTCTGCGATAATAATAATCTTTACTGTCACAAGTAGGCTTACATTAACACTGCAATGAAGTTACTGTCGAAAGCCCCTCGTCGCCACATTCCGGCGCCTGTTCGGGTGCACTGAGGGAGAATACAAAAATGTCCAAATTACCTAACAGCACGTCTTTCAGGGCTTGTGGGAGGAAACCGGAGCACCCGGAGGAAACCCACGCAGATACGGGGAGAACGTGCAGACTCCGCACAGACAGTGACCCAGCCGGGAGTCGAAACTGAGGCCCTGGAGCTGTGAAGCAACTGTGCTAACCACTGTGCTACCGTGGCGCCCTGATAATGGGTTGTTTCCGCAATATACTGCTTGTCATATCAGAAGGTGGACGAGTCATTGGAGTTAAATCTTCCAAAGGGGTCATCATAACTGAATGCCCGACAGTGCATCCCTATTGGTAGGGACATATTTTCATACAAGCTTGAAGAATTTTCGATGGCAGGAATGTTATGTTCATTGGAAGCCAAGGGAGAGATCTGACTGCTCGCTCCTCCGACCACCAAGATGTGTTTACAGCACGGTGCGGAGGGGCTGAGTGGCTACAGCCTGAGTGGGGGCTGCCTCGGGACTTCAGGAATGAGTTGCAAGTGTACGGAAGCCTCCTCCAGGCTCAGACAGTAGCAGCCTGCTTATGACAACCCCACACTCCAAAGTGTCACTTTATCTCCCTTTGACTGTGAGCAGCCTCTAGCTTCACAGCTGAAGGCAGGTCGTGCTTGCTGCTTGCTCCTGCTGGTGGCTGCAGATGCCTCCAGGCTGCTGTTGTTGATGCCTTTCTTTTCTGTAGCCAGAATGAAGGACAATTTTATTAAAGATCCCTAGGTCCCGGAACACCAGACTCATGGAGACGTATGAGTCCAGCAGGCAATCCAGTTTAAAGCAAGAAGGCGCTGCGGGACCTGGTGTGCAACATTTTCCAAATGGACCACCTGCTGATGCTGATGCTTTTGTTGCCGGTGTGCTGGGTGCTGCTTGTAACAGGCACGTCACCGTGGGTTAAACACACTGGAAGTCACGGATGTTTAACTGCGCCTTGAGCGTCAGTGGAATATGTGGATGCCAGGATTTAGTTCCGGTGAGATTGGGCCGTGTGGGAGGGGCCTGAACAGCTGGGGCTCCTGGGTGGCGAATCCATGCAACAAATCACACATTGATGGACAGATTATTTCTGCGACAAAGTTCTGGACTTGATAACACATTCTCAGGCTTATCCTTCGTTTCTGTGGAGGGACCTGTGAGGGGTGATACCCAGCGTTTATTTTTGGGAAACTGAGCTGAGCTTTGTATTCGTACCAATGTGGGACAGTGATGTTTCCTTGTTGTTATTGGCCCGGGTTTAGAGAACACCAAAGTGTATCATGGAGTTCACCTGACCCACAACTTTTAATAGATTGTGGTTATGGGCACTTTACAGGTGTAATGCAACAGAGAACTAAAGTATTTTAAAAACAAAACAATGTTTATTCTATGAACTCAGTTAACACTTTATAAACACACAGTAAACATCTTATCAACTACAAATACTGATACTTTCGCAAATACAATATTCTTTGGGTAACCCTTAGTAACGTTCTTAACAACATCCATGAGCCCAAAACACTTTTTAACAAAGACAGCAGGTTTAAATTCTCCACAGAAACAGGTATTACTTTGAAATCATCAATGAGCTGAGGACATTCTTTAGCTTGTAGAGAGAGCGATCAATACACATCTGCTCGGTTCACATGCAGCTCTCCACTTGAAAGAGAAACAGTAAAAAGCAGAGCAGGGCCCGGCTTCACCCACACCCTGACACCACTGCAGCTATTTGATCAACACCCATTTCTTAGCGGTACATCCACCTGACAATTGGTCAGTGTGATATGTGGAATGTTATGAAGTTGATTTTCAAATCTTTGTTGCTGTTGACAGTTTACTAAACAAAACATTCTCAAGTGCAATCCTGTGGGTACACGGTCCAGGTCTCAGACGATGATTATTGCACCGCATTTTAATCAAACTTTGAAGCCTGAACTTTGCCTGACATCTAGAAGTGTTTGCTCCGCAGAGGCGGCAGCCAACAATCAAACACTCGGGAGCTGGGTCTTCAGCGCTGTGGATACCCTCACGATCAGGAGAGGCAGCTGACGACAGTCTCCGTAATGTCCTGGCAAGGGTCTGGGGTTTCGGGGCTCCTGCTGCGGCCACGGGTGAGTGTGCAGAGCGAGGTTTTCCAGCGCGACTGGCTTGCGAGTTGGCACTCTGAGAGAAGGTGGGACACGCCAGGGTGGAGGAGGCTTCAGGGATTCGAAGGTCTGAGGTGGGAGTCCCAATTGATTGTCGGTCTCTCCCCTTCTCAAGCACCTTACAGATATCAAAATGGACGGTCGAGCCGGTCCCGCACAGGATGCCCTCATGGTGCTGGTGGAAGCCTAGGCGGCCCGATGCCAGAGAAGGCAGCAATGTCTTCGCATACTGAAGGCGGTACCTCATGTGCAGCGGGGCAGCTGAACCTCCGGAAGACCCAGCCGCCCATCAGGCCAAAGAGGAATGCAGAAAGGGAGGTCAATGATGGTCCAAAATGTACAGGCGTCATTGGCCTTTTGTGGAGATGATGGACAGCATGGTCCGCAGGAGACTCCATCTCAACAAAGAGACAGTGCGGCACCTGTGCCCTGTCCTCGTTGACTTGGCGCCCCGTGAGGTGGACGATACCCGCTCCTGGTGGTCGCGAAGGTCTCTGCAGCCCGAAGCGTTTATGGAAAGGGTACATTCCAGGGTTCGAGCGGGGACTCGTGCGGCCTTTCCAAAGCTACAGCTCCAGGGGGCTGAGGAGCATCTGGAGTGAGCTTCAGAGGATTCGGCTTCATCTCGCTCTGCCGGTCCTGGTGCCTCCCCATTGTCTGCACCGTTGCGTTGACGCCCAAATCGATTCTCCTTAACAACTGGCCATGCTCTGCGGTGCCTCAGCAATGTCCTCCTGTGGCAGGGCCACATCCCTCAGCGACTGGGACATGACGTCGAGGTCCTCAGCCTTGGTTGTCACAGACTGAGCCACACCTTGGGCTCTGCCACTCAACGTACTGATGTTGTGCTCCAGACCTTCCACTGTGGTCACCACTCTACCCCTGGCAGTGTTGGCATCACCTCCTGTGCCTGTAGCCAATTGGCTATGCACTCGTCAGAATGTCATTGGCATCTCCTCCTGAATCTCCCAGCCTTGTCCAAACACCTGCAGCAGCTCCGGGATCACCTTGTTCAGACGCTCGGCATCTGACTGGGTCCCAGCCGAGTCCTGGCGTCCAGCACACCTCCAACTGCTGACTCCAGTGGATGTTCCTGCCTCCGCTTGGGGAGCATCAGCAACTGTGTGGTGCTCACCCGACTCTGCCCCAGAAATCAGTCCACGAACTGAGATGTGCGCGTCTGTGCTGACGGAAGGTCGGGATGAAAGCTGTTTGGTCTCCTCAGAGCTCTCCCCCAGGGTGTGTTCTTGGGTGACAGGAGGGGAGCCAACTCCAGATGGTCCAGCGCCTTCAGACGGAGATCCTGCGAGGAAATGCGGCCAGGGATAGTAAAAGATCGTTTTGTCTGATGTGAACAGCTCACATCAAACATAAGAACACAAGAACTAGGAGCAGGAGGAGGCCATCTGGCCCCTCGAGCCTGCTCCACCATTCAATGAGATCATGGCTGATCTTTTGTGGACTCAGCTCCACTTTCCGGCCCGAACACCATAACCCTTAATCCCTTTATTCTTCAAAAAACTATCTATCTTTATCTTAAAAACATTTAATGAAGGAGACTCAACTGCTTCACTGGGCAAGGAATTCCATAGATTCACAACCCTTTGGGTGAAGAAGTTCCTCCTAAATTCAGTCCTAAATCTACTTCCCCTTATTTTGAGGCTATGCCCCCTAGTTCTGCTTTCACCCGCCAGTGGAAACAACCTGCCCACATCTATCCTATCTATTCCCTTCATAATCTTATATGTTTCTATAAGACCCCCCCTCATCCTTCTAAATTCCAACGAGTACAGTCCCAGTCTACTCAACCTCTCCTCGTAATCCAACCCCTTCAGCTCTGGGATTAACCTAATGAATCTCCTCTGCACACCCTCCAGTGCCAGTACATCCTTTCTCAAGTAAGGAGACCAAAACTGAACACAATACTCCAGGTGTGGCCTCACTAACACCTTATATAATTGCAGCAGAACCTCCCTAGTCTTAAACTCCATCCCTCTAGCAATGAAGGACACAATTCCATTTGCCTTCTTAATCACCTGTTGCACCTGTAAACCAACTTTTTGCGACTCATGCACTAGCACACCCAGGTCTCTCTGCACAGCAGCATGTTTTAATATTTTATCATTTAAATAATAATCCCTATTGATGTTATTCCTACCAAAATGGATAACCTCACATTTATCAACATTGTATTCCATCTGCCAGACCCTAGCCCATTCACTTAGCCTATCCAAATCCCTCTGCAGACTTCCAGTATTCTCTGCACTTTTTGCTTTACCACTTATCTTAGTGTCGTCTGCAAACTTGGACACATTGCCCTTGGTCCCCAACTCCAAATCATCTATGTACATTGTGAACAATCAGAGAAACACCCATTAATCCCCACTCTTTGCTTTCAATTAATTAACCAATCCTCTATCCATGCTACTATTTCCACCTTAATGCCATGCATCTTTATCTTATGCAACAACCTTTTGTGTGGCACCTTGTCAAAGGCTTTCTGGAAATCCAGATATACCACATCCATTCGCTCCCCGTTATCTACCGCACTGTTAATGTCCTCAAAGAATTTCACTAAATTAGTTAGGCACGATCTGCACTTTATGAACCCATGCTGCGTCTGCCCAATGGGACAATTTCCATCCAGATGCCTCGCTATTTCTTCCTTTATGATAGATTCCAGCATCTTCTCTACTACCGAAGTTAAGCTCACTGGCCTAGAATTACCCGCTTTCTGCCTACCTCCTTTTTTAAACAGTGGTGTCACGTTTGCTAATTTCCAATCCGCCGGGACCGCCCCAGAGTCTGGTGAATTTTGGTAAATTATCACGAGTGCATTTGCAATTTCCCTAGCCATCGCTTTTAGCACTCTGGGATGCATTCCATCAAGTTTAGGAGACTTGTCTACCTTTGGCCCCATTAGCTTGCCCATCACTACCTCCTTGGTGATAACAATCCTCTCAAGGTCCTCACCTGTCATCGTCTCATTTCCATCAGTCACTGGCATGTTATTTGTGTCTTCCACTGTGAAGACCGACCCAAAAAACCTGTTCAGTTCCTCAGCCATTTCCTCATCTCCCATTCTTAAATCTCCCTTCTCATCCTCGAAAGACCAATATTTACCTTGGCCACTTTTTTTTGTTTTATGTATTTGTAGAAACTTTTACTATCTGTTTTTATATTCTGAGCAAGTTTACTCTCATAATCTATCTTACTCTTCTTTATAGCTTTTTTAGTAGCTTTCTGTTGCCCCCTAAAGATTTCCCAGTCCTCCAGTCTCCCACTGATCTTTTCTACTTTGTATGTTTTTTCCTTCAATTCGATACTCTCCCTTATTTCCTTAGATATCCACGGTCGATTTTCCCTCTTTTTACCGTCCTTCCTTTTGTTGGTATAAACCTTTGCTGAGCACTGTGAAAAGTCACTTGGAAGGATCTCCACTGTTCCTCAACTGTTTCACTATAAAGTCTTTGCTCCCAGTCTACCTTAGCTAGTTCTTCTCTCATCCCATTGTAATCTCCTTTGTTTAAGCACAAAACACGAGTGCTTGTTTTCACCTTCTCACCCTCCATCTGTATTTTAAATTCCACCATATTGTGATCGCTCCTTCTGAGAGGATCCCTAACTATGAGATCCTGAATCAATCCTGTCTCATTACACAGGACCAGATCTCGGGCCGCTTGTTCCCTCGTAGGTCCCATTACATAATATTCTAGGAAACTATCGCGGATACAGTCTATAAACTCCTCCTCAAGGCTGCCTTGACCGACCTGGTTAAACCAATCAACATGTAGATTAAAATCCCCCATGATAACTGCTGTACCATTTCTACATGCATCTGTTATTTCTTTGATTATTGCCTGCCCCACCATAATGTTACTATTTGGTGGCCTATAGATTACTCCTATCAGTGACTTTTTCGCCTTACAATTCCTGATTTCCACCCAAATGGATTCAACCTTATCCTCCATAGCACCGATGTCATCCCTTACTGTTGCCCGGATGTCATCCTTAAATAACAGAGCTACACCACCTCCCTTACCATCCACTCTGTCCTACCGAAAAGTTTGATACTCTCGGATATTTAACTCCCAGTCGTGACCATCCTTTAACCATGTTTCAGTAATGGCCACTAAATCATAATCATTCACGGTGATTTGCGCCATCAACTCATTTACCTTATTCCGAATACTACGAGCATTCAGGTAAAGTACACTTATGTTGGCTTTTTTAACCTCTGTTCTGAATCTTAACACCTCGATCAGTAACCTCTCCTAAGTTACATTTCCTCTTAACCGTTCTCCTAACTTTCCTTGTCGTTGAACCCATATCGTCATGTAACAACCTGCCGCGTCGCTTACCATTAATGTTTTCACTTCCCGTTTTATTTCTTTTAGTATTCCTGGTCATATTCACTGAGCTCCCCTCAGTCACTGTGCCTTGCACTGTCGCCCTTTTTGATTTTTGACTATGGCTTCTCTGCCTTACACTTTCCCCCTTACTGCCTTTTATTTCTGTCCCTGTTTTACTACCTTCCAACTTCCTGCATCGGTTTCCATCCCCCTGCCACATTGGTTTAAACTCTCCCCAACAGCTCTAGCAAACGCCCCCCCGTAGGACATCGGTTCCAGTCCTGCCCAGGTGCAGATCGTCCAGTTTGTTCTGGTCCCTCCTCCCCCAGAACCGGTTCCAATGTCCCAGGAATTTGAATCCCTCCCTCTTGCACCATCTCTTGAGCCACGTATTCATCCTCTCTATCCTGACATTCCTACTCTGACTAGCTCGTGGCACTGGTAGCAATCTTGAGATTATTACCTTTGAGGTCCGACTTTTTACTTTAACTCCTAGCTCCCTAAATTCAGCTTGTAGGACCTCGTCCCGTTTTTTACCGATATTGTTGGTGCCTACGTGCACCACAACAGCTGGCTGTTCACCCTCCCCCCCAGAATGTCCTGCAGCCGCTCCGAGACATCCTTGACCCGTGCACCAGGGAGACAACATACCATCCTGGAGTCTCGATTGCGTCTGTAGAACCGCCTGTCTATTCCCCTTACAATTGAGTCCCCTATCACTATAGCCCTGCCATTCTTCTTCCTGCCCAGCTGCACAGCAGAGCCAGCCACGGTGCCATGAACCTGGCTGCTGCTGCCTTCCCATCTCCCTCAACAGTATCCAAAGCGGTATATCTGTTTTGCAGGGAGATGACCGCAGAGGACACCTGCACTGCCTTCCTATTCTTGCTCTGTCTTTTGGTCACCCATTTTCTATCTCCCTCAGTACCTTTCACCTGCGGTGTGACCAACTCGCTAAACGTGCTATCCACGACGTCCTCAACGTCGTGGATGCTCCAAAGTGAGTCCATCCGCAGCTCCAGAGCCGTCAAGCGATCTAACAGGAGCTGCAACTGGACACACTTCTTGCACGTGAAGGAGCCAGGGACAGTGGACGTGTCCCTGAGCTCGCATATCGCACACGAGGAGCATGGCACGGGTCTGAGATCCCCTGCCATGTCTTAAACCTTCGGTTAACTTCAACAACTACAACTTCAACAAAAAGAACAACAAAGAAAAAAACAAATAAATATACCAATGAAAAGAAACAGAAAACTAGAAACACTACTTACCAGTCACTTACCTGGGATAAAAAACACTTCCTCCCCACCCAGCTTCGAATTCCCACCTAGATTCAAATTCCCAAACTCACTCTTTGCTGTCTCACTCTGACTGTGTCTTCTCTGGCTCACCGGGAGAACTCACTGGGAGTGAGTTTACAAGTTGCTCTTTTTAAACTGTCCTGAATTGACTGCCCTCCCCCACCTGCTTTTAGATCAAGGTAGACATGGACAAAAGAGTTGAACTGTCCAATCAACAGGGACCACATGCTGGTTCAAACATGGACAAAAGAGCTGAACTCCAGAGGTGAGGTGAGAGTGACTGCCCTCGACACCAAGGCAGCGTTTGACCGAGTGTGGCATCGAGGAGCCCGAGCTAAACCGGAGTCAATGGGAATCAGGGGAAACCTCTCCGCTGGTTGGAGTCATACCTTAATATATTTACATAGATTTACATAGAACATACAGCGCAGAAGGAGGCCATTCGGCCCATCGAGTCTGCACTGACCCACTTAAGCCCTCACTTCCTCCCTATCCCCGGAACCCAATCACCCCTCCTAACCTTGTGTGGTCACTAAGGGCAATTTATCATGGCCAATCCACCTAACCTGCACGTCTTTGGACTCTGGGAGAAAACCGGAGCACCCGGAGGAAACCCACGCTGGCACGGGGAGAACGTGCAGACTCTGCACAGACAGTGACCCAGCGGGGAATCGAACCTGGGACCCTGGAGCTGTGAAGCAACAGTGTTAACCACTGTGCTACTGTGCCGCCCATCTAGCACAAAGGAAGATGGTTGTGGTGGTTGGAGGTCAATCATCTCAGCTCCAGGGCCTCACTGCAGGAGTTCCTCAGGATAGTGTCCTCGGCCCCAACCATCTTCAGCTGCTCCATCAATGACTTCCCTTCCATTATAAGGTCAGAAGTGGGGATGTTTGCGGATGACTGCACAATGTTCAGCACCATTCACGACTCCGCAGATAATGAAGCAGTCCCTGTCCAAATGCAGCAAGACCCGGACAATATCCAGGCTCGGGCTGACAAGTGGCAAGTTACATTCACGCCACACAACTGCAAGGCAATGACCATCTCCTACAAGAGAGGATCTAACCACCACCCCGTGACATTCAATGGCATTACCATCGCTGAATCCCCCACAATCAACATCCTGGGGGTTACCATTGATCAGAAACTCAACTGGACTAACCACATTAATACTGTGGCTACCAGAGCAGGTCAAAGATTAGGAATCTTACGGTGAGTAACTCACCTCCTGATCCCTCAAAGTCTGTTCACCATCTACAAGGCACAAGTCTGGGGCTGGTTTAGCACACTGGGCTAAATAGCTGGCTTTTAAAGCAGACCAAGGCAGGCCAGCAACACGGTTCAATTCCTGTACCAGCCTCCCCGAACAGGCGCCGGAATGTGGTGACTAGGGGCTTTTCACAGTAACTTCATTGAAGTCTACTTGTGACAATAAGCGATTTTCATTCATTTCAAGTCAGGAGTGTAATGGAACACTCTCCACTTGCCTGGGTGAGCGCAGCTCCAACAACACTGAAGAAGCTCGACACCCTCCAGGACCAAGCAGCCCCGCTTGATTGCTCTGCCTTCCACAAACATTCAAACCCTCCACCACCGACGAACAGTGGCAGCCGTCTGCACCATCTACAAGGTGCACTGCAGTAACTCACCAAGGCTCCTTAGGCAGCACCTACAAACCACTACCATCTAGAAGGACAAGAGCAGCAGATACCTGGGAACCCCACCACCTGGAGGTTCCCCTCTGTGTACCCGAACAGGTGCCAGAGTGTAGTGACGAAGGGATTTTTGTTACAGTGTTAATGTAAGCCTATTTGTGACAATAAAGATTACTATTATTATCCAGTGCCTTTGGCCGTTTCAGCTACCCAAGGGTTCTGCCATTTACTGTATAATTCCCACCTGTATTAGATCTTCAAGAGTACATTTGTCCGAATTAAACTCCATCTGCCATTTCTCTGCCCAAATCTCCAACCGATCTATATCCTGCTGGATCCTCTGACAATCCTCTTCACTATCCGCAAACTTACTATTCAAACCAGCTACATTTTCCTGCAGATCATTTTTTGTACTGTGAACACCACTCGTCACAGCCTTCCATTTAGAAAAGCATCCTTCCACTGCCACCCTCTTTTATGACCGAGCCAGTTCTGTATCCATCTTGCCATCTTACCTCTGATCCACGTGACTTCACATTTTGTACCAGTCTGTCGTGAGGGACTTTGTGAAAGGCCTTACTGACGTCCATGTAGACAACATCCCAGTGACCTTCCTTCATAGAGACACAGATACATAGAATTTACAGCGCAGAAGGAGGCCATTTGGCCCTTCGAGTCTGCACCGGCCATTGAAAAGAGCACCCAACTTAATAATAATAATAATCTTTATTGTCACAAATAGGCTTCCATTAACACTGCAATGAAGTGACTGTGCAAAGCCCCTCGTCGCCACATTCCGGTGCCTGTTCGAGTACACAGAGGGAGAATTCAGAACGTCCAAATTACCGAACAGCATGTCTTTCGGAACTTGTGGGAGGAAACTGGAGCACCCGGAGGAAACCCACGCAGATACGGGGAGAACATGCAGACTCCACGCAGACAGTGACCCAAGCGGGAATCGTACCTGGGGCCCTGGCACTGTGAAGCCACAGTGCTAACCACTGTGCTACCGTGCTACCCTCTAAGCCCACACCTCCACCCTAAGCCCCCTAATGTACTCCTTATTCACACGACTGTGCGGCAAAATTTGGTTCCAACTCCATCTGCAAATTTGCTGATGACACGTCCGTAGTGGGTTAGATCTTGAACAACGATGAGTCTGAATACAGGAGGGAGATAGAGAACCTAGTGGTGTGGTATAATGACAGCAATCTCTCCCTCAATATCTGCAAAACTAAGGAACCGGTAATTGACTTCAGGAAGCAAAGTACTGTACGCACCCCTGTCTGCATCAACGGGCCGAGGTGGAGATGGTTAGCAGTTTCAAATTCCTAGGTGTGAACATCACCAAAAATCTGTCCTGGTCGACCCACGTCAACGCTACGACCAAGAAAGCACAACAGCGCCTATACTTCCTCAGGAAACTAAGGAAATTTGGCATGTCCAGATTGACTTACCAATTTTAACAGATGTCCATAGGAAGCGTCCTATCTATCACAGCCTGGTATGGCAACTGCTCGGCTCAGGACCGTAACAAACTACAGAGACTCGTGAACACCGCCCAGTCCATCACACAAACCCGCCTCCGATCCATTGACTCTGTCTGCACCTCCCGCTGCCTGGGGAAAGTGGGCAGCATAATCAAAGACCCCTCCCACCCGGCTTACTCACTCTTCCAACTTCTTCCATCGGGCAGGAGATAAAGAAGTCTGAGAACACACACGAACATGTTAAGTAATGGGTTAAGAGACATGGGTTAAAGAAGCAGCTAACACAGAAGGGGTACTCTGGAAGTATACTGGTGTACATGGATTAAATGGTGCATCTAGAGTCTGGTATTTTTCGGTAAGGTCAGTTTTGTTAAAGTTAGGCTGTTGCCAGTTGAAAGCAGATCCTGCAATGTTTTACTGGCACGATAAAGGAAATCTTTCTGGCATTTTTGTGATGCATGTCGATGATTTTTTGTGGGGTGGGACGAGTGATTTTGAAACTATTGTAATCTCTGGTTTGAGGAAAGAATTCAGGGTTGGAAGTCAGGCTTCCGGTGCATTTAAATATATTGGACTGGAAATTGGACAGACTAAGTTAGGGGCATCTTTACGTCAGCAATCTTATTTGGAAAGCATCAGCCCAATAGCAATTAGTCGTGGCCAAGTTTCACAAAAAAACGCAATGGTTTCAAAGGTAGAAAAAGAGCAACTGCGAAGTTTAATTGGGCAACTGAACTGGTTAGGTAGACAGGCTAGACCGGACGTGAGTTTTGATGTCTTAGAGTTGAGTACAAAAATGAATGATCCCAAAGTGGAAGACATAATAAGAGCAAATAAAGCGTTGCCCAAACTAAAAATGCAGGAGTGTGTTTAGAAGTTCCCGGTTTTAGGTGACCTTAAGCACTTGAAACTCATAGTTTATAGTGATGCGACCTATGCAAATTTATGTGATGGGGTTTCAAGCGCAGGAGGTTTTATAATTTTCCTTTTGGGGAACAATGGTAAATGTTGCCCGCTTGTGTGGGAAACAAAGAAAAAAGGAGAGTGGTAAAAAGCACTTTAGCTGCTGGGACGTTAAGCCTTGTAGAGGCGGTGGATATGACCTTTTATTTAAGTCAGATATTGACAGGAATTTTGGGATTAGGGATTTGGGTAATATACCTATTGACTGCCACATTGACAATAAATCCCTGTGGGAAAATGTGCACTCTACAAAAAGTGTCAATGAAAGGAGGTTACGGATAGACATCGCAAGTTTGAAGCAGATGTTGGACAGAGGGGAAATAACAAAAATTAAATGGGTCGACAGGAGCTATCAACTGTCAGACTGTTTTACGAAACAAAAAAAAAGGGGGGGAAATCATGTGTGTGTTTTTGAGTTTCTTGAAATTTTGTTTTCACCTAATTATTTTTTTTTCTCCAAGGAAGGGGAGACTGTTAAGTAATGGGTTAAGAGACATTGCAATTAGTTGTCTCATTTATGTTAAGTATCCATTAATTGACACTGATATGTAAAGGGGCTTCAGGTGACCTCTGGCAGGTGATGTACAGTGAGAGATTTGTGCAAAGGCTGTTGGAATGAAATAAATGTGTGTTTATGAAAAAGGATCAAGAACTTTAGACTCTTCATATCACAGCAACTAAAACGTCCAACAGAACAGACTCAAAAACAGCTTCTTCCATGTTATTACCGGACTCCTGAATGGACTGAACTGATAACTCTACGTGTTGTCACTACTGTTGTAACACTACACTCTCTATGCTTCACCTGCTGTCTATGTATGTACATTGTGTATTTATGGCATGTCCTATGTTTTTCATGTATGGAATGACCTGACTGTACTGTACACAGAACAATACTTTTCACTGTACCTCCGTAAACGTGACAATAAATCTAAAATCAGCCCACCTTTGAGATTCTGCTTTTTAATTTAGCCCCTAGCTGCCAATATTTCCTCAGTACAAACTCATTCTTCATTCCACATATGAACTTCAGTTCTAGTCTTGGAACATTGTCAGTGCCCAGAGACTTTTCAGTATTATGCCATTAGAAAGTGGGTCGATTTTGACTTGGGAACATCACCTGACCATGCCTCTGCTAGCTAATCTGCTGATGGACCCTCAACCAGGCCTTTGTCCCTCTGGACTTAACTATTTCAACCCATTCTTGAACAAACCTCCCACTAGGGGCTTTTCACAGTAACTTCATTGAAGCCTACTTGTGTCAATAAGTGATTATTATTATTATTATTATGTTCTGTCCTCTGTAAATTTAAAGGTTGGGTAAAATATTGCTGCCCACATCATATGTCACACAAAATCCTTGTCACCTTTCATCATTGTATTGCCAACATACATTCACTCCTGGTTAAACAATGCCTTGATTTTAAAATTGCCGTCCTTGTTTTCAAAACCCTCTCTCCACATTTCTCAAAGTTTTTGCTCCCCAAACAGCCCTCCAAGGCAAAGGCAAAACACTGGATGACGCATGTCATAATATGCACTCATGTTCATAATGAGATGCAGACAGGCAGTGATGGACACACACAGGAACCGATCACCACACAGAATACAGAACAACCAATCACCAGGCAGGACACTATAGGGTACATTACCAATATAAAACACACGAGGCAGGAAGGCTCGGCCTCTTCGTACTGGTGATAGCTGTAGCAACTGTCAGGGTGCAATGTACAGTCAGCACCCACTACACATGGCACAGAGCAAGTCTGGGCCAGCCAGACCAAGGTTAGCAAGCTTAGATTAATAGAGTGTCGACCCACAGCGAACTGTGTACATTACTCAGCAAGT
Source organism: Scyliorhinus torazame (assembly GCF_047496885.1). NCBI lineage: Eukaryota > Metazoa > Chordata > Chondrichthyes > Carcharhiniformes > Scyliorhinidae > Scyliorhinus > Scyliorhinus torazame. The sequence goes on from NC_092709.1 coordinate 384,929,611, forward strand.
TCAATAAAGCCGTGTTGAACCATCTACAGTGTTGGAAAACTGTTTTCAAGTGATACTGCATCGAATTGCAGTCCGTGTTAATCCAACATATATAACACAACATGGTACCAGGAAACTATTAACTCTAACGGACCTACCTCGAGTAAATCTGAAACGACCGGAAAGCAAATAGCAAACAGCCAGCGATATGGAAAAGTTCCCGCCCCCCCACCCCCGCAGCTCAGGATCTCCGGCAACCTCGGCGACAACTGGAGGGTCTTCAGACAGAAGTTCCTCCTACACCTCACAGCATCCGACCTTGAGGAAGCATCAGATGCTAGGATAATAGTGCTGCTCCTGTCGACGGCGGGGCATCATGCCATCCACATCTTTAACTCGCTCACGTTTGCCCGAGGAGAAGATAAAGCAAAGTTCCAGACTATTCTGCAAAAATTCGACAGCCACTGTGACGTCGGGGTGAATGAGAGCTTTGAACGGTAAATCTTCCAACAGAGGCTTCAGAGTAAGGATGAACATTTTCACTCCTTCTTGACCCATCTTCCCATCTTAGCGCAGTCGTATAACTATGACTCGACTGCTGATTTCATGATTCGGGATCAGATCGTTTTCGGGGTCCATTCCGACTCCCCGCGGGAGCAGCTCCTTAAAATCAAACGTATGACCCTCCCGATCGCCACCGAAACGTGCGTTGCCCATGAACATGCCAGAAATCGCTACTCCCACATCAAGGCGGCAGAAACGGCAAAACTAGCCCCCCACGAGGCAGAAACTGTACAGGCCATCGCTCGGCTGCAGGGCCCGAACATTGAGGAGAGGGGCCGTTTTGCGGGTTTCCGTGGCCGTTTCGCGGGCTTTCCAAGGGGCCCCGCGCACCGCGACTGGGAGGACAATGCGGCAGAAAACCCTACTGCGCATATGCGAACGTCGGCCGACCGCACTGAGCAGGCGCGAAGGCGCACGGACCTCAGATAAAAGTAGAAAGTGGTGAGAAACACAGCAGGGAATCAGAGTTAATGGGTGGAAGTGTCCGCTCCCACCAACAGCAGGAAGCCTGGCAGGCAGCGGAACCTAACTGGCCTTGATGAGGCCTGATGAGGTCAGTTGTCCAACATCAGGATTACGTTTTGGAATTCTGTTCTCTGGACTTTCAAGGCAGGTTAACGCTAGTTGAGCTTCCCAATGGACAATGTTGCGATGTGCAATTCCTTCCAACGCCATTCCATGCCTGCTCATCTGTTCCACTTTCAAATTTACTTTGCCAATATCCGGTGAAGTGCCCTGTGATGTTTTACTCTGTTCACGGTGCCATTTAAACACACTTTGCTGTAGGCTCTTATCTAATTTTGTAAGGTAAATAAAAATAAAATATTGTGGATGATGGAAATCGGGAATCAAGGCAGAAAATGCTGGAAAAGCCCAGCAGGTCTGGCAGCATCTGTGGGGAGAGAAACACAGTTAACATTTCCAGCCAAATGACGATTCCACTGAACTGAGAAGGGCGATTGCAGTGCAGACAGAGGCCATTCGATCCATTGAGTCTGCACCGACCCTCTGAAAGAGCACTCTATCTAGATCCACTCTCCCGCCTTACCCCCCGTAACCCACCTAACCTGCATATCCCTGGACACTAAGGGACAATTATATCTCGGCCAATCCACCTAACATCTTTGAACTGTGGGAGGAAGCTGGAAGACCCGGAGGATACACACGCAGACACAAAGAGAATGTGCAAACTCCACACAGTCACCCAAGGCCGGGATTGAACCTGGGTCCCTGGCGCTGAGGCAGCTGTGCTCTCTCCTGTGCCATAGTATCGACTCGAAACATTAACTGCGTTTCTCTCTCCACAGATATTGCCAGACCTGCTGAGCTTATCCAGCATTTTCTCTTCTAATTTTGCAAGGTATTTAAATAAATGGCAAAGAAACCTTATATAAATAGCTGAACCAATGTGTAAACCAGACTTTTTCAAAGTGCTGGTCTTGACCTGCAGGTAGGTTGTGGACGTTTGTTGGGAGGGTCACTGAACGGTCAGTTCCCTTGGTGGTCCCGGTCGTGGGAGAAGCACCCAGCAGCTTCTCCTGGCATTTTTATTAAGAAATGCAACCGCTGCTGCCTTTTAAATGAGAATGAAATGTCTGCAGTCATCTGGTCATAAGCAGCAGCAGTGAGCAGGTCATGCACTCTGCATGTACACTTGACGTCAAGTGCCCGGTATGTACGTGCGTTGGCCACCAAATCATCGACGGGAGCTTATTTAATTTTCTAGCCGCGAGCAAGCAAGGCAAGAGGACTGAGAAGAAGGATCATCTTGTTACAAGCAAGAGGCAGCCAGAGACACAAATAGGCAGAATACCTACTGGCCGCGATCTCACATCTGAATCTTCTGGAGAGAGCTGCCCAGGAGAGTCCAGGGCAGGACAGAGCAGTTCTAGAGTTAGCTCTGTACGGAGCCCCAGGGCCTCTGGTTAACAGCCGACAAAGAAGAAACTTAACTTGGGAACAAAGCAGTATAAAGATGATTTCTTAACGTCTGGTGTTGTCAATTGTGCCAATGCAAATAATGATGCAAAGCCCGTGTGTGAATGAAAAATCCCTCTTGAGGTTGAGAAACATTGAAAAATATAGGGGCAGGAGGCGGCCATGCGGCCCTTCAAGCCCGCTCCGCCATTCATTCTGATCATGGCTGATCTTCCAGCTCAATAGCCTCATCCCACTTCCCCCATATCCTTTGATCCCCTTTGCCCGAAGTGCTATATCTAGGAAGTGCTGAGGGTTTTGGCAAAGAGCGGTATCATGACCGGTACAGGCTCGGAGGTGATGAAGTGCTTGAGGAGTGAAAGTAGGAAGAAACTTAAATGTGGAATAAGGAAGGCTAAAAGGGTCTTTAGCAAACATGGTCAAGGAGAATCCTCGATATATATCCTAATGCATATAGTAGGAGCAAGAGGGAAGTAAGAGAAAGAGTAGGCCCACTCAAGGACAATGGAGGGAGGTTATGCGTGGAACCAGAGGAAGTGGGTGAAATCCTTAATGAGTACTTTGTATCGGTATTCACCAGAGAGAAGGACATGACGGATGTTGAGGTCAGGCATGGGTGTGTGAATTCTCCTGAGAACGTCAATATATCAAAGGAGGAAGTGTTGTCTCCCAAATTGTATTAAGGTAGATAAGTCCCCGGGGCCAGATGGGATCTATCCCAGGTTGCTGCAGGAAGCAAGGGGAGTAATAGCTGGGGCCTTAGCAGATATCTTCAGATCCTCTTTAACCAGAGGCGAGGTTCCAGAGGACTGGAGAATAGCCAATGTTATTCCTTGTTTGAGAAAGGAAGCAGGGATAATCCAGCAAATTATAGGCCGGTGAGCCTGACATCAGTGGTGGGGGAGCCTTTGGAAAAGATACTGAGGGACAGGATATATACACATTTGGAGGAAAATGGACTAGTTAGTGACAGGCAGATTGGTTTTGTACGGGGAAGGTCATGTATCACCAACTTGATTGAGTTGTTTGAAGAGGTGACAAAGGAAATTGATGAGGGAAGGGCTGTGGATCTAGTTTATCTGGACTTTAGTAAGGAATTTGACAAGGTCCCACATGGAAGACCGGTACAAAAACTAAAATCACATGGGATTTTGTTTGGGCTGGCTAGATGGATGCAGAACTGGCTTGGTTCTCGAGGACGGTGGAAGGGTGTTTTCCAGAATGGAGATCTGTGAAATCCTAATGTCCCTTCAGCTTCAGAAGTCATTGACTCTGGACTTCCGATGAGGGGGATAGGCTGAGAAGTCGCACATCAGGTGCTCTCCTCCCGCGAACCTGAAAAATGCCCGCAGACAATAAATCATCCCCACACCATGAACAAAACACGGAAGGAGGAAAGGATGCCACGCAACTGCCAGTCCTGAGGACGAGTGGAGACTAGGGGTGGAAAAGGCCTTGACAAGCAGCAAACGTCCGGACCGGCCGACGCACGAGGCGGCAAAACGCGGACTTCGCCAGAGCGAGAGGAACCGACACACTGCACACGAGAAGCCCCCCCCACCCCCAAACACACACACCAGGGGATGGGTGGAGGATGTTTCTCTCGAGAGAATGGAAGGAATATCAAGAAGAAACTGAATTGGGCACACAAAGGGCAGCACGGCGACGCAGTGGGTTAGCACTGCTGCCTCACGGCGCCGAGGTCCCGGGTTTGATCCTGGCTCTGGGTCACTGTCCATGCGGAGTTTGCACATTCTCCCCGTGTTTACGTGGGTTTCACCCCCACAACTCAAAAGATGTGCAGGCAAGTGGATTGGCCGCGCTAAATTGCCCCTTAATTTGGAAAAAATGAATTGGGTACTCTTAAAAAAAAAATTTTTAATGAAAAAAAGTCGGGCATACAAGCTGCGGTGAAGGTGAAGTGGCCGAAACTCTGGAGACTATCCAGGTGGTCCTGAACACAGCCGAAAAACAATTGGAAGCCCAGGAGGCAATGATTAAAGAACTGGAAAGGGCTGCCACTGGCCAGGGCGACCGGATCGTCGCCCTGCAAAAGGAGGTGGCAGGACTGGTCGCGACACAAGGCAAGGTTGAGGAAAGGTTGAGGACCAGGAGAACTGGTCGAGGCAGCAGAACTTGAAAGGTTCCTTGAAAGACCCAGAGGGGAGCGACGATAGAAGCCCCACAGACTCTGTGGCCCAAATGCTGGGTAACCTGGTGGGAAGGTTATAGCTTCCCCAATCCATCAGAAATCGACAGAGGGCACCGGTCCCTCCGACCAAAGCCCAAAACTGGGAAACAGTCGAGGTTGATAATTGCAAAGATGCCAGGAGCAGGAGAGAATCCTGTGCTGTGCCAGGAAGTCCAAAAGCTTGTAGCTGGGAAGGTCACAAGATCCGGATCTACCAGGATATTGGGTCTGACCTGGCCTAGCCCCGGACTGAGTTTAACAAAGCGAAGGCTGCGCTGTACAGAAACAGTGTGAGATTTGGAATGCTGCACCCAGACAAGCTCTGGGTCACAGAACAAGGCAGGGAACACTTTTTCACGGTCCCTCTGGATGCGGACAAGTTTGCCACAGAGAATGGACTGGAAAAGCGGCAGCAGGGGCAGCGATGAAGAGACGGCAGAATGAGACTCTTATACTACAGTGTTAATAAGTTTTTCCCTTTGCATTCTGCAGACCATCGCCACAGTGACTGCTTTACGCAGGAGAACACTGTCTCGTTTTGGGGACGAGAGCAGTAAGAGAGGGAAGGAGGAGCGAGTACAGCAGAGCACAGGGGAAGGTGAGGGGAATGGCAGACAGGGAGCCCAGAGATCGGGCAACTGGAGGATGTGCAAGGTGCCCCGGGGGGGGCATTAGCGAGGGATCTAGCACCGGGATTCATGGAGGAGAGAGAGGCCGTGGGGCGTGTCTCCCGCAAGGGGGAAGGCGCCTGGCAGGGGGGAGCAGACAATGGGTACAGGGGGATAATTAGGGGAACAAATGGGAAAAGGGGAAGGGGGGATGAGCTGCGGGGTAGAGGGGGAAAGACGACAGGGGGTGTAGGGGAGGAGAGAAGATATAAGGGAGACATAGGTGAAGAAAGTTGGTGGGCACTAGGCCGGCTGCAACAGGCCACATGTGGTGACTTAGAACAAGATGGCGCTGCAGACAGGATCCCTGGACAGAGGGAAACCGCGGAGTGCAAGGGCACACCCACATGGCACACTCACAGTGCGTGGCCATATTGGTTTCCCCCTGGACAGAGGGCAGCCCCGGAGAGCAGGGGCCCGACCTCACGGGGAGAACAATGCCTCATCCCCATCTTGGACGGCCCCCTAACAAAGGGAAACCCCCGCGTGCAGGGGCTGCGTCCACCAGGGAAGTACGTTTGATCCCGCAGGAATGGGGGGGACAAACGAAACCACCAGGATTGTCACCTGGAACATCGGGGAACATAACGGCCCAGTGAAAAGGTCCAGAGGCTTCGCCCACCTGAGAAGTATAAAAGCCGACAGAGCCTTCCTCCAGGAGAGCCGCCTGAGGGAGGAGGACCGACTGTGGGTAAGGAAGGGCTGGGTGGGACAGACCTACCATTCCTGTCACGGGACGAGGGCCGGGGAGGTAGCCATTCTGCTCAATAAGAGGACGATGTTCACAGCGATGAGGATGGTTACAGACCCAAGGGGATGGTACGTCATGGTCAGCAGTGTCCTGGATGAGGCACCGGTAGTCCTTGTTAACGTCTACGCTCCCAGCTGGGATCACACGGAATTCATAAAGAAGATCATGGCGGAAATCCCCGACATAGACACTCACTGATTGATCGTGGGAGGGGGCTCTTTATCTGTGTACAGGACTCAGGGACAGACAGGTCAAACCCCAAAATGGGAAAGACCTCCAATATGTTGACGGAACTCAGCCTATTCATGGAGCAGATGGGGGTGGTGGACCCATGGCCACTCACCCCACCCTTCTTCTCCCAAGTTCTCCTTCTTCCAAGGACATAATGTCTATAAGACCATAAGGAGCAGAGTTAGGCCACTCGGCCCATCGAGTCTGCTCCGCCATTCAATCATGGCTGATATTTTCTCATCCCTATTCTCCTGTCTTCTCCCCATAACCCCTGATCCCCTTATTAATCAAGATCCTATCTACTCTCGGATCAACTTCTTTGTAGTAGGAAAATCGGTGCTTCCAGGGCTAGTAAGGGCGTGTAATTGATAATATGTTGAGTTATCAATAATCAGATAATATCAGTTGAGTTAGGTGATAAATATAAACCTTTCAAGTTATAACCAAGTGGATTTTTAGCATTACGCTAAAAGCAATGATTCCCCCTTCATTGAAGTAAACTCAGCAGATAGAAAAGAATGACTAGGGGGCCAAATATATAGGTGTGAAATTCTGCTGACATCAGGTAAATTAAAGAAAGCTGGAAACAGGAACACAAATTAGGCCCAAATCAAAGTCAAAATTATGAGCTGGGGACACAATTGGAAAATAAAACTATAGAAATGACAGGGACCAAGATTCACAGCCCTATGGAAATCAAAGCATTTTGAACATCACAAAGGACTCAATGTAATCAGAGATCTATGGGCTGAGGCCATGCCCAAAATGAATACTTAGTCCTGTTAGAAAAATTCAGATGAAAGGTACCTTTTACAATCCAAGTGAAATAAAAGGAAGTTTACAATAAAGTCATAAAAACATAATAACTGTTAGAAAAATATATAAACCCGAAGAAAGAGGACAGCCAGCAGAGCCAGCTCTCACAGCTCGGTACATGGGAAAGATAGGACACAGCAACCGAGCTAACCAGCGAATACATCTAAAGAAGACCAGACTTTAAAGAAGATTGATTGTCAAGTTGGGCCTGAAGGTCCCTTCAACCAACCAGGAGGATCCAGAAGCAAGATCTTTTTCCTTTCTGTAAAGACAGTTATTGCATCTTTTAAAAGAAAAAATAATAATAAAATAACTTAAAAGTTTTAACCTGAAACAGTGGTTATTAGCCTACTTTACCTACTTAGCAACGCAGGGCCCAGGATATCAATGCTACTGAGGGGTAAGTAGGTAAAATTCTTCTGTGAAGGTATGGGTTATACCGGGGGATAACTTGAAAATATAGTTTGACCTGAATAGCACCCACCGAAGCTTGCATCGGAGTCGGGGAGTGAGAATCCCTGTTCACCATTTAGAATGTCGGCCCTTTTTGGTACAGGGGGAATTCAAAGAATATTGGTGAGTTTTTAACTTCAGGCGGAATACTCGGCGATTGTAATCTCTGAATTCTCCACACGATATGGATGTGAGGTTGAAGACGGGCCATGCCCAATACCCCCCATAGAGGTGGGACACAACCCTCCTGGCCGATAAGGCTTTCTGCGAGAAAATATCACAGGCCATAGATGAATAAATTACTGATAACCGGAATGGGAGGTCCCGTCCTCCATGTTGTGGGAGGTGCTGAAGGCTGTGATCAGCAGTGAAATTATAGCCTACAAGGCACGGAGAGATATGTAAAGCAAAAATGGGAAAATATGTCATTTGAAACATGGAAGTCTGGCAATACCTGACCTAAGGTACATGAGAGAATGTAGGGAAAAATCCCACGAAGGGTTAACAGCAGCTACAAAAGAAGGTTTTGAAATGCAGATGGCCTTTATCAAACAGGCATTAAGAAAACAGCTTGTGACTATTCAAGCTGTAAAACTGATGCCTGTCTTTCAAGTCAAAGCAGTTTGAACTTTTAGTTACATGGAGAGAAACAATATTTTGCACCTTCTTTGAAGTTAATTATTTTAGTAAGCAGCGAAAAAAAGAATTGCCAGGATCTTCAGTTGAATTGGGTGACAAATGTTTAGGTGTGAAATCCTGCTGACACCAGGTGAATATGGGAAGCCGGAGACGACGTGTCCACGAGAGCACACGTTAGCCCCAAATTGGAGTCAGGTTCTGACAAGCTAAGGGCACTATTTGGTAATAAAGCAACTTCAGAAGTGACAGGAACCAGAGGTAATACCCCTCTAGGATCACAGCACTTTTGAACATCACAAAGGAAACAATGTAATCAGAGATGGATGAACTGAAGCCTGCCCAACATGAATACATAGTCGTGTTAGAAACAGTTCAGATTAAAGGTATGTTGTACAATCAAGAATAAAATAAAGTTACTTTACGATCATGTCATATAAACTTAATAAGTGCTAGAAGGAGAATATGGAAACTAAAAAAGGGGCCAGCCAGCAGAATCAGCTCTCATAGCTGCCCTTGGTCAGGGGAAGGATAGAGCATAGCAACCGAGCGGTTGTTACCCGCGCCACGTGATGGTGAGACGAGGAATAGGGAACGAGAGGAGTTGAACACGTGGCTACAGGGATGGTGCAGGAGGGAGGGTTTCAGATTTCTGGATAATTGGGGCTCATTCTGGGGTCGGTGGGACCTCTACAAACGGGATGGTCTACACCTGGACCAGAGGGGTACCAATATCCTGGGGGGGGGTGGAAATTTGCCAATGCTCTTCGGGAGGGTTTAAACTAGTTCAGCAGGGGCTTGGGAACCTGAATTGTAGCTCCAGTACACAGGAGGTTGAGAGTAGTGAGGTCATGAGTAAGGTTTCAAAGTTGCAGGAGTGCACCGGCAGGCAGGAAGGTGGTTTAAAGTGTGTCTTCTTCAATGCCAGGAGCATCCGGAATAAGGTGGGTGAACTTGCGGCATGGGTTGGTACCTGGGACTTCGATGTTGTGGCCATTTCGGAGACATGGATAGAGCAGGGACAGGAATGGTTGTTGCAGGTGCCGGGGTTTAGATAGTTCAGTAAGCTCAGGGAAGGTGGTAAAAGAAGGGGAGGGGTGGCATTGTTAGTCAAGGACAGTATTACGGTGGCAGAAAGGGCGTTTGATGAGGACCCGTCTACTGAGGTAGTATGGGCTGAGGTTAGAAACAGGAAAGGAGAGGTCACCCTGTTAGGGGTTTTCTATAGGCCTCCGAAAAGTTCCAAAGATGTAGAGGAAAGGATTGCAAAGATTATTCTGGATAGGAGCGAAAACAACAGGGTAGTTGTTATGGGGGACTTTAACTTTCCAAATGTTGACTGGAAACGCTATAGTTCGAGTACTTTAGATAGGTCTGTTTTTGTCCAATGTGTGCAGGAGGGTTTCCTGGCACAGTATGTAGATAGGCAACGAGAGGTGAGGCCATATTGGATTTGGTACTGTGTAACAAACCAGGACAGGTGGTAGATTTGGAGGTAGGTGAGCACTTTGGTGATAGTGACGACAATTCGATTAAGTTTACTTTAGTGATGGAAAGGGATAGGTATATGCCGCAGGGCAAGAGTTATATCTGGGGGAAAGGCAATTATAATGCGATGAGGCAAGACTTAGGATGCATCGGTTGGAGAGGAAAACTGCAGGGGATGGGCACCATGGAAATGTGCAGCTTGTTCAAGGAACAGCTGCTGCGTGTCCTTGATAAGTATGTATCTGTCAGGCAGGGAGGAAGTGGTCGAGCAAGGGAACCGTGGTTTACTAAGGCAGTCGAAACACTTGTCAAGAGGAAGAAGGAGGCTTATGTAAAGATGAGACATGAAGGTTCATTAGGGCGCTCGAGAGTTACAAGTTAGCTAGGAAGGACCTAAAGCGACAGATAAGAAGAGCCAGGAGGGGACATGAGAAGTCTTTGGCAGTTTAGGATCAAGGATAACTCTAAAGCTTTCTATAGATATGTCAGGAATAAAAGAATGACTCGGGTAAGAGTAGGGCCAGTCAAGGACAGTAGTGGGAAGTTGTGCTTGGAGTCCGAGGAGATAGGAGAGGTACTGAATGAATATTTTTTGTCAGTATTCACACAGGAAAAAGACAATGTTGTCGAGGAGAATACTGAGATTCAGGCTACGAGACTAGAAGGGCTTGAGGTTCATAAGGAGGAGGTGTTAGCAATTCTGGAAAGTGTGAAAATAGATAATGAAATGAAATGAAAATCGCTTATTGTCACAAGTAGGCTTCAACGAAGTTACTTTGAAAAGCCCCTAGTCGCCACATTCCGGCACCTGTTCGGGGAGGCTGGTACGGGAAGTCCCCTGGGCCGGAAGGGATTTATTGTAGGATTCTCTGGGAAGCTAGGGAGGAGATTGCTGAGCCTTTGGCTTTGATCTTTAAGTCGTCTTTGTCTACAGGAATAGTGCCAGAAGACTGGAGGATAGCAAATGTTTCCCCTTGTTAAAGAAAGATAACCCCGGTAACTATAGACCAGTGAGCCTTACTTCTGTTGTGGACAGAATCTGGGAAAGGGTAAAAAGAGATAGGATGGATAATCACCTGGAAAGGAATAATTTGATTAGAGATAGTCAACACGGTTTTGTGAAGGGTAGGTCGTGCCTCACAAACCTTATTGAGTTCTTTGCGAATGTGACCAAACAGGTGGATGAGGGTAAAGCAGTTGATGTGGTGTATATGGATTTCAGTAAAGCGTTTGATAAGGTTCCCCATGGTAGGCTACTGCAGAAAATACGGCGGCATGGGATTCAGGGAGATTTAGCAGTTTGGATCAGAAATTGGCTCGCTGGAAGAAGACAAAGGGTGGTGGTTGATGGGAAGTGTTCAGACTGGAGTCCAGTTACTAGTGGTGTACTACAAGGATCTGTTTTGGGGCCACTGCTGTTTGTCATTTTTATAAATGACCTGGAGGAGGGCGTAGAAGGATGGGTGAATAAATTTGCAGATGACACTAAAGTCGGTGGAGTTGTGGACAGTGCGGAAGGATGTTACAAGTTACAGAGGGACATAAATAAGCTGCAGCGCTGGGCTGAGAGGTGGCAAATGGAGTTTAATGCAGAAAAGTGTGAGGTGATTCATTTTGGAAGGAATAACAGGAAGACTGAGTACTGGGCTAATGGTAAGATTCTTGGCAGTGTGGATGAGCAGAGGGATCTCGGTGTCCATGTACATAGATCCCTGAAAGTTGCCACCCAGGTTGAGAGGGTTGTTAAGAAGGTGTACAGTGTGCTAGCTTTTATTGGTAGAGGGATTGAGTTTAGGAGCCATGAGGTCATGTTGCAGCTGTACAAAACTCTGGTGCGGCCGCATTTGGAGTATTGCGTGCAATTCTGGTCGCCGCATTATAGGAAGGATGTGGAAGCATTGGAAAGGGTGCAGAGGAGATTTACCAGAATGTTGCCTGGTATGGAGGGAAGATCTTATGAGGAAAGGCTGAGGGACTTCAGGCTGTTTTCGTTTGAGAGAAGAAGGTTAAGAGGTGACTTAATTGATGCATACATGATGATCAGAGGATTGGATAGGGTGTACAGTGAGAGCCGTTTTCCTCGGATGGTGATGTCTAACATGAGGGGACATAGCTTTAATTTGAGGGGAGATAGATATAAGACAGATGTCAGAGGTTGGTTCTTTACTCAGAGAGTACTAAGGGCATGGAATGCCCTGCCTGCAACAATAGTGGACTTGCCAACACTGAGGGCATTCAAATGGTCATTGGATAGACATATGGACGATAAGGGAATAGTGTAGATGGGCTTTAGAGTGGTTTCACAGGTCGGCGCAACATCGAGGGCCAAAGGGCCTGTACTGCGCTGTAATGTTCTATGAACAGCGAATCCATCTGAGGAAGACCAAAAGATTAAGAAGAGAGATTGTCAAGGTAGACCTGAAGGTCTTTTCAACCAACCAGGAGGATCCAGAAGCAAGACCTTTTTACTTTTCTGTAAAGATAGTGATTGCATCTTTTTAAAAAAAAAATCTAATAATAAAATACCTCAAAAGTTATAACCTGAAACAATAGTTATTACAAAGTCTACTTTACTTACTTAGCAATGCGGGACCCAGGATCGATGCTACTAAGTGGTAAGTAGATAAAATTATTCTATGAAGATATGGGCTATACCGGGGATAACTTGAAAATATAGATTGACCCGAATAACACCCACCTAAGTCTGCATAGGAGTCAGGGAGTGAAAATCCCTGTTCACCATTCAGAATGTCTTCTTGACCCTTTTTGGTACAGGAGGAATTCCACGAATACTGGTGAATTTTTTTTACTTCAGATAGGAAAGAGAGGGTGGCTACGCAGCAGCTAGTCGATTCCATATTGGAGGTAGACGGGCGATACTCCCCAACCGTAGAGCGCTTGGCAGAGAGGAAATAGCTACAGATGGACTTTGACCTGCTCTGCATGAGGAAAGCAGAGCGCGAGCTCCGCCAGGCACGGGGGACCCTGTATGAACACGGAGACAAGGCCAGCTGCCTGCTGGCACACCAGCTGAGAAAGCAGGCAGCCACGAGGGAAATTGCCCAGGTTAAGGGCGACAAAGACAAATTAGTAGCAGAGTCGGACAAGGTGAACACGGCGTTTGAGACCTTCTATGGGGGCTGTACACCTCGGAGCCCCAGCAGTGGACTCGGGGATGAAGCAGTTCCTCGCTGGACTGGACATGGGGGGGGGACAGGAAACGGGGCCAGGCAGCACCGCTAGAACTGGCAGAGATCATGGGAGGTATTAGCTCCATGCAGGTTGGGAAGGCGGACAGTTTCCCGGCGGACTTCTACAAAAGATTCCCAACAGCACTGGCCCCGCACCTGTAAGAGATGTTCCCAGACTCGCTGTCTGGGGACACACTGCCACCTATGACAGCACAAGCCTCAATCTCGCTGATACCTGAAACAGACACTGACCCAACAGAATGCAGTTGCTACAGACCCATCCTGCTGCTGAACGCAGACGTGAAAATACTGCCAATGATCCCAGCCAATAGGCCGGATGACTGTGAACCAGAGGTGGTAGTAGAAGACCAAACAGGCTTTGCCAAGGGTAAACAGCACACATCGAACATCAGGCGCCTGCCGAACGTGATCGTGACCCCATCCAGGGAGAAACACCAGAGGTAATCATCTCCCTGGAAGTTGAAAAGGCCTCATAGAGGTACTGAAGCGGTTCGGGCCAGGAACAGGGTTCACTGCCTCGGTGAAACTCCTGTACAACGCTCCCATAGTGAGCAAAGAACAAAGAACAATACAGCACAGGAACAGGCCCTTCGGCCCTCCAAACCTGCGCCGACCATGGTACCTGCGTAACTAAAACCTTTGCACTTACGGCATCCGTATCCTTCCATTCCCACCCTGTTCATATATTTATCTAGTTGCCCATTAAATGCCGCTATTGTACCTGCTCCCACCACCTCCCCAGGCAGCACGTTCCATATATTTACCACCCTCTGTGTAAGAAACTTGCCTCGCACATCTGTTCTAAACTTTTCCCCACACATTTTAAACCTATGTCACCTAGTACTTGACTGTCCTACCCTCGGAAAGAGAATCTACTATCTACTCTGTCCTTGCCACTCATAATCTTATAGACCTCTATCAGGTCGCCTCTCAATCTCCGTCATTCCAGTGAGAACAGACCGAGTTTATCTAACCTCTCCTCCATACCAGGCAACATCCTAGTAAACTGCTTGTGTACCCTCTCCAAAGCATCCACATCCTTCTGGTAGTGTGGCATCCAGAATTGTGCACAATATTCCAAATGAGGCCGAACTAAGGTCCTGTACAGCTGCAACATGACTTGCCAATTTTTATATTCAATGCCCCGACCGATGAAGGCCAACATGCCGTATGCCTTCTTGACCACCTTGCCCACTTGCGTTGCCACTTTGAGTGATCGGTGGACATGCACGTCCTGATCTCTCCATAAGATGCTCACATTCCAAGCATTGTCTGGCATCTTTGAATTTGTCTATATATATGTTTCTGGAACATACCTCTTCATTCACCTGAGGAAGGAGCAGCGCTCCGAAAGCTAGTGACATCAAAACAAATCTGTTGGACTTTAACCTGGTTGTGGTGTTGGGCGTTCTGACACACAGATGAGCCAACACGGTTGTATATGGTACAACGCTATTTTATTTAAACTTTCTATGTACAGTTTTGTCTTTGCACTCTGCACGTGGGGATTCCCTGTTTGTGATTTTGTAACAGGTCTTGTCCGTGTCTTTGTCCCCAGACCTACTGACCACCAGGTGTCGTGCTCGTGCTTTTTATGTGGTTGGTGTTCTTGTGTGTGATTGGTTGTGGTGTTGTGTGCTCTGATTTGCCTGTTGGTGTGTCCATCATGATGTGTGTGTTTGAATATCATGACACTGGTGTTGTAAGACTTCTTACGATCCCCATAAGATCATAAGACATAGAAGCTGAATTAGGCCACTCGGCCCATCGAGTCTGCTCCGCCACTCAATCATGGCTGATATTTTCTCATCCCCATTCTCCTGCCTTCTCCCCATAACCCCTGATCCCCTTATTAATCAAGAATCTATCAATCTCTGTCTTAAAGACACTCAGTGATTTGGCCTCCACAGCCTTCTGCGGCAAAGAGTTCCACAGATTCACCAGCCTCTGGGGGGAGAAATTCCTCCTCATCCCTGTTTTAAAAGATCGTCCCTTTAGTCTGAGATTGTGTCCTCTGGTTCTAGTTTTTCCTACAAGTGGAAACATCCTCTCCATGTCCACTCTATCCAGGCCTCACTGTATTCCGTAAGTTTCAATAAGATCCCCCCTCATCCTTCTAAACTCCGAGTACAGACCCAGAGTCCTCAACCGTTCCTCATACGACAGGTTCTTCATTTCAGGGATCATTCTTGTGAACCTCCTCTGGACCCTTTCCAAGGCCAGCACATCCTTCCTTAGATACAAGGCCCAAAATTGCTCACAATACTCCAAATGGGGTCTGATCAGAGCCTTATACAGCCTCAGAAGTACATCCCTGGTCTTGTATTCTACCCATCTTGACATGAATGCTAACATTGCATTTGCCTTCTTAACTGAAATGAAATGAAATGAAAATCGCTTATTGTCACAAGTAGGCTTCAAATGAAGTTACTGTGAAAAGCCCCTAGTCGCCACATTCCAACGCCTGTTCGGGGAGGCTGGTATGGGAATTGAACCGTGCTGCTGGCCTACCTTGGTCTGCTTTCAAAGCCAGCGATTTAGCCCTGTGCTAAACCAGCCCCTGTAATATAGCACACAGCTCTTAGGGTGAAGGGGATCACAGATATGTGGCAAAAGCGGGATGAGA
The DNA here is from genome assembly GCF_047496885.1 of Scyliorhinus torazame. NCBI lineage: Eukaryota > Metazoa > Chordata > Chondrichthyes > Carcharhiniformes > Scyliorhinidae > Scyliorhinus > Scyliorhinus torazame. The sequence goes on from NC_092709.1 coordinate 384,945,164, forward strand.
CTGCTTCGTTGGATGACCAGCCGCGATGAAAATGAATGGCCTCCTGCTGCTCCTGTTTTCGATGTTTCTATGACTATTGCCACATGTTGGCAGAGTTGAGGTGGTCTCTATGATCTTCAAAGGCTCTCTCGTGCAGCTCGCCAAACTCTCTTTGGTGTCACGCAATGTCGCCGAAATGAGCGATGGCCCCAGTATCCATTTCCATCGTCAGCGAAAGGCCATTGACCGACAAGGTCATCCGGTTTGTTGCCAGTCTTGGAGCCTAGACACAGTTTAATTACATTAAACAGTCAGCCACATCAGGAGCGTCCGCATGCAAGACCCTGCTTCGCAGTGCCCCCTGCACTGAACGAGGTTACAGCTAGCCTCACGGGCCCTTCGACTATGCAGTTGGCAACGCGGCCGGCTCTTGCATTCATCCTCGGACGAAGTATCCCACCGAGTGACGGCGGTGCCGAAGATCCAAACTCTACCACGGAATTGCCTGGGGGCTGATCTTTCGGAGGAAGCCTGGCTGGACCGAGAAGGAGTTCGGAAGAGTGAGCGTCACAAACTGGAAGCGATTGTCCGTGGAGCCCTGCAGCTCCTGCATACTTTTCTCCACGTGTTCACGAGAGACGGAACGCTCAATGGCCCATTTCAGATCTCGGGTTTCTGCTGACAGCTTCCTCTGCGTGGCTGTATTATTAATACCACACCTGAACATCTGGCAGAGGGATGGCTCGAACTCGCAGTGTTCAGCCAGCTGCCGCAGGCAGGTCAAGAATTCCGTGACAACTTCAGCAGGAGACTGCAACGATACCGTTGCATAATTATGGGAGGCTTGGGGTCAAAGTGCTCCGAAGCCAAAGTGACCAGCTTATCAAATGTCTTGGAGTCCAGTGCAGCTGGGTAAGCAACTCTTTATGATCCCCAAAGATCCACGTCGAGGCCCCATGAGCAGTCAGGAGCAGAACCAGTTGGTCTTCCTGGAAACAGTACCTCATGAGCTCCACATATTGGTTCCAATCTTCCAGACTCGCCTCAAAGGCTTCCGAATAATGGCACCTTAACTGGTACGACATGGCATCCCCAAGCAGCAAACGTGCGGTGGCTCGGCGAATCTCTGAGCGAGTCCAGAGTTTCCTTTAATCCTCGTCGGCAGTTTGATGAGGCTGGCATTTTACACAAATCTCTGTAAAGGTCTGCATAATGCATCATATCGCTCCCAGTACAATCCTGGCTTGGAGGACTAACCACACCAGGCCCGATTTTGGGCCTGCTTTTATGTTAGTTCACAACGAGCATCAGGTGGTTGACCTCTTCCCTCTATCTGGCGAGCTTGCACTCCATGAGTCCCACGCGCAGATCAATGATGGCTTCCCTGTGGTCCTCACGGGCTTTATGACAGGGGGAACGTGGGATCAGGCGATTGAGTTGATGATCAGCCATGATCAAAATGAATGGCGGAGCAGACTCGAAGCGGCCAAACGGCCTCCACCTGCTCCTATTTTCTATGCTCCTCTGTTTTTGAATTCTCAGACAGTTTTTGATTAAGTCCCACATTCGAGGTTGTTGGACAAAAATAAAATGAATGGGGTTGTGGGTAATATTTTGGCATGGATTGAGAATTGGTGAGCAGACAGGAAACAGAATAGAAATAAATGGGTCTTTTTATAGTGACGAGCAGGATCCTGCGGGGACCAATTCTCGGGCCCCAACAATTCACAATATGTATCAATGATTTAGGTGAAGGAACCAAAATTTGCTGGCAACACAAGACTTGTTGAGAATATGGGTGCTGAGGAGGATGTGAAGAAGCTTCAATTATTATTAATCTTTATCATTGTCACAAGTAGGCTTACATTGCACTGAAGTTACTGTGAAAAGCCCCTAGTCACCACATTCCGGCGCCTGTTCGGGTACACAGAGGGAGAATTCACAATGTCCTATTCACTTAACAGCACGTCTTTCGGGACTTGTGGGAGGAAACCGGAGCACCCGGAGGAAACCCACACAGACACGGGGAGAACGTGCAGACTCCGCACAGACATTGACCCAGCAGGGAATTGAACCTGGAACCCTGGAGCTGTGAAGCTACAGTGCTAACCACTGCGCTACCGCGCCGCCCAAGGTGAGTTGAGTGAGTGGGCAAATACATGGCAGATACAATTTAATGTGGATAAATGTGAAGCTGCCCATTTCGGACAGAGAAACAGAGTGGCAGAGTTTTATTTAAATGGTGATAACTTGGAAAGTGTTGACGTACACAAGGTCTGCAAGTCCTTGTACACCAGTCAATGAAAACAAGAATGCAAACCGTGAAATGAAATGGCATTTTGGATTTGAGTTTATTGTCACCTATACCGAGGTACAGTGAAACGTTTGTTCTGCGTATAGTCCAGACAGATCGTTCCACACATGAAAAAACAGAGGGCATGTTGTCCTTCATTGCAAAAAGAATTGAGTACAAGAGACTGCAGCTTGATAGGGCCTTGGTGAGACCACACCTGAGGTATTTTGTGCAGTATTTGTCACCTTATCCAAGAAAGAATGGACTGATTTCTGGTTTGACAGGGTTGTTGCACCCAGAGAGATTGGGTCGACTGGTTCTATATTCACTGGAATTTAGAATAATGACAGGGGCTCTAATTGAAACTTATAAAATTCTCACAGGAGGGGGCAGACTGAATGCAGGAATGGTATTTTCTCCAGCTGGGGGATCTGGGTCCCGGGGTCACAGATTCAGGATACGGGGAAGGCCATTTAGAACTGAGGTGAGGAGAGACTTCTTCATTCAGAGGCTGGGGAACCTGCGGAACTCTATACCCAGAAGGCTATGGAGGCCAAATCACTGAATAGGAAAGAGTTTAATTTCTGGATTTTAAAGGTGCCAAGGAATATGGGAGAATGCATGAGTATGGTGTTGAGATAGAGGATCAGATGTGAGCACATTAGATGGCAGAGCAGGCTTGAAGTGTTGAATGGCCCACTCCTATTCCTATCTCCTGTTTCTAAGTTGAGTTCAATAACTTCAGACCATTAATTCTTTCCTCCATTTGAATATGTTTTTCCCAAACCCTCCCTCACAAGGGGCTGATTTAAATTGTTTTGGTTTCAGAAAGTGTTGACCCTTGTTCTGTTATTAAGGCATTAACATATGCTACTATTAACACCTGCTTTAATCTTTATCAATAGCACTCCCCCTCCCTGTGTCTTGTGTGCATGACTTCTTTGTCAGATCCCACCTGAGCTCTGAGCTATCACTGACGTTCATCTGCTCCATCCCCTCTCTTCAACGCTATTACATGGTGGAGATGGTGATGGGTGGAGATGATGAGCAGTTTCAAATTCCTAGGGGTGCATATCTCCAAAAATCTGTCCTGATCCAACCCACGTCGACGCTACCACCAAGAAAGCACAACAGCACCTCTACTTCCTCAGGAAACTAAGGAAATCCGGCATGTCCACATTAACCCTTACCAACTTTTACAGATGCACCATAGATAGCATCACCCTCTGCATGAATGTTTTCCTCAAAACCACTCTCAATCTCCTGCCCTTACCAATTATTCCCACTTTGGTCCCTAATGGGCCTCACTCTCTTCCTGGTTGTCCTCTTGCCCCGAATAAACTTAAAAAACATCTCTGGATTTTCCTTTATTTTGCCTCCGTTTATGACCCCAATGGATGTCCCGGGATCAGGACTACATGATTGTTTTGTGACCTCCCTGGAATATAGACTTCCCCTTTAAGGCAGCCAGGCCTTCTCCTCCGAGGGGGGCGGAGTTTCCCCTTGACAAGGAGGACCCGAGTTGTACAAAAACCCTGGCCCGGCTGCAGGCCGGGAGAAGAGACCCTGAGGGGAGTGAAGGGGTAATGCAATTGCATCAAAATAAACCTCGTTCTGTAACTCCTGCTTCCGCCTTTGAGCCTTTGAGTTCTGCCTACGCTGTTCTACTTTGAGTTCTACATTCAACACTGGCGATGAGGATTCAGTGGAGCTGCCGTCGACACTGGTTGCAATGCTCCCGGCAGACCTCATCCGTGCTTCAGCAGGTCATACTACAAACTACAGAAATGCCACTTATAGGAAATATGGAACGTTTTGATGCAGGTACGGATGATTGGGAGCAACAGGTTGAACACATGGACTATTTTTTTAGAATGAAAGATATTACTGGCGATGCACGAAAAACTGTTATACTATTTGCGGCTTGCGGAGTGCCGACCTACAGTGGTGATAAAGAGCTTGACTCACCCGGATAACCCAAATTCCCAATCGTTCACCGCCCTGGGGACCTTGGTGGGGGAGCATTCCGAACCAAAACCACCACTCACCGCACGCCCTTTCGGGTTCCACACGGCTGCACAGGCCCAAGCCGAGTTGGTGAGTGACTTCCTGGCCCGCCTCCGAAAACTGGCTGAGAGTTGCGAATTCGCCATGACGCTGAATGAGACGCAGTGGAAAATACTGGCTGAGGGCCACCTAGACCTGCAATACACAGTGGCAATAGCTATCTCCAGAGAAAGCGCCGGACAAGGAGTCCAAGAACTCCAGGGACTGGGAGGCAACCACAAGCACCTATCACACTCGGCAAGACCTGAGGAGGCTGACACCTGACAATGTGACACCTACCGGAGGAACACGGATCATCGTAATAGCGGCTGGGACGCCACCGGACGTTCATCCCCGCTGGGCGCGAACTCTCCCCACGTGACAGGGCTCACTTTGTAGAAAATGCAGACAGCACCTACCAGCAGTTACACGGCATGGCTGAGCCAAGAGTAATGCCCACTCGGATCCCCCTGCGGATTAATGGGCACCCAATAATCAGCGTGGAACTTGACACTGCAGTCTCGGTAGTCAGTTGCCGTACATTCGACCACTTTCGGTCTGGCTTTCAATCGCTGACCCTGTCAGCCGCCAACGTGCGGCTGGCCACCTAGACGGGGGAACCGCTGGCAATAGCGGGAACGGCAAGGGCTCCGGTCGATTATGGTTAACGGTCTGCAAACCTTCCTCTGGTCGTGGTCCACGGGAGCGGTCCGAGCTTGTTGGGGTGCGCCTGGCGACCCCACTTGCGGTTATATTGACAGTAGGTGCATGCATCTATCTGGCCCTTCGGGAGTTATGTCGAGGTTTCTATCGGTATTCCAGGATGACTTGGACAGCATAAAATGAGCTTTGGGGCGAATAAGTGTGGGCCACATGGCTCGACTATGCTACTTCCGCGCCCCGACCTGTCCCGTATGCCTTAGACCCAAGGTGGATGCTGAGTTGGACCTGCTAGAGAACTTGGGCATCATTCGCCCGGTACAGTTCTCCAACTGGGCGGTGACGTTCGTCCTGGCCATGAAACCGGATGGAACATTACGCTTGTGTGGCGACTACAAAATGACAGTCAACCGTGTGTTTTGACTGGACTATAGAATCATAGAATTTACAGTGCAAAAGGAGGCCATTTGACCCATCGGTTCTGCACCGGCCCTTGGACAGAGCACCCTACCTAAGCCCTTACCTCCACCCTATCCCCTCATCGCCACCCTATCCTCGTAACCCCACCTAACCGTTTTCTTGGACACTTAGGGGCAATTTAGCGTGGCCAATCCACCTAATCTGCCCATCTTTGGACTGTGGGAGGCAACCGGAGCACCCGGAGGAAACCCACGCACACACGGGGAGGATGTGCAGACTCCGCACAGACAGTGGCCCGGGGCCGGGAATCAAACCTGGGACCCTGAAACTGTGAAGCAGCTGTGCTAACCACAGTGCTACCGTGCTGTCCCCACCATTACCTGGTGGACCTTTGCACAAAGCTCAGCGGAGGGCGCACATTTGCGAAACTGCATGAGTCGCACTTAATGAGTCACGCTCACAGGCAAATTTTAAAATGCTTTTCTTTAAAGCCGATTGCTTCTGGACAGTTGGAGGGAGGTGGAAGTTCCGTTCACCTTTCTCTCCTGTCCGTATGAAGATTCAGAGCTCAGGGCCAGAACATGCCCATTATAAATGAGCCAAAAGTTGATCGAAGAAGAAAATTTGACCAAACATCTGAATCCAAATTTGAGAAACGTGCCGAATCTCACACGAAAATCAACAAGCTGGAAGCGACAGGTTCAGTGGCTGACACAATCCTCAAAGCCAAAGTAAACTACTGCCCCAAAGTACTTCCCCAAAGAGCAGATGTGGGAAACCTCAATGGTGAAAGAGTGACACGGCGGCACAGTGGTTAGCACTGCTGCCTCACAGCGTCAGGGTCCCAGGTTCGATTCCAACCTCGGGTGACCGTGTGGAGTTTGCATATTTTCCCCGTGTGCGCGTGGGTTTCCCCCGGGTGCTCCGGTTTCCTCCCACAGTCAAAACATGGGCAGGTTAGGTGGGTTGGCCGTGAAAAAATTGTCCCTTAGTGTCCAGGGATGTGCAAGTTAGGTGGGGTTGTGGACATTGGACGGGGGAGTGGGCCTAGGTAGCATGCTCTTTCAGAGGGTCGGTGCAGACTCCATGGGCCGAATGGCCTCCTTCTGTGTTGGACGGATTCTATGATCATCCCAATGCCCAGCATAACTGAAAGCTAGAGTGAAGGAAATACAATTAAAACTACCCAGTAAAGTGAAAAGTGAACTGATACAGTTCCTGTTGTGTATTTGGACCTCACTAATCAACTAGAGCAGGTAGACAAGGAATTCAACCCCGACTCTGAAAGCATTCCCTGAGCCAAACCCAGCAGCTGGAGTGTCAGGAGAGGCGGAGAGAGAGAGAGACTGGGAGACTCGGCATATCGTACAGCATCTGCGGAGAGAGAAATTCATGTTTCAGGTTGGTTTGATTCTTCTTCAGGGCTGAAGAGAGGGAACAATGGATTTGGATTTAGATTTTGTTTATTGTCACGTGTACCGAGGTACAGTGAAAAGTATTTTTCTGCGAGCAGCTCAACAGATCATTAAGTACATGAGAAGAAAAGGAATTAAAAGAAAATACATAATAGGGCAACACAACATATACAATGTAACTACATAAGCACTGGCATCGGATGAAGAATACAGGGTGTAGTGTTAATGAGGTCAGTCCATAAGAGGGTCATTTAGGAGTCTGGTAACAGCGGGGGAGAAGCTGTTTTTGAGTCTGTTCGTGTGTGTTCTCAGACTTCTGTATCTCCTGCCCGATGGAAGAAGTTGGAAGAGTGAGTAAGCCGGGTGGGAGGGATCTTTGATTATGCTGCCCGCTTTCCCCAGGCAGCGGTAGGTGTAGTTGGAGTCAATGGATGGGAGGCAGGTTTGTGTGATGGACTGGGCGGTGTTCACGACTCTCTGAAGTTTGTTGCGGTCCTGGGCCGAGCAGTTGCCATACCAGGCTGAGATGCAGCCAGATAGAGCACATGCCCTAGCATACAAGGCTACGGATCAAGTGTTGGAAAATGGGATGAGATTAGATAGCTACTTTACGGCCAGCATAGATACGATAGGCTGAAGGGCCTCATTCTGTGTTGTAAAGCTCAATGAATCGATGACTTATAATGTCACAGCCATTAGCTTTTCAACGAGTTCCTGTTGGGTAGACCTGTTGACTCTACGAGAGAGATAAGCTTATCAAGATACAAATTACATCTACTGCCCTCTCAATGGTCCTCTTTGAAATGGGCCTGGACAGTCCAGGTGTGAGATGTGTCTCTCAACAGCTCTGCAGGCGTAACCAGCATCAACCTGCGAATCCCCTGATTTTGTGATTGCAATGTCCTTGCAGTTCCAGCAGGCTGAGAGGAGGATTCTTTGTTCTTGTAGTTCCTGCCGGTAGCTGCCAGAACAAACGACTAACTTTGTGATCATGAGACTTCTGGCAGCCATTATATTGGTTCAACAGAAAGCCAGTTTTGAAAATGGAAAAAAAATGATTCTTTGATAATCCAGTTTTGGATCTCTCTTCATGTCAAGTTGACACAACAGTAGTTTCAGTCCAAAAGATAGCACCTCTGACAGTAAGACACTCTCTTGGTAAAGCACGGGGAATTAGAAACCTACCCCTGAGCATTTCTGTGTCAGTAATGTAAGCGTTTTACAGTGTACATGTAGAATGCATTATCTGTAGTGAGCTAGGTCCCCACTTTCTCAAACCCCTTTCTCAAACCCCAAGAGGACCATTGAGAGGGGCTGATTGAGCACAGTGGGGTAAACAGCTGGCTTGTAATGCAGAACAAGGCCAGCAGCGCGGGTTCAATTCCCGTACCGGCCTCCCCGAACAGGCGCCGCACTGTGGCGACTAGGGGCTTTTCACAGTAACTTCATTGAAGCCTACTTGTGACAATCAGCGATTATTATTATTATTATTATTATTATTAATAAACCCATCTCTGTTCAGGGTTGCTGTGCTTCACTTCATCCCACTTCCTGGGCAAGACGAGGGACTTACAAAGTTATTTCTGGGATGAGTAACAGACTGACCAGTTGAAAAACAATCTGGGTGCTGACGCAGAGGGGAAGTGGCAACGGACCTTAAACCTAAGTCCCCTGGAGACTGACCCCTCCACCCTGAGAAAGAGTGCCTGCCCATCCACTCTATCCATGCCCCTCGTAATCTTGTAGACCGCTATCAGGTCACCCCTCAACCTCCGACTTTCTAATGAAAACAGTCTGAGTCTATTCAGCCTCTCCACATAGCTAACACCCTCCATACCAGGCAACATCCTGGTAAACCTCCCCTGCACCCTCTCCAAAGCCTCCACATCCTTCTGGTAGTGTGGCGACCAGAATTGTGCGCAATATTCCGTGTGCGGCCTTACCAAGGTTCTATACAACTGCAGCATGACTTGCCTGTTTTTATACTCGATGCCCCATCCAATGAAGACAAGCATTCCGGATGCTTCGTGACTACCTTGTCCACTTGTGTTGCCACCTTCAAAGATCTGTGGACCTGCACGCCCAGATCTCTCTGACTTTCTACATGTCTAAGAGTTTTGCTATTTACGGTATATTTCCCCTCTATGTTAGACCTACCAAAATGCATTACCTCACATTTGTCCGGATTAAACTACATTTACCATTTCTCTGCCCAAGTCTCCAACCTATCTGTGTCCTACTGCATCCTCTGACCATCCTCAACACTATCTGCCACTCCACCAACCTTGGTGTCATCCACAAACTTACTAATCAGACCAGTTACATTTTCCTCCACATCGTTTATGTACACCACAAACAACAGAGGCCCCAGCAACCGATCCCTGTGGAATGCCGCTAGTCACATCCTTCCATTCAGAAAAACACCCTTCTACTGCTACCCTCCACCTTCTGTGGCTGAGTGGGTTCTGTATCCACCTTTCTGTCGTGTTATGTACTCTGGGATAACACAGGCTGCAACTGGATGCAGCTTTAACCAAAAGATACTCCAGACCTTGAAGTTAGTTCAATCTGATTTATTGAACCAGTAGCACAGTTAGCACAGTTCTCTATGAGTTTGACTCTCTGCTAACCTAAGTGTGGTTACTCTGTCTGACTGAACCAGACTAGCTCTTAGCCACGTGCTGGAGGTGTGATACTGTACAGACACCCTGACTCACTCTGTAGATGTTCATCAGTGGAAAGAGGTGGAGCGTGAGTGTCTCGTGCCTTTTATAGTGAGATACCACCCCTGAGTGTCCTGTCTGCTCATTGGTCATGTCCTGTTCTTTGTGTTCATTAGCTGCCTGTCTGTGCCTGTCTGTATATCATGATCTGCATGTCTGCATATCATGACATGCACCACCTCACCTCTGATCCTATGTGACTTCACCTTTTGTACCAGTCTGCCATGAGGCACTTTGTCAAAGGCTTTACTGAAGTCCACGTAAACAACATCCACCGCCCTCCCCTCCCTGAGAATTCTCTCCAATAATTTAACTACTACCAAGGCGAGGCTCACCGGCATATAATTTCCTGTATTACCCCTGCCACCTTTCTTGAATTGCGCACCACATTAGCTATTCTCCAGTCCTCTGGGATCTCACCTGTCGCCAAAGAAGATACAAAGATGCCAGTGCAAACTTGATGGGCCAAATGGCCTCTTTCTGCTTGGCAAGGATTCTATGATTCGATGAGAACAGATCTGAATGTTTATGTCTGCTGCATGGGCGTGGAGAAAGAAAAATAAGGACTTGTGAGAATAGTCAAATCATGACCTTGTTTGCGACGCAGGAAGAGGTCTTTTGGCCCCCTCCAGATCACAGATGTCAATCTTCAGCCAATTCAATTTACTCCATGTGATGTGAAGATATGATGAAGCTGTAGATACTGCAAAGGCTATGGGCCCTGTCAATATTCTGGCAATAATACTGGACACTTGTGCTCCAGATCTTGCCGCACTCCTAGCCAAGATGTTCCAGTACAGCTACAACACTGATATCTACCCAGCAATGTGGAAAATTGCCCAGCTTTGTCCTGAACAGAAAAAGCAAGACAGATCCAACACAGCCAGTAATCAGTGTATGCTCGATTATCAGTAATGTGATTGGAGGAGTCATCAACAGCGCTATCACAGGGCACTTACTCAGCAACAACCTGCTCACTGAGGGGCAGTTTGAGTCCAGCCAGGATCACTCAGCTCCTGAACTCATTACAAACTGAACTGGACTAGCCACAGTAAAAAAAAACTGACTTCAAGAGCAGGTCAGAGGCTAGGAATCAGAGGCAGGTCAGCCCGGTAGCACACGTGGCTAGCACTGTGGCTTCACAGCATCAGGGTCCCAGGTTCGATTCCCGGCTTGGCTCACTGTCTGTGCGGAGTCTGCGCGTTCTCCCCGTGTCTGCGTGGGTTTCCTCCGGGTGCTCCGGTTTCCTCCCACAGTCCAAAGACGTGCAGGTTAGGTGGATTGGCCATGATAAATTGCCCTTAGTGACCAAAAAGGTTAGGAGGGATTATTGGGTTCCGGGGCTAGGGCGGAAGTGAGGGCTTAAGTGGGTCGGTGCAGACTCGATGGGCCGAATGGCCTCCTTCTGCACTGTATGTTCTATGTATTTATGAATCCTGCAAAGACTAAGTCAACTAATTAGCCTCGTAGAAGTTACTGGCCTGCGTGATCAGCCTTTCTGGAGTGGAGGAATGCTTTAGAAACGGTCCCAGGTAGGGATTGGTGTTGCTGACCGTGAGAACAGGAAGTGCAGGTTTGGAAAGTGGGTGGGGAGGGTGGGTAGTGGAGGGCAGTGGGGAGGATGATTTGGTGGTTTAAGAAGAATGTAGCTTCTTTCAATTTCGACCAAAGGTGGGACTCACAGCTGTTCCTGTTGGCATGCAAAAATATCCAAAACGTAATTATTTTATTATTATGAAAATGGACTTTGCTGATCCAAGAGAAAGGCTGCTACAGGTTCATGACCAAAGAATCCTCCTCTCAGCATTGTCATGTTATGCTGTTTGATTAACATAAGTTGCTACTGAACATAGACGACGTTGAAAGACACTCCAGCCCTTGAAGTAAGTTGAAAGGATTTATTCAGCAGCAACAACGAGATAAATGAGTTTGATACTCTGCTGATCTAACTCTATCAGCTCAGTGATAATGACTCACTGTGCAACTGGGATCTAGGCCACATGTGGTGACCCAGCCTGAGATCTAAACTATTCTGGTGCTAATCCTCCAGTTCCAGCCAGGAGTGAGGGGGAGGGTCTCGTGTGTCTGGTTTCATTATGAGTTGTGTAGTGCCCTCTAGTGGTCGTGCCATAGCCAGCTGTTCTGATGCACCCCTGAGTTTAATGTCAATCTACATATCATTACAAGCATCGTGGTATCTCATACACAATTGGAAGGAGATTATAATCACAAAACCAGTGGGTTTACGGATTGAAACTTATTACGCCTGCAGAGCTGTCAACTGACTCAACTCACACCTGAGACTGCCCGTCAATCTCAAAAGGACCATTGAGGGGGCAATAAAATTCAGTTGCATCTTGATAAGCTTACCCCTTGACAGAGTGATAGGGTCTCCTGGTACAATGCCTTCCTGAGACCATTTTCAAAAATCTATTCAAAGGATGTGGGCTTTGCAGGTCAGGCCGGCATTTATTGCCCATCCCTAATTGCTCTTGAGAAGGTGGTGGGCAGCTGCCTTCTTGAACCGCTGCAATACACTTTGTGTATTTATTGGGTACTTTGTGCATTTGTCCGATGTTCTTCATGTATGGAACGATCTGCGCTGCACTTGGAACTTGGAACAATACTTTTCACTGTACCTCGGTACACGTGACAATCAATTCAAATCCCACAGTGCTGTTAGCAAGGAAGATCCAGGATTTTGTTCCAGTATATATTGATATATTTCCAAGTCAGGATGGTGAGTGACTTGGAGAGGAATTTCCAGATGGTGGGGCTCCCAGGTATCAGTGTCAAATTTAGTTTACTATAACTCATGTGACGTGCCTTCGGACATACATAGTTCTGCTGCTCCTTATGTTTTTTAAGTCATTTGAATAAAGAGCGTCGAAACCTCGATTATATTCAGTTGAATATTTGTGTGGAGTGCAGTTGTTGAGATTTCACAAACTATCCCTCAGGAGTGGGATTAATTAAGTAGCAAATTCTGGAAGTGAAAGGAAATCATTGAATCCATTTTACAATTCTGTGAAAAACAGAAATTAGCGATAATGTAACTTGCCCAGAGCAGTGGGTTTGTCCCTGAATGTTACAGTATCGGTTCTGGACTGGGAGTGATGGCTGCTGTGTGCTCTACTCCCAACGTCAGACAGCAGACAGGTTCGTCATCTGAACATGAAGTATGTCTCCAACTGAAATGACAAAGTGTGCCTGCGCTGCCCTCTGAGTTACAGTATGTTCCACACTGTATCACAAGGGATCAGACACCAGCCAGCAGAAAGTGGGAGAAAAGTCATGAGAATTGAATACAAGAGCAGTCAGGAAGGGAGGTTATGAGAATGGGTTTACAATTGGGCAAGGGAGCTGTCTCGGGAGAATGTTCCAGAGTGAGCGGTGTGAGATAATAATTGTCTTTATTGTCACAATTGGCTTACATTAACACTGCAATGAAGTTACTGTGAAAAGTCCCTCATCACCACATTCTGGCGCCTGTTCGGGTGCACAGGGAGAATTCAGAATGTCCAATTCACCTAACAAGCACGTCTTTCTGGACTTGTGGGAGGAAACCCACACCGATACGGGGAGAATGAGAAAGACACGGCGAATGTGCAGGTGAATGTTTCATCAGGAATGGTGATTGAGAGGAGGAAGAATCAGAGTTCGAGACTTTTCTCCCTTCGAAGGAGACTCAGTACTTCCCTTCCAGAGAATCATAGAAATAAACAGCATGGAAGGAGGCTATTCAGCCCATCGTACCTGGGCAGCAGCGTAGCACAAGTGGCTAGCACTGTGGCTTCACAGCGCCAGGGTCCCAGGTTCAATTCCGGCTTGGGTCACTGTCTGTGCGGAGTCTGCACGTTCTCCCCGTATGTGCGTGGGTTTCCTGCGGGCGCTCCGGTTTCCTCCCACAGTCCAAAGATGTGCGGGTTAGGTGGATTGGCCATGATAAATTGCAATTAGGTTAGATGGGATTGCTGGGTTACAGAGATAGGGTGGAGATGTGGGCTTAGGTAGGTGCTCTTTCCAAGGGCCGGTGCAGGCTCGATGGGCCGAATGGCCTCCTTCTGCACTGTAAATTCTATGATATGATTCATGAAATTTATTATCGATTCTGTTTCCACCGCCTTTCACTCGTGCAATAAAATCTTCTCTCGCCATTTTTGTGCCTGTTTCTTTCCACATTGTGGTCTTTGCTGATATTTGCAAATATTGCAGTCTTTCCAGCTTTAAATTTCCTCTGCCCCATTCTGCAATGATGATGTGTTCTATTCCTATACCACTCTGTTCTACAGACTTACCATGGAGAGCGCTCCATTTGAAGGTCTAATGCAGGTCGGGAATATACAGTGAATGGTAGAACCCCCAAGAGTATTGACAGTCAGAGAGATCTAGGTGTACAGGTCCACAGGTCACTGAAAGGGGCAACACAGGTGGAGAAGGTAGTCAAGAAGGCATCCGGCATGCTTGCCTTCATTGGCCGGGGCATTGAGTATAAAATTTGGCAAGTTATGTTGCAGCTGTGTAGAACCTTAGTTAGGCCACACTTGGAGTATAGTGTTCAATTCTGGTCGCCATTCTACCAGAAGGATGTGGAGGCTTTAGAGAGGGTGCAGAAGAGATTTACCAGGATGTTGCCAGGTATGGAGGGCATTAGCTATGGTGAGAGGTTGAATAAACTTGGTTTGTTCTCACTGGAATGACGGAGGTTGAGGGGCGACCTGACAGAGGTCTACAAAATTATGAGGGGCATAGACAGAGTGGATAGTCAGAGGCTTTTCCCCGGGGTAGAGGGTTCAATTACTAGGGAGCATAGGTTTCAGGTGCGTGGGGCAAGGTTTAGAGGCGATGTACGAGGCAAGTTTTTTACACAGAGGGTAGTGGGTGCCTGGAACTCGCTGCCGGAGGAGGTGGTGGAAGCAGGGACGATAGTGACATTTAATGGGCATCTTGACAAATACATGAATAGGATGGGAATAGAGGGATACGGACCCAGGAAGTGTAGAAGATTGTAGTTTAATCGGGCAGCATGGTCGGCGCGGGCTTGGAGGGCCAAAGGGCCTGTTCCTGTGCTGTACTTTTCTTTGTTCTTTGTTCTTTGAGAGTAGGAAACCCCTTGCAATTACCCAGTACCCATTTCCCCACCACCGACCCGCACCCCCCACTCTCCCATCCCCAGAATCCCCAGTAGCGATAAGCCAACAAATGGATGGCCTGGAATTTTAGCGATACCGGAGGGGCAGGTTAGTGTCAGAATGAAGGAAATCTCACCCTCAATCTCCAGCTTCACATTAAAATGTGATGATGTGGAGATGCCGGCGTTCGACTGGGGTGGGCCCAGTTAGAAGTCTCACAACACCAGGTTAAAGACCAACAGGTTTGTTTAGAATCAGTAGCTTGGAATCACTAGTTTGGATTCAACTTATGAAGGAGCTACGCTCCAAAAGCTAGTGATTCCAAACAAACCTGTTGGACTTTAACCTGGTGGTGGAAGACTTCTTACATTAAAAGGTGGCATATCTGAAAATGCACGACTCCCTCAGTTTGAAATATACCAATAGAATTAATTGTTTCTCCATGTCCTTGGTCCTGCTCCCAGCTTGTTCAAAACTATCTCCTTTTCAGGGTTGCTGTGTTTAACTTCCTCCTCCTACTTCCTGGGTAAGATTGGGACTGTTACAAAGTTACTTCTGGAATGAATCCCAGATTGACCAATTCACAAACAAGCTGAGTGCCGAGAGCTGAGGGGGATTGATAGTACAAAGGACAGAGGTACAGAGAGGGAAAGAGGGATTGACAAGGAGGACTGGCAGAGAAATCTGCGTTACTGAAGGGAGAGAGCTGTTAGTTGGAGAGGAAAGGGCTGTGATAATTCACAATGTTTGCCAGTTGTGTGTGTTGGGTATTTCTGATTTGGTGCCAGGTTTTAAATCGTTCAGCAGCAGCGAATGAAGAGACTGCGGCCGACGATATGAATGCTGTCAGAAACGGGACATTGTTAACTGTCCCCAGTAATGGAGCCAACAATCATTCACCAGGAGCTGAATGGGACACCAAGATTAAAGGAACGGCTTCACGTGGACGAGGTGCTGCTTCAGGTAAGGGAGAGCATTGATCATTTTCATCTCAATACTTTGAGTCGTCCCTGAGAAAATAAGAAAATACGGAAAATATTGCAAATATGCAAATATCGAAAATAAGGCAATGATGAAATGACCTGAGTAGAATCTGAGTACTGTTCACATAGTCGGCACTGGCAATGCCTGGGCGGGAGGCATGGGGGGGGTCATGGAGCCGTGGAGTCACAAATGAGATGTTTTACCAGTTCAATCACATCAATAAAATATAAGTACAAAGTCAACAAAATAACAAATGAAAGAACCGGATGGGAACGCGATTTTCTTTATTGAGAATTCGTTTATTTAATCGAGAAAACTGTTTCTTCAGGTTGCAAGAAGAATTTACAAAGATTATTTTGTAAAATATATGTAATTGTGGGTTTAAAAAGACAAATTTATGGTTCAAACCACCCTTCATGTTGCAGTTCCCAAATTGTTGACAGTTTAATTATTGATTCAATTGATAGATGTTGAAGGATTTAGCGTACACAATAATTTGATGCAAAAATTGGCAGAATTATATGGTACTAGAAATATCTCAGAGGGGATTTATCCCACTCGTTGGAGAAATGAGAACTGTGTTTTTGCAGAAAAAAGACATGCTATTGAAGTTTTTCAATTTGCACTCATCAGGATTGCTCTCAAGATGAACCAACACCAAATGGGATAACTATTTATACTGCACAGGAAGAGAGTGTTGACTGGTTAGCAAGGAGATGCATTGGCTCAAATTTTCCAGAATTCCACTGATTCTGGAAAGGTCGAACCAGATTGGAAACACGTTTTTAAAAAATTTGTGCATGGGATGTGGGCGCTGCTGATTGGACCAGCATTTATTGCCCAACCCTGAGAGCATTTAAGAGCCAATCACATTGCTGTGGGTCTAGAGTCGCTTGTAGGTCAGACTAGGTAAGGACGACAGATGGGCGGCACAGTAGCACAGTGGTTAGCACTGTTGCTTCACAGCGGCAAGGTCCCAGGTTCGATTCCCCGCTGGGTCACTGTGCGGCGTCTGCACGTTCTCCCTATGTCTGCGATGGATTCCTCCGGAGCTCCGGTTTCAAAGAGCAAACAAAGAACAAAGAAATGTACAGCACAGCAACAGGCCCTTCGGCCCTCCAAGCCCGTGCCGACCATGCTGCCCGACTAAACTACAATCTTCTACACTTCCTGGGTCCGTATCCCTCTATTCCCATCCTATTCATGTATTTGTCAAGATGCCCCTTAAATGTCACTATCGTCCCTGCTTCCACCACCTCCTCCGGTAGCGAGTTCCAGGCACCCACTACCCTCTGTGTAAAAAACCTGCCTCGTACATCTACTCTAAACCTTGCCCCTCTCACCTTAAACCTATGTCCCCTAGTAATTGACCCCTCTACCCCGGGGAAAAGCCTCTGGCTATCCACTCTGTCTATGCCCCTCATAATTTTGTAGACCTCTATCAGGTCTCCCCTCAACCTCCTTCGTTCCAGTGAGAACAAACCGAGTTTATTCAACCGTTCCTCATAGCTAATGCCCTCCATAACAGGCAACATTCTGGTAAATCTCTTCTGCACCCTCTCTAAAGCCTCCACATCCTTCTGGTAGTGTGGCGACCAGAATTGAACACTATACTCCAAGTGTGGCCTAACTAATGCTCTATACAGCTGCAACATGACTTGCCAATTCTTATACTCAATGCCCCAGCCAATGAAGGCAAGCATGCCGTATGCCTTCTTGACTACCTTCTCCACCTGTGTTGCCCCTTTCAATGACCTGTGGACCTGTACTCCTAGATCTCTTTGACTTTCAATACTCTTGAGGGTTCTACCATTCACTGTATATTCCCTACCTGCATTAGACCTTCCAAAATGCATTACCTCACATTTGCCGGATTAAACTCCATCTGCCATCTCTCCGCCCAAGTCTCCAAACAATCTAAATCCTGCTGTATCCTCTGACAGTCCTCATCGCTATCCGCAATTCCACCAACCTTTGTGTCGTCTGCAAACTTACTAATCAGACCAGTTACATTTTCCTCCATCATTTAGATATACTACAAAGAGCAAAGGTCCCAGCACTGATCCCTGTGGAACACCACTGGTCACAGCCCTCCAATTAGAAAAGCATCCTTCCATTGCTGCTCTCTGCCTTCTATGACCTAGCCAGTTCTGTATCCACCTTGCCAGCTCATCCCTGATCCCGTGTGACTTCACCTTTTGTACTAGTCTCCCATGAGGGACCTTGTCAAAGGCCTTACTGAAGTCCATATAGACAGCATCCACTGCCCTACCCCTACCTGCATCAATCATCTTAGTGACCTCCTCGAAAAACTCTATCAAGTTAGTGAGACACGACCTCCCCTTCACAAAACCATGCTGCCTCTCACTAATACGTCCATTTGCTTCCAAATGGGAGTAGATCCTGTCTCGAAGAATTCTCTCCAGTAATTTCCCTACCACTGAAGTAAGGCTCACCGGCCTGGAGTTCCCTGGATTATCCTTGCTACCCTTCTTAAACAGAGGAACAACATTGGCTATTCTCCAGTCCTCCGGGACATCCCCTGAAGACAGTGAGGATCCAAAGATTTCTGTCAAGGCCTCAGCAATTTCCTCTCCAGCCTCCTTCAGTATTCTGGGGTAGATCCCATCAGGCCCTGGGGACTTATCAAACTTAATATTTTTTAAGACACCCAACACGTCGTCTTTTTGGATCTCAATGTGACCCAGGCTACCTACACACCCTTCTCCAGACTCAACATCCGCCAATTTCTTCTCTTTGGTGAATACTGATGCAAAGTATTCATTTAGTACCTCGCCCATTTCCTCTGGCTCCACACATAGATTCCCTTGCCTATCCTTCAGTGGGCCAACCCTTTCCCTGGCTACCCTCTTGCTTTTTATGTATGTGTAAAAAGCCTTGGGATTTTCCTTAACCCTATTTGCCAATGACTTTTCGTGACCCCTTCTAGCCCTCCTGACTCCTTGCTTAAGTTCCTTCCTACTTTCCTTATATTCCACGCAGGCTTCGTCTGTTCCCAGCCTTTTAGCCCTGACAATTGCCTCCTTTTTCTTTTTGACGAGGCCTGCAATATCTCGCGTTATCCAAGGTTCCCGAAAATTGCCGTATTTATCCTTCTTTCTCACAGGAACATGCCGGTCCTGAATTCCTTTCAACTGACACTTGAAAGCCTCCCACATGTCAGATGTTGATTTGCCCTCAAACATCCGCCCCCAATCTATGTTCTTCAGTTCCCGCCTAATATTGTTATAATTAGCTTTCCCCCAATTTAGCACATTCATCCTCGGACCACCCTTATCCTTGTCCACCAGCACTTTAAAACTTACTGAATTGTGGTCACTGTTACCGAAATGCTCCCCTACTGAAACTTCTACCACCTGGCCGGGCTCATTCCCCAATACCAGGTCCAGTACCGCCCCTTCCCTAGTTGGACTGTCTACATATTGTTTTAAGAAGCCCTCCTGGATGCTCCTTACAAACTCCGCCCCGCCTAAGTCCCTGGCACGAAGTGAGTCCTAGTCAATATTGGGGAAGTTGAAGTCTCCTCCCACAAGTCCCGAAAGACGTGCTGTTAGGTGAATTGTACATTCTGAATTCTCCCTCTGTGCACCCGAACAAGCGCCGGAATGTGGCGACTGGGGGCTTTTCACAGTAACTTCATTGCAGTGTTAATGTAAGCCTACTTGTGACAATAAAGGTTATTTATTCGCATTGCACTTTTAACTCCATATTTTTATTGAATTCAAATTTCACCATCTGCCATAGTGGGATCAGAACCTGGGTCCCCACCGCATTGGCCTGAGACTCTGGATGACTGGTCCAACGACAAGCCCAGTCCGACACTACCGTCCCCCTTTTTTTTAGAAACCATTGGAAATTAGTTAACCTGACTCCCCTGTTCAAGAGAGGAAAGAGACAGAAAATAGGAAACTACAGTCCACTCACATTAACATTTATCATTGGGAGATTATCAAAATAAATTCTTGAGAAGGTTATAGCGCATCTGCCAACTAACCTTTTGTGATTGATGTATTCGGACATGCAACACTCTCTGAACTTCAGAGTCCAGCAATTGCACTCCAGTTAAATGAAACATTGTTTTTCCATTCTCCCCTGTGTGGACGACATTAGATCTCGAAGGCATAATTTACAACCAAGATGTCTGCCATTTAAGATGGATATTTGGCTGGAATTCTCCGGGCATTCGCTGGTTGTGGGATGCTCTTGACCTGCTGGTAGTGCCCCCCTGCAAAAGGCTTTCCCGGTGGCATGGGGCGGCATCAAAGGAAAGTCCCACTGACTGCGGCGCGGGCTGAGAATCCAGCAGCCAGCGAATGGTGTGACGCCTCCCACTGCCGAGAAGCACGTGGCTGGGAGGCCAGAGAATCCTGCCCTCTCAGGGGGTAATGAATCTGTGGAATACCCTTTCCCAGAGAATAGTGGAATAATAGAATCAGCGCAGAAGGACACCATTTTTCTGTGAGAGATTGATAGATTCTTAATTGACAAGGGATTGAAAGATTATTCGAGGGAGGTGGAAAAGCAAACTTGCCCACAATCTGAGCAGCCATGATTTTATTAAAGGGCAGAACAGATTTGAGGGCTTACTTCTGTTTCTATGGCCCTATGTTTGTATGCTTTATGTTCTATTCTAAGCTAATGGGGCTAGAGGTAGACAAGTCTCCTGGCCCTGATGGAATGCATCCCAGAGTGCTAAAAGAGATGGCTAGGGAAATTGCAAATGCACTGGTGATAATTTACCAAAATTCACTCGACTATGGGGTGGTCCCGGCGGATTGGAAATTAGCAAACGTGACACCACTGTTTAAAAAAAGAGGTAGGCAGAAAGCGGGTAATTATAGGCCAGTGAGCTTAATTTCGGTAGTAGGGAAGATGCTGGAATCTTTCATCAAGGAAGAAATAGCGAGGCATCTGGATGGAAATTCTCCCATTGGGCAGGCGCAGCATGGGTTCATAAAGGGCAGATCGTGCCTAACTAATTTAGTGGAATTTTTTGAGGACATTACCAGTGCAGTAGATAATGGGGAGCCAATGGATGTGGTATGTCTGGATTTCCAGAAAGCCTTTGACAAGGTGCCACACAAAAGGTTGTTGCATAAGATAAAGATGCATGGCATTAAGGGGGAAACAATAGCATGGATAGAGGATTGGTTAAATAATAGAAAGCAAAGAGTGGGGATTAATAGGTGTTTCTCTGGTTGGCAATCAGTAGCTAGTGGTGTCCCTCAGTGTTCAGTGTTGGGCCCACAACTGTTCACAATTTACAAAGATGATTTGGAGTTGTGGACCAAGGGCAATGTGTCCAAGTTTGCAGACGCCACTTAGATGAGTGGTAAAGCAAAAAGGGCAGAGGATACCGGAAGTCTGCAGAGGGATTTGGATAGGCTAAGTGAATGGGCTAGGGTCTGGCAGATGGAATACAATGTTGACAAATGTGAGGTTATCCATTTTGGTAGGAATAACAGCAAAAGGGATTATTATTTAAATGATAAAATATTAAAACATGCTGCTGTGCAGAGAGACCTGGGTGTGCTAGTGCATGAGTCGCAAAAAGTTGGTTTACAGGTGCAACAGGTGATTAAGAAGGCGAATGGAATTTTGTCCTTCATTGCTAGAGGGATGGAGTTTAAGACTAGGGAGGTTATGCTGCAATTGTATAAGGTGTTAGTGAGGCCACACCTGGAGTATTGTGTTCAGTTTTGATCTCCTTACCTGAGAAAGGATGTACTGGCACTGGAGGGTGTGCAGAGGAGATTCACTAGGTTAATCCCAGAGTTGAGGGGGTTGGATTACGAGGCGAGGTTGAGTAGACTGGGACTGTACTCATTGGAATTTAGAAGGATGAGGGGGGGTCTTATAGAAACATATAAGATTATGAAGGGAATAGACAGGATAGATGCGGGCAGGTTGTTTCCACTGGCGGGTGAAAGCAGAACTAGGGGGCATAGCCTCAAAATAAGGGGAAGTAGATTTAGGACTGAGTTTAGGAGGAACTTCTTTACCCAAAGGGTTGTGAATCTAGTGAATTCCTTGCCCAGTGAAGCAGTTGAGGCTCCTTCGTTAAATGTTTTCAAGATAAAGATAGATACTTTTTTGAAGAATAAAGGGATTAAGGGTTATGGTGTTCGGGCAGGAAAGTGGAGCTGAGTCCACAAAAAATCAGCTATGATCTCATTGAATGGTGGAGCAGGCTCGAGGGGCCAGATGGCCTACTCCTGCTCCTAGTTCTTCTGTTCTTATGTTCTCATTCCCCACACAGAATGTGGGTGGGACTGGTGCTTACGTTTTGAGGAACTGAAAGAGGTCAGAAGATCTGCTCAACTAGTTGCGAGAGAAATAAATCTATCATGTTACATAGAACATAGAACAGTCCAGCACAGTACAGGCCCAACGATGTTGTGCTGGCCATTTATCCTAATCTAAGATCAACTTAACCTACACCCCTTCAATTTACTGCTGTCCGTGTGCCTGTCCAAGAGTCGCTTAAATGTCCCTAATGACTCTGACTCCACCACCTCTGCTGGCAGTGCATTCCACACACCCACCACTCTCTGTGTAAAGAACCTACCTCTGACATCTCCCCTATATCTTCCTCCAATCACCTTAAAATTCTGTCCCCTCGTAACAGCCATTTCCGCCCTGGGCACTTGCAACAGCCCTCGCCACTATCTACAACTCCACCAACCTTCGTGTCATCAGCAAACTTACTAACCCACCCTTTCACTTCCTCATCCAAGTCATTTATAAAATCGCAAAGAGCAGAGGTCTGGGCTAAAGAGCTGGCTTTTAAAGCAGACCAAGGTAGGCCAGCAGCACGGTTCAATTCCCGTTCCAGCCTCCCCGAACAGGCGCCGGAATGTGGTGACTAAGGGCTTTTCATAGCAACATCATTGAAGCCTACTTGTGACAATAAGCGATTTTCATCTTTTCATTTCAGAACAGATCCCTGCGGAACACCACTGGTCACCAACCTCCAAGCGGAAAACTTTCCATCCACTACCACTCGCTGTCTTCTTTTGGACAGCCAATTCTGTATCCAGACAGCAAATTCCCCTGTATCTCATGCCCCCTAACTTCTGAATGGCCTATCATGGGGACCATTCTCAAATGCCTTACTTAAATCCATATACACCACATCCACTGCCCGCCCTTCGCCAATGTGTCTCGTCACATCCTCCAAGAGCCATGCTGACTACCTTTAATCAAACTATGTTTTTCTAAAAAATCATAAATCCTATCTCTCAAAATCCTTTCCAATATTTTGTTCACCACAGACGTAAGACTGACTAGCCTGTAATTCCCAGGGATCTCCATCACAGTGAGAGGCTACCTGCCTGAGAAAGTGGAAACATTGTTTGCTCAGAGACTTGTTATTCTGGGAAGAGTGGTAAATCACACAATCCTCTCGACATCCATGGTTTAAAGTATAAGGTGCCCACACAAAAATATGTGGCGCGATTCAGCGGAAATAATTCTAAGTCTGCTTTTGGGTGCGTTTGGCGGGGAGTTTTATGGTGGATGTAACGCTAGAATCACCCTGCTGTTTACCGGCACTTGGCCAGTTTTTGGGGCCTTGGGGAGTTTCTCTCCGCTGAGGCCACACTTTAGTCATTTCCCTGCGGGCGAGCTGAGCTCACCAGCAGGAACAGTGCCTCGCAGATAGGGGTGCCATTTTGACCAACAGCCTTAATCTATGCACCCCTCTTTCAGCCCCCCTCCCCAATTTATCGACCTCCCCCTTCACCCACCCAATTTTCTCAGGGCCCCTGGAGCCCCCACCCCCTCAACCCCCAGTAGGAAAGGCCCCCCAGGCTGTCCCCTGGCAGTGCCAAAAGGCACCTGGGCAGGGTGTCAGGCTGGCTGTGCCATCCTGGGTGCCAGGGGGAGTGCCAGCTACACCCTGTCCATGACCACCCAGGGATATCTAATGGCCTGTGAGATACCCAAGGCGCCGTTATGCCTGCTCCATGTTTATTGAGGCCACTGCTAAACGGTGCCCTGTCGCGGTCTCGCAGGGGTTGACTCCAGGGTTCCGGCTGCGAGCGACCTGATGGCTCACACAAATGTAATTTTATTTGATCACCCCCAGCATGGGCGTGATCCAGATCGCACCGGGCGGATCGCGGCGGGAGACTCGCGCCAGGTTTCGTACCGCGCTGATCCCGGCTGAATCACACCCGTGATGTGAAAGCCAATGGTGCCTTTTAATATGTTGATCAAGTAAAAAAACACTTTTCAATGTGAAATACCGATGTGATATCCTTTCAACTAGTACCTGGAATTTTGAATTTCTCGTCAAATGTTATTAGTCCTAAAACAGATGTGATAAATAAGGGCCAGCATTTCTTTTCTATCCCTGACAGCTTGTGAGAAGATGTTGCTGAACCACCTTCTTCAGCCACTGTAGTCTCGCCTCTTGTGTTTTGTTCAGACTGAGAAGCTGCAAGACCGATTCGGAGACCATTAATGGCCAATCATGATGCTTTCATTGTCACCCCTACCAAGTGTAGCTTGTGTGTGAATGGATTATTTAAAATATTGTTGGGGAATATCGTGTAAAGGACGGTGTGTGTATGTGCAACTAAAACACTTTCACAGCTCACTGAGGTTTTATAACTAGACAAGGAAAGGTTCGTAATTTTTATTTTCAAATTTGGAAAAGTTAAAGTTCAAAGAAGTGCTGCGAAGATTGGAACCAATGATGAAAGATGGTAACGGGCGGAGGCTGGAACTTATTATCGAGTCGCTCAAATGCCATGCCAGAGTCAGATGGGAAGTTCGGTTAGTCCTGGGCTGGCACACTGCAGTTGTACACCGTGGGTGTGACTTTACTTTTGAGCTCTGAATAAATCTGTTTAAACCTTCCTCTTCGCCTCTCCTGAATTACGACAACTCCATTTGCCAGAGTTTTGCCCACTCACTTCACCTGTTGTGAGGAACTGTTACCCTTATCATCATTTAAGGTGATGTCCCCTTTAAGACCGGGCTCGGAACCCTGGGGGACTCCGCCTCTGGCTCCGCCTACCTGGGAGTCGTATATAAGGGGCCGCCTTGCGGGCGGCCCCCAGTAAGCACCCGTCTCGGCACCAGGCTAGTTCTTAGCTTATTAAAGCCTTCTTTACCGTTTACTCTCCAGCGTCGTTATTGAGGGTACCACACCTGTCCACTTCTCGCTGTATTCTCCTCATGTCCTCTTCACAATTTGCTTTTCCACCTGTCTTTTGTCATCAGCAAATTTAGCAACCATGTTTTCAATTTCTTCATTCAAGTCATTTATATAAATTGGAACAAGTCTCAGCCCAAGACTGATCCCTTTGGCAAACTGTTGAATCCGCTCAAGCAGCACACACGGATCAGCCAGGGAGAAAATAAAGACTCTATTTATTCACAATATTACACCCTCCCAAAGGGCCTGCTTTTATACTAAACAGCTGAGCACTCATTATAAAGAGAACTTATATTCACAGGGGGGTCACCTGGAATCTAATTGTCCTAATCTTGGGAGCTCCCTGAGGGTTATAACATCCCTCCCCAGCCTCAGGTCCAGAGATACATCCATGTCTGCGACTGGGACCACTGGCTCTTTCGGCGTCCTAGCCCCGGAACACCATTGAGGACTAAGCGTGTAGTAGCTGGTGGCATGTACCGGAATGGGGAGCGTCGCCTTTACGTGGGGCGTCTTGGCGGGTTGCAGGCACGGTGATGGCCAGGGTTGTGGACACTGCTGGCTCAGAAGTGGACAATATGTCTATTTCGCCCTCGGAGTCAGTGTCCAGTGGATCCTCATCCGGCATCCCGGCACCCTCTATGTCCGAGACCGATTTCTCTATCGTAGGTGTGTCCGGGACCAACGGCGACGACTGGGGTGGAGTTGTCGGTTTGAGCTGGGGGGGGGTTTAGTCTGAAACCTCAGGAATCGGATCCAGCTGATGCATCCTCGAAGGAAGTTCACATGTCAGTTCGATTCACGCCCTAGTGCCCATATTTAACATGAGACCGGTCCTGTCTGGGCCAACATGACGCCTGATGTTGTAGAGGGTTCCATCTCTGCTACTCCACTACTGGGCCGATATCTGGGGTTTGAGTATCTGTGTGTGTCTCTCTCCAGCTGGCACTGAAACTTCAGAGGCCAGGGGATGCCGCACTGGGACACCTCCACGGGAGAGAGCACTGAATCAAGCCTGCCGTTTATCCCTAACCGGAAGCCTGAGGCTTATATCACACAGATATCCAGACCCCCACCAATGCCCAGGTGATTCTCTCTCTTGCCGGTGGTGCAACACCCACCCGGTTCCTACTTCGCTGGAGTAACTTTCCCAAGAGAGAGAATAGGACACTGCTGTTTATTACCTAACCAGCAGCCTGTCCTGAGTGAATCGTTCAAGATGACCCTAGATTCTCGAACCCGGAATTAAGGTGAGGAATATCTTAACAATGACTTGGCCAGAGATCGCTGGTGAGAGATTGAAGAATTTAAACAACTCCAATTATCAGCAAATCAAGGTTTATTGCAAAACCCAGGTCAAAATCATCAAACAGAAGAAATTAGAATAAAATCTTAAACTCTAACACAAACTAAGTCTATTCAGAAAGTACTATAACGGACACAACGTAAAATCTTATTGTTACACAGTTTTAGCAATGACACAGAACACAAATCAAGTCCCCTTCCCCAAAGCCTCAACCACTATCAAGGTCAAGGGAGTTTCGCAAGCTGCTGCAGGGTACTTACAGTCACAGGCTGCAGGAGGTCAAGTCAAAGGTGGAGAGGTCAAGCCAAGAGACCCTCAATCGAAACACAGCCCCTTTTATATCCGTTTTACCTGGCTTTTTCCTGTGTTCGGCCAGCCCCTTTTGCATTGAATCCATAAGGTTTAAAGTTCCCGCTGGTCCTGCCCCCTTTGAGCCGGTCAGACCTGTCAAGATGGGAGTACCTCCCCTAGGTCCGCCTCCAGTCTGCTTTTTGAGATTACGAGGTTGAGCTCCCTTGTGAAGATTTTCAAAGTCTTCCATCTGCTCTGGAGATCGCTGCTATGTTGATGGGGTGTTGATTGGATACTGCTCTGGTGGAGGCAAAGTCATTTACATCTGCATGGGGCTATGACCATCCCATTGTCCTGCTAGCAGGCAGGCCCCTCACAGCATTACCATGCCCCTTTGTCTCTGTGTTTAATCTTATCTCGTTGTCTGGCTCCTTCTTCCTTGTAGCTCCTGGGGGGGGTTTGTAAATACCTATGCCCCTACTCAGCTCAGCGGACCAAGCCTGCTGGGAAATCTGGTTACGTTCTTTTGGCTGACAAATGTCCAGTTTACAGTCTCTGGGTTTTATTCTTGGGCAGTCCAAAAAGGGCCGAATTGCCCGAAAACCTTACAGATGCCCCTTCGATACGTCCCTACCTGCTTGGACCGTATCGACACAGGTGAAGGGCAATCATTTCCTTTTGTGTGGACCGTAGGCCCCCCCTCAACAACATGCGAAACTACAAGTCCCAAGACAGTTCCCTTAATCTAGGCTACCCCTAATTTCATTGAAAGGGAAAGACAAGACCATACTTAATTCAAACACACAGTAACATACACACATTTCACCGGAACCCCAAACGTAAGGATCCCTGTACATATATCACAATCAAGTAACTGAAACCCGCGAATCCATACAACTATTTACATTTGAATCTCTTTATTTCACTAAGGATCCTCTTTTCTGGCTGCACTTCGCTTCTTCCCGTTGAAGGCTCTTCATTTTTCCTCCGTCGTCGATACCTGCAGCTGAGAGGTTCAGTACAACTGAGGCGACAGCATAATGTACCCCCTGGTACAACATTTTCTTTGTGGGGACAAACACTAAATCATTCTCAGGCCCCCCTGGTGGTGATCGGACAGTTGTGAGGGTCGATTGGTTGGGCTGTGGGCAGGGGTCTCTTTACCTGAACCAGCAGTTCGGTAGCTTTTACAGTCATCCCTTCCCTGGGCGTTACACATCCCTCCCCACTGCGGTCAATTCATGCCGTTCCCTGGGTTCTGCCATCACCTTACAAAAGTGATCGATGCCCCTTGTGGACATGCCTTGGTAGATCCCCATAAACACAAATAAATGCCCTGGTCAGAAGCCCACCACTTATCCCAGCAAACGGTGATCCTACCCGGTGACCCCGTGATGGTCCGGTAGGTGTTGTTGTCCAGGCGTTCCCAGTCCGAGGACCGATCCCTCATGTCCAGCCTCAGCTTCCTGAGCCACCACCATCTCCCCAAAGGAACGTCCCCCTCACAGGTTAAACACACCCGCCTGCCCTCAGTCACCCTAACCCGGTCAGTCGCCACCTGTATCTCCTCGCAGAGTACAGAGGCCTCTCCATAGGCGAAGCTCTGGTGGCTGGAGTACCTGGTCGAGTTCGACCCCAGCCACCCAGGCCACCTCCCCAGGTGTGAGTAGCGGGTCTGCTCTGTGGCCACCTGGTCTCCCTGTCCGGTAGTGACAAGAGGGGCTCTGCCGCCAGAGCACCCATAGACGAAGGACTGTTCTGTCTCGCCTCTGCGTAGTTCTCCCGGTCCCACCATCGCCAAGATCATCAGCAAGCTCCACATCGTCGGGTGCCCCATCTGTAAAAGAGACAAAACACATCCTTGCCTCTACAGAACTACCTACCTTAAAGTGCATGGCTTCTATCCAGCGCAGTAGCAGCTCCCGCTTTGAAGTTGGGAAAATTGACATGAAATTGCCGCAGCCTGTCTGTGGTTCTGTGTCCATAGCCCGGCTCCATCAGGGTCCTAGTGCCTGCTGCTCAATCATTATATCACTGCACTATGCGCTTCTGTGATCCCACGATCCTACATAACCCACACACCACTACACACTAATTAGAACTAACGGGGGGAATGCTATATACAATGCCACCCGTCTCCGGGTGGCCAAATTAAAACTGGACCCCGCTATACTGGGGCAGTTCACCTGTTTGGACCAACGGCTCGGGCCAGACCGTCCCCTCCCGGGGGTTCGGGCTGCCCCTTGCCTCTCCTTCCCCAACAGGGTTCGGGGATCCCTCAGCGCTCCCTTCTACTCGGGCCCCCTTACTGCGGGACCGGGTTCTAGGGAGGTGTGATGGGGACCATCTTACAGGGGGCTTGGAGACCCGATTGCTCCTTCGTCCCCTGGATGGTTCCCACGCCCAAGGTGATACCTCCACTTCCTCCGCCTCCCTAGCCTCTATACTAAGGCAGGCCACCTGACCCACAGGTAAGGGCTTGGGAATCGTTACTGTCCCTGGGCTGGGTGCTTGCAGCACTGTCGATTTCTTTGGGACTGCCCCTTCGGGACAGCACCTTGTCACCGGTTGTGTGACCGTGGAGTCAGGGGCCTCCCCCACCGTCGTTAATTCTACGGGGGGTTTCTCCACTACCACCCCCAGTCTTCCCCCCACCTTGCTCTTTCTTGCCCTTATGGGGTGGAACAATTTAAATTGACTGATGTGGCGTTCGCATGGGTCCCACCTTAAGGGATTTAAACTGCAAATAGCCGCTGAGGCAGCCTCCAGAATGGGACCCTGCACCTGGACCGGACCAGGGTCTGGGGCTAGAACTACCCCTGCGCTCCCTTTTTCCTGAGGCTGCTCCCTGGGTAGTCATACGGGTTCTTGTGGTGTGGGTGCGGGCAGGTCCTGGCCCGTTGCCATTGCCACATGTCCCGACCCAGCTGCTAGGCTCTGCAAAAAGGCTAAAAGTTTTTTTAATTCGATGGTTTCCGGGGCAGCTGCTCCTGCCGCCGGGGTCTGACTCTCTACTGCGGGAGCCCTCTCCTCCTTGCTAGGGTTCTCACACTCCCTCTTGAAATGCCCGGCCTTACCACACCCGAAGCATACCGGTCTCTTGTCGGAGGTCCGGGTGCCCTCATGCTTCCACTCTCTCTTAGGGGGTGCTGGCGCGATTTCATGCACCTTACCCTTAAGGGGCTTTTCCTCACTCCTCTCCCCATTGCGATATGCGAGGGTGAGTTTCCTAAGGACCTCTGCCTCATTAAGGTCCGGGGTCTGCGGGTCGAACCAGTGTTCGGCTTTTGCCCTAACGTTAGGGAGACAGTTGGCTACTAGGGTCTTTAGCCAGTGGGCTGTTCTCTCCCCTAAATTCTGTCTATCCGCGGGGACCCCGCACGCCTCCACATAGACAATCCACAGCCTGTCTGCGAACATAGTGGGAGATTCCCCTGGTTGCTGCTTGGTTTCCCCCACCCTCATGAAAGGGCTCCCCAGATTCAAACCCATTGCCTCCAGCACAGCAGTCTGTACTGCCGCCCATGTGTCAGGTTGTCCCCCATTCCCGGAGATCACTGCCCTGCATAGCTGTGCATCTAGGGTCATCAGGAGCATCCTTACTTGCTCCCCCTCGTCGCAGTCATTAATGCTGGCTGCCTGCTCCACCTCCATAAAATGAAGCGACGGATCCCCTTTCGGAGTTAGCCTGGGAACGTGGGCCACCATCCCCCTGAGCGCGGATGCCCCATGAGGAATGATAATGTCGCCCTCAACCAGTCCCCTATTTGCCAGCCCCGCCGGGGGACCATACCTTCTCTGCCTGACAGGGTACATCTGCCCTACCTGGGGTTCCTGCTCCTCCGCCTCCCCGGCGTCCAGCTCTCCTGCCCCGTTGGGTAGCCCCCCTGTCCCCGGGCTAACTACCCATATAGGAGACGCCGCTATCTGGGGATACACCACTGACCCCCCTTGGACCTGCCCCTGACCGGGCGGTCCGAACCCTACCTGCTGACCCGGCCCCATCACCGGCATCCCAGGCAGCGGTCTGTCCCCATCCCATGGGGACCCACATACGATACCAGGCGGACACGCCGCCAGCTGGGGGTACCCTGCCGACCCCCCTTGGACTTGCCCCTGAACGTGCAGTCCGATCCCCCCCTGCCGACCCGGACACAATCCCGGCGCCTCAGGAGGCGGTCTATTCCTCTTGGCCTTTGGGGAATCATCCGCTGCGAGGAGCACCTTGCCCCTTGGGAACCCCCCTGGACCTACCAGGTGTACCTGTCCCCTGACCTTGGACAAGGTCTCCTCCAACTCCATTATCCGTGCCTGGCACAGCCCGTGAGCACAGTCCCCTACTTCCTCGTGAGCCACTCGGTACGCTGCCTGGATGTCCCGGAACTTCCCCTCCAGCTTCCTACACTG
Organism: Scyliorhinus torazame; assembly: GCF_047496885.1. Lineage (NCBI taxonomy): Eukaryota > Metazoa > Chordata > Chondrichthyes > Carcharhiniformes > Scyliorhinidae > Scyliorhinus > Scyliorhinus torazame. The sequence continues at coordinate 384,976,007 of NC_092709.1, forward strand.
CTCCGAGCATAGAGTTCCTGGAGCCTCCATTCCTTTGTCTTACCCTCCACTATCTGCCAGTGGAGATATTCCTTCTCGCACCGGTTAGACTCGCTTTCCTGTCGGCTGCCCTGTTTAATTTCTGCCAATTCCTCCCGCAGTTGTTCCGCTGCGCTAGCGCTGTCCCCTGCGCTGGCCCTCACTTCTCCCAACTCCTGCTCTAATTCTTCGACCCTTCGCTCTATTTTGGCTACCTGCTGGGACAAGCAAACCAGCCAAACTGCCTTCTCCAAGTGCCTTTTGTGTGCCTTACTTTCTGTCCATGCGGCCGCCGCCATTACGGGTCGCTCCGCATTGATTAATTCTGAGACCCAAGGTTTGGTGAGGTTGACCTTTTGCCACAAATACGAGGAGATTCTCTCCTCCATTTTACTTCGTTCCCTCACCCCCTCTGCCAAGTCACATACTCCAAACCACCGGGCTCCTGCCGCGGTCGCCATTGTAGAGGGTTCCATCTCTGCTACTCCACTACTGGGCCGATATCTGGGGTTTGAGTATCTGTGTGTGTCTCTCTCCAGCTGGCACTGAAACTTCAGAGGCCAGGGGATGCCGCACTGGGACACCTCCGCGGGAGAGAGCACTGAATCAAGCCTGCCGTTTATCCCTAACCGGAAGCCTGAGGCTTATATCACACAGATATCCAGACCCCCACCAATGCCCAGGTGATTCTCTCTCTTGCCGGTGGTGCAACACCCACCCGGTTCCTACTTCGCTGGAGTAGCTTTCCCAAGAGAGAGAATAGGACACTGCTGTTTATTACCTAACCAGCAGCCTGTCCTGAGTGAATCGTTCAAGATGACCCTAGATTCTCGAACCCGGAATTAAGGTGAGGAATATCTTAACAATGACTTGGTCAGAGATCGCTGGTGAGAGATTGAAGAATTTAAACGACTCCAATTATCAGCAAATCAAGGTTTATTGCAAAACCCAGGTCAAAATCATCAAACAGAAGAAATTATAATAAAATCTTAAACTCTAACACAAACTAAGTCTATTCAGAAAGTACTATAACGGACACAACGTAAAATCTTATTGTTACACAGTTTTAGCAATGACACAGAACACAAATCAAGTCCCCTTCCCCAAAGCCTCAACCACTATCAAGGTCAAGGGAGTTTCGCAAGCTGCTGCAGGGTACTTACAGTCACAGGCTGCAGGAGGTCAAGTCAAAGGTGGAGAGGTCAAGCCAAGAGACCCTCAATAGAAACACAGCCCCTTTTATATCCGTTTTACCTGGCTTTTTCCTGTGTTCGGCCAGCCCCTTTTGCATTGAATCCATAAGGTTTAAAGTTCCCGCTGGTCCTGCCCCCTTTGAGCCGGTCAGACCTGTCAAGATGGGAGTACCTCCCCTAGGTCCGCCTCCAGTCTGCTTTTTGAGATTACGAGGTTGAGCTCCCTTGTGAAGATTTTCAAAGTCTTCCATCTGCTCTGGAGATCGCTGCTATGTTGATGGGGTGTTGATTGGATACTGCTCTGGTGGAGGCAAAGTCATTTACATCTGCATGGGGCTATGACCATCCCATTGTCCTGCTTGCAGGCAGGCCCCTTACAGCATTACCATGCCCCTTTGTCTTTGTGTTTAATCTTATCTCGTTGTCTGGCTCCTTCTTCCTTGTAGCTCCTGGGGGGGGTTTGTAAATACCTATGCCCCTACTCAGCTCAGCGGACCAAGCCTGCTGGGAAATCTGGTTACGTTCTTTTGGCTGACAAATGTCCAGTTTACAGTCTCTGGGTTTTATTCTTGGGCAGTCCAAAAAGGGCCGAATTGCCCGAAAACCTTACAATGTCCACAAGGTTTCTTCGCCAAAATTCTGGACGTACACTGAGTCTGCCGCAGCCAAGTTGCACAAGGGCGAACATTGGCCAGCGTCAGCCTCGGCGTGGGCCTGGCCCCGGCACATTTCCCCGCCAATGTCTGGGAGGAGTAAACTTAAACATGTTCGCAGGCGACGGTCCATCAACAATTCGGCCGGAGTGACCTCCTTGTTGCGTGTGGCGTCGCTCTGTAAAATGGAACCACGCATCCCATTCTTCATTGCATGCCGCATTCCGCCAATCCATTTGCCGCGGGTGGTATGGGGCAGCGTATATGTGCAGTATCACATTGATGGCCATCAATGTCCCAAACTCCGCACTTGTAAATGCTGTGCCATCATCCCAGCTCAGCACCTCCTTCATCCCGTGCGTGCTGAACGATTGCCACAGTCTGTCTATGGTGACTCGAGCTGTTGTGCTTTGCATTTTGTAAACCCCATCCACTTGGAGTGGGCATCTATGTCGACGAAGAACATCCCTCCCTGTTCCCACAAAATCGGTGTGGAGACAAGGCCAAGGATGACCCGGCCATTCCCATGGATGGAGCGGTGCCGCCCCCAGCAGCCTCTAGTGCTCCTGGTATGGGGTGTAACGCTCGGTCACCTTCTCAATATCCGCCTCAATTCATAGAACATAGAACAGTACAGCACAGAACAGGCCCTTCGGCCCTCGATGTTGTGCCGAGCGTTGTCCCAAACCAAGATCGAGCTATCCCACTCCCTGTCATTCTGGTGTGCTCCATGTGCCTATCCAATAACCGCTTGAAAGTTCCTAAAGTGTCCGACTCCACTATCACAGCAGGCAGTCCATTCCACACCCTGACCACTCTCTGAGTAAAGAACCTATCTCGGACATCCCTCCTATATCTCCCACCCTGAACCTTATAGTTAAGCCCCCTTGTAACAGCTACATCCACCCGAGGAAATAATCTCTGAACGTCCACTCTATCTATCCCCCTCATCATCTTAGAAACCTCTATCAAGTCACCTCTCATCCTCCTCCACTCCAAAGAGAAAAGCCCTAGCTCCCTCAACCTTTCCTCATAAGACCTATCCTGCAAACCAGGTAGCATCCTGGTAAGTCTCCTTTGCACCCTTTCCAATGCTTCCACATCCTTCCTATAGTGAGGTGACCAGAATTGCACACAATACTCCAAATGTGGTCTCACCAGTGTCATGCACAGTTGCAGCATAACCCCGCGGCTCTTAAACTCAAGCCCCCTGTTAATAAACGCTAACACACTATAGGCCTTCTTCACAGCTCTGTCCACTTGAGTGGAAACCTTCAGAGATCTGTGGACATGAACCCCAAGATCTCTCTGTTCCTCCACATTCCTCAGAACCCTGCCGTTGACCCTGTAATCCACATTCAAATTTTTCCTACCAAAATGAATCACCTCACACTTATCAGGGTTAAACTCCATCTGCCATTTTTCGGCCCAGCTCTGCATCCTATCAATGTCTCTTTGCAGCCTACAACAGCCCTCCACCTCATCCACTACTCCACCAATCTTGGTGTCTTCAGCAAATTTACTGGCCCACCCTTCAGCCCCCTCCTCCAAGTCATTGATAAAAATCACAAATAGCAGAGGGCCCAGCACTGATCCCTGTGGTACACCGCTGGTAACTGGTCTCCAGCCTGAAAATTTCCCATCCACCACCACCCTCTGTCTTCTATGTCAGTGTTCTTCAAACTTTTTTTCCGGGGACCCATTTTTACCAACCGGCCAAAATTCGGGACCCAACCCGGCCGACCTTCGCAACCCATGCCGGCCGACCTTCGCGACCCACCATTTTCTCTTACCGTTAATGCGAGAGGTGAGCTTGCTTGGTCCTCACGATCTCACTCCAATCAGGTTCACAGGAAGAGAGGGCTATGAGCATATCGGGTGAAGGATTCAGCCGGTTCCTTTGTGGCGTCTTCACCTTTGTGAGGACGGAAAATCCAACCTCGCACGTGTTGGTCGTTGTGAAGGGCAAGAGCAACAAAATGCTTGTTTTACTCAGCTCCGGATAATCCTCAGAGATCCTCCTCCAGAATGCTGACAGCCTCATTGACTTGTGCCGTGTTTTTAATATGCTGTCACAGCTGAGATGCATAAGCTCAATTTCTTCTTTTGGAGTCAGCTGCAAGTTAAGAACTGAATCTGCGGTCTCAAACTCAAAGGGATTTTTCACCCACCTCCCCTCTCTCAGAATCTTAAACTTCTCCTCTGGAAAGTAGCGACCAAAATTGTCGATCAGAGCAGCCAGATGCAACTCAATAAGGCTTGCCAATCCATTTACAGTTTCCTTACTGATGCTGTTTTCTTCAATGTGTCGTAGCAGTGTGGGAAACATGTAGTAGTTTTGGCTTCGCACTTGCAATTCCCAAACTTTCAATATCTTTTAGTAAGCTTCGATTCCTTCAGTGTGCCGAAAGCAATCATCATCCTTCCCTTGCAATTTGAGGTTCCGTTAATTCAGAATTGAAAAGATGTCTGCAAAGGAAGACATTGCTCGTATCCAAGTTTCATCAGCAAACGAATCAGCCAGAGAGGACAATTTCTCGAGGAGGAAAGCGTGGATTTCGTACCTCAGTTTGTAAACTCTGAGTAGCTCCCGACCCTTTGACAGCCAACGTACTTCTTTGTCCTGTTGTGGACTTTCCTGAACAGCTCACAAAAACACTGCTTTGTCCTGGTGTGGACTCTCCTGAACAGCTCACACCATCACTGCTTTGTCCTGTTTGGACATTCCTGAACAGCTCACACCAGCACTGCTTTCTCCTGTTGTGGACCCTCCTGAACAGCTCACACCAACACTGCTTTGTCCTGTTGTGGACCCTCCTGAACAGCTCACACCAACACTGCTTTGTCCTGGTGTGGAGCCGACTGAACAGCTCACACCAACACTGCTTTGTCCTGGTGTGGACTCTCCTGAACAGCTCACACCAACACTGCTTTGTCCTGGTGTGGACCCTCCTGAACAGCTCACACCAACACTGCTTTGTCCTGGTGTGGAGCCTACTGAACAGCTCACATCAACACTGCTTTGTCCTGTTGTGGACCCCCCTGAACAGCTCACACCAACACTGCTTTGTCCTGGTGTGGAGCCTACTGAACAGCTCACACCAACACTGCTTTGTCCTGGTGTGGACCCCCCTGAACAGCTCACACCAACACTGCTTTGTCCTGGTGTGGAGCCTACTGAACAGCTCACACCAACACTGCTTTGTCCTGGTGTGGAGCCTACTGAACAGCTCACATCAACACTGCTTTGTCCTGGTGTGGACCCCCCTGAACAGCTCACACCAACACTGCTTTTTCCTGGTGTGGACCCTCCTGAACAGCTCACACCAACACTGCTTTGTCCTGGTGTGGACCCCCCTGAACAGCTCACACCAACACTGCTTTTTCCTGGTGTGGACCCTCCTGAACAGCTCACACCAACACTGCTTTGTCCTGGTGTGGACCCTCCTGAACAGCTCACACCAACACTGCTTTGTCCTGGTGTGGACTCTCCTGAACAGCTCACACCAACACTGCTTTGTCCTGGTGTGGACCCCCCTGAACAGCTCACACTAACACTGCTTTGTCCTGCCGTGGACTCTCCTGAACAGCTCACACCAACACTGCTTTGTCCTGGTGTGGACTCTCCTGAACAGCTCACACAAACACTGCTTTGTCCTGTTGTGGACTCTCCTGAACAGCTCACACCAACACTGCTTTGTCCTGGTGTGGACCCTCCTGAACAGCTCACACCAATACTGCTTCGTCCTGGTCTGGACCCTCCTGAACATCTCACATCAACACTGCTTTGTCCTGGTGTGGACCCCCCTGAACAGCTCACACCAACACTGCTTTGTCCTGGTGTGGACCCCCCTGAACAGCTCACACCAACACTGCTTTGTCCTGGTGTGGGTTCTCCTGAACAGCTCACACTAACACTGCTTTGTCCTGGTGTGGACTCCCCTGAACAGCTCACACCAACACTGCTTTGTCCTGTTGTGGATTCGCCTAAACAGCTCACACCATCACTGCTTTGTCCTCTTGTGGATTCTCCTGAACAGCTCACACCAACACTGCTTTGTCCTGGTGTGGACCCCCCTGAACAGCTCACACCAACACTGCTCTGTCCTGGTGTGGACTCTCCTGAACAGCTCACACCAACACTGCTTTGTCCTGGTGTGGACTCTCCTGAACAGCTCTCACCAACACTGCTTTGTCCTGGTGTGGACTCTCCTGAACAGCTCACACCAACACTGCTTTGTCCTGTTGTGGACTCTCCTGAACAGCTCACACCAACACTGCTTTGTCCTGGTGTGGACCCTCCTGAACAGATCACACCACCATTGCTTTGTCCTGGTGTGGACTCTCCTGAACAGCTCACACCAACACTGCTTTGTCCTGTTGTGGACTCTCCTGAACAGCTCACACCAACACTGCTTTGTCCTGGTGTGGACCCTCCTGAACAGATCACACCACCACTGCTTTGTCCTGGTGTGGACCCTCCTGAACAGCTCACACCAACACTGCTTTGTCCTGGTGTGGACCCCCCTGAACAGCTCACACCAACACTGCTTTGTCCTGTTGTGGACACTCCTGAACAGCTCACACCAACACCGCTTTGTCCTGTTGTGGATTCTCCTGAACAGCTCACACCAACACTGCTTTGTCCTGGTGTGGAGCCTACTGAACAGCTCACACCAACACTGCTTTGTCCTGGTGAGGAGCCTACTGAACAGCTCAGACCAACACTGCTTTGCACTGCCATGGACTCTCCTGAACAGCTCACACCAACACTGTTTTATCCTGGTGTGGACTCTCCTGAACAGCTCCCACCAACACTGCTTTGTCCTGGTGTGGACCCTCCTGAACAGCTCTCACCAACACTGCTTTGTCCTGGTGTGGAGCCTACTGAACAGCTCACACCAACACTGCTTTGTCCTGGTGAGGAGCCTACTGAACAGCTCACACCAACACTGCTTTGCACTGCCATGGACTCTCCTGAACAGCTCACACCAACACTGTTTTATCCTGGTGTGGACTCTCCTGAACAGCTCCCACCAACACTGCTTTGTCCTGGTGTGGACCCTCCTGAACAGATCACACCACCACTGCTTTGTCCTGGTGTGAACCCTCCTGAACAGCTCACACCAACACTGCTTTGTCCTGGTGTGGACCCTCCTGAACAGCTCACACCACCACTGCTTTGTCCTGGTGTGGACCCTCCTGAACAGCTCACACCAACACTGCTTTGTCCTGTTGTGGACTCTCCTGAACAGCTCACACCACCACTGCTTTGTCCTGGTGTGGACTCTCCTGAACAGCTCACACCAACACTGCTTTGTCCTGTTGTGGACCCTCCTGAACAGCTCACACCAACACTGCTTTGTCCTGTTGTGGACTCTCCTGAACAGCTCCCACCAACACTGCTTTGTCCTGGTGAGGAGCCTACTGAACAGCTCAGACCAACACTGCTTTGCACTGCCATGGACTCTCCTGAACAGCTCACACCAACACTGTTTTATCCTGGTGTGGACTCTCCTGAACAGCTCCCACCAACACTGCTTTGTCCTGGTGTGGACCCTCCTGAACAGCTCTCACCAACACTGCTTTGTCCTGGTGTGGAGCCTACTGAACAGCTCACACCAACACTGCTTTGTCCTGGTGAGGAGCCTACTGAACAGCTCACACCAACACTGCTTTGCACTGCCATGGACTCTCCTGAACAGCTCACACCAACACTGTTTTATCCTGGTGTGGACTCTCCTGAACAGCTCCCACCAACACTGCTTTGTCCTGGTGTGGACCCTCCTGAACAGATCACACCACCACTGCTTTGTCCTGTTGTGGACTCTCCTGAACAGCTCACACCACCAATGCTTTGTCCTGGTGTGGACCCTCCTGAACAGCTCACACCAACACTGCTTTGTCCTGTTGTGGACTCTCCTGAACAGCTCACACCACCACTGCTTTGTCCTGTTGTGGATTCTCCTGAACAGCTCACACCAACACTGCTTTGTCCTGGTGTGGACCCTCCTGAACAGCTCACACCATCACTGCTTTGTCCTGTTGTGGATTCTCCTGAACAGCTCACACCAACACTGCTTTGTCCTGGTGTGGACCCTCCTGAACAGCTCACACCAACACTGCTTTGTCCTGTTGTGGATTCTCCTGAACAGCTCACACCAACACTTCTTTGTCCTGTTGTGGACCCTCCTGAACAGCTCACACCAACACCGCTTTGTCCTGTTGTGGACTCTCCTGAACACGTCACATCAACACTGCTTTGTCCTGGTGTGGACTCTCCTGAACAGCTTACACCAACACTGCTTTGTCCTGTTGTGGACTCTCCTGAACACCTCACATCAACACTGCTTTGTCCTGGTGTGGACCCTCCTGAACAGCTCACACCAACACTGCTTTGTCCTGTTGTGGACTCTCCTGAACACCTCACATCAACACTGCTTCGTCCTGGTCTGGAACCTCCTGAACATCTCACATCAACACTGCTTTGTCCTGGTGTGGACCCCCCTGAACAGCTCACACCAACACTGCTTTGTCCTGGTGTGGGTTCTCCTGAACAGCTCACACTAACACTGCTTTGTCCTGGTGTGGACTCCCCTGAACAGCTCACACCAACACTGCTTTGTCCTGTTGTGGACTCTCTAGAACAATTCAGACCAACACTGCTTTGTCCTGTTGTGGACTCTCTAGAACAATTCACACCAACACTGCTTTGTCCTGGTGTGGATTCGCCTAAACAGCTCACACCACCACTGCTTTGTCCTCTTGTGGATTCTCCTGAACAGCTCCCACCAACACTGCTTTGTCCTGGTGTGGGTTCTCCTGAACAGCTCACACCACCACTGCTTTGTCCTGCCGTGGACGCTCCTGAACAGCTCACACCAACACTGCTTTGTCCTGTTGTGGACTCTCTAGAACAATTCACACCAACACTGCTTTGTCCTGGTGTGGATTCGCCTAAACAGCTCACACCACCACTGCTTTGTCCTCTTGTGGATTCTCCTGAACAGCTCCCACCAACACTGCTTTGTCCTGGTGTGGGTTCTCCTGAACAGCTCACACCACCACTGCTTTGTCCTGCCGTGGACGCTCCTGAACAGCTCACACCAACACTGCTTTGTCCTGTTGTGGACTCTCTAGAACAATTCACACCAACACTGCTTTGTCCTGGTGTGGACTCTCCTGAACAGCTCACATCAACACTGCTTTGTCCTGGTGTGGAGCCTGCTGAACAGCTCACACCAACACTGCTTTGTCCTGGTGAGCAGCCTACTGAACAGCTCACACCAACACTGCTTTGTCCTGGTGAGCAGCCTACTGAACAGCTCACACCAACACTGCTTTGTCCTGGTATGGACCAACCTGAACAGCTCACACCAACACTGCTTTGTCCTGTTGTGGACTCTCCTGAACAGCTCACACCAACACTGCTTTGCACTGCCATGGACTCTCCTGAACAGCTCCCACCAACACTGCTTTGTCCTGGTGTGGACTCTCCTGAACAGCTCCCACCAACACTGCTTTGTCCTGTTGTGGACTCTCCTGAACAGCTCACACCACCACTGCTTTGTCCTGGTGTGGACCCTCCTGTACAGCTCACACCAACACTGCTTTGTCCTGGTGAGCAGCCTACTGAACAGCTCACACAAACACTGCTTTGTCCTGTTGTGGACTCTCCTGAACAGCTCACACCAACACTGCTTTGTCCTGGTGTGGATTCTCCTGAACAGCTCACACCACCACTGCTTTGTCCTGTTGTGGACTCTCTAGAACAGCTCACACCAACACTGCTTTGTCCTGTTGTGGACCCTCCTGAACAGCTCACACCAACACTGCTTTGTCCTGTTGTGGACCCTCCTGAGCAGCTCACACCAACACTGCTTTGTCCTGTTGTGGACCCTCCTGAGCAGCTCACACCAACACTGCTTTGTCCTGGTGTGGACTCTCCTGAACAGCTCACACCAACACTGCTTTGTCCTGCCGTAGACTCTACTGAACAGCTCACACCAACCCTGCTTTGTCCTGGTGTGGACTCTCCTGAACAGCTCACACCAACACTGCTTTGTCCTGATGTGGAGCCTCCTGAACAGCTCCCACCAACACTGCTTTGTCCTGTTGTGGACCCTCCTGAACAGCTCACACCAACACTGCTTTGTCCTGTTGTGGATTCTCCTGAACAGCTCACACCAACACTGCTTTGTCCTGTTGTGGACCCTGCTGAACAGCTCACACCAACACTGCTTTGTCCTGCCGTAGACTCTCCTGAACAGCTCACACCAACACTGCTTTGTCCTGCCGTAGACTCTACTGAACAGCTCACACCAACCCTGCTTTGTCCTGGTGTGGACTCTCCTGAACAGCTCCCACCAACACTGCTTTGTCCTGGTGTGGACTCTCCTGAACAGCTCCCACCAACACTGCTTTGTCCTGCCGTGGACTCTCCTGAACAGCTCACGCCAACACTGCTTTGTCCTGGTGTGGACTCTCCTGAAGAGCTCCCACCAACACTGCTTTGTCCTGGTGTGGACTCTCCTGAAGAGCTCCCACCAACACTGCTTTGTCCTGGTGTGGACTCTCCTGAACAGCTCACACCAACACTGCTTTGTCCTGGTGTGGACTCTCCTGAACAGCTCACACCAACACTGCTTTGTCCTGGTGTGGATTCTCCTGAACAGCTCACACCAACACTGCTTTGTCCTGTTGTGGACTCTCCTGAACAGCTCCCACCAACACTGCTTTGTCCTGTTGTGGACCCTCCTGAACAGCTCACACCAGCACTGCTTTGTCCTGTTGTGGACCCTCCTGAACAGCTCACACCAACACTGCTTTGTCCTGTTGTGGACTCTCCTGAACAGCTCCCACCAACACTACTTTGTCCTGGTGTGGACCCTCCTGAACAGATCACATCAACACTTCTTTGTCCTGGTGTGGACCCTTCTGAACAGCTCACACCACCACTGCTTTGTCCTGGTGTTGGTTCTCCTGAAGAGCTCAAACCAGCATTGCTTTGTCCTGGTGTGGACACTCCTGAACAGCTCACACCAACTCTGCTTTGTCCTGTTGTGGACTCTCCTGAACAGCTCACACCAACTCTGCTTTGTCCTGTTGTGGACTCTCCTGAACAGCTCACACCACACTGCTTTGTCCTGGTGTGGACCCCCCTGAACAGCTCACACAAACACTGCTTTGTCCTGGTGTGGACTCTCCTGAACAGCTCCCACCAACACTACTTTGTCCTGGCGTGGACCCTCCTGAACAGCTCACACCAACACTGCTTTGTCCTGTTGTGGACCCTCCTGAACAGCTCACACCAACACTGCTTTGTCCTGGTGTGGACCCTTCTGAACAGCTCACACCAACACTGCTTTGTCCTGGTGTTGGTTCTCCTGAAGAGCTCACACCAGCACTGCTTTGTCCTGGTGTGGACACTCCTGAACAGCTCACACCAACTCTGCTTTGTCCTGTTGTGGACCCTTCTGAACAGCTCACACCAACACTGCTTTGTCCTGTTGTGGACACTCCTGAACAGCTCACACCAACTCTGCTTTGTCCTGTTGTGGACCCTTCTGAACAGCTCACACCAACACTGCTTTGTCCTGGTGTGGACCCCCCTGAACAGCTCACACCAACACTGCTTTGTCCTGTTGTGGACACTCCTGAACAGCTCACACCAACTCTGCTTTGTCCTGTTGTGGACCCTCCTGAACAGCTCACACCAACACTGCTTTGTCCTGTTGTGGACACTCCTGAACAGCTCACAACAACACTACTTTGTCCTGGTGTGGACCCTCCTGAACAGATCACATCAACACTTCTTTGTCCTGGTGTGGACCCTTCTGAACAGCTCACACCACCACTGCTTTGTCCTGGTGTTGGTTCTCCTGAAGAGCTCACACCAGCACTGCTTTGTCCTGTTGTGAATTCTCCTGAACAGCTCACACCAACACTGCTTTGTACTGTTGTAGACTCTCTTGATCAGCTCACACCAACATTGCTTTGTCCTGTTGTGGACTCTCCTGAACACCTCACATCAACACTGCTTTGTCCTGGTGTGGACCCTCCTGTACAGCTCACACCAACACTGCTTTGTCCTGGTGTGGACCCTCCTGAACAGCTCTCACCAACACTGCTTTGTCCAGGTGTGGACCCCCCTGAACAGCTCACACCAACACTGCTTTGTCCTGTTGTGGATTCTCCTGAACAGCTCACACTAACACTGCTTTGTCCTGGTGTGGACTCTCCTGAACAGCTCACACCAACACTGCTTTGTCCTGGTGTGGACCCCCCTGAACAGCTCACACCAGCACTGCTTTGTCCTGTTGTGGATTCTCCTGAACAGCTCACACTAACACTGCTTTGTCCTGGTGTGGACCCTCCTGAACAGCTCACACCACCATTGCTTTGTCCTGGTCTGGACTCTCCTGTACAGCTCACACCAACACTGCTTTGTCCTGGTGTGGATTCTCCTGAACAGCTCACACCAACACTGCTTTGTCCTGGTGTGGACCCCCCTGAACAGCTCACACCAACACTGCTTTGTTCTGTTGTGGATTCTCCTGAACAGCTCACACCACCATTGCTTTGTCCTCTTGTGGAGTCTCCTGAACAGCTCACACCAACACTGCTTTGTCCTGTTGTGGATTCTCCTGAAATGCTCACACCAAAAATACTTTGTCCTGGTGTGGACTCTCCTGAACAGCTCACACCAACACTGCTTTGTCCTGTTGTGGATTCTCCTGAACAGCTCACATCACCACTGCTTTGTCCTGGTGTGGACCTTCCTGAACAGCTCACACCAACACTGCTTTGTCCTGGTGTGGGTTCTCCTGAACAGCTCACACCAACACTGCTTTGTCCTGTTGTGGATTCTCCTGAACAACTCACACCAACACTGCTTTGTCCTGGTGTGGACTCTCCTGAACAGCTCCCACCAACACTGCTTTGTCCTGGTGTGGACTCTCCTGAACAGCTCCCACCAACACTGCTTTGTCCTGGTGTGGACTCTCCTGAACAGCTCCCACCAACACTGCTTTGTCCTGTTGCGGACTCTCCTGAACAGCTCACACCAACACTGCTTTGTCCTGCCGTGGACTCTCCTGAACAGCTCACGCCAACACTGCTTTGTCCTGGTGTGGACTCTCCTGAAGAGCTCCCACCAACACTGCTTTGTCCTGTTGTGGACTCTCCTGAACAGCTCACACCAACACTGCTTTGTCCTGTTGTGGACTCTCCTGAACAGCTCCCACCAACACTGCTTTGTCCTGCCGTGGACTCTCCTGAAGAGCTCCCACCAACACTGCTTTGTCCTGGTGTGGACTCTCCTGAACAGCTCACACCAACACTGCTTTGTCCTGGTGTGGACCCTCCTGAACAGCTCACACCAACACTGCTTTGTCCTGTTGTGGACTCTCCTGAACAGCTCCCACCAACACTGCTTTGTCCTGTTGTGGACCCTCCTGAACAGCTCACACCAGCACTGCTTTGTCCTGTTGTGGACCCTCCTGAACAGCTCACACCAACACTGCTTTGTCCTGTTGTGGACTCTCCTGAACAGCTCCCACCAACACTACTTTGTCCTGGTGTGGACCCTCCTGAACAGATCACATCAACACTTCTTTGTCCTGGTGTGGACTCTCCTGAACAGCTCACACCAACTCTGCTTTGTCCTGTTGTGGACTCTCCTGAACAGCTCACACCAACTCTGCTTTGTCCTGTTGTGGACTCTCCTGAACAGCTCACACCACACTGCTTTGTCCTGGTGTGGACCCCCCTGAACAGCTCACACAAACACTGCTTTGTCCTGGTGTGGACTCTCCTGAACAGCTCCCACCAACACTACTTTGTCCTGGCGTGGACCCTCCTGAACAGCTCACACCAACACTGCTTTGTCCTGTTGTGGACCCTCCTGAACAGCTCACACCAACACTGCTTTGTCCTGGTGTGGACCCTTCTGAACAGCTCACACCAACACTGCTTTGTCCTGGTGTTGGTTCTCCTGAAGAGCTCACACCAGCACTGCTTTGTCCTGGTGTGGACACTCCTGAACAGCTCACACCAACTCTGCTTTGTCCTGTTGTGGACCCTTCTGAAGAGCTCACACCAACACTGCTTTGTCCTGTTGTGGACACTCCTGAACAGCTCACACCAACTCTGCTTTGTCCTGTTGTGGACCCTTCTGAACAGCTCACACCAACACTGCTTTGTCCTGGTGTGGACCCCCCTGAACAGCTCACACCAACTCTGCTTTGTCCTGTTGTGGACACTCCTGAACAGCTCACACCAACTCTGCTTTGTCCTGTTGTGGACACTCCTGAACAGCTCACACCAACTCTGCTTTGTCCTGTTGTGGACCCTCCTGAACAGCTCACACCAACACTGCTTTGTCCTGTTGTGGACACTCCTGAACAGCTCACAACAACACTACTTTGTCCTGGTGTGGACCCTCCTGAACAGATCACATCAACACTTCTTTGTCCTGGTGTGGACCCTTCTGAACAGCTCACACCAACACTGCTTTGTCCTGGTGTTGGTTCTCCTGAAGAGCTCACACCAGCACTGCTTTGTCCTGTTGTGAATTCTCCTGAACAGCTCACACCAACACTGCTTTGTACTGTTGTAGACTCTCTTGATCAGCTCACACCAACATTGCTTTGTCCTGTTGTGGACTCTCCTGAACACCTCACATCAACACTGCTTTGTCCTGGTGTGGACCCTCCTGTACAGCTCACACCAACACTGCTTTGTCCTGGTGTGGACCCTCCTGAACAGCTCTCACCAACACTGCTTTGTCCAGGTGTGGACCCCCCTGAACAGCTCACACCAACACTGCTTTGTCCTGTTGTGGATTCTCCTGAACAGCTCACACTAACACTGCTTTGTCCTGGTGTGGACTCTCCTGAACAGCTCACACCAACACTGCTTTGTCCTGGTGTGGACCCCCCTGAACAGCTCACACCAGCACTGCTTTGTCCTGTTGTGGATTCTCCTGAACAGCTCACACTAACACTGCTTTGTCCTGGTGTGGACCCTCCTGAACAGCTCACACCACCATTGCTTTGTCCTGGTCTGGACTCTCCTGTACAGCTCACACCAACACTGCTTTGTCCTGGTGTGGACCCCCTGAACACCTCACATCAACACTGCTTTGTCCTGGTGTGGATTCTCCTGAACAGCTCACACCAACACTGCTTTGTCCTGGTGTGGACCCCCTGAACACCTCACATCAACACTGCTTTGTCCTGGTGTGGATTCTCCTGAACAGCTCACACCAACACTGCTTTGTCCTGGTGTGGACCCCCCTGAACAGCTCACACCAACACTGCTTTGTTCTGTTGTGGATTCTCCTGAACAGCTCACACCACCATTGCTTTGTCCTCTTGTGGAGTCTCCTGAACAGCTCACACCAACACTGCTTTGTCCTGGTGTGGACCCCCTGAACACCTCACATCAACACTGCTTTGTCCTGGTGTGGATTCTCCTGAACAGCTCACACCAACACTGCTTTGTCCTGGTGTGGACCCCCCTGAACAGCTCACACCAACACTGCTTTGTTCTGTTGTGGATTCTCCTGAACAGCTCACACCACCATTGCTTTGTCCTCTTGTGGACTCTCCTGAACAGCTCACACCAACACTGCTTTGTCCTGTTGTGGATTCTCCTGAACAGCTCACATCACCACTGCTTTGTCCTGGTGTGGACCTTCCTGAACAGCTCACACCAACACTGCTTTGTCCTGGTGTGGGTTCTCCTGAACAGCTCACACCAACACTGCTTTGTCCTGTTGTGGATTCTCCTGAACAACTCACACCAACACTGCTTTGTCCTGTTGTGCACTCTCCTGAACATCTCACACCAACACTGCTTTGTCCTGGTGTGGACCCCCCTGAACAGCTCACACCAACACTGCTTTGTCCTGGTGTGGACCCCCCTGAACAGCTCACACCAACACTGCTTTGTCCTGGTGTGGGTTCTCCTGAACAGCTCACACCACCACTGCTTTGTCCTGTTGTGGATTCTCCTGAACAGCTCACACCAACACTGCTTTTCTCCCGTTGTGGACCCTTCTGAACAGCTCACACCAACACTGCTTTGTCCTGGTGTGGACCCTCTGAACAGCTCACACCAACACTGCTTTGTCCTGGTGTGGGTTCTCCTGAACAGCTCACACCACCACTGCTTTGTCCTGTTGTGGATTCTCCTGAACAGCTCACACCAATACTGCTTTGTCCTGGTGTGGACCCTCCTGAACAGCTCACACAAACACTGCTTTGTCCTGGTGTGGGTTCTCCTGAACAGCTCACACCACCACTGCTTTGTCCTGTTGTGGACTCTCCTGAACAGCTCCCACCAACACTGCTTTGTCCTGGTGTGGACCCTCCTGAACAGCTCACACCAACACTGCTTTGTCCTGATGTGGAGCCTCCTGAACAGCTCACACCAACACTGCTTTGTCCTGTTGTGGACTCTCCTAGACAGCTCACACCAACACTGCTTTGTCCTGATGTGGAGCCTCCTGAACAGCTCACACCAACACTGCTTTGTCCTGTTGTGGACTCTCCTGGACAGCTCACACCAACACTGCTTTTTCCTGGTGTGGATTCTCCTGAACAGCTCACACCAAAACTGCTTTGTCCTGTTGTGGACTCTCCTGAACAGCTCACACCAACACTGCTTTGTCCTGTTGTGGACACTCCTGAACAGCTCACACCACCACTGCTTTGTCCTGCCGTGGACTCTCCTGAACAGCTCACACCAACACTGCTTTGTCCTGTTGTGGACCCTCCTGAACAGCTCCCACCAACACTGCTTTGTCCTGGTGTGGACTCTCCCGGAGCTCACACCAACACTGCTTTATCCTGTTGTGGACCCTCCTGAACAGCTCACACCAACACTGCTTTGTCCTGGTGTGGATTCTCCTGAACAGCTCACACCACCACTGCTTTGTCCTGGTGTGACTCTCCTGAACAGCTCACACCAACACTGCTTTGTCCCACTCTGGAATCTCCAGCGCCCCCTACTCTTACTCCCTGTACACACACGACTGCGTGGCAAAACTTGGTTCCAACTCCATCTACAAGTTTGCTGACGATACGACCATAGTGGGCCGGATCTCGAATAACGATGAGCCCGAATACAGGAGGGAGATAGAGAACCTAGTGGAGTGGTGTAGCGACAACAATCTCTCCCTCAATACCAGCAAATCTAAAGAGCTGGTCATTGACTTCAGGAAGCAAAGTACTGTACACACCCTGTCAGCAACAACGGGGCCGAGGTGGAGATGGTTAGCAGTTTCAAATTCCTCGGGGTGCACATCTCCAAAAATCTGTCCTGGCCCACCCACGTCGACGCTACCACCAAGAAAGCACAACAGCACCTATACTTCCTCAGGAAACTAAGGAGACTCGGCATGTCCACTTAACTCTTACAAACTTTTGCAGATGCACCATAGAAATCATCCTATCGGGCTGCATCTTAGCCTGGTATGGCAACTGCTCGGCCCAGGACCGCAAGAAACTTCAGAGAGTCGTGAACACCGACCAGTCCATCACACGGACCTGCCTCCAATCCATTGACTCCGTGTACACCTCCCGCTGCCTGGGGAAAACGGACAGCATAATCAAAGACCCCTCCCACCCGGCTGACTCACTCTTCCAACTTCTTCCATCGGGCAGGAGATACAGAAGTCTGAGAACACGCACGAACAGACTCAAAAACAGCTTCTTCCCCACTGTTACCAGACTCCTAAATGACCCTCTTATGGACTGATTTCATTAACACTACACCCTGTATGCTTCATCCGATGCCAGTGCTTATGTAGTTATATTGTATATGTTGTGTCGCCCTATTATGTATTTTCTTTTATTCCCTTTTCTTCTCATGTACTTAATGATCTGTTGAGCTGCTCGCAGAAAAATACTTTTCAGTGTATCTCGGTACACGTGACAATAAACAAATCCAATCCAATCCAATCCTGAGCCACTCTCTCCAGCAGGTTTAGTTGTGAGATCCGGGCCTGTTTGTGTCTCTGGTCCTCTCTTCCTTATAACAAAACAATCCTGTTTAAATTTTACTGTCCTGCTGCTAACAAAATGGAGGAATCGCAATCGCGGCCAAAACACGTGACGTCGACGTTCTGGCGGGGGGGGAGGATGGGGGGGGGGGGCGTGACCTGCCCTCTGCCTCCCTTTAGGCGGGAAGATTAGGTAAAAAAATCTTCTGTGTCTCTGCAGCAGCCGGCTTTTAATAACGGCGGCTGCAAGCGGCCTTCAAAATTATATAGCTTTGCGCATCGCTGATCGGGCACGCATGCGTCTGGGATGGCCACTTCCAGAATGCAAAATGGATGTTTGCAAAGATTGCTGAGAAAACGAGCAGACAGAGACTGTACGTGTAACGGGACCGCAGCTCCCAGACGAGACTGAAACTGTAGGTCTATTAACATATTGATGGCCCATCTCCAGGAACAAAGGGAGATACTAAAGTAACCGATCTGGCCCCAGACCTCACGGTGCCAGTTCCCCAAACCGAAAGCACAAACAAAGCCAGGCCAGCGGCTACTTAGGACCCGCCCAGCCATCAGGGCACCCGCCCCTTTATTGGTCAGGATCAATACGAGTGATCATGATACGACCCAATTGATTGGGGCCAAGTTCAAGGCCGGCCCAACAGCGCGCGAAGCCCCTTCTGGTATAAGAGGAAGGCCCCAAGAGAGAATCGCTCTCTTGGACTCGGCTCTCACAGCGGAGAGACCCGTCCACCAGCTACACCAGAGGCAAGGAAGTCCAAGGTCAACGCTCGCTACCAGACGGACGACCTTAGCTGTTCTCCTTCACCACTTCGACCCCAGCAGCCTCAGAACCGAACAATGGCCATTGTTCCTCTGACTGAGTGGGCACCCGAAGCTAAGTATAGGCTTTAGCAGTAGAGATAGTTTAGTCTGTAGTACTTCGTGCATGAGTAGATATTGCTGTGTATGTAAATAAATAGTATTGACTTTGAACTAACTAACTGGTGTATCGGCTCTTTGATCAGTATTCGGGTTTGAGCCTTGGGCCAACCTCCCGTACCAGCCTTCCCGAACAGGCGCCGGAATGTGACGACTAGGGGCTTTTCACAGTAACTTCATTTGAAGCTTACTTGTGACAAGCGATTTTCATTTCATTTTTTTCATTGAGGCGGAATCGAAAGGTACCTGGCGACTCTAAAGCAAACGTAATTAGGATTAAGGAAGGCGACCATATTGACCGCCATATTTAGATGGAGCTGCTAGGGGTTAATCCATAATCGTCGGGCGGTGGGTCTGGGTCAGGGGCTTTAATGTACGTTATCTCGAAGGGGTCGCTGGAATCATGTTCGGTACCGCTGGGAGTGGGGCCTGGTGCAGGGGTGTAATCGTAGCGTGGTGTGCTGGGGCTGTCGCTATCGCTGTCGCTGCTGGTTGAAGGAAGGGGGAAGCGGGGTCGTGCCTCTGGGGGTGGAGTCGAAGTCGTGTCTGAGGACCGGCTGGACAGGTTGGGGAAGGGTAGGAATACGTCGTTCGTGGGTGGGGCATGCTCATCTGCTGCTGGAACAAGATGTGGTGTGAATGGCTGTTCTGCGAGCCATAAGCCTTACGCTGGTTTACGTGGAACCACGCAGACTTGCCATCCGGGGAGGTGATCTGACACACAGAGGGGCTGACTTTATCAGAGATGGAGTACGGTCCGGAAAGTTTTGGGGCAAGGAATGAACTGGGGTTGTAGAGGAAAAGCATCACTTGCTGTCCTACTACAAACTCGGTGGCGAGTACCGTTTTATCAAAGCAAGCTTTGCTTCGTTTCTTGCAGGTTCCAAGCCTGACGGCTGCTGCAAGCTGGGCGGCCTTCACATTCTCGATAACCTGTTGTACTGCTTTCTCATACGTGAGGGCGGTGACTGTGGGGCTGGGCAAATCCAGTCCTAATAAACATTCTGTCCCTTTCATGGGGCGTCCGATCATGAGGGTGTGGGGGTGTATCCTGTGGACGTGTTTCGAACATTAATGCAAATTGGAGGACTGTGTCCCAGGTGCTGTTGCACCATTTTTCTGAGGGTCGCTTTTAAAGTTCTGTCCACTCTTTCTACAATGCCGCTTGATTGGGAGTGGTATGCAACATGGAACTTTTGTTTTATGCCGAAAATTGTAAGGACGTTTTTCAACACTCGTCCTGTAAAATGGGAGCCTTGATCGGATTCTATGCTGCGTGGGAGTCCCCAGCTTGTAAAGATGTGCTGCGTGAGGATTTTAGCTGTTGTTTTGGCCGTATTCGTTCTGGATGGAACGGCTTCCACCCATTCTGTGAAGGTGTCGATGAACCCCAACACATACTTAAAACCGTTTCTGCAGGGGGGTAGGGGTCCTATATAATCTATTTGCAAATTCGTCCAGGGGCCTTTAATGGGACGGGTGTGACTAAGCTGAGCTTGTCTTGCATATCTGTCCGGATTGTTCTGGGCACAGATTAAGCAATTCTCGATGTAATGTGTGACATTGGATTTTTCATCAGGCCAGCAGCAGAGGGGTCTGAGGTGGGCTAGGGTGGGCTCAATGCCTTGGTGTCCATGATTGTCATGAAACTGACAAATAATTGATTCCGGTCCTGGCTGGGGACGACATAAATGCCGTCTTTGAGAATCACACCGTCATGTGTGGTTAACGCGTGTTTAAACTTATCATAAGGGACTGGGAAGTTGCCTTTTAAAACTTCCCTGAGCTTCTCATCTTCTTTTTGAGCCTTTGCCAAATCTTGAATGTTGGTCTGTGAGACCTGAACCGTGTGTACTGGGGCGCTTTCGGGGGGTTCCAAAAGTGACCATGTCTGGAAACTGCCTTCGCTAGGGCGTCTGCTTTAACATTACCGGGCGGGGGGGAGAAGAACGATGATGACTACGAACTTTGATGATCCCATATTTCCTACCTTTGGCCGTTTTCAGAATATGTTGCAGTAATGGGGCTGAGGGTAGGGGTTTTCCGTCTGCGGAAACAGATCCTCTAGTTTCCCACAGGGGTAGGAACTCGGTTAAACTGTTGCAGACATATAGGCTGTCAGAATATATGTCGGCTGGGGTCGGAAACGAGTCGGGGTGGTCTACAATGTACGCTATGGCTGCCAGTTCTGCTGCCTGTGAGCCTAAATGTCCTGGCAATTTTAACAAAATCTCTTCTAGGGCACGTCCCTGTGCGTCCTCTACATAAATACCGCAACCGGTAACTCTTTTCCCATTTAGAACTGTGGAGGAGCCATGACTTGGGGGGGATAAGGTGGAGACGTAGGCTGCAAGTGTTGGGCACACTGGATAAGTGGGGCTTGTTCAAGGATCAGCTACTGCGTGTTCTTGATAAGTATGTACCGGTCAGACAGGGAGGAAGGCATTGAGCGAGGTTCCGGGGTTTAGGTGTTTTAGTAAGCTCAGAGAAGGAGGCAAAAGAGGGGGAGGTGTGGCGCTGCTAGTCAAGAGCAGTTTTACGGTGGCGGAGAGGATGCTCGATGGGGACTCTTCTTCCGAGGTAGTATGGGCTGAAGTTAGAAACAGGAAAGGAGAGGTCACCCTGTTGGGAGTTTTTTATAGGCCTCCTAATAGTTCTAGGGATGTAGAGGAAAGGATGGCGAAGATGATTCTGGATATGAGCGAAAGTAACAGGGTAGTTATTATGGGAGACTTTAACTTTCCAAATATTGACTGGAAAAGATATAGTTTGAGTACAATAGATGGGTCGTTTTTTGTACAGTGTGTGCAGGAGGGTTTCCTGAAACAATATGTTGACAGGCCAACAAGAGGCGAGGCCACGTTGGATTTGGTTTTGGGTAATGAACCAGGCCAGGTGTTGGATTTGGAGGTAGGAGAGCACTTTGGGGACAGTGACCACAATTCGGTGACGTTTACGTTAATGATGGAAAGGGATAAGTATACACCGCAGGGCAAGAGTTATAGCTGGGGGAAGGGCAATTATGATGCCATTAGACGTGACTTGGGGGGGATAAGGTGGAGAAGTAGGCTGCAAGTGTTGGGCACACTGGATAAGTGGGGCTTGTTCAAGGATCAGCTACTGCGTGTTCTTGATAAGTATGTACCGGTCAGACAGGGAGGAAGGCGTCGAGCGAGGGAACCGTGGTTTACCAAGGAAGTGGAATCTCTTGTTAAGAGGAAGAAGGAGGCCTATGTGAAGATGAAGTGTGAAGTTTCGGTTGGGGCGATGGATAGTTACAAGGTAGCGAGGAAGGATCTAAAGAGAGAGCTAAGATGAGCAAGGAGGGGACATGAGAAGTATTTGGCAGGAAGGATCAAGGAAAACCCAAAAGCTTTCTATAGGTATGTCAGGAATAAGCGAATGACTAGGGAAAGAGTAGGACCAGTCAAGGACAGGGATGGGAAATTGTGTGTGGAGTCTGAAGAGATAGGCAAGATACTAAATGAATATTTTTCGTCAGTATTCACTCAGGAAAAAGATAATGTTGTGGAGGAGAATGCTGAGCCCCAGGCTAATAGAATAGATGGCATTGAGGTACGTAGGGAAGAGGTGTTGGCAATTCTGGACAGGCTGAAAATAGATAAGTCCCCGGGACCTGATGGGGTTTATCCTAGGATTCTCTGGGAGGCCAGGGAAGAGATTGCTGGACCTTTGGCTTTGATTTTTATGTCATCATTGGCTACAGGAATAGTGCCAGAGGACTGGAGGACAGCAAATGTGGTCCCTTTGTTCAAAAAGGGGAGCAGAGACAACCCCGGCAACTATAGACCAGTGAGCCTCACGTCTGTAGTGGGTAAAGTCTTGGAGGGGATTATAAGAGACAAGATTTATAATCATCTAGATAGGAATAATATGATCAGGGATAGTCAGCATGGCTTTGTGAAGGGTAGGTCATGCCTCACAAACCTTATTGAGTTCTTTGAGAAGGTGATTGAACAGGTAGACGAGGGTAGAGCAGTTGATGTGGTGTATATGGATTTCAGCAAAGCGTTTGATAAGGTTCCCCACGGCAGGATAT
Organism: Scyliorhinus torazame; assembly: GCF_047496885.1. Classification (NCBI taxonomy): domain Eukaryota; kingdom Metazoa; phylum Chordata; class Chondrichthyes; order Carcharhiniformes; family Scyliorhinidae; genus Scyliorhinus; species Scyliorhinus torazame. The sequence continues at coordinate 384,998,876 of NC_092709.1, forward strand.
TGCAAAAAATACGGAAGCTGGGGATTGAGGGTGATTTAGAGATGTGGATCAGAAATTGGCTAGCTGAAAGAAGACAGAGGGTGGTGGTTGATGGGAAATGTTCAGAATGGAGTACAGTCACAAGTGGAGTACCACAAGGATCTGTTCTGGTGCCGTTGCTGTTTGTCATTTTTATCAATGACCTAGAGGAAGGCGCAGAAGGGTGGGTGAGTAAATTTGCAGACGATACTAAAGTCGGTGGTGTTGTCGATAGTGTGGAAGGATGTAGCAGGTTACAGAGGGATATAGATAAGCTGCAGAGCTGGGCTGAGAGGTGGCAAATGGAGTTTAATGTAGAGAAGTGTGAGGTGATTCACTTTGGAAGGAATAACAGGAATTCGGAATATTTGGCTAATGGTAAAGTTCTTGAAAGTGTGGATGAGCAGAGGGATCTAGGTGTCCATGTACATAGATCCCTGAAAGTTGCCACCCAGGTTGATAGGGTTGTGAAGACGGCCTATGGAGTGTTGGCCTTTATTGGTAGAGGGATTGAGTTCCGGAGTCGGGAGGTCATGTTGCAGCTGTACAGAACTCTGGTACGGCCGCATTTGGAGTATTGCGTACAGTTCTGGTCACCGCATTATAGGAAGGACGTGGAGGCTTTGGAGCGGGTGCAGAGGAGATTTACCAGGATGTTGCCTGGTATGGAGGGAAAATCTTATGAGGAAAGGCTGATGGACTTGAGGTTGTTTTCGTTGGAGAGAAGAAGGTTAAGAGGAGACTTAATAGAGGCATACAAAATGATCAGGGGGTTGGATAGGGTGGACAGTGAGAGCCTTCTCCCGCGGATGGATATGGCTGGCACGAGGGGACATAACTTTAAACTGAGGGGTAATAGATATAGGACAGAGGTCAGAGGTAGGTTCTTTACGCAAAGAGTAGTGAGGCCGTGGAATGCCCTACCTGCTACAGTAGTGAACTCGCCAACATTGAGGGCATTTAAAAGTTTATTGGATAAACATATGGATGATAATGGCATAGTGTAGGTTAGATGGCTTTTGTTTCGATGCAACATCGTGGGCCGAAGGGCCTGTACTGCGCTGTATTGTTCTATGTTCTATGTTCTATGTTCTATCCCCATAGATTCTAAGTGGTGTGCCTGTGTCTGTGGGCTGGTGTCTCTGGGGTATAGTACCTGCTTTCGGGGGAGCTGACTTCGGTACAAAGGGTCCTGTATTAGGCTTAGTGGAGATGATTTCACACTCATGTGGGGTGCCTGCATAGTGTAAATTATCGGCTAGGAAAGTGTGGGTCTTGGTTCTCCTAACTGTGATGTCCCGTCTCTGTGACAGAAGGGTCCAACGGGCTGCGCGGATTTGGCTGACTGTGCCATCTTTAAGTCTACTACCATCAAGTAGTATCTGTGTTGGTGTGTGTTCAGTGAAGATAGTGATGGGGTTGAGTCCTGTAATGTAGGCAAAGTATTGGACTGCCCAAAAAACTGTGATCAGGTGCCTTTCGCAGGCAGAAAGTCCTTGCTCGACTGGATCTAATACGCGTGAGGCGTATGCCACGGGGCCTAAGTGATCATGTCGTTCTTGGAGGAGCACGGTCGAAAGGGTTCGGTCGGTAGTTGCAACCTCAATTGCGTACGGGGAGAGTGGATCTGGGACCTTTAATGCGGGGTGTACTGAAGGCTCTTTTTAAAGCATCCACGGCATCCGTGTGCTGTGGAAGCCATTCCCAAGGTGCCTGCTTCTTCAGAAGTTCGGATAGGGGCGCTGCTTTTGTGGCAAAACCGTCGATATGGTTTCTGCAGTAGCCAACCAGTCCTAGAAACGACCAGAGGGCTGTGACGTTATGGGGCAGGGGTAATTTGACAATCGAGTCGATCCTTTTCTGCTCGATCTCGCGTTTGCCATGCGTGATTACTGTACCCAAGTAAATCACTTTTTCCTGTAAAATCTGGGCCTTCTTGGGGTTGACTTTCCATCCAATTTGTTTTAGGAGTCCTAAAAGTTCGGCGAGAAGCGAAATGTTCTCTCCCTTTGTGTCTGTCTGTAGTAGCACATCATCTATATGTTGGACCAGACAATCGGGTCGGGAAAAGTTTGCTAATCCATTTGCCAGCTGTCGGTGGAAAATGGAGGGGGAGTTGTGGAAGCCTTGTGGAAGGCACATCGATGTATATTGCTGTCCCTGGAAGGTGAAAGCAAATTTATATTGGCACGCTTTATCCAATGGAATGGACCAAAAGCCGTTGCTAATGTCCAACACCAAATTTTTTTTGACTGTAGTCCCTGTTTGAGCATGGTCTCGGGACTCGTGGCTATGGTGGGGGCTGCTACTGGGGTTATTTTGTTCAGTTCCCGGTAATCAATGGTCAGTCGCCATGATCCATCGAGTTTCCTGACGGGCCAAATTGGGGCATTGTTCGTGAAGGCTACTGATCGGAGTACGCCTTGATCAAGCAATCTCTGTATAACTTTTGAGATTTCTCCCTCTGCTTCTTGGGGAAATCCGTACTGCTTTTGGGGTCTGGGGTCGGGACCTGTAATATTCACTAAGCCAGCTATCTTGCCACAGTCGTGCTTGTGCTGGGCAAATGTTGCTTTGTGTCGCTGCAGGACTTCCCTAACTTCTTTATTCTGACTAATGGCTCGAGGGTCGAACCAGAAATCTCCTACTGCGCTGATCCGATTGTCATACTCTCCAACTGTGAGCGTGGCGGGGGCTCGCGCTGCCTTTGCCATTCTCCAAACACATTTATTTACCGGATCAAATGAGAGGTTGTGGGAGCTCATAATATCAATTCCTAAAATGTGTTCGGCTGTCTGGGGTAGATCGACCAGAACTACGGGTTGTTTTGGTTTAATGTTCCCTATCTGGATTGCTACAGGGGCTATGATGTGTCCCTGCTGTAAATGCCCTGTGAAACCGCTGAGTGTAATGGTCTCTGTCGTGGCCACGTGTCTCGCTGAAACATCGTGGAGGAGTTTAGCGTGGTGCGGGACCCTCCAAAGGAATTCTACGGGGTGTCCCCGGACTGTGCCTAGCGCTACTGGTCGACCGGACCTGTCCCAAAGGGTGTCGCAGACCCAAGTTGGGGAGCCCGAACACCGTCAGTCAGTGCCGTTCATATCTGCGTTCTCAAAATGGGGCTAAAGCTGTTTGGTAGGCTTTGCCCTATTCTTATTTAGGGTGCCTGTCTGTTGGTTTCCCTGCTGCTTCTGGGGTGCATTGCATTCTCGTGCATAGTGTCCTAATTGGTCGCAATTATAACACTCCTGGGATTTGGGTAGTGTGGGCTGTTCCTTCCCTCATTTACCTCTGCAGGGTTCTGGTGCGTCCTAACTGGATGCATGTCTGCCTGCACTTCCTCTGTTTTAACAAATGCGGTTTTGCCTGGGATGGACCGTTCCCAAGTGCGGGACAATCTCTTCAAAACCCATTTCACGTTGTGGTCCTCGTCTGAGGGGTCATTAGTTGCGCAAGCTCTCTGACCTACCTCTGTTGCATGAGAGACGAGGATGCGAGTCCATTTGGCCATATTATCTGGGGACAAATGGGCGCGGGCTAACTCTCCAAACACTGCAGTGAAATGTATCCACAAGCGTCCTGCAAACGCTGTGGGATGCTCTGTCTTCTTTTGCCTACACTTATTTCGGCCTTCTACGGGGTCTCCTTTGTTATAGCCGATGGCGTCTAGGATCGCTGTGTGTATTTTTTGGAGTGTGGCTCCTCCTACATTCTGTGGGTTGGGAAGGGCTGCCGCAACTGAAGGGTCGAGGCTCAAACTGTGAGCTTCACTTGCTCCTTTTCATCCAGGCCTTAAATGGTCGCCTGCTGTTTTACTCTTGCAAAGAACTGGTGGGGGGTCCGATGTGGGGAGGAACGATGTAATCTTATCGCACGCATCCCGTAATCGAGTGACGGTTAATGGGGTGGTGTATAGAAAATCTGGGTCTCCTTCTGCTGCGGCCCTGCGCTGTGTGGCTACAGGGTTCATGGGGGTGTGTTCTGCTTGTGCAGCCGAGGGTTGGGGCGCTTGCCGTTTCTGGGGGTTTTCCTGTGTACATATCTGTGGGCAATCTCATTTAACTCCTGCCAATCGGGGCCATTTTCTTGGTCTAACTGGGGTCCAAACGTGCTCTGAAACCCACTCTGAACAGAAAGCAGAGATTGCAATTCTGCAATTTGCTTCCGGCACTTTGCGTGATCTACTGAGCTCTGCCTTTGTTCCGTCGTGGAAGTGTAGAGTGCTCGGAGGGCTGCTTTCAAATCATTGCACTGTTTCTGCAATTTCTCTACCTGTTGCTCGGTTTCCTGTCTTACCAACACCGCGTTGCATGTCCTGGTAGGCTTTGTCATATTGGGAGTGAAAACTGCTCAAATGGGCGAGACACGATTGGTGTGCCCGCTTGGTATCAGCCATCTCCTTGTCCCTTGCTGCTAACTGCTCTCTCAGTTCCCTGTTCTCTTTCTCATATCCACTCACATCTCCTTCAGTACTCTTGGCTCTCTCCTCAATCTCTCTACGGAGCGTCCTGACGACCTCCTCTGTGCCTCGCAATTGTGTCAAGCAGGACACGATTGCCATCGGCTTGCGAGCTTTCCCTAAGCTCTTCTTGTGGATCTCTGTCAGGTTCTCCCACCAAGTATGTCCGATACTCCCGGGGCCTGTTTCGTCATTGGCGCAGAATTCACTCCAAAGGGGCCATCCTTTCCCTTTGAGGTACTTTCTGATTTCCTCTTACCATGCGGGACACTGTCCTACTCTACTGGTCGCTGAGACCACAAATTCTTGGGGGTTCATAAGGCGTTCCATTGCCTTCATTGCCATTTTTCTCTCTATCTCTGGGGTCTCTACCGAATTTGGAACAGGGGGTGATAAAGCGGCGATGTAAACACGGGTACGGCTTACGCTAATTTCTGGCCTACAAAACTTCCGACAGTTTTGCGCAACAAAATCTCTCAGGTTTACCTAATATCCCTGTTAGTACGCATGCAAATAACACACTTCTGAATCACGGAGGTTTGATCACTATCGTTCTTACACTTGTGGTTTTTCTGTTTCCAATTAGATTCCAATTCAAATTTAGGTTCTCTCGGCGTGACTAGGCCACTTCTAGGTCGAGTCCCGGCGGAGTCGCCAGTAAATGTTGCTATCTTTATTTGGTTCTAAATATGGCGGTCAATATGGCCGCCTTCCTTAATCCAAATTACGTTTGCTTTAGAGTCGCCAGGTATCTTTCGATACCGCCACAAGGTTCAAACCCGAATACTGATCAAAGAGCCGATACACCAGTTAGTTAGTACAAAGTCAATACTATTTATTTACATACACAGCAATATCTACTCATGCACAAAATACTACCAATTAAATTATCTCTAACGCTAAAGCCTATACTTAGCTTCGGGCGCCCACTCAGTCAGAGGAACAATGGCCATTGTTCGGTTCTGAGGCTGCTGGGGTCGAAGTGGTACAGGAGAACAGCTAAGGTCGCCTGTCTGGTAGTGAGCGTTGACCTTGGACTTCCTTGCTTCTGGTGTAGCTGGTGGACGGGTCTCTCCGCTGTGAGAGCCGAGTCCAAGAGAGCGATTCTCTCTTGGGGCCTTCCTCTTATACCCGAAGGGGCTTCGCGCGCTTTTGGTCGGGCCTTGAACTTGGCCCCAATCAATTGGGTCGTATCCTGATCACTCTTATTGATCTTGACCAATAAAGGGGTGGGTGCCCCGATGGCTGGGCGTGTCCTAGGTGGCCATTGGCCTGGCTTTGTTTGTGCTTTCGGTTTGGGGAACTGGCACCGCGAGGTCTGGGGCCAGATTGGTTACTTTAGTATCTCCCTTTGTTCCTGGAGATGGGCCATCAATATGTTGATAGATCAACAGTTGCAGTCTCGTCTGGGAGCTGCGGTCCCAATACACGTACAGTCTCGGCCTGCCTGCTTTCTTAGCATTTTCTATAGTTCCCCGCATTCTTTGCAAACATCCATTTTGTATTCTGGAAGTGGCCACCCCAGATGGCTACAATGCGGCTGATTTGTAAAAATATGTCCGCGGCCATTTTGAAGGCCGGTTGCAGCCGGTGTTATTAAAAACCGGCTGCCGCGGCTGATTCGCGCTATCGGGAGTGCCGCGAAGGACGGCTCCGCGATCATCCCGACACCCGCCCACAACCCACCCGCGGGTCGCGCCCCCGAGTTTGAAGAACACTGTTCTATGTGATAGCCAGTTACTTATCCAATTGGCCAAATTTCCCTCTACCCACACCTCCTTACTTTCTTCATGAGCCAACCATGGGGAACCTTATCAAACACCTTACTAAAATCCATGCAAATGACATCAACTGCTCTACCTTCATCTACGCACCTAGTAACCTCCTCAAAGCATTCAATCAAATTTGTGAGGCAAGACTTGCCCTTCACAAATCCGTGTTGACTATCCCGGATTAAGCTGCATCTTTCCAAATGGTCATAAATCCTATCCCTCAGGACCTTTTCCATTAACTTACCGACCACTGACGTAAGACTAACTGGCCTATAATTACCAGGGTCATTCCTATTCCCTTTCTTGAACAAAGGAACAACATTCTCCACTCTCCAGTCCTCTGGCACTATCCCCGTGGACAGTGAGGACTCAAAGATCAAAGCCAAAGGCTCTGCAATCTCATCTCTTGCCTCCCAAAGAATCCTAGGATATATCCCATCTGGCCCAGGGGACTTGTCGACCCGAAGGTTTTTCAAAATTGCTAATACATCCTTCCTCAGAACATCTACCTCCTCCAGCCTACCCGCCTGTATCACACTCTCATCCTCAAAACATGGCCCCTCTCCTTGGTGAACACTGAAGAAAAGTATTCATTCATCGCCTCTCCTATCTCTTCTGACTCCATGCAAAAGTTCCCACTACTGTCCTTGACTGGCCCTAACCTCACCCTGGTCATTCTTTTATTTCTCACATAAGAGTAAAAAGCCTTGGGGTTTTCCTTGATCCGACCTGTCATAGATTTCTCATGCCCCCTCCTAACTCTCCTAAGCCCTTTTTGTTAGCTCATTCCTTGCTACCTTGTAAGCCTCAAACCACCCAACTGAACCTTGTTTTCTCATCCTTACATACGCTTCCTTTTTGCTCTTGACAAGACATTCAACCTCTTTTGTGAACCATGGTTCCCTCACACGGCCATTTCCTCCCTGCCTGACAGGGACATGCCTATCAAGGACACGCAGTATTTGTTCCTTGAACAAGCTCCACTTTTCATTTGTGCCTTTCCCTGGCAGTTTCTGTTCCCATCTTATGCTCCCTAATTCTTGCCTAATCGCATCATAATTACCCCTCCCCCAATTATAAACCTTGCCCTGCCGTATGGCCCTATCCCTCTCCATTGCAATAGTAAAAGACACCGAATTGTGATCACTATCTCCAAAGTGCTCTCCCACAAACAAATCTAACACTTGGCCCGGTTCATTACCCAGTACCAAATCCAATGTGGCCCCTCTTCTTGTCGGCCTATCCACATATTGTGTCAGGAAACCCTCCTGCACACACTGTACAAAAACTGCCCCATCCGAACTGTTCGACCTATAGAGGTTCCAATCAATATTTGGGAAGCTAAAGTCACCCATGGCAACTACCCTGAGACCTCCACACCTATCCATAATCTGTTTTGCAATTTCTTCCTCCACATCTCGATTACTATTTGGGGGCCTATAGAAAACTCCTAACAATGTGACCGCTCCTTTCCTATTTCTAACTGCGGCCCATATCACCTCAGTAGGCAGATCCCCCTCGAACAGCCTTTCTGCAGCCGTTAAACTATCCTTGATTAACAATGCTACTCCTCCACCTCTTTTACTACCTTCCTACTCTTAGTGAAACATCTATACCCTGGAACTTCCAACAACCATTCCTGTCCCTGTTCTATCCACGACTCCGTAATGGCCACAACATCGTAGTCCCAGGTACCAATCCACGCTCCAAGTTCACCTACCTTATTCCGGATGCTCCTTGCATTGAAGTAGACACACTTCAACCCACCTTTCTGTCTGCCGATACACTCCTGCGACCTTGATACCCTCCTCAGTACCTCACTACTCTCGACACTGACTTCTGGGACACAGCTCGTTTTCCCAGCCCCCTGACAAATTAGTTTAACCCGCCCCCCACCCCCGAAGAGCCATAGCAAATTTCCCTCCCAGGATATTGGTGCCCCTCTGGTTCAGGTGAAAACCATCCTGTCTGTACAGGTCCCACCTTCCCCATAATGTGCTCCAATTATCCACGTAACTGAAACCCTCCCTCCTACACCATCCCTTCAGCCATGTGTTTATCTGCACTCTCTCCCTGTTCCTCACCTCGCTAGCACGTGGCACCGGCAACAAACCAGAGATGACAACATGCTTTGTCCTGGCTCTCAGCTTACACCCTAGCTCCCTAAATTCCTGATTTAACTCCCCGTCCCTTCTCTTACCTATGTTGTTGGTACCGATGTGTACCACGACTTGTGACTGCTCCCCCTCCCCGTTAACGATTCTGAAAACAGGGTCCGAGACTTCACGGACCCTGGCACCCGGAAGGCAACATACCATCCGTGAGTCTCTTTCGTTGCCACAGAACCGTCTATCTGTCCCTCTAACTATCGAGTCCCCAATAACCATTGCTCTCCTGCTCCCCCTCCTTCCCTTCTGAGCCACAGGGACGGACTCAGTGCTGGAGATCTGTTCACCGTGGCTTACCCCTGGTAGGTCGTCCCCCTCAACAGTATCCAAAACGGTATACTTGTTACTAAGGGGAACTACCACACAGGATCCCTGCACTAACTGCTTCCTCCCAGCCCCTCTCACCGTCACCCATCCATCTTGATTCTTCGGAGTAACTACATCCCTGAAGCTACTATCTATGACCACCTCTGCCTCCCGAATGATCCGAAGTTCATCCAACTCCAGCTCCAGTTCCCTAACGCGGTTTCTGAGGAGCTGGAGATGGGTGCACTTTCCACAGGTGAAATCAGCAGGGACACTGACGGCGTCCCTCACCTCAAACATTCTGCGGGAGGAACATTGCACTGCCTTCCCTGCCATCCCCTCTAGATAACTTGCGGATAAAAAAAAGAAAAAGAAAGAAAGAGCTTAGCTGAAATTCACTCAACCCCTTAGATTAGAGGAGGTGGAAGGGTGGGGGACACTACAAGTGTAGTGTCTCGGGTTTAGAAACTGCCCAACTTAAATCCAGGTAGAAATAAAACACTTAACCAGCAACCACTGCGCCCCGCACTGTAACAGCAATCAGCTGTTATGGGCCCACGCAAACAATTTAAATCTTTACTACTTACCCAGCAGTCACTCTGTCCTCACTCCAACCAGATTCAGCTGGAAACCGCCAACAGTAAGTTTTTTAAAAATTTACTCCCCTTAGCAAGCACTCACTCAGCAACCACTGCGCCCCGCACGATACCAGCAAATAGCTCATTCCTGGCCACCATGTGTAGCTGCAGCTCAGCACCTTCAGTTTTGATACTCCCGGATGTCTATTGTGGCGGCCTTGTGAAAGCGGTGCTCTTCCGCCCTCAGGAACTGCTATGCATGGTCACCACAACGTGACACTCTCCTATCTCCTCGTTCTCCAAGCACAACTTCCCACTACTGTCCTTGACTGGCCCTGCTCTTACCCTAGTCATTCTTTTATTCCTGACATATCTATTGAAAGCTTTGGGGTTATCCTTGATCCTACCTGCCAAAGACTTCTCATGTCCCCTCTTGGCTCGTCTTAGCTCTCTCTTTAGGTCCTTCCTAGCTAACTTGTAACTCTCGAGCGCCCTAACTGAACCTTCATGTCTCATCTTTACATAAACCTCCTTCTTCCTCTTGACAAGTGCTTCGACTGCTTTAGTTTTAATCTCCACAGAGTCGGACGGAGCTGTCAGGCTTCATCACTGGCATGACTGGTGCCGCCCAGTCAGAGAACTGGACAGGGCGTACTATTCATGTTGGTCTAGCTTTGGAACGTACTGTGTATGGGACAGGCTGGGCATGGAAATATCTTGGCTGGGCATTTTGCTCAATGCTGAAGTGGATCATTGCCCCTCTGATGGTGCCTGGCCCCTCTTGGAACACGGTGTGGAATCTGCCCAGGGCACACTCGGGTCCATGCGGTTGCATTCAGCAAACCCGTTGTCAGTCCAATTGAAGGTGGCGTAGCCAGTCACGGCCCAGTAAACTCAGACCACTGCTGCTTATGACCACTAACAGGAGGTTCGCAGTCTGCCAACCGTACCCCACCATGACCGTCGCTGTACCCACTATTGCCGATGGTTCACCCATGTAGATAGTGAGGCAGGCGTTGGTATCCTGAAGGACCAGCGCCCGAAGGCAGCTCATGAACTTGTGGGGAGACGTCCCACTGTCGGGGCTCTGCCACCGGGGGAGCAGCCGAGTGATGTGTTGTTTGGCGGCCGAGGTTCAGAACCGCCATTTCCTGTACCTTCTGGACTTCTTTATCTGCACTTTCCTGGGAGCTTGCTATCTCCACGTTGCTTTGCAAAGTCAGGCCAGTTACCCCCAGAAGTTTTCTTTGTGTGTTGGCATCACAGATACCACACGCAAATCTGTCTCGCAGCGATTCGCTAAGCGAGGCGCCAAGTTCGCAGGTTTCTGTTACTTTTCGGAGGCGAACCATGAAGTTGCCGGTCGGTTCTGACTGCGTCTGGGCGGCCATGTGAAATCGGACACCTTGGACAGTTAATGGCGGTTGCGGGTCTAGATGTGCCTTCACTAATGCCACACACGCGGCAAATGACCAGGTAACCGGCGGCTGTGGATGGGTGAGGCTCTTAATGAGGCTATATGTGGGCCATTCACAAGCCATAAGCAACACAATTGTCTGCCGCATGTCCCTGTCGATTCCATTTGCATTGCATTCTTTCAACACACTGTCCCCGGTCATCGACCTCTACCTGAAAAAGCTCGAGCTTATCAATGCGTGGCATGTCAGCAGATGGATGAGAGGCCTCTCTCGGCCGAGATGAAGTGGCTCTGATGCATTGTATCTGGCGGTGGCCACTTCATTCTCGTCACCAGTGTAGAATCTGCTAAAACAGCACACATGGATCCGCCAGATACAAAATAAAGATTCTATTTATTCACAATATTACATTCTCCACTCCCCGACCTCTTCCCAGGCCGGAGTTTTTAAACTGGAGAGCTGAGCTCTAAGTTAAGGGGGAAATCCTGTTCCTTTGTTACTGGGGGAATTCATTTTTAGAGGGGGGGTCACCGGGAATCTAATTGTCCTTATCTTGTGACCTCCCTGAGGGTTATAACACAAACCATTCATCACATCCTGCCAACAAGTGAAAAATCCTCCCTATCTGTTTTCTGTTAGCCAGCCAATCTTGTATCGATAAAAATATGTTATCCCTATACCATGAGCTTTTATTTAATGCAAAAACCTTTTATGTGGCACCTTATCAAATACCTTCTGGAAATCTAAATACAGTACATCCACCAGTTCCCCTCAACAATCTCTCCCTCAACGTCAGCAAAACTGACGGCACGGTAGCACAGTGGTTAGCATTAGTGCTTCACATGACCAGGGACCTGGGTTCGATTCCCGGCTTGGGGCTTCAAAGTAGGGTGCTCTTTCCAAGGGCCGGTGCAGACTCGATGGGCCGAATGGCCTCCTTCTGCGCTGTAAAGTAAGGAAATTCAGCATGTCCACATTAACTCTTACCAACTTTTACAGATGCACCATAGAAAGCATCCTATCGGGCTGCATTTGGGGGAGGGTCTGAACCAGGTGGTGAAAGATTGGGACCATGGGGTTGAAGGGTTACCAAAGGTTCAGGAGCAGCTCGCTCAGAGTATAACCTCACACAGCGTAATACACTCGGAACACAGACTCCTCGAGCAGCTGCTGAAAACACCCTCTCTGCCCAGATGAATCGGATGAGCAGGCAGGGCCAGTCTAGCGTCTACGGAGGGGAAAGGAAATACAAAACACACAAAATCTAAGATGACTGTGAGGGTGAAAGTTGGGGATGAGGCTGAGCGTTATCACAGATGAATGAAGAAGGTCAGAATGGGTGAAAAGCGTTGTGCACAAGGGAATCCTGCAAGGGAAAGATAAATCAGTCGGACATATTTCAAAACTTTGTACCAAAATGCAGGCAGTATTGGGAATTAGGTCAATGAGCGGTCAGGGTTACTGACCCATGTTTACAGGAGTGCCAGGATTGAGAGAAGAATGTCCATAGGGATCACAGAGTCACAGAATACTCCAGTGCAGCAGAGACCCTTTGGCCAACTAAGTCTGTACCGACACACGAAGGTCCTGACCTGCCCACCTATTCCCAGGCTGTGCATTCCAGACTGTCAGCACTCTCTGGGCAAAACGTTTTCCCTCAAATCCCCCCGAAAACTCCCACCCCTCACTTTGAACTTGTGTCCCCTCACAACTGACCCTTCAACTAAGAGGATCAGCTGCTCCCTGTCGACTCTATCCATGCCCTTCATAATCTTGTACACCTCAATCAGGTACTTAGTATTCAGAAAGGATAGACCGCATGCAGTTGCTTTATTGGTTGAAGATGACATCAAGGCTGTATTAAGAAATTATATTGCCACTAAATCTTGAATTAATCTGGGGGGGGGGGGGAATAAAAATAAGGGAACAAACTACTTGGTCGGAGTAATTTACAGCCCCCCAAGCAGTACTTCCAAAGTGGGGCACAGTATAAAAGAAAGAAATAATGAGGGCACGTGAGAAGGGACAACAATAATAATGGGTGACTTTAACAAGCATTTGACTGGATTAATCAATTTGGCAAGGATAGCCTTGAGGGGGATTTGTATGAGGGGTTGTTTTGTGTTATGGAGCCAACCAGGAAGCAAGCTATTTTAGGTTTAGTATTTTGTAACGAAGAAGGGTTCATACACAGAACATACAGTGCAGGAGGAGGCCATTCGGCCCATCGGGCCAGCCCCGACTCACTTAAGCCCTCACCTCCACCCTATCCCCGTAATCCAATAACCCCTCCTAACCTTTTTTGGTCACGAAAGGCAATTTATCATGGCCAATCCACCTAACCTGCACGTCTTTGGACTCTGGGACGAAACCGGAGCACCCGGAGGAAACCCACGCAGACACGGGGAGAACGTGCAGACTCCGCGCAGACAGTGACCCAGCGGGGAATTGAACCTGGGACCCTGGCGCTGTGAAGCCACAGTGCTATCCACTTGTGCTACCGTGCTGCCCACGGATAAAATAGTCTTGTTCTGAAGGATCCTCTTGGAAAGAGTGATCACAGCATTCTAGAATTTCAAATTCAGATTGAGCGAGAGAAGACAGTGTTTTTTAAAAATTCATTTCCGGGATGTCGCTGGTTAGGCCAGCATTTAATGCCCATCTCTAGTTGCCCTTCAGAAGGCGGTGGTGAGCTACCTTCTTGAACCGCTGCAGTCCCTGAGGTGTAATTACACCCACTGTGCTGTTAGGAGTTTCAGGACGTTGCCCCAACGACAGTGAAGGAACAGCGATATATTTCCAACTCTGGGTAATGAGTGACTTAGAGGGGAACCTCCAGGTGGTGGGGTTCCCAGGTATCTACTGCTCTTGTTATGGGTTTGGAAGGTGCTGCCAAAGGAACCTTGGTGAGTTACTGCAGTGCATCTTGTAGATGGTGCACATGGCTGCTACTGAGCGTCGGTGGTGGAGGGTTTGAATGCTTGTGGACGGGGGAGCAATCAAGCGGGGCTGCTTTGTCCTGGATGGTGTTGAGCTTCTTGAGTGTTGTTGGAGCTGCACTCATCCAGGCAAGTGGAGAGTATTCCGTTACACTCCTGACTTGTGCCTTGTGGACGGGCTTTGGGGGGGGGTTCAGGAGGTGAGTTACTCGCTGCAGGATTCCTGGCCTTCGACCTGTCCTGGTAGCCACAGTATTAATGTGGCTAGTCCAGTTCAGTTTCTGATCAATGGCAACCCCCAGGATGTTGATTGTGATGGATTCAGCGATGGTAATGCCATTGAATGTCAAGGGGCGATGGTTAGATCCTCTTTTGTAGGATAGCGCTGAGGACTGCCTGAGGATACAGCAGGATTTAGATTGTTTGGAGACTTGGGCAGAGAGATGGCAGATGGAGTTTAATCCGGACAAATGTGAGGTAATGCATTTTGGAAGGTCTAATACAGGCAGGGAATATACAGTGAATGGTAGAACCCTCAAGAGCATTGAAAGTCAAAGAGATCTAGGAGTACAGGTCCACAGGTCACTGAAAGGGGCAACACAGGTGGAGAAGGTAGTCAAGAAGGCATACGGCATGCTTGCCTTCACTGGCCGGGGCATTGAGTATAAGAATTGGCAAGCCATGTTGCAGCTGTATAGAAACTTAGTTCGGCCACACTTGGAGTATAGTGTTCAATTCTGGTCGCCACACTACCAGAAGGATGTGGAGGCTTTAGAGAGGGTGCAGAAGAGATTTACCAGAATGTTGCCTGGTATGGAGGGCATTAGCTATGAGGAGCGGTGAATAAACTCGGTTTGTTCTCACTGGAATGAAGGAGGTTGAGGGGCGACCTGATAGAAGTCTACAAAATTATGAGGGGCATAGACAGAGTGGGTAGTCAGAGGCTTTTCCCCAGGGTAGAGGGGTCAATTACTAGGAGGCATAGGTTTAAGGTGAGAGGGGCAAGGTTTAGAGTAGATGTACGAGGCAAGTTTTTTACACAGAGGGTAGTGGGTGCCTGGAACTCGCTATCGGAGGTGGTGGTGGAAGCAGGGACGATAGTGACATTTAAGGGGCATCTTGACAAATACATGTATAGGATGGGAATAGAGGGATACGGACCCAGGAAGTGTAGAAGATTGTAGTTTAGTCGGGCAGCATGGTCGGCACGGGCTTGGAGGGCCGAAGGGCCTGTTCCTGTGCTGTACATTTCTTTGTTCTTTGTTCTTTGTTCTTTGTTTGAGATGGTCATTGCCTCGCACTTGAGTGGCGTGAATGTAACTTGTCACTTGTCAGCCCAAGCCTGGATATTGTCCAGGTCTTGCTGCATTTGGACATGGACTGCTTCATTATCTGAGGAGTCGCGAATGGTGCTGAACATTGTGCGTCATCCGCAAACACCCCACTTCTGACCTTATGATGGAAGGGAGGTCATTGATGAAGCAGCTGAAGATGGCTGGGCCGAGGACACTACCCTGAGGAACTCCTGCAGTGATGTCCTGGAGCTGAGATAATTGACCTCCAACCACCACAACCATCTTCCTTTGTGCCGGGTATGACTCCAACCAGCGGAGAGTTTTCCCCCTGATTCCCATTGGCTCCAGTTTAGCTCGGGCTCCTTGATGCCATACTCGGTCAAATGCCGCCTTGGTGTCGAGGGCAGTCACTCTCACCTCACCTCTTGCATTCAGGGCTTTTGTCCATGTTTGAACCAAAGCTGTAATGAGGTCAGGAGCTGAGTGACACTGGTGGAATCCAAACTGAGCGTCCGTGAGCAGGTTATTGCTGAGTCAGTGCTGCTTGTTAGCACTGGTGATGAATCCTTCCATCGCTTCCGACCCCCCTGAACAGCTCACACCAACACTGCTTTGTCCTGGTGTGGACCCCCCTGAACAGCTCACACCACCACTGCTTTGTCCTCTTGTAGATTCTACTGAACAGCTCACACCAACACTGCTTTGTCCTGTTGTGAACGCTCCTGAACAGCTCCCACCAACACTGATTTGTCCTGTTGTGGACCCTCCTGAAAAGCTCTCACCAACACTGCTTTGTCCTGGTGTGGACTATCCTGAACAGCTCACACCAACACTGCTTTGTCCTGGTGTGGACTCTCCTGAACAGCTCACACCAACACTGCTTTGTCCTGTTGTGGACTCTCCTGAAAAGCTCACACCAACAGTGCTTTGTCCTCGTGAGGACCCTCCTGAACAGCTCACACCAACACTGCTTTGTCCTGTTGTGGATTCTCCTGAACAGCTCACACCACCACTGCTCTGTCCTGTTGTGGACTCTGCTGAACAGCTCACACCAACACTGCTTTGTCCTGTTGTGGACCCTCCTGAACAGCTCACACCAACACTGCTTTGTCCTGTTGAGGACCCTCCTGAACAGCTCACACCAACACCGCATTGTCCTGTTGTGGACTCTCCTGAACAGCTCACACCAACACTGCTTTGTCCTGGTGTGGACTCTCCTGAACAACTCACACCAACACTGCTTTGTCCTTGTGTGGACCCTCCTGAACAGCTCACACCAACACTGCTTTGTCCTGGTGTGGTCTCTCCTGAACACATCACATCAACACTGCTTTGTCCTGGTGTGGACCCTCCTGAACAGCTCACACCAACACTGCTTTGTCCTCTTGTGGACCCTCCTGAACAGCTCACACCAACACTGCTTTGTCCCGTTGTGGACTCTCCTGAACAGCTCACACCAACACTGCTTTGTCCTGCCGTGGACCCTCCTGAACAGCTCACACCAACACTGCTTTGTCCTGGTGTGGACTCTCCTGAACAGCTCACACCAACACTGCTTTGTCCTGGTGTGGAC
This sequence comes from Scyliorhinus torazame, assembly GCF_047496885.1. Classification (NCBI taxonomy): domain Eukaryota; kingdom Metazoa; phylum Chordata; class Chondrichthyes; order Carcharhiniformes; family Scyliorhinidae; genus Scyliorhinus; species Scyliorhinus torazame. The sequence goes on from NC_092709.1 coordinate 385,015,402, forward strand.
TCTCCTGAACAGCTCACACCAACACTGCTTTGTCCTGGTCTGGACTCTCCTGAACAGCTCACACCAACACTGCTTTGTCCTGGTCTGGACTCTCCTGAACAGCTCACATCAACACTGCTTTGTCCTGGTGTGGACTCTCCTGAACAGCTCACACCAACACTGCTTTGTCCTGGTCTGGACTCTCCTGAACAGCTCACACCAACACTGCTTTGTCCTGGTCTGGACTCTCCTGAACAGCTCACATCAACACTGCTTTGTCCTGGTGTGGACCCCCCTGAACAGCTCACACCAACACTGCTTTGTCCTGTTGTGGACTCTCCTGAACAGCTCACATCAACACTGCTTTGTCCTGGTGTGGACCCTCCTGAACAGCTCTCACCAACACTGCTTTGTCCTGGTGTGGACACTCCTGAACAGCTCACACCACCACTGCTTTGTCCTGGTGTGGACCCTCCTGAACAGCTCCCACCAACACTGCTCTGTCCTGGTGTGGACCCTGCTGAACAGCTCACACCAACACTGCTTTGTCCTGGTGTGGACCCTCCTGTACAGCTCACACCAACACTGCTTTGTCCTGGTCTGGACCCTCCTGTACAGCTCACACCAACACTGCTTTGTCCTCTTGTGGATTCTCCTGAACAGCTCACACTAACACTGCTTTGTCCTGGTGTGGACCTTCCTGAACAGCTCACACCAACACTGCTTTGTCCTCTTGTGGATTCTCCTGAACAGCTCACACTAACACTGCTTTTTCCTGGTGTGGACCCTCCTGAACAGCTCACACCAACACTGCTTTGTCCTGTTGTGGACTCTCCTGAACAGCTCACACCAACACTGCTTTGTCCTGGTGTGGACCCTCCTGAACAGCTCACACCAACACTGCTTTGTCCTGTTGTGGACCCTCCTGAACAGCTCTCACCAACACTGCTTTGTCCTGTTGTGGACCCTCCTGAACAGCTCACACCAACACTGCTTTGTCCTGTTGTGGACTCTCCTGAACAGCTCACACCAACACTGCTTTGCCCTGGTCTGGACTCTCCTGAACAGCTCACACCAACACTGCTTTGTCCTGTTGTGGACTCTCCTGAACATCTCACACCAACATTGCTTTGTCCTGGTGTGGACCCTCTGAGCAGCTCACACCAGCCCTGCTTTGTCCTGTTGTGAACTCTCCTGAACAGCTCCCACCAACACTGCTTTGTCCTGTTGTGGAGCCTACTGAACAGCTCACACCAACACTGCTTTGTCCTGGTGTGGACCCTCCTGAACAGCTGACACCACCACTGCTTTGTCCTGCCGTGGACTCTCCTGAACAGCTCACACCAACACTGCTTTGTCCTGCCGTCGACTCTCCTGAACAGCTCCCACCAACACTGCTTTGTCCTGCCGTCGACTCTCCTGAACAGCTCCCACCAACACTGCTTTGTCCTGTTGTGGACTCTCCTGAACATCTCACACCAACACTGCTTTGTCCTGGTGTGGACCCTCTGAGCAGCTCACACCAGCCCTGCTTTGTCCTGCCGTGGACTCTCCTGAACAGCTCACACCAACACTGCTTTGTCCTGCCGTGGACTCTCCTGAACAGCTCACACCAACACTGCTTTGTCCTGCCGTCGACTCTCCTGAACAGCTCCCACCAACACTGCTTTGTCCTGGTGTGGAGCCTACTGAACAGCTCACACCAACACTGCTTTGTCCTGGTGTGGACCCTCCTGAACAGCTCACACCACCACTGCTTTGTCCTGCCGTGGACTCTCCTGAACAGCTCACACCACCACTGCTTTGTCCTGCCGTCGACTCTCCTGAACAGCTCCCACCAACACTGCTTTGTCCTGGTGTGGAGCCTACTGAACAGCTCACACCAACACTGCTTTGTCCTGCCGTGGACTCTCCTGAACAGCTCACACCAACACTGCTTTGTCCTGCCGTGGACTCTCCTGAACAGCTCACACCAACACTGCTTTGTCCTGGTGTGGAGCCTACTGAAAAGCTCACACCAACAGTGCTTTGTCCTGGTGTGGACCCTCCTGAACAGCTCACACCAACACTGCTTTGTCCTGGTGTGGAGCCTACTGAACAGCTCACACCAACAGTGCTTTGTCCTGGTGTGGACCCTCCTGAACAGCTCACACCAACACTGCTTTGTCCTGGTGTGGAGGCTACTGAACAGCTCACACCAACACTGCTTTGTCCTGCCGTGATCTCTCCTGAACAGCTCACACCAACACAGCTTTGTCCTGTTGTGAACCCTCTGAACAGCTCACACCAACACTGCTTTGTCCTGGTGTGGACTCTCCTGAACAGCTCACACCCACACTGCTTTGTCCTGGTGTGGACTTTCCTGAACAGCTCACACAAACACTACTTTGTCCTGGTGTGGACCCTCCTGAACAGCTCACACCAACACTGCTTTGTCCTGTTGTGGACTCTCCTGAACAGCTCACACCAACACTGCTTTGTCCTGTTGTGGACCCTCTGAACAGCTCACACCAACACTGCTTTGTCCTGTTGTGAACCCTCTGAACAGCTCACACCAACACTGCTTTGTCCTGTTGTGGACTCTCCTGAACAGCTCACACCAACACTGCTTTGTCCTGTTGTGGACCCTCTGAACAGCTCACACCAACACTGCTTTGTCCTGTTGTGAACCCTCTGAACAGCTCACACCAACACTGCTTTGTCCTGTTGTGGACCCTCCTGAACAGCTCACACCAACACTGCTTTGTCCTGTTGTGAACCCTCTGAACAGCTCACACCAACACAGCTTTGTCCTGGTGTGGACCCTCCTGAACAGCTCACACCAACACAGATTTGTCCTGTTGTGAACCCTCTGAACAGCTCACACCAACACTGCTTTGTCCTGTTGTGGACCCTCCTGAACAGCTCACACCAACACTGCTTTGTCCTGTTGTGGACCCTCCTGAACAGCTCACACCAACACTGCTTTGTCCTGCCGTAGACTCTCCTGAACAGCTCACACCAACACTGCTTTGTCCTGTTGTGGACTTTCCTGAACAGCTCACACAAACACTGCTTTGTCCTGGTGTGGACTCTCCTGAACAGCTCACACCAACACTGCTTTGTCCTGTTGTGGACTCTCCTGAACAGCTCACACCAACACTGCTTTGTCCTGGTGTGGACTCTCCTGAACAGCTCCCACCAACACTGCTTTGTCCTGGTGTGGAGCCTACTGAACAGCTCACACCAACACTGCTTTGTCCTGTTGTGGACCTTCCTGAACAGCTCCTACAAACACTGCTTTGTCCTGGTGTGGACCCTCCTGAACAACTCACACCAGCACTGCTTTGTCCTGGAGTGGACCTTCCTGAACAGCTCACACCAACACTGCTTTGTCCTTGTGTGTACTCTCCCGAACAGCTCCCACCAACACTGCTTTGTCCTGTTGTGGACCCTCCTGAACAGCTCACACCAACACTGCTTTGTCCTGTTGTGGACCCTCCTGAACAGCTCACACCAACACTGCTTTGTCCTGGTGTGGACCCTCCTGAACAGCTCACACCAACACTGCTTTGTCCTGGTGTGGACTCTCCTGAACAGCTCCCACCAACAATGCTTTGGCCTGGTGTGGACTCTCCTGAACAGCTCCCACCAACACTGCTTTGTCCTGGTGTATAGCCTACTGAACAGCTCACACCAACACTGCTTTGTCCTGGTGTGGACTCTCCTGAACAGCTCCCACCAACAATGCTTTGGCCTGGTGTGGACTCTCCTGAACAGCTCCCACCAACACTGCTTTGTCCTGGTGTATAGCCTACTGAACAGCTCACACCAACACTGCTTTGTCCTGGTGTGGACCCTGCTGAACAGCTCACACCAACACAGATTTGTCCTGGTGTGGATCTTCCTGAACAGCTCACACCAACACTGCTTTGTCCTGGTGTGGATCTTCCTGAACAGCTCACACCAACACTGCTTTGTCCTGGTGTGGATCTTCCTGAACAGCTCACACCAACACTGCTTTGTCCTGGTGTGGATCTTCCTGAACAGCTCGCACCAACACTGCTTTGTCCTGGTGAGTAGCCTACTGAACAGCTCACACCAACACTGCTTTGTCCTGGTGTGGACTCTCCTGAACAGCTCACACCAACACTGCTTTGTTCTGTTGTGGACCGTCCTGAACAGCTCTCACCAACACTGCTTTGTCCTGTTGTGGACCTTCCTGAACAGCTCACACCAACACTGCTTTGTCCTGTTGTGGAGCCTACTGAACAGCTCACACCAACACTGCTTTGTCCTGGTGAGGAGCCTACTGAACAGCTCGCACCAACACTGCTCTGTCCTGGTGTGGACTCTTCTGAACAGCTCACACCAACAGTGCTTTGTCCTGGTGTGGACCCTCCTGAACAGATCACACCAACACCGCTTTGTCCTGTTGTGGACTCTCCTGAACAGCTCACACCAACACTGCTTTGTCCTGTTGTGGACTCTCCTGAACACCTCACATCAACTCTGCTTTGTCCTGTTGTGGACCCTGCTGAACAGCTCCCACCAACACTGCTTTGTCCTGTTGTGGACTCTCCTGATCACCTCACATCAACACTGCTTTGTCCTGCCGTGGACCCTCCTGAACAGCTCACACCAACACCGCTTTGTCCTGTTGTGCACTCGCCTGAACAGCTCACACCAACACTGCTTTGTCCTGGTGTGGACCCCCCTCAACAGCTCACACCAACACTGCTTTGTCCTGGTATGGACCCCCCTGATCAGCTCACACCAACACTGCTTTTTCCTGGTGTGGACTCTCCTGAACAGCTCACACCAACACCGCTTTCCCCTGTTGTGCACTCGCCTGAACAGCTCACACCAACACTGCTTTGTCCTGGTCTGGACTCTCCTGAACAGCTCACACCAACACTGCTTTGTCCTGATGTGGAGCCTACTGAACAGCTCACATCAACACTGCTTTGTCCTGGTGTGGACCCCCCTGAACAGCTCACACCAACACTGCTTTTTCCTGGTGTGGACTCTCCTGAACAGCTCACACCAACACTGCTTTGTCCTGGTGTGGACCCCCCTGAACAGCTCACACCAACACTGCTTTGTCCTGGTGTGGACCCTCCTGAACAGCTCACACAAACACTGATCTGTCCTGGTGTGGACCCTCCTGAACAGCTCACACCAACACTGCTTTGTCCTGGTGTGGACCCTCCTGAACAGCTCACACCAACACGGCTTTGTCCTGGTGTGGACTCTCCTGAACAGCTCCCACCAACACTGCTTTGTCCTGGTGTGGACCCTCCTGAACACCTCACACCAACACTGCTTTGTCCTGGTGTGGACCTTCCTGAACAGCTCACACCACCACTGCTTTGTCCTGGTGTGGACTCTCCTGAAAAGCTCACGCCAACACTGCTTTGTCCTGTTGTGGACCCTCCTGAACAGCTCCCACCAACACTGCTTTGTCCTGTTGTGGACTCTCCTGAACAGCTCACACCAACACTGCTTTGTCCTGGTGTGGACTCTCCTGAACAGCTCACACCAACACTGCTTTGTCCTGGTGTGGACCCTCCTGAACAGCTCACACCAACACTGCTTTGTCCTGTTGTGGACTCTCCTGAACAGCTCACACCAACACTGCTTTGTCCTGGTGTGGACCCTCCTGAACAGCTCTCAGCAACACTGCTTTGTCCTGGTGTGGACCCTCCTGAACAGCTCTCACCAACACTGCTTTGTCCTGGTGTGGACCCTCCTGAACAGCTCACACCAACACTGCTTTGTCCTGGTGTGGACTCTCCTGAACAGCTCCCACCAACAATGCTTTGGCCTGGTGTGGACTCTCCTGAACAGCTCCCACCAACACTGCTTTGTCCTGGTGTATAGCCTACTGAACAGCTCACACCAACACTGCTTTGTCCTGGTGTGGACCCTCCTGAACAGCTCACACCAACAACGCTTTGTCCTGGTGTGAACCCTCCTGAACAGCTCACACCAACACTGCTTTGTCCTGTTGTGGACCCTCCTGAACAGCTCAAACCAACACTGTTTTATCCTGGTGTGGACTCTCCTGAACAGCTCCCACCAACACAACTTTGTCCTGGTGTGGACCCTGCTGAACAGCTCACACCAACACAGATTTGTCCTGGTGTGGATCTTCCTGAACAGCTCACACCAACACTGCTTTGTCCTGGTGTGGATCTTCCTGAACAGCTCACACCAACACTGCTTTGTCCTGGTGTGGATCTTCCTGAACAGCTCACACCAACACTGCTTTGTCCTGGTGTGGATCTTCCTGAACAGCTCGCACCAACACTGCTTTGTCCTGGTGAGTAGCCTACTGAACAGCTCACACCAACACTGCTTTGTCCTGGTGAGGAGCCTACTGAACAGCTCGCACCAACACTGCTCTGTCCTGGTGTGGACTCTTCTGAACAGCTCACACCAACAGTGCTTTGTCCTGGTGTGGACCCTCCTGAACAGATCACACCAACACCGCTTTGTCCTGTTGTGGACTCTCCTGAACAGCTCACACCAACACTGCTTTGTCCTGTTGTGGACTCTCCTGAACACCTCACATCAACTCTGCTTTGTCCTGTTGTGGACCCTGCTGAACAGCTCCCACCAACACTGCTTTGTCCTGTTGTGGACTCTCCTGAACACCTCACATCAACACTGCTTTGTCCTGCCGTGGACCCTCCTGAACAGCTCACACCAACACCGCTTTGTCCTGTTGTGCACTCGCCTGAACAGCTCACACCAACACTGCTTTGTCCTGGTGTGGACCCCCCTGAACAGCTCACACCAACACTGCTTTTTCCTGGTGTGGACTCTCCTGAACAGCTCACACCAACACCGCTTTCCCTTGTTGTGCACTCGCCTGAACAGCTCACACCAACACTGCTTTGTCCTGGTCTGGACTCTCCTGAACAGCTCACACCAACACTGCTTTGTCCTGATGTGGAGCCTACTGAACAGCTCACATCAACACTGCTTTGTCCTGGTGTGGACCCCCCTGAACAGCTCACACCAACACTGCTTTTTCCTGGTGTGGACTCTCCTGAACAGCTCACACCAACACTGCTTTGTCCTGGTGTGGACCCCCCTGAACAGCTCACACCAACACTGCTTTGTCCTGGTGTGGACTCTCCTGAAAAGCTCACACCAACACTGATCTGTCCTGGTGTGGACCCTCCTGAACAGCTCACACCAACACTGCTTTGTCCTGGTGTGGACCCTCCTGAACAGCTCACACCAACACGGCTTTGTCCTGGTGTGGACTCTCCTGAACAGCTCCCACCAACACTGCTTTGTCCTGGTGTGGACTCTCCTGAAAAGCTCACGCCAACACTGCTTTGTCCTGTTGTGGACCCTCCTGAACAGCTCCCACCAACACTGCTTTGTCCTGTTGTGGACTCTCCTGAACAGCGCCCACCAATACTGCTTTGTCCTGTTGTGGACTCTCCTGAACAGCTCACACCAACACTGCTTTGTCCTGGTGTGGACTTTCCTGAACAGCTCACACAAACACTACTTTGTCCTGGTGTGGACCCTCCTGAACAGCTCACACCAACACTGCTTTGTCCTGTTGTGGACTCTCCTGAACAGCTCACACCAACACTGCTTTGTCCTGTTGTGGACCCTCTGAACAGCTCACACCAACACTGCTTTGTCCTGTTGTGAACCCTCTGAACAGCTCACACCAACACTGCTTTGTCCTGTTGTGGACTCTCCTGAACAGCTCACACCAACACTGCTTTGTCCTGTTGTGGACCCTCTGAACAGCTCACACCAACACTGCTTTGTCCTGTTGTGAACCCTCTGAACAGCTCACACCAACACTGCTTTGTCCTGTTGTGGACCCTCCTGAACAGCTCACACCAACACTGCTTTGTCCTGTTGTGAACCCCCTGAACAGCTCACACCAACACAGCTTTGTCCTGGTGTGGACCCTCCTGAACAGCTCACACCAACACAGATTTGTCCTGTTGTGAACCCTCTGAACAGCTCACACCAACACTGCTTTGTCCTGTTGTGGACCCTCCTGAACAGCTCACACCAACACTGCTTTGTCCTGTTGTGGACCCTCCTGAACAGCTCACACCAACACTGCTTTGTCCTGCCGTAGACTCTCCTGAACAGCTCACACCAACACTGCTTTGTCCTGTTGTGGACTTTCCTGAACAGCTCACACAAACACTGCTTTGTCCTGGTGTGGACTCTCCTGAACAGCTCACACCAACACTGCTTTGTCCTGTTGTGGACTCTCCTGAACAGCTCACACCAACACTGCTTTGTCCTGGTGTGGACTCTCCTGAACAGCTCACACCAACACTGCTTTGTCCTGTTGTGGACCTTCCTGAACAGCTCCTACAAACACTGCTTTGTCCTGGAGTGGACCTTCCTGAACAGCTCACACCAACACTGCTTTGTCCTGGTGTGGACTCTCCCGAACAGCTCCCACCAACACTGCTTTGTCCTGTTGTGGACCCTCCTGAACAGCTCACACCAACACTGCTTTGTCCTGTTGTGGACCCTCCTGAACAGCTCACACCAACACTGCTTTGTCCTGGTGTGGACCCTCCTGAACAGCTCACACCAACACTGCTTTGTCCTGGTGTGGACTCTCCTGAACAGCTCCCACCAACAATGCTTTGGCCTGGTGTGGACTCTCCTGAACAGCTCCCACCAACACTGCTTTGTCCTGGTGTGGACCCTCCTGAACAGCTCACACCAACAACGCTTTGTCCTGGTGTGAACCCTCCTGAACAGCTCACACCAACACTGCTTTGTCCTGTTGTGGACCCTCCTGAACAGCTCACACCAACACTGTTTTATCCTGGTGTGGACTCTCCTGAACAGCTCCCACCAACACAACTTTGTCCTGGTGTGGACCCTGCTGAACAGCTCACACCAACACAGATTTGTCCTGGTGTGGATCTTCCTGAACAGCTCACACCAACACTGCTTTGTCCTGGTGTGGATCTTCCTGAACAGCTCACACCAACACTGCTTTGTCCTGGTGTGGATCTTCCTGAACAGCTCACACCAACACTGCTTTGTCCTGGTGTGGATCTTCCTGAACAGCTCGCACCAACACTGCTTTGTCCTGGTGAGTAGCCTACTGAACAGCTAACACCAACACTGCTTTGTCCTGGTGTGGACTCTCCTGAACAGCTCACACCAACACTGCTTTGTTCTGTTGTGGACCGTCCTGAACAGCTCTCACCAACACTGCTTTGTCCTGTTGTGGACCTTCCTGAACAGCTCACACCAACACTGCTTTGTCCTGTTGTGGAGCCTACTGAACAGCTCGCACCAACACTGCTCTGTCCTGGTGTGGACTCTTCTGAACAGCTCACACCAACAGTGCTTTGTCCTGGTGTGGACCCTCCTGAACAGATCACACCAACACCGCTTTGTCCTGTTGTGGACTCTCCTGAACAGCTCACACCAACACTGCTTTGTCCTGTTGTGGACTCTCCTGAACACCTCACATCAACTCTGCTTTGTCCTGTTGTGGACCCTGCTGAACAGCTCCCACCAACACTGCTTTGTCCTGTTGTGGACTCTCCTGAACACCTCACATCAACACTGCTTTGTCCTGCCGTGGACCCTCCTGAACAGCTCACACCAACACCGCTTTGTCCTGTTGTGCACTCGCCTGAACAGCTCACACCAACACTGCTTTGTCCTGGTGTGGACCCCCCTGAACAGCTCACACCAACACTGCTTTGTCCTGGTGTGGACCCCCCTGATCAGCTCACACCAACACTGCTTTTTCCTGGTGTGGACTCTCCTGAACAGCTCACACCAACACCGCTTTCCCCTGTTGTGCACTCGCCTGAACAGCTCACACCAACACTGCTTTGTCCTGGTCTGGACTCTCCTGAACAGCTCACACCAACACTGCTTTGTCCAGATGTGGAGCCTACTGAACAGCTCACACTAACACTGCTTTGTCCTGGTGTGGACTCTCCTGAACAGCTCACACCAACACTGCTTTGTCCTGGTCTGGACTCTCCTGAACAGCTCACATCAACACTGCTTTGTCCTGGTGTGGACCCCCCTGAACAGCTCACACCAACACTGCTTTTTCCTGGTGTGGACTCTCCTGAACAGCTCACACCAACACTGCTTTGTCCTGGTGTGGACCCCCCTGAACAGCTCACACCAACACTGCTTTGTCCTGGTGTGGACCCTCCTGAACAGCTCACACCAACACTGATCTGTCCTGGTGTGGACCCTCCTGAACAGCTCACACCAACACTGCTTTGTCCTGGTGTGGACCCTCCTGAACAGCTCACACCAACACGGCTTTGTCCTGGTGTGGACTCTCCTGAACAGCTCCCACCAACACTGCTTTGTCCTGGTGTGGACCCTCCTGAACACCTCACACCAACACTGCTTTGTCCTGGTGTGGACCTTCCTGAACAGCTCACACCACCACTGCTTTGTCCTGGTGTGGACTCTCCTGAAAAGCTCACGCCAACACTGCTTTGTCCTGTTGTGGACCCTCCTGAACAGCTCCCACCAACACTGCTTTGTCCTGTTGTGGACTCTCCTGAACAGCGCCCACCAATACTGCTTTGTCCTGTTGTGTACTCTCCTGAACAGCTCACACCAACACTGCTTTGTCCTGGTGTGGACTCTCCTGAACAGCTCACACCAACACTGCTTTGTCCTGGTGTGGACCCTCCTGAACAGCTCACACCAACACTGCTTTGTCCTGTTGTGGACTCTCCTGAACAGCTCACACCAACACTGCTTTGTCCTGGTGTGGACCCTCCTGAACAGCTCTCACCAACACTGCTTTGTCCTGGTGTGGACCCTCCTGAACAGCTCTCACCAACACTGCTTTGTCCTGGTGTGGACCCTCCTGAACAGCTCACACCAACACTGCTTTGTCCTGGTGTGGACTCTCCTGAACAGCTCCCACCAACAATGCTTTGGCCTGGTGTGGACTCTCCTGAACAGCTCCCACCAACACTGCTTTGTCCTGGTGTATAGCCTACTGAACAGCTCACACCAACACTGCTTTGTCCTGGTGTGGACCCTCCTGAACAGCTCACACCAACAACGCTTTGTCCTGGTGTGAACCCTCCTGAACAGCTCACACCAACACTGCTTTGTCCTGTTGTGGACCCTCCTGAACAGCTCACACCAACACTGTTTTATCCTGGTGTGGACTCTCCTAAACAGCTCCCACCAACACAACTTTGTCCTGGTGTGGACCCTGCTGAACAGCTCACACCAACACAGATTTGTCCTGGTGTGGATCTTCCTGAACAGCTCACACCAACACTGCTTTGTCCTGGTGTGGATCTTCCTGAACAGCTCACACCAACACTGCTTTGTCCTGGTGTGGATCTTCCTGAACAGCTCACACCAACACTGCTTTGTCCTGGTGTGGATCTTCCTGAACAGCTCGCACCAACACTGCTTTGCCCTGGTGAGTAGCCTACTGAACAGCTCACACCAACACTGCTTTGTCCTGGTGTGGACTCTCCTGAACAGCTCACACCAACACTGCTTTGTTCTGTTGTGGACCGTCCTGAACAGCGCTCACCAACACTGCTTTGTCCTGTTGTGGACCTTCCTGAACAGCTCACACCAACACTGCTTTGTCCTGTTGTGGACTCTCCTGAACAGCTCACACCAACACTGCTTTGTCCTGGTGTGGACCCTCCTGAACAGCTCTCACCAACACTGCTTTGTCCTGGTGTGGACCCTCCTGAACAGCTCTCACCAACACTGCTTTGTCCTGGTGTGGACCCTCCTGAACAGCTCACACCAACACTGCTTTGTCCTGGTGTGGACTCTCCTGAACAGCTCCCACCAACAATGCTTTGGCCTGGTGTGGACTCTCCTGAACAGCTCCCACCAACACTGCTTTGTCCTGGTGTATAGCCTACTGAACAGCTCACACCAACACTGCTTTGTCCTGGTGTGGACCCTCCTGAACAGCTCACACCAACAACGCTTTGTCCTGGTGTGAACCCTCCTGAACAGCTCACACCAACACTGCTTTGTCCTGTTGTGGACCCTCCTGAACAGCTCACACCAACACTGTTTTATCCTGGTGTGGACTCTCCTGAACAGCTCCCACCAACACAACTTTGTCCTGGTGTGGACCCTGCTGAACAGCTCACACCAACACAGATTTGTCCTGGTGTGGATCTTCCTGAACAGCTCACACCAACACTGCTTTGTCCTGGTGTGGATCTTCCTGAACAGCTCACACCAACACTGCTTTGTCCTGGTGTGGATCTTCCTGAACAGCTCACACCAACACTGCTTTGTCCTGGTGTGGATCTTCCTGAACAGCTCGCACCAACACTGCTTTGTCCTGGTGAGTAGCCTACTGAACAGCTCACACCAACACTGCTTTGTCCTGGTGTGGACTCTCCTGAACAGCTCACACCAACACTGCTTTGTTCTGTTGTGGACCGTCCCGAACAGCTCCCACCAACACTGCTTTGTCCTGTTGTGGACCCTCCTGAACAGCTCACACCAACACTGCTTTGTCCTGTTGTGGACCCTCCTGAACAGCTCACACCAACACTGCTTTGTCCTGGTGTGGACCCTCCTGAACAGCTCACACCAACACTGCTTTGTCCTGGTGTGGACTCTCCTGAATAGCTCCCACCAACAATGCTTTGGCCTGGTGTGGACTCTCCTGAACAGCTCCCACCAACACTGCTTTGTCCTGGTGTATAGCCTACTGAACAGCTCACACCAACACTGCTTTGTCCTGGTGTGGACCCTCCTGAACAGCTCACACCAACAACGCTTTGTCCTGGTGTGAACCCTCCTGAACAGCTCACACCAACACTGCTTTGTCCTGTTGTGGACCCTCCTGAACAGCTCACACCAACACTGTTTTATCCTGGTGTGGACTCTCCTGAACAGCTCCCACCAACACAACTTTGTCCTGGTGTGGACCCTGCTGAACAGCTCATACCAACACAGATTTGTCCTGGTGTGGATCTTCCTGAACAGCTCACACCAACACTGCTTTGTCCTGGTGTGGATCTTCCTGAACAGCTCACACCAACACTGCTTTGTCCTGGTGTGGATCTTCCTGAACAGCTCGCACCAACACTGCTTTGTCCTGGTGAGTAGCCTACTGAACAGCTCACACCAACACTGCTTTGTCCTGGTGTGGACTCTCCTGAACAGCTCACACCAACACTGCTTTGTTCTGTTGTGGACCGTCCTGAACAGCTCTCACCAACACTGCTTTGTCCTGTTGTGGACCTTCCTGAACAGCTCACACCAACACTGCTTTGTCCTGTTGTGGAGCCTACTGAACAGCTCGCACCAACACTGCTCTGTCCTGGTGTGGACTCTTCTGAACAGCTCACACCAACAGTGCTTTGTCCTGGTGTGGACCCTCCTGAACAGATCACACCAACACCGCTTTGTCCTGTTGTGGACTCTCCTGAACAGCTCACACCAACACTGCTTTGTCCTGTTGTGGACTCTCCTGAACACCTCACATCAACTCTGCTTTGTCCTGTTGTGGACCCTGCTGAACAGCTCCCACCAACACTGCTTTGTCCTGTTGTGGACTCTCCTGAACACCTCACATCAACACTGCTTTGTCCTGCCGTGGACCCTCCTGAACAGCTCACACCAACACCGCTTTGTCCTGTTGTGCACTCGCCTGAACAGCTCACACCAACACTGCTTTGTCCTGGTGTGGACCCCCCTGAACAGCTCACACCAACACTGCTTTGTCCTGGTGTGGACCCCCCTGATCAGCTCACACCAACACTGCTTTTTCCTGGTGTGGACTCTCCTGAACAGCTCACACCAACACCGCTTTCCCCTGTTGTGCACTCGCCTGAACAGCTCACACCAACACTGCTTTGTCCTGGTCTGGACTCTCCTGAACAGCTCACACCAACACTGCTTTGTCCAGATGTGGAGCCTACTGAACAGCTCACATCAACACTGCTTTGTCCTGGTGTGGACCCCCCTGAACAGCTCACACCAACACTGCTTTTTCCTGGTGTGGACTCTCCTGAACAGCTCACACCAACACTGCTTTGTCCTGGTGTGGACCCCCCTGAACAGCTCACACCAACACTGCTTTGTCCTGGTGTGGACCCTCCTGAACAGCTCACACCAACACTGATCTGTCCTGGTGTGGACCCTCCTGAACAGCTCACACCAACACTGCTTTGTCCTGGTGTGGACCCTCCTGAACAGCTCACACCAACACGGCTTTGTCCTGGTGTGGACTCTCCTGAACAGCTCCCACCAACACTGCTTTGTCCTGGTGTGGACCCTCCTGAACACCTCACACCAACACTGCTTTGTCCTGGTGTGGACCTTCCTGAACAGCTCACACCACCACTGCTTTGTCCTGGTGTGGACTCTCCTGAAAAGCTCACGCCAACACTGCTTTGTCCTGTTGTGGACCCTCCTGAACAGCTCCCACCAACACTGCTTTGTCCTGTTGTGGACTCTCCTGAACAGCGCCCACCAATACTGCTTTGTCCTGTTGTGGACTCTCCTGAACAGCTCACACCAACACTGCTTTGTCCTGGTGTGGACTCTCCTGAACAGCTCACACCAACACTGCTTTGTCCTGGTGTGGACCCTCCTGAACAGCTCACACCAACACTGCTTTGTCCTGTTGTGGACTCTCCTGAACAGCTCACACCAACACTGCTTTGTCCTGGTGTGGACCCTCCTGAACAGCTCTCACCAACACTGCTTTGTCCTGGTGTGGACCCTCCTGAACAGCTCTCACCAACACTGCTTTGTCCTGGTGTGGACCCTCCTGAACAGCTCACACCAACACTGCTTTGTCCTGGTGTGGACTCTCCTGAACAGCTCCCACCAACAATGCTTTGGCCTGGTGTGGACTCTCCTGAACAGCTCCCACCAACACTGCTTTGTCCTGGTGTATAGCCTACTGAACAGCTCACATCAACACTGCTTTGTCCTGGTGTGGACCCTCCTGAACAGCTCACACCAACAACGCTTTGTCCTGGTGTGAACCCTCCTGAACAGCTCACACCAACACTGCTTTGTCCTGTTGTGGACCCTCCTGAACAGCTCACACCAACACTGTTTTATCCTGGTGTGGACTCTCCTGAACAGCTCCCACCAACACAACTTTGTCCTGGTGTGGACCCTGCTGAACAGCTCACACCAACACAGATTTGTCCTGGTGTGGATCTTCCTGAACAGCTCACACCAACACTGCTTTGTCCTGGTGTGGATCTTCCTGAACAGCTCACACCAACACTGCTTTGTCCTGGTGTGGATCTTCCTGAACAGCTCGCACCAACACTGCTTTGTCCTGGTGAGTAGCCTACTGAACAGCTCACACCAACACTGCTTTGTCCTGGTGTGGACTCTCCTGAACAGCTCACACCAACACTGCTTTGTTCTGTTGTGGACCGTCCTGAACAGCTCTCACCAACACTGCTTTGTCCTGTTGTGGACCTTCCTGAACAGCTCACACCAACACTGCTTTGTCCTGTTGTGGAGCCTACTGAACAGCTCACACCAACACTGCTTTGTCCTGGTGAGGAGCCTACTGAACAGCTCGCACCAACACTGCTCTGTCCTGGTGTGGACTCTTCTGAACAGCTCACACCAACAGTGCTTTGTCCTGGTGTGGACTCTCCTGAACAGCTCACACCAACACTGCTTTGTCCTGTTGTGGACCCTCCTGAACAGATCACACCAACACCGCTTTGTCCTGTTGTGGACTCTCCTGAACAGCTCACACCAACACTGCTTTGTCCTGTTGTGGACTCTCCTGAACACCTCACACCAACACTGCTTTGTCCTGTTGTGGACCCTGCTGAACAGCTCCCACCAACACTGCTTTGTCCTGTTGTGGACTCTCCTGAACACCTCACATCAACACTGCTTTGTCCTGCCGTGGACCCTCCTGAACAGCTCACACCAACACCGCTTTGTCCTGTTGTGCACTTGCCTGAACAGCTCACACCAACACTGCTTTGTCCTGGTGTGGACCCCCCTGAACAGCTCACACCAACACTGCTTTGTCCTGGTGTGGACCCCCCTGATCAGCTCACACCAACACTGCTTTTTCCTGGTGTGGACTCTCCTGAACAGCTCACACCAACACCGCTTTCCCCTGTTGTGCACTCGCCTGAACAGCTCACACCAACACTGCTTTGTCCTGGTCTGGACTCTCCTGAACAGCTCACACCAACACTGCTTTGTCCTGATGTGGAGCCTACTGAACAGCTCACATCAACACTGCTTTGTCCTGGTGTGGACCCCCCTGAACAGCTCACACCAACACTGCTTTCTCCTGGTGTGGACCCTCCTGAACAGCTCACACCAACACTGCTTTGTCCTGATGTGGAGCCTACTGAACAGCTCACATCAACACTGCTTTGTCCTGGTGTGGACCCCCCTGAACAGCTCACACCAACACTGCTTTTTCCTGGTGTGGACTCTCCTGAACAGCTCACACCAACACTGCTTTGTCCTGGTGTGGACCCCCCTGAACAGCTCACACCAACACTGCTTTGTCCTGGTGTGGACCCTCCTGAACAGCTCACACCAACACTGATCTGTCCTGGTGTGGACCCTCCTGAACAGCTCACACCAACACTGCTTTGTCCTGGTGTGGACCCTCCTGAACAGCTCACACCAACACGGCTTTCTCCTGGTGTGGACTCTCCTGAACAGCTCCCACCAACACTGCTTTGTCCTGGTGTGGACCCTCCTGAACACCTCACACCAACACTGCTTTGTCCTGGTGTGGACCTTCCTGAACAGCTCACACCACCACTGCTTTGTCCTGGTGTGGACAATCCTGCAAAGCTCACGCCAACACTGCTTTGTCCTGTTGTGGACCCTCCTGAACAGCTCCCACCAACACTGCTTTGTCCTGTTGTGGACTCTCCTGAACAGCGCCCACCAATACTGCTTTGTCCTGTTGTGGACTCTCCTGAACAGCTCACACCAACACTGCTTTGTCCTGGTGTGGACTCTCCTGAACAGCTCACACCAACACTGCTTTGTCCTGGTGTGGACCCTCCTGAACAGCTCACACCAACACTGCTTTGTCCTGGTGTGGACTCTCCTGAACAGCTCACACCAACACTGCTTTGTTCTGTTGTGGACCGTCCTGAACAGCTCTCACCAACACTGCTTTGTCCTGTTGTGGACCTTCCTGAACAGCTCACACCAACACTGCTTTGTCCTGTTGTGGAGCCTACTGAACAGCTCACACCAACACTGCTTTGTCCTGGTGAGGAGCCTACTGAACAGCTCGCACCAACACTGCTCTGTCCTGGTGTGGACTCTTCTGAACAGCTCACACCAACAGTGCTTTGTCCTGGTGTGGACTCTCCTGAACAGCTCACACCAACACTGCTTTGTCCTGTTGTGGACCCTCCTGAACAGATCACACCAACACCGCTTTGTCCTGTTGTGGACTCTCCTGAACAGCTCACACCAACACTGCTTTGTCCTGTTGTGGACTCTCCTGAACACCTCACACCAACACTGCTTTGTCCTGTTGTGGACCCTGCTGAACAGCTCCCACCAACACTGCTTTGTCCTGTTGTGGACTCTCCTGAACACCTCACATCAACACTGCTTTGTCCTGCCGTGGACCCTCCTGAACAGCTCACACCAACACCGCTTTGTCCTGTTGTGCACTTGCCTGAACAGCTCACACCAACACTGCTTTGTCCTGGTGTGGACCCCCCTGAACAGCTCACACCAACACTGCTTTGTCCTGGTGTGGACCCCCCTGATCAGCTCACACCAACACTGCTTTTTCCTGGTGTGGACTCTCCTGAACAGCTCACACCAACACCGCTTTCCCCTGTTGTGCACTCGCCTGAACAGCTCACACCAACACTGCTTTGTCCTGGTCTGGACTCTCCTGAACAGCTCACACCAACACTGCTTTGTCCTGATGTGGAGCCTACTGAACAGCTCACATCAACACTGCTTTTTCCTGGTGTGGACTCTCCTGAACAGCTCACACCAACACTGCTTTGTCCTGGTGTGGACCCCCCTGAACAGCTCACACCAACACTGCTTTGTCCTGGTGTGGACCCTCCTGAACAGCTCACACCAACACTGATCTGTCCTGGTGTGGACCCTCCTGAACAGCTCACACCAACACTGCTTTGTCCTGGTGTGGACCCTCCTGAACAGCTCACACCAACACGGCTTTCTCCTGGTGTGGACTCTCCTGAACAGCTCCCACCAACACTGCTTTGTCCTGGTGTGGACCCTCCTGAACACCTCACACCAACACTGCTTTGTCCTGGTGTGGACCTTCCTGAACAGCTCACACCACCACTGCTTTGTCCTGGTGTGGACAATCCTGAAAAGCTCACGCCAACACTGCTTTGTCCTGTTGTGGACCCTCCTGAACAGCTCCCACCAACACTGCTTTGTCCTGTTGTGGACTCTCCTGAACAGCGCCCACCAATACTGCTTTGTCCTGTTGTGGACTCTCCTGAACAGCTCACACCAACACTGCTTTGTCCTGGTGTGGACTCTCCTGAACAGCTCACACCAACACTGCTTTGTCCTGGTGTGGACCCTCCTGAACAGCTCACACCAACACTGCTTTGTCCTGTTGTGGACTCTCCTGAACAGCTCACACCAACACTGCTTTGTCCTGGTGTGGACCCTCCTGAACAGCTCTCACCAACACTGCTTTGTCCTGGTGTGGACCCTCCTGAACAGCTCACACCAACACTGATTTTTCCTGTTGTGGACTCTCCTGAACAGCTCTCACCAACACTGCTTTGTCCTGGTGTGGACCCTCCTGAACAGCTCACACCAACACTGATTTTTCCTGTTGTGGACTCTCCTGAACAGCTCTCACCAACACTGCTTTGTCCTGTTGTGGACTTTCCTGAACAGCTCACACCAACACTGCTTTGTCCTGGTGTGGACCCTCCTGAACAGCTCACACCAACACTGCTTTGTCCTGTTGTGGACTTTCCTGAACAGCTCACACCAACACTGCTTTGTCCTGTTGTGGACCCTCCTGAACAGCTCACACCAACACTGCTTTGTCCTGCTGTGGACCCCCCTGAACAGCTCTCACCAACACTGCTCTGTCCTGGTGTGGACCCTCCTGAACAGCTCACACCTTCACTGCTTTGTCCTGTTGTGGACCCTCCTGAACAGCTCACACCAACACTGCTTTGTCCTGTTGTGGACTCTCCTGAACACCTCACATCAACACTGCTTTGTCCTGGTGTGGATTATCCTTAAAAGCTCACACCACCACTGCTTTGTCCTGGTGTGGACCCTCCTGAACAGCTCACACCAACACTGCTTTGTCCTGGTGTTGGTTCTCCTGAAGAGCTCACACCAGCACTGCTTTGTCCTGTTGTGAATTCTCCTGAACAGCTCACACCAACACTGCTTTGTACTGTTGTGGACTCTCTTGAACAGCTCACACCAACACTGCTTTGTCCTGTTGTGGACTCTCCTGAACACCTCACATCAACACTGCTTTTTCCTGGTGTGGATTCTCCTTAACAGCTCACACCACCACTGCTTTGTCCTGTTGTGAATTCTCCTGAACAGCTCACACCTTCACTGCTTTGTCCTGGTGTGGACCCTCCTGAACAGCTCACACCAACACTGCTTTATCCTGTTGTGGACCCTCCTGAACAGCTGACACCAACACTGCTTTGTCCTGGTGTGGACTCTCCTGTACAGCTCACACCAACACTGCTTTATCCTGTTGTGGACCCTCCTGAACAGCTCACACCAACACTGCTTTATCCTGGTGTGGACCCTCCTGAACAGCTCACACCAACACTGCTTTATCCTGGTGTGGATTCTCCTGAACAGCTCACACCAACACAGCTTTGTCCTGGTGTGGACCCTCCTGAACAGCTCACACCAACACTGCTTTGTCCTGCTGTGGACCCTCCTGAACAGCTCACACCCCCACTGCTTTGTCCTGTTGTGGATTCTCCTGAACAGCTCACACCACCATTGTTTTGTCCTCTTGTGGAGTCTCCTGAACAGCTCACACCAACACTGATTTGTCCTGTTGTGGATTCTCCTGAAATGCTCACACTAACACTGCTTTGTCCTGGTGTGGACTCTCCTGAACAGCTCACACCAACACTGCTTTGTCCTGGTGTGGATTCTCCTGAACAGCGCCCACCAACACTGCTTTGTCCTGTTGTGGAGCCTACTGAACAGCTCACACCAACACTGCTTTGTCCTGCCGTGGATTCTCCTGAACAGCTCACACCAACACTGCTTTGTCCTGTTGTGGACCCTCCTGAACAGCTCACACCAACAATACTTTGTCCTGGTGTGGACTCTCCTGAACAACTCACACCAACACTGCTTTGTCCTGGTGTGGACCCTCCTGAACAGCTCACACCAACACTACTTTGTCCTGTTGTTGACTCTCCTGAACAGCTCACACCAACACTGCTTTGTCCTGGTGTGGACCCCCCTGAACAGCTCACACCAACACAGCTTTGTCCTGGTGTGGACCCTCCTGAACAGCTCACACCAACACTGCTTTGTCCTGGTGTGGACTCTCCTGAACAGCTCACACCAACACTGCTTTGTCCTGGTGTGGACCTTCCTGAACAGCTCACACCAACACTGCTTTGTCCTGGTGTGGACTCTCCTGAACAGCTCACAGCAACACTGCTTTGTCCTGGTGTGGACCCTCCTGAACAGCTCACACCAACACTGCTTTGTCCTGTTGTGGACTCTCCTGAACAGCTCACATCAACACTGTTTTGTCCTGTTGTGCACTCTCCTGAACAGCTCACATCAACACTGCTTTGCCCTGGTGTGGATTCTCCTGAACAGCTCACACCACCACTGCTTTGTCCTCTTGTGGATTCTCCTGAACAGCTCACACCAACACTGCTTTGTCCTGGTGTGGACCCTCCTGAACAGCTCACACCAACACTGCTTTGTCCTGGTGTGGGTTCTCCTGAACTGCTCACACCAACACTGCTTTGTCCTGTTGTGGACTCTACTGAACAGCTCACACCAACACTGCTTTGTCCTGCCGTGGACTCTACTGAACTGCTCACACCAACACTGCTTTGTCCTGTTGTGGACCCTCCGAACAGCTCACACCAACACTGCTTTGTCCTATTGTGCACTCTCCTGAACAGCTCACACCAACACTGCTTTGTCCTGGTGTGGACCCTCCTGAACAGCTCACACCAACACTGCTTTGTCCTGTTGTGGACTCTGCTGAACAGCTCACACCAACACTGCTTTGTCCTGTTGTGGACTCTGCTGAACAGCTCACACCACCACTGCTTTGTCCTGGTGTGGACCGTCCTGAACAGCTCACACCAACACTGCTTTGTCCTGTTGTGGACTCTGCTGAACAGCTCACACCAACACTGCTTTGTCCTGTTGTGGACTCTGCTGAACAGCTCACACCAACACTGATTTGTCCTGATGTGGAGCCAACTGAACAGCTCACACCAACACTGCTTTTTCCTGTTGTGGACTCTCCTGAACAGCTCACACCAACACTGATTTGTCCTGATGTGGAGCCTCCTGAACAGCTCACACCAACACGGCTTTGTCCTGGTGTGGACCCTCCTGAACAGCTCTCACCACCACTGCTTTGTCCTGTTGTGGATTCTCCTGAACAGCTCACACCACCACTGCTTTGTCCCACTCTGGAGTCTCCAGCGCCCCCTACTCTTACTCCCTGTATACACACGACTGCGTGGCAAAACCTGGTTCCAACTCCATCTACAAGTTTGCTGACGATACGACCATAGTGGGCCGGATCTCGAATAACGATGAGCCCGAATACAGGAGGGAGATAGAGAACCTAGTGGAGTGGTGTAGCGACAACAATCTCTCCCTCAATGCCAGCAAATCAAAAGAGCTGGTCATTGACTTCAGGAAGCAAAGTACTGTACACACCCCTGTCAGCAACAACGGGGCCAAGGTGGAGATGGTTAGCAGTTTCAAATTCCTCGGGGTGCACATCTCCAAAAATCTGTCCTGGTCCACCCACATCGACGCTACCACCAAGAAAGCACAACAGCGCCTATACTTTCTCAGGAAACTAAGGAGACTCGGCATGTCCACATTAACTCTTACCAACTTTTGCAGATGCACCATAGAAATCATCCTATCGGGCTGCATCTTAGCCTGGTATGGCAACTGCTCGGCCCAGGACCGCAACAAACTTCAGAGAGTCGTGAACACCGACCAGTCCATCACACGGACCTGCCTCCAATCCATTAACTCCGTGTACACCTCCCGCTGCCTGGGGAAAACGGACAGCATAATCAAAGACCCCTCCCACCCGGCTTACTCACTCTTCCAACTTCTTCCATCGGGCAGGAGATACAGAAGTCCGAGAACACGCACGGACAGACTCAAAAACAGCTTCTTCCCCGCTGTCACCAGACTCCTAAATGACCCTCTTATGGACTGATTTCATTAACACTACACCCTGTATGCATCATCCGATGCTAGTGCTTATGTAATTATATTGTATATGTTGTGTCGCCCTATTATGTATTTTCTTTTATTCCCTTTTCTTCTCATGTACTTAATGATCTGTTGAGCTGCTCGCAGAAAAATACTTTTCAGTGTATCTCGGTACACGTGACAATAAACAAATCCAATCCAATCCAATCCTGAGCCACTCTCTCCAGCAGGTTTAGTTGTGAGATCCGGGCCTGTTTGTGTCTCTGGTCCTCTCTTCCTTATAACAAAACAATCCTGTTTAAATTTTACTGTCCTGCTGCTAACAAAATGGAGGAATCGCAATCGCGGCCAAAACACGTGACGTCGACGTTCTGGCGGGGGGGGGGGGATGGGGGGGGGGGCGTGACCTGCCCTCTGCCTCCCTTTAGGCGGGAAGATTCGGTAAAAAAATCTTCTGTGTCTCTGCAGCAGCCGGCTTTTAATAACGGCGGCTGCAAGCGGCCTTCAAAATTATATAGCTTTGCGCATCGCTGATCGGGCACGCATGCGTCTGGGATGGCCACTTCCAGAATGCAAAATGGATGTTTGCAAAGATTGCTGAGAAAACGAGCAGACAGAGACTGTACGTGTAACGGGACCGCAGCTCCCAGACGAGACTGAAACTGTAGGTCTATTAACATATTGATGGCCCATCTCCAGGAACAAAGGGAGATACTAAAGTAACCGATCTGGCCCCAGACCTCACGGTGCCAGTTCCCCAAACCGAAAGCACCATCAAAGCCAGGCCAGCGGCCACCTAGGACCCGCCCAGCCATCAGGGCACCCGCCCCTTTATTGGGCAAGATCAATACGAGTGATCATGATACGACCCAATTGATTGGGGCCAAGTTCAAGGCCGGCCCTACAGCGCGCAAAGCCCCTTCTGGTATAAGAGGAAGGCCCCAAGAGAGAATCGCTCTCTTGGACTCGGCTCTCACAGCGGAGAGACCCGTCCACCAGCTACACCAGAGGCAAGGAAGTCCAAGGTCAACGCTCGCTACGAGACGGACGACCTTAGCTGTTCTCCTTCACCACTTCGACCCCAGCAGCCTCAGAACCGAACAATGGCCATTGTTCCTCTGACTGAGTGGGCACCCGAAGCTAAGTATAGGCTTTAGCAGTAGAGATAGTTTAGTCTGTAGTACTTCGTGCATGAGTAGATATTGCTGTGTATGTAAATAAATAGTATTGACTTTGAACTAACTAACTGGTGTATCGGCTCTTTGATCAGTATTCGGGTTTGAGCCTTGTACCAACCTCCCGTACCAGCCTTCCCGAACAGGCGCCGGAATGTGACGACTAGGGGCTTTTCACAGTAACTTCATTTGAAGCTTACTTGTGACAAGCGATTTTCATTTCATTTTTTTCATTGAGGCGGAATCGAAAGGTACCTGGCGACTCTAAAGCAAACGTAATTAGGATTAAGGAAGGCGACCATATTGACCGCCATATTTAGATGGAGCTGCTAGGGGTTAATCCATAATCGTCGGGCGGTGGGTCTGGGTCAGGGGCTTTAATGTACGTTATCTCGAAGGGGTCGCTGGAATCATGTTCGGTACCGCTGGGAGTGGGGCCTGGTGCAGGGGTGTAATCGTAGCGTGGTGTGCTGGGGCTGTCGCTATCGCTGGCGCTGCTGGTTGAAGGAAGGGAGAAGCGGGGTCGTGCCTCTGGGGGTGGAGTCGAAGTCGTGTCTGAGGACCGGCTGGACAGGTTGGGGAAGGGTAGGAATACGTCGTTCGTGGGCGGGGCATGCTCATCTGCTGCTGGAACAAGATGTGGTGTGAATGGCTGTTCTGCGAGCCATAAGCCTTACGCTGGTTTATGTGGAACCACGCAGACTTGCCATCCGGGGAGGTGATCTGATACACAGAGGGGCTGACTTTATCAGAGATGGAGTACGGTCCGGAAAGTTTTGGGGAAAGGAATGAACTGGGGTTGTAGAGGAAAAGCATCACTTGCTGTCCTACTACAAACTCGGTGGCGAGTACCGTTTTATCAAAGCAAGCTTTGCTTCGTTTCTTGCAGGTTCCAAGCCTGACGGCTGCTGCAAGCTGGGCGGCCTTCACATTCTCGATAACCTGTTGTACTGCTTTCCCATACGTAAGGGCGGTGACTGTGGGGCTGGCCAAATCCAGTCCTAATAAATATTCTGTCCCTTTCATGGGGCGTCCGATCATGAGGACGTGGGGGGTTATCCTGTGGACGTGGATACCGTGTTTCGAATGAACATTAATGCAAATGGGAGGACTGTGTCCCAGGTGCTGTTGTGCTGTTGCACCATTTTTCTGAGGGTCGCTTTTAAAGTTCTGTCCACTCTTTCTACAATGCCGCTTGATTGGGGGTGGTATGCAATATGGAACTTTTGTTTTATGCCGAAAATTGTAAGGACGTTTTTCAACACTCGTCCTGTAAAATGGGAGCCTTGATCGGATTCTCTGCTGCGTGGGAGTCCCCAGCTTGTAAAGATGTGCTGCGTGAGGATTTTAGCTGTTGTTTTGGCCGTATTCGTTCTGGATGGAACGGCTTCCACCCATTTTGTGAAGGTGTCGATGAACCCCAACACATACTTAAAACCGTTTCTGCAGGGGGGTAGGGGTCCTATATAATCTATTTGCAAATTCGTCCAGGGGCCTTTAATGGGACGGGTGTGACTAAGCTGAGCTTTTCTTGCATATCTGTCCGGATTGTTCTGGGCACAGATTAAGCAATTCTCGATGTAATGTGTGACATTGGATTTTTCATCAGGCCAGCAGCAGAGGGGTCTGAGGTGGGCTAGGGTGGGCTCAATGCCTTGGTGTCCATGATTGTCATGAAACTGACAAATAATTGATTCCGGTCCTGGCTGGGGACGACATAAATGCCGTCTTTTAGAATCACACCATCATGTGTGGTTAACGCGTGTTTAAACTTATCATAAGGGACTGGGAAGTTGCCTTTTAAAACTTCCCTGAGCTTCTCATCTTCTTTTTGAGCCTTTGCCAAATCTTGAATGTTGGTCTGTGAGAGCTGATCCGCGTGTACTGGGGCGCTTTCGGGGGGTTCCAAAAGTGACCATGTCTGGAAACTGCCTTCGCTAGGGCGTCTGCTTTAACATTACAGGGCGGGGGGGAGAAGAACGATGATGACTACGAACTTTGATGATCCCATATTTCCTACCTTTGGCCGTTTTCAGAATATGTTGCAGTAATGGGGCTGAGGGTAGGGGTTTTCCGTCTGCGGAAACAGATCCTCTAGTTTCCCACAGGGGTAGGAACTCGGTTAAACTGTTGCAGACATGTAGGCTGTCAGAATATATGTCGGCTGGGGTCGGAAACGAGTCGGGGTGGTCTACAATGTACGCTATGGCTGCCAGTTCTGCTGCCTGTGAGCCTAAATGTCCTGGCAATTTTAACAAAATCTCTTCTAGGGCACGTCCCTGTGCGTCCTCTACATAAATACCGCAACCGGTAACTCTTTTCCCATTTAGAACTGTGGAGGAGCCATGACTTGGGGGGGATAAGGTGGAGACGTAGGCTGCAAGTGTTGGGCACACTGGATAAGTGGGGCTTGTTCAAGGATCAGCTACTGCGTGTTCTTGATAAGTATGTACCGGTCAGACAGGGAGGAAGGCGTTGAGCGAGGTTCCGGGGTTTAGGTGTTTTAGTAAGCTCAGAGAAGGAGGCAAAAGAGGGGGAGGTGTGGCGCTGCTAGTCAAGAGCACTTTTACGGTGGCGGAGAGGATGCTAGATGGGGACTCTTCTTCCGAGGTAGTATGGGCTGAAGTTAGAAACAGGAAAGGAGAGGTCACCCTGTTGGGAGTTTTTTATAGGCCTCCTAATAGTTCTAGGGATGTAGAGGAAAGGATGGCGAAGATGATTCTGGATATGAGCGAAAGTAACAGGGTAGTTATTATGGGAGACTTTAACTTTCCAAATATTGACTGGAAAAGATATAGTTTGAGTACAATAGATGGGTCGTTTTTTGTACAGTGTGTGCAGGAGGGTTTCCTGAAACAATATGTTGACAGGCCAACAAGAGGCGAGGCCACGTTGGATTTGGTTTTGGGTAATGAACCAGGCCAGGTGTTGGATTTGGAGGTAGGAGAGCACTTTGGGGACAGTGACCACAATTCGGTGACGTTTACGTTAATGATGGAAAGGGATAAGTATACACCGCAGGGCAAGAGTTATAGCTGGGGGAAGGGCAATTATGATGCCATTAGACGTGACTTGGGGGGGATAAGGTGGAGAAGTAGGCTGCAAGTGTTGGGCACACTGGATAAGTGGGGCTTGTTCAAGGATCAGCTACTGCGTGTTCTTGATAAGTATGTACCGGTCAGACAGGGAGGAAGGCGTCGAGCGAGGGAACCGTGGTTTACCAAGGAAGTGGAATCTCTTGTTAAGAGGAAGAAGGAGGCCTATGTGAAGATGAAGTGTGAAGTTTCGGTTGGGGCGATGGATAGTTACAAGGTAGCGAGGAAGGATCTAAAGAGAGAGCTAAGATGAGCAAGGAGGGGACATGAGAAGTATTTGGCAGGAAGGATCAAGGAAAACCCAAAAGCTTTCTATAGGTATGTCAGGAATAAGCGAATGACTAGGGAAAGAGTAGGACCAGTCAAGGACAGGGATGGGAAATTGTGTGTGGAGTCTGAAGAGATAGGCAAGATACTAAATGAATATTTTTCGTCAGTATTCACTCAGGAAAAAGATAATGTTGTGGAGGAGAATGCTGAGCCCCAGGCTAATAGAATAGATGGCATTGAGGTACGTAGGGAAGAGGTGTTGGCAATTCTGGACAGGCTGAAAATAGATAAGTCCCCGGGACCTGATGGGGTTTATCCTAGGATTCTCTGGGAGGCCAGGGAAGAGATTGCTGGACCTTTGGCTTTGATTTTTATGTCATCATTGGCTACAGGAATAGTGCCAGAGGACTGGAGGACAGCAAATGTGGTCCCTTTGTTCAAAAAGGGGAGCAGAGACAACCCCGGCAACTATAGACCAGTGAGCCTCACGTCTGTAGTGGGTAAAGTCTTGGAGGGGATTATAAGAGACAAGATTTATAATCATCTAGATAGGAATAATATGATCAGGGATAGTCAGCATGGCTTTGTGAAGGGTAGGTCATGCCTCACAAACCTTATTGAGTTCTTTGAGAAGGTGATTGAACAGGTAGACGAGGGTAGAGCAGTTGATGTGGTGTATATGGATTTCAGCAAAGCGTTTGATAAGGTTCCCCACGGCAGGATATTGCAAAAAATACGGAAGCTGGGGATTGAGGGTGATTTAGAGATGTGGATCAGAAATTGGCTAGCTGAAAGAAGACAGAGGGTGGTGGTTGATGGGAAATGTTCAGAATGGAGTACAGTCACAAGTGGAGTACCACAAGGATCTGTTCTGGTGCCGTTGCTGTTTGTCATTTTTATCAATGACCTAGAGGAAGGCGCAGAAGGGTGGGTGAGTAAATTTGCAGACGATACTAAAGTCGGTGGTGTTGTCGATAGTGTGGAAGGATGTAGCAGGTTACAGAGGGATATAGATAAGCTGCAGAGCTGGGCTGAGAGGTGGCAAATGGAGTTTAATGTAGAGAAGTGTGAGGTGATTCACTTTGGAAGGAATAACAGGAATTCGGAATATTTGGCTAATGGTAAAGTTCTTGAAAGTGTGGATGAGCAGAGGGATCTAGGTGTCCATGTACATAGATCCCTGAAAGTTGCCACCCAGGTTGATAGGGTTGTGAAGACGGCCTATGGAGTGTTGGCCTTTATTGGTAGAGGGATTGAGTTCCGGAGTCGGGAGGTCATGTTGCAGCTGTACAGAACTCTGGTACGGCCGCATTTGGAGTATTGCGTACAGTTCTGGTCACCGCATTATAGGAAGGACGTGGAGGCTTTGGAGCGGGTGCAGAGGAGATTTACCAGGATGTTGCCTGGTATGGAGGGAAAATCTTATGAGGAAAGGCTGATGGACTTGAGGTTGTTTTCGTTGGAGAGAAGAAGGTTAAGAGGAGACTTAATAGAGGCATACAAAATGATCAGGGGGTTGGATAGGGTGGACAGTGAGAGCCTTCTCCCGCGGATGGATATGGCTGGCACGAGGGGACATAACTTTAAACTGAGGGGTAATAGATATAGGACAGAGGTCAGAGGTAGGTTCTTTACGCAAAGAGTAGTGAGGCCGTGGAATGCCCTACCTGCTACAGTAGTGAACTCGCCAACATTGAGGGCATTTAAAAGTTTATTGGATAAACATATGGATGATAATGGCATAGTGTAGGTTAGATGGCTTTTGTTTCGATGCAACATCGTGGGCCGAAGGGCCTGTACTGCGCTGTATTGTTCTATGTTCTATGTTCTATGTTCTATCCCCATAGATTCTAAGTGGTGTGCCTGTGTCTGTGGGCTGGTGTCTCTGGGGTATAGTACCTGCTTTCGGGGGAGCTGACTTCGGTACAAAGGGTCCTGTATTAGGCTTAGTGGAGATGATTTCACACTCATGTGGGGTGCCTGCATAGTGTAAATTATCGGCTAGGAAAGTGTGGGTCTTGGTTCTCCTAACTGTGATGTCCCGTCTCTGTGACAGAAGGGTCCAACGGGCTGCGCGGATTTGGCTGACTGTGCCATCTTTAAGTCTACTACCATCAAGTAGTATCTGTGTTGGTGTGTGTTCAGTGAAGATAGTGATGGGGTTGAGTCCTGTAATGTAGGCAAAGTATTGGACTGCCCAAAAAACTGTGATCAGGTGCCTTTCGCAGGCAGAAAGTCCTTGCTCGACTGGATCTAATACGCGTGAGGCGTATGCCACGGGGCCTAAGTGATCATGTCGTTCTTGGAGGAGCACGGTCGAAAGGGTTCGGTCGGTAGTTGCAACCTCAATTGCGTACGGGGAGAGTGGATCTGGGACCTGTAATGCGGGGTGTACTGAAGGCTCTTTTTAAAGCATCCACGGCATCCGTGTGCTGTGGAAGCCATTCCCAAGGTGCCTGCTTCTTCAGAAGTTCGGATCGGGGCGCTGCTTTTGTGGCAAAACCGTCGATATGGTTTCTGCAGTAGCCAACCAGTCCTAGAAATGACCAGAGGGCTGTGACGTTATGGGGCAGGGGTAATTTGACAATCGAGTCGATCCTTTTCTGCTCGATCTCGCGTTTGCCATGCGTGATTACTGTACCCAAGTAAATCACTTTTTCCTGTAAAATCTGGGCCTTCTTGGGGTTGACTTTCCATCCAATTTGTTTTAGGAGTCCTAAAAGTTCGGCGAGAAGCGAAATGTTCTCTCCCTTTGTGTCTGTCTGTAGTAGCACATCATCTATATGTTGGACCAGACAATCGGGTCGGGAAAAGTTTGCTAATCCATTTGCCAGCTGTCGGTGGAAAATGGAGGGGGAGTTGTGGAAGCCTTGTGGAAGGCACATCGATGTATATTGCTGTCCCTGGAAGGTGAAAGCAAATTTATATTGGCACGCTTTATCCAATGGAATGGACCAAAAGCCGTTGCTAATGTCCAACACCAAATTTTTTTTGACTGTAGTCCCTGTTTGAGCATGGTCTCGGGACTCGTGGCTATGGTGGGGGCTGCTACTGGGGTTATTTTGTTCAGTTCCCGGTAATCAATGGTCAGTCGCCATGATCCATCGAGTTTCCTGACGGGCCAAATTGGGGCATTGTTCGTGAAGGCTACTGATCGGAGTACGCCTTGATCAAGCAATCTCTGTATAACTTTTGAGATTTCTCCCTCTGCTTCTTGGGGAAATCCGTACTGCTTTTGGGGTCTGGGGTCGGGACCTGTAATATTCACTAAGCCAGCTATCTTGCCACAGTCGTGCTTGTGCTGGGCAAATGCTGCTTTGTGTCGCTGCAGGACTTCCCTAACTTCTTTATTCTGACTAATGGCTCGAGGGTCGAACCAGAAATCTCCTACTGCGCTGATCCGATTGTCATACTCTCCAACTGTGAGCGTGGCGGGGGCTCGCGCTGCCTTTGCCATTCTCCAAACACATTTATTTACCGGATCAAATGAGAGGTTGTGGGAGCTCATAAAATCAATTCCTAAAATGTGTTCGGCTGTCTGGGGTAGATCGACCAGAACTACGGGTTGTTTTGGTTTAATGTTCCCTATCTGGATTGCTACAGGGGCTATGATGTGTCCCTGCTGTAAATGCCCTGTGAAACCGCTGAGTGTAATGGTCTCTGTCGTGGCCACGTGTCTCGCTGAAACATCGTGGAGGAGTTTAGCGTGGTGCGGGACCCTCCAAAGGAATTCTACGGGGTGTCCCCGGACTGTGCCTAGCGCTACTGGTCTACCGGACCTGTCCCAAAGGGTGTCGCAGACCCAAGTTGGGAGCCCGAACACCGTCAGTCAGTGCCGTTCATATCTGCGTTCTCAAAATGGGGCTAAAGCTGTTTGGTAGGCTTTGCCCTATTCTTATTTAGGGTGCCTGTCTGTTGGTTTCCCTGCTGCTTCTGGGGTGCGTTGCATTCTCGTGCATAGTGTCCTAATTGGTCGCAATTATAACACTCCTGGGATTTGGGTAGTGTAGGCTGTTCCTTCTCTCATTTACCTCTGCAGGGTTCTGGTGCGTCCTAACTGGATGCATGTCTGCCTGCACTTCCTCTGTTTTAACAAATGCGGTTTTGCCTGGGATGGACCGTTCCCAAGTGCGGGACAATCTCTTCAAAACCCATTTCACGTTGTGGTCCTCGTCTGAGGGGTCATTAGTTGCGCAAGCTCTCTGACCTACCTCTGTTGCATGAGAGACGAGGATGCGAGTCCATTTGGCCATATTATCTGGGGACAAATGGGCGCGGGCTAACTCTCCAAACACTGCAGTGAAATGTATCCACAAGCGTCCTGCAAACGCTGTGGGATGCTCTGTCTTCTTTTGCCTACACTTATTTCGGCCTTCTACGGGGTCTCCTTTGTTATAGCCGATGGCGTCTAGGATCGCTGTGTGTATTTTTTGGAGTGTGGCTCCTCCTACATTCTGTGGGTTGGGAAGGGCTGCCGCAACTGAAGGGTCGAGGCTCAAACTGTGAGCTTCACTTGCTCCTTTTCATCCAGGCCTTAAATGGTCGCCTGCTGTTTTACTCTTGCAAAGAACTGGTGGGGGGTCCGATGTGGGGAGGAACGATGTAATCTTATCGCACGCATCCCGTAATCGAGTGACGGTTAATGGGGTGGTGTATAGAAAATCTGGGTCTCCTTCTGCTGCGGCCCTGCGCTGTGTGGCTACAGGGTTCATGGGGGTGTGTTCTGCTTGTGCAGCCGAGGGTTGGGGCGCTTGCCGTTTCTGGGGGTTTTCCTGTGTACATATCTGTGGGCAATCTCATTTAACTCCTGCCAATCGGGGCCATTTTCTTGGTCTAACTGGGGTCCAAACGTGCTCTGAAACCCACTCTGAACAGAAAGCAGAGATTGCAATTCTGCAATTTGCTTCCGGCACTTTGCGTGATCTACTGAGCTCTGCCTTTGTTCCGTCGTGGAAGTGTAGAGTGCTCGGAGGGCTGCTTTCAAATCATTGCACTGTTTCTGCAATTTCTCTACCTGTTGCTCGGTTTCCTGTCTTACCAACACCGCGTTGCATGTCCTGGTAGGCTTTGTCATATTGGGAGTGAAAACTGCTCAAATGGGCGAGACACGATTGGTGTGCCCGCTTGGTATCAGCCATCTCCTTGTCCCTTGCTGCTAACTGCTCTCTCAGTTCCCTGTTCTCTTTCTCATATCCACTCACATCTCCTTCAGTACTCTTGGCTCTCTCCTCAATCTCTCTACGGAGCGTCCTGACGACCTCCTCTGTGCCTCGCAATTGTGTCAAGCAGGACACGATTGCCATCGGCTTGCGAGCTTTCCCTAAGCTCTTCTTGTGGATCTCTGTCAGGTTCTCCCACCAAGTATGTCCGATACTCCCGGGGCCTGTTTCGTCATTGGCGCAGAATTCACTCCAAAGGGGCCATCCTTTCCCTTTGAGGTACTTTCTGATTTCCTCTTACCATGCGGGACACTGTCCTACTCTACTGGTCGCTGAGACCACAAATTCTTGGGGGTTCATAAGGCGTTCCATTGCCTTCATTGCCATTTTTCTCTCTATCTCTGGGGTCTCTACCGAATTTGGAACAGGGGGTGATAAAGCGGCGATGTAAACACGGGTACGGCTTACGCTAATTTCTGGCCTACAAAACTTCCGACAGTTTTGCGCAACAAAATCTCTCAGGTTTACCTAATATCCCTGTTAGTACGCATGCAAATAACACACTTCTGAATCACGGAGGTTTGATCACTATCGTTCTTACACTTGTGGTTTTTCTGTTTCCAATTAGATTCCAATTCAAATTTAGGTTCTCTCGGCGTGACTAGGCCACTTCTAGGTCGAGTCCCGGCGGAGTCGCCAGTAAATGTTGCTATCTTTATTTGGTTCTAAATATGGCGGTCAATATGGCCGCCTTCCTTAATCCAAATTACGTTTGCTTTAGAGTCGCCAGGTATCTTTCGATACCGCCACAAGGTTCAAACCCGAATACTGATCAAAGAGCCGATACACCAGTTAGTTAGTACAAAGTCAATACTATTTATTTACATACACAGCAATATCTACTCATGCACAAAATACTACCAATTAAATTATCTCTAACGCTAAAGCCTATACTTAGCTTCGGGCGCCCACTCAGTCAGAGGAACAATGGCCATTGTTCGGTTCTGAGGCTGCTGGGGTCGAAGTGGTACAGGAGAACAGCTAAGGTCGCCTGTCTGGTAGTGAGCGTTGACCTTGGACTTCCTTGCTTCTGGTGTAGCTGGTGGACGGGTCTCTCCGCTGTGAGAGCCGAGTCCAAGAGAGCGATTCTCTCTTGGGGCCTTCCTCTTATACCCGAAGGGGCTTCGCGCGCTTTTGGTCGGGCCTTGAACTTGGCCCCAATCAATTGGGTCGTATCCTGATCACTCTTATTGATCTTGACCAATAAAGGGGTGGGTGCCCCGATGGCTGGGCGTGTCCTAGGTGGCCATTGGCCTGGCTTTGTTTGTGCTTTCGGTTTGGGGAACTGGCACCGCGAGGTCTGGGGCCAGATTGGTTACTTTAGTATCTCCCTTTGTTCCTGGAGATGGGCCATCAATATGTTGATAGATCAACAGTTGCAGTCTCGTCTGGGAGCTGCGGTCCCAATACACGTACAGTCTCGGCCTGCCTGCTTTCTTAGCATTTTCTATAGTTCCCCGCATTCTTTGCAAACATCCATTTTGTATTCTGGAAGTGGCCACCCCAGATGGCTACAATGCGGCTGATTTGTAAAAATATGTCCGCGGCCATTTTGAAGGCCGGTTGCAGCCGGTGTTATTAAAAACCGGCTGCCGCGGCTGATTCGCGCTATCGGGAGTGCCGCGAAGGACGGCTCCGCGATCATCCCGACACCCGCCCACAACCCACCCGCGGGTCGCGCCCCCGAGTTTGAAGAACACTGTTCTATGTGATAGCCAGTTACTTATCCAATTGGCCAAATTTCCCTCTACCCACACCTCCTTACTTTCTTCATGAGCCAACCATGGGGAACCTTATCAAACACCTTACTAAAATCCATGCAAATGACATCAACTGCTCTACCTTCATCTACGCACCTAGTAACCTCCTCAAAGCATTCAATCAAATTTGTGAGGCAAGACTTGCCCTTCACAAATCCGTGTTGACTATCCCGGATTAAGCTGCATCTTTCCAAATGGTCATAAATCCTATCCCTCAGGACCTTTTCCATTAACTTACCGACCACTGACGTAAGACTAACTGGCCTATAATTACCAGGGTCATTCCTATTCCCTTTCTTGAACAAAGGAACAACATTCTCCACTCTCCAGTCCTCTGGCACTATCCCCGTGGACAGTGAGGACTCAAAGATCAAAGCCAAAGGCTCTGCAATCTCATCTCTTGCCTCCCAAAGAATCCTAGGATATATCCCATCTGGCCCAGGGGACTTGTCGACCCGAAGGTTTTTCAAAATTGCTAATACATCCTTCCTCAGAACATCTACCTCCTCCAGCCTACCCGCCTGTATCACACTCTCATCCTCAAAACATGGCCCCTCTCCTTGGTGAACACTGAAGAAAAGTATTCATTCATCGCCTCTCCTATCTCTTCTGACTCCATGCAAAAGTTCCCACTACTGTCCTTGACTGGCCCTAACCTCACCCTGGTCATTCTTTTATTTCTCACATAAGAGTAAAAAGCCTTGGGGTTTTCCTTGATCCGACCTGTCATAGATTTCTCATGCCCCCTCCTAACTCTCCTAAGCCCTTTTTGTTAGCTCATTCCTTGCTACCTTGTAAGCCTCAAACCACCCAACTGAACCTTGTTTTCTCATCCTTACATACGCTTCCTTTTTGCTCTTGACAAGACATTCAACCTCTTTTGTGAACCATGGTTCCCTCACACGGCCATTTCCTCCCTGCCTGACAGGGACATGCCTATCAAGGACACGCAGTATTTGTTCCTTGAACAAGCTCCACTTTTCATTTGTGCCTTTCCCTGGCAGTTTCTGTTCCCATCTTATGCTCCCTAATTCTTGCCTAATCGCATCATAATTACCCCTCCCCCAATTATAAACCTTGCCCTGCCGTATGGCCCTATCCCTCTCCATTGCAATAGTAAAAGACACCGAATTGTGATCACTATCTCCAAAGTGCTCTCCCACAAACAAATCTAACACTTGGCCCGGTTCATTACCCAGTACCAAATCCAATGTGGCCCCTCTTCTTGTCGGCCTATCCACATATTGTGTCAGGAAACCCTCCTGCACACACTGTACAAAAACTGCCCCATCCGAACTGTTCGACCTATAGAGGTTCCAATCAATATTTGGGAAGCTAAAGTCACCCATGGCAACTACCCTGAGACCTCCACACCTATCCATAATCTGTTTTGCAATTTCTTCCTCCACATCTCGATTACTATTTGGGGGCCTATAGAAAACTCCTAACAATGTGACCGCTCCTTTCCTATTTCTAACTGCGGCCCATATCACCTCAGTAGGCAGATCCCCCTCGAACAGCCTTTCTGCAGCCGTTAAACTATCCTTGATTAACAATGCTACTCCTCCACCTCTTTTACTACCTTCCTACTCTTAGTGAAACATCTATACCCTGGAACTTCCAACAACCATTCCTGTCCCTGTTCTATCCACGACTCCGTAATGGCCACAACATCGTAGTCCCAGGTACCAATCCACGCTCCAAGTTCACCTACCTTATTCCGGATGCTCCTTGCATTGAAGTAGACACACTTCAACCCACCTTTCTGTCTGCCGATACACTCCTGCGACCTTGATACCCTCCTCAGTACCTCACTACTCTCGACACTGACTTCTGGGACACAGCTCGTTTTCCCAGCCCCCTGACAAATTAGTTTAACCCGCCCCCCACCCCCGAAGAGCCATAGCAAATTTCCCTCCCAGGATATTGGTGCCCCTCTGGTTCAGGTGAAAACCATCCTGTCTGTACAGGTCCCACCTTCCCCATAATGTGCTCCAATTATCCACGTAACTGAAACCCTCCCTCCTACACCATCCCTTCAGCCATGTGTTTATCTGCACTCTCTCCCTGTTCCTCACCTCGCTAGCACGTGGCACCGGCAACAAACCAGAGATGACAACATGCTTTGTCCTGGCTCTCAGCTTACACCCTAGCTCCCTAAATTCCTGATTTAACTCCCCGTCCCTTCTCTTACCTATGTTGTTGGTACCGATGTGTACCACGACTTGTGACTGCTCCCCCTCCCCGTTAACGATTCTGAAAACAGGGTCCGAGACTTCACGGACCCTGGCACCCGGAAGGCAACATACCATCCGTGAGTCTCTTTCGTTGCCACAGAACCGTCTATCTGTCCCTCTAACTATCGAGTCCCCAATAACCATTGCTCTCCTGCTCCCCCTCCTTCCCTTCTGAGCCACAGGGACGGACTCAGTGCTGGAGATCTGTTCACCGTGGCTTACCCCTGGTAGGTCGTCCCCCTCAACAGTATCCAAAACGGTATACTTGTTACTAAGGGGAACTACCACACAGGATCCCTGCACTAACTGCTTCCTCCCAGCCCCTCTCACCGTCACCCATCCATCTTGATTCTTCGGAGTAACTACATCCCTGAAGCTACTATCTATGACCACCTCTGCCTCCCGAATGATCCGAAGTTCATCCAGCTCCAGCTCCAGTTCCCTAACGCGGTTTCTGAGGAGCTGGAGATGGGTGCACTTTCCACAGGTGAAATCAGCAGGGACACTGACGGCGTCCCTCACCTCAAACATTCTGCGGGAGGAACATTGCACTGCCTTCCCTGCCATCCCCTCTAGATAACTTGCGGATAAAAAAAAGAAAAAGAAAGAAAGAGCTTAGCTGAAATTCACTCAACCCCTTAGATTAGAGGAGGTGGAAGGGTGGGGGACACTACAAGTGTAGTGTCTCGGGTTTAGAAACTGCCCAACTTAAATCCAGGTAGAAATAAAACACTTAACCAGCAACCACTGCGCCCCGCACTGTAACAGCAATCAGCTGTTATGGGCCCACGCAAACAATTTAAATCTTTACTACTTACCCAGCAGTCACTCTGTCCTCACTCCAACCAGATTCAGCTGGAAACCGCCAACAGTAAGTTTTTTAAAAATTTACTCCCCTTAGCAAGCACTCACTCAGCAACCACTGCGCCCCGCACGATACCAGCAAATAGCTCATTCCTGGCCACCATGTGTAGCTGCAGCTCAGCACCTTCAGTTTTGATACTCCCGGATGTCTATTGTGGCGGCCTTGTGAAAGCGGTGCTCTTCCGCCCTCAGGAACTGCTATGCATGGTCACCACAACGTGACACTCTCCTATCTCCTCGTTCTCCAAGCACAACTTCCCACTACTGTCCTTGACTGGCCCTGCTCTTACCCTAGTCATTCTTTTATTCCTGACATATCTATTGAAAGCTTTGGGGTTATCCTTGATCCTACCTGCCAAAGACTTCTCATGTCCCCTCTTGGCTCGTCTTAGCTCTCTCTTTAGGTCCTTCCTAGCTAACTTGTAACTCTCGAGCGCCCTAACTGAACCTTCATGTCTCATCTTTACATAAACCTCCTTCTTCCTCTTGACAAGTGCTTCGACTGCTTTAGTTTTAATCTCCACAGAGTCGGACGGAGCTGTCAGGCTTCATCACTGGCATGACTGGTGCCGCCCAGTCAG
Organism: Scyliorhinus torazame; assembly: GCF_047496885.1. Classification (NCBI taxonomy): domain Eukaryota; kingdom Metazoa; phylum Chordata; class Chondrichthyes; order Carcharhiniformes; family Scyliorhinidae; genus Scyliorhinus; species Scyliorhinus torazame. The sequence goes on from NC_092709.1 coordinate 385,052,995, forward strand.
AGAACTGGACAGGGCGTACTATTCATGTTGGTCTAGCTTTGGAACGTACTGTGTATGGGACAGGCTGGGCATGGAAATATCTTGGCTGGGCATTTTGCTCAATGCTGAAGTGGATCATTGCCCCTCTGATGGTGCCTGGCCCCTCTTGGAACACGGTGTGGAATCTGCCCAGGGCACACTCGGGTCCATGCGGTTGCATTCAGCAAACCCGTTGTCAGTCCAATTGAAGGTGGCGTAGCCAGTCACGGCCCAGTAAACTCAGACCACTGCTGCTTATGACCACTAACAGGAGGTTCGCAGTCTGCCAACCGTACCCCACCATGACCGTCGCTGTACCCACTATTGCCGATGGTTCACCCATGTAGATAGTGAGGCAGGCGTTGGTATCCTGAAGGACCAGCGCCCGAAGGCAGCTCATGAACTTGTGGGGAGACGTCCCACTGTCGGGGCTCTGCCACCGGGGGAGCAGCCGAGTGATGTGTTGTTTGGCGGCCGAGGTTCAGAACCGCCATTTCCTGTACCTTCTGGACTTCTTTATCTGCACTTTCCTGGGAGCTTGCTATCTCCACGTTGCTTTGCAAAGTCAGGCCAGTTACCCCCAGAAGTTTTCTTTGTGTGTTGGCATCACAGATACCACACGCAAATCTGTCTCGCAGCGATTCGCTAAGCGAGGCGCCAAGTTCGCAGGTTTCTGTTACTTTTCGGAGGCGAACCATGAAGTTGCCGGTCGGTTCTGACTGCGTCTGGGCGGCCATGTGAAATCGGACACCTTGGACAGTTAATGGCGGTTGCGGGTCTAGATGTGCCTTCACTAATGCCACACACGCGGCAAATGACCAGGTAACCGGCGGCTGTGGATGGGTGAGGCTCTTAATGAGGCTATATGTGGGCCATTCACAAGCCATAAGCAACACAATTGTCTGCCGCATGTCCCTGTCGATTCCATTTGCATTGCATTCTTTCAACACACTGTCCCCGGTCATCGACCTCTACCTGAAAAAGCTCGAGCTTATCAATGCGTGGCATGTCAGCAGATGGATGAGAGGCCTCTCTCGGCCGAGATGAAGTGGCTCTGATGCATTGTATCTGGCGGTGGCCACTTCATTCTCGTCACCAGTGTAGAATCTGCTAAAACAGCACACATGGATCCGCCAGATACAAAATAAAGATTCTATTTATTCACAATATTACATTCTCCACTCCCCGACCTCTTCCCAGGCCGGAGTTTTTAAACTGGAGAGCTGAGCTCTAAGTTAAGGGGGAAATCCTGTTCCTTTGTTACTGGGGGAATTCATTTTTAGAGGGGGGGTCACCGGGAATCTAATTGTCCTTATCTTGTGACCTCCCTGAGGGTTATAACACAAACCATTCATCACATCCTGCCAACAAGTGAAAAATCCTCCCTATCTGTTTTCTGTTAGCCAGCCAATCTTGTATCGATAAAAATATGTTATCCCTATACCATGAGCTTTTATTTAATGCAAAAACCTTTTATGTGGCACCTTATCAAATACCTTCTGGAAATCTAAATACAGTACATCCACCAGTTCCCCTCAACAATCTCTCCCTCAACGTCAGCAAAACTGACGGCACGGTAGCACAGTGGTTAGCATTAGTGCTTCACATGACCAGGGACCTGGGTTCGATTCCCGGCTTGGGGCTTCAAAGTAGGGTGCTCTTTCCAAGGGCCGGTGCAGACTCGATGGGCCGAATGGCCTCCTTCTGCGCTGTAAAGTAAGGAAATTCAGCATGTCCACATTAACTCTTACCAACTTTTACAGATGCACCATAGAAAGCATCCTATCGGGCTGCATTTGGGGGAGGGTCTGAACCAGGTGGTGAAAGATTGGGACCATGGGGTTGAAGGGTTACCAAAGGTTCAGGAGCAGCTCGCTCAGAGTATAACCTCACACAGCGTAATACACTCGGAACACAGACTCCTCGAGCAGCTGCTGAAAACACCCTCTCTGCCCAGATGAATCGGATGAGCAGGCAGGGCCAGTCTAGCGTCTACGGAGGGGAAAGGAAATACAAAACACACAAAATCTAAGATGACTGTGAGGGTGAAAGTTGGGGATGAGGCTGAGCGTTATCACAGATGAATGAAGAAGGTCAGAATGGGTGAAAGGCGTTGTGCACAAGGGAATCCTGCAAGGGAAAGATAAATCAGTCGGACATATTTCAAAACTTTGTACCAAAATGCAGGCAGTATTGGGAATTAGGTCAATGAGCGGTCAGGGTTACTGACACATGTTTACAGGAGTGCCAGGATTGAGAGAAGAATGTCCATAGGGATCACAGAGTCACAGAATACTCCAGTGCAGCAGAGACCCTTTGGCCAACTAAGTCTGTACCAACACACAAAGGTCCTGACCTGCCCACCTATTCCCAGGCTGTGCATTCCAGGCTGTCAGCACTCTCTGGGCAAAACGTTTTCCCTCAAATCCCCCCGAAAACTCCCACCCCTCACTTTGAACTTGTGTCCCCTCACAACTGACCCTTCAACTAAGAGGATCAGCTGCTCCCTGTCGACTCTATCCATGCCCTTCATAATCTTGTACACCTCAATCAGGTACTTAGTATTCAGAAAGGATAGACCGCATGCAGTTGCTTTATTGGTTGAAGATGACATCAAGGCTGTATTAAGAAATTATATTGGCACTAAATGTTGAATTAATCTGGGGGGGGGGGAATAAAAATAAGGGAACAAACTACTTGGTCGGAGTAATTTACAGCCCCCCAAGCAATACTTCCAAAGTGGGGCACAGTATAAAAGAAAGAAATAATGAGGGCACGTGAGAAGGGACAACAATAATAATGGGTGACTTTAACAAGCATTTGACTGGATTAATCAATTTGGCAAGGATAGCCTTGAGGGGGATTTGTATGAGGGGTTGTTTTGTGTTATGGAGCCAACCAGGAAGCAGGCTATTTTAGGTTTAGTATTTTGTAACGAAGAAGGGTTCATACACAGAACATACAGTGCAGGAGGAGGCCATTCGGCCCATCGGGCCAGCCCCGACTCACTTAAGCCCTCACCTCCACCCTATCCCCGTAATCCAATAACCCCTCCTAACCTTTTTTGGTCACGAAAGGCAATTTATCATGGCCAATCCACCTAACCTGCACGTCTTTGGACTCTGGGACGAAACCGGAGCACCCGGAGGAAACCCACGCAGACACGGGGAGAACGTGCAGACTCCGCGCAGACAGTGACCCAGCGGGGAATTGAACCTGGGACACTGGCGCTGTGAAGCCACAGTGCTATCCACTTGTGCTACCGTGCTGCCCACGGATAAAATAGTCTTGTTCTGAAGGATCCTCTTGGAAAGAGTGATCACAGCATTCTAGAATTTCAAATTCAGATTGAGCGAGAGAAGACAGTGTTTTTTTAAAATTCATTTCCGGGATGTCGCTGGTTCGGCCAGCATTTAATGCCCATCCCTAGTTGCCCTTCAGAAGGCGGTGGTGAGCTACCTTCTTGAACCGCTGCAGTCCCTGAGGTGTAATTACACCCACTGTGCTGTTAGGAGTTTCAGGACGTTGCCCCAACGACAGTGAAGGAACAGCGATATATTTCCAACTCTGGGTAATGAGTGACTTAGAGGGGAACCTCCAGGTGGTGGGGTTCCCAGGTATCTACTGCTCTTGTTATGGGTTTGGAAGGTGCTGCCAAAGGAACCTTGGTGAGTTACTGCAGTGCATCTTGTAGATGGTGCACATGGCTGCTACTGAGCGTCGGTGGTGGAGGGTTTGAATGCTTGTGGAAGGGGGAGCAATCAAGCGGGGCTGCTTTGTCCTGGATGGTGTTGAGCTTCTTGAGTGTTGTTGGAGCTGCACTCATCCAGGCAAGTGGAGAGTATTCTGTTACACTCCTGACTTGTGCCTTGTGGACGGGCTTTGGGGGGGGGTTCAGGAGGTGAGTTACTCGCTGCAGGATTCCTGGCCTTCGACCTGTCCTGGTAGCCACAGTATTAATGTGGCTAGTCCAGTTCAGTTTCTGATCAATGGCAACCCCCAGGATGTTGATTGTGATGGATTCAGCGATGGTAATGCCATTGAATGTCAAGGGGCGATGGTTAGATCCTCTTTTGTAGGATAGCGCTGAGGACTGCCAGAGGATACAGCAGGATTTAGATTGTTTGGAGACTTGGGCAGAGAGATGGCAGATGGAGTTTAATCCGGACAAATGTGAGGTAATGCATTTTGGAAGGTCTAATACAGGCAGGGAATATACAGTGAATGGTAGAACCCTCAAGAGCATTGAAAGTCAAAGAGATCTAGGAGTACAGGTCCACAGGTCACTGAAAGGGGCAACACAGGTGGAGAAGGTAGTCAAGAAGGCATACGGCATGCTTGCCTTCACTGGCCGGGGCATTGAGTATAAAATTTGGCAAGCCATGTTGCAGCTGTATAGAAACTTAGTTCGGCCACACTTGGAGTATAGTGTTCAATTCTGGTCGCCACACTACCAGAAGGATGTGGAGGCTTTAGAGAGGGTGCAGAAGAGATTTACCAGAATGTTGCCTGGTATGGAGGGCATTAGCTATGAGGAGCGGTGAATAAACTCGGTTTGTTCTCACTGGAATGAAGGAGGTTGAGGGGCGACCTGATAGAAGTCTACAAAATTATGAGGGGCATAGACAGAGTGGGTAGTCAGAGGCTTTTCCCCAGGGTAGAGGGGTCAATTACTAGGAGGCATAGGTTTAAGGTGAGAGGGGCAAGGTTTAGAGTAGATGTACGAGGCAAGTTTTTTACACAGAGGGTAGTGGGTGCCTGGAACTCGCTACCGGAGGAGGTGGTGGAAGCAGGGACGATAGTGACATTTAAGGGGCATCTTGACAAATACATGAATAGGATGGGAATAGAGGGATACGGACCCAGGAAGTGTAGAAGATTGTAGTTTAGTCGGGCAGCATGGTCGGCACGGGCTTGGAGGGCCGAAGGGCCTGTTCCTGTGCTGTACATTTCTTTGTTCTTTGTTCTTTGTTTGAGATGGTCATTGCCTGGCACTTGAGTGGCGTGAATGTAACTTGTCACTTGTCAGCCCAAGCCTGGATATTGTCCAGGTCTTGCTGCATTTGGACATGGACTGCTTCATTATCTGCGGAGTCGCGAATGGTGCTGAACATTGTGCGTCATCCACAAACACCCCCACTTCTGACCTTATGATGGAAGGGAGGTCATTGATGAAGCAGCTGAAGATGGCTGGGCCGAGGACACTACCCTGAGGAACTCCTGCAGTGATGTCCTGGAGCTGAGATAATTGACCTCCAACCACCACAACCATCTTCCTTTGTGCCGGGTATGACTCCAACCAGCGGAGAGTTTCCCCCCTGATTCCCATTGACTCCAGTTTAGCGAGGGCTCCTTGATGCCGCACTCGGTCAAATGCCGCCTTGGTGTCGAGGGCAGTCACTCTCACCTCACCTCTTGCATTCAGGGCTTTTGTCCATGTTTGAACCGAAGCTGTAATGAGGTCAGGAGCTGAGTGACCCTGGTGGAATCCAAACTGAGCGTCCGTGAGCAGGTTATTGCTGAGTCAGTGCTGCTTCATAGCACTGCTGATGACTCCTTCCATCGCTTTGCTGATGATGGAGAGCAGACTGATGGGACGATAAATGGCTGGGTTGAATTTATCCTGTTTCTTGTGTACAGGACACACGTGGACAATTTTCCTCATTGCCGGGTAGCTGCCAGTGTTGTAGCTGGGCAGGAACAGCTTGGCTAGGGGTGCGGCAAGTTCTGAAGCACAAGTCTTCAGTAGACGTCTGTCTTACTAACAGAGGTAAAAAAGCCAACATAAGTGTACTTTACCTGAATGCTCGTAGTATTCGGAAAAAGGTAAATGAGTTGATGGCGCAAATCATCGTGAATGACTATGATTTAGTGGCCATTACTGAAACATGGTTAAAGGAGGTCACGACTGGGAGTTAAATATCCGAGGGTATCAAACTATTCGGAAGGACAGAGTGGATGGTAAGGGGGGTGGTGTAGCTCTGTTATTTAAGGATGACATCCGGGCAACAGTAAGGGATGACATCAGTGCTATGGAGGATAAGGTTGAATCCATTTGGGTGGAAATCAGGAATAGTAAGGTGAAAAAGGTCACTGACGGAGTAATCTATAGGCCACCAAATAGTAACATTATGGTGGGGCAGGCAAAAAACAAAGAAATAACAGATGCATGTAGAAATGGTACAGCAGTTATCATGCAGTTAATCTACATGCTGATTGGTTTAACCAAGTCGGTCAAGGCAGCCTTGAGGAGGAGTTTATAGAATGTATCCGCAATAGTTTCCTAGAACAGTATGTAATGGAACCTACGAGGGAACAAGCGGTCCTAGATCTGGTCCTGTGTAATGAGACAGGATTGATTCAGGATCTCATAGTTAGGGATCCTCTCGGAAGGAGCGATCACAATATGGTGGAATTTAAAATACAGATGGAGGGTGTGAAGGTAAAATCAAGCACTAGTGTTTTGTGCTTAAACAAAGGAGATTACAATGGGATGAGAGAAGAACTAGCTAATGTAGACTGGGAGCAAAGACTTCGTAGTGAAACAGTTGAGGAACAGTGGAGAACCTTTCAAGTGATTTTTCACAGTGCTCAGCAAAGGTTTATACCAACAAAAAGGAAGGACGGTAAAAAGAGGGAAAATCGACCGTGCATATCTAAGGAAATAAGGGAGAGTATCAAATTGAAGGAAAAAACATACAAAGTAGCAAAGATCAGTGGGAGACTAGAGGACTGGGAAATCTTTAGGGGGCAACAGAAAGCTACTAAAAAAGCTATAAAGAAGAGTAAGATAGATTATGAGAGTAAACTTGCTCAGAATATAAAAACAGATAGTAAAAGTTTCTACAAATACATAAAACAAAAAAGAGTGGCCAAGGTAAATATTGGTCTTTAGAGGATGAGAAGGGAGATTTAATAATGGGAGATGAGGAAATGGCTGAGGAACTGAACAGGTTTTTTGGGTCGGTCTTCACAGTGGAAGACACAAATAACATGCCAGTGACTGATGGAAATGAGGCTATGATAGGTGAGGACCTTGAGAGGATTGTTATCACCAAGGAGGTAGTGATGGGCAAGCTAATGGGGCTAAAGGTAGACAAGTCTCCTGGACCTGATGGAATGCATCCCAGAGTGCGAAAAGAGATGGCTAGGGAAATTGCAAATGCACTAGTGATAATTTACCAAAATTCACTAGACTCTGGGGTGGTCCCGGAGATTGGAAATTAGCAAACGTGACACCACTGTTTAAAAAAGGAGGTAGGCAGAAAGCGGGTAATTATAGGCCAGTGAGCTTAACTTCGGTAGTAGGGAAGATGCTGGAATCTATCATCAAGGAAAAAATAGCGAGGCATCTGGATGGAAATTGTCCCATTGGGCAGACGCAGCATGGGTTCATAAAGGGCAGGTCGTGCCTAACTAATTTAGTGGAATTTTTTGAGGACATTAACAGTGCGGTAGATAACGGGGAGCCAATGGATGTGGTATATCTGGATTTCCAGAAAGCCTTTGACAAGGTGTCACACAAAAGGTTGTTGCATCAGATAAAGATGCATGGCATTAAGGGGAAAGTAGTAGCATGGATAGAGGATTGGTTAATTAATTGAAAGCAAAGAGTGGGGATTAATGGGTGTTTCTCTGGTTGGCAATCAGTAGCTAGTGGTGTCCCTCAGGGATCAGTGTTGGGCCCACAACTGTTCACAATTTACATAGATGATTTGGAGTTGGGGACCAAGGGCAATGTGTCCAAGTTTGCAGACGACACTAAGATAAGTGGAAAAGCAAAAAGTGCAGAGGATACTGGAAGTCTGCAGAGGGATTTGGATAGGCTTGTTGAATCCCAAATTTCTTTCCTCTGTCAGTCTGGCCTCAATAAATGTCGAGATGGATTTGCAAGTAAAAAGAAGTTATTTTATTCAGCTTGCAAGCTACCTAGTCCACAGTGATACAGATAACATGTTGCTGTCTGCAGCCCCGGGAACTAAGTGTAGGTCCCAGACAAAGAGATCAGTACTCATACGTTCAAATGGCATCAAGTTTCACATACTCGACACCCATAGGTCATCCTATGTCCCTCCTGACTTGTTTGATTTATTCTGATTGGCTCACTTCCAATTCCTTTCTCCGGCCCCTATCAATGCAGCATCACTCTCATAGACACACCTCTTCCTGCTTTTTCCATGCGGTCTAAAATCCTTTGTCTCTACCTGCCAGAATCAAAGTGGCTTATTTCTACATTACATTAACTAATATCTCTAAAGTAACTATTTTATATCACATTCGTCATTCCCTCCTTTTATCATTCCATGATAACCGAACTATCCAATCCATAGCTACGGTTCCTCATCTAAAAAGATCCGTCGCTGCATTTCCAATTCCTGTCTTAGCCCCCCTTCATCTGCTTCACCCTCATGGATTTTAACAGTTAAATATTTTGGGGCGGTGATTGGGGCGGTGATCTGATCCAGTGCACCCCGCATTCTACCCATCACACATTTAAGGATGGCCAGGCCCACAACGATGCAGCCGATAGCTACCACTAGATACATGGCCATATTTATCAACCAGTCCTTCCGTCCTCCAAATCCCCAGTTACCCCAAGAGCCAGGATCCTGCATCCCGTCCAAGTGATCCCGTATAAGATCCATAAATTTAGTGATGTTAGCGGTCAAGTCCTGAACTCCCATGATACACTTGCCCTGTACTATGGTGCATACCCCACCCTCACGGGCCAGAAGATAGTCAAGAGCATACCGGTTCTGCATTGCAAACAACCGTAGCTGAGACAATTCCTTGGTTATTGCCCCGAGGGCTCCCAAGGTTTACTAGCCGGGTTTTCCTCAGTTTGGCCTTTAACTAACTTAAGTGTATCTCCCGGTAACCTACGTTCTAGCTGTACTTCCCTTCATACACGCCCCATCCTCTCACTAGTCCCTTTCACTTCCTCATAGCCTCTTCCTACGCTCTTCTGACAGCCTGATTTTACCTTTATTGCACCACTCTTAACACATCCAAAATCGAATTTACATGTATTCCAAAAACAAGGCAATGTCCATATAAAGTTCCCTTCCCATCGCCGGGACCGGTGCAACTGCTTCATGACTCCTGCATTCTCCTTAACTTTGATGACCTTCCATGAGTCGATACCATGTCCTCGTATATGGGGGCAGCGAAGAACATCACCTTTGCAGAGGTGATGTAACCTTGTAGATTGGTTGGGGCTACACAGATACATAATATTCCCCTTTTCCATGTCCATCGGCAATAACACGCCAAGCGAAGTGAGGCCAAATATCACACAGACGGTGCGTAGCCACTCCATCATGCTCCACACCTGTAAGATAGCACTGGAGAAGGGAGGCAGGTTAGTATCCGACCTTTTACAGTAGTGGAGATGGACTCAATTTACAGTGATGTAGGTGGACCCAAGCACTTCGCCCCTCCACTCTAACTGCTGTGGGGGTGGTAAGGAGAACTTGGAAGGGCCCGTCCCATCGCGGCTCCGACCCCTTCCTAGTCCAATTTTTGACCATGACATAACTACCGTGCTGGACTGAAAGTGAGCTAGGTACTGGGGTCAATGGCTGGTGAGCCGCGCGGACCTGGCCATGGAGTTCCTTGAGCACTTGCGTGAGGGCTAGAACATAGGCGGTCATTTCTTCAGTCATCTGATGAAACTGAACCCGTCTGGGAACCTGCAGGCTCCAGGGAGTTCTAAGAGGCCTGCCATAAAGAATCTCGGCGGGAGAAAGCCAGGCCGGTCCCGCAGGTGTAACCCGCAGCTGGAAGAGGGCAACGGGGAGCAACTTAAGCCATGTCAGTCCCGTGTCTGCTCTTAATTTAGCCAATTTAGTTTTGAGGGTCTGATTGTGTCTCTCAACCACCCCGGCCGCCTGCGGTTTATAAGCACAGTGTAACTGCTGGCGTTTGCCCAACTGGGAGCAAAACTCCTTGTTAATCTGTCCACTAAAATGAGGCCCGTTATCAGAACTTAACTGAGCTGGTATACCGTACAGGGGAATGATTTCCCTCATCAAGACTTTAACCACAGTAGCAGCTTTATTATCGATAGTCGGATACGCCTCGACCCATCTGCTGAACACATCCACAATGACTAAAACATATTCATAACATTGACACCTTTCAACTCAATGTAATCCATTTGGAGCTTCTCAAAGGGACCACTGGGCAACGGGGTTTGCCCCATCCCACAAGGGATACCTTTTCCGGTGTTATATTGCTGACAAATCAAACACCGATTACTGATACTTTGGGCCAACCCCTGCATTTTAGGGTGCCCCCAAGTGTCCAGCAACAAATCACTAGTCCCCCGGGCCCCACAATGAGTTGCAAAGTGTACACATTCAGTGACCCATAAAGCCAGTACATCAGACATACAAGTCTGATGTGCAGGCGTGGTCCATAAAGAGGAAACAGAATCATATGTACAACCTAACCGTTTCCACATTTGTTTATCACTCTCAGGAGCGTCCTCCTGTAACCTTATGACGTCTTGGATGGTTGGCATTGACTTGTCAGAAGCAGACATATTTATAGCAGATCGTTTAGTCTGACTTAACATCTTAGGCACCATCACTTGCTGAATTTGTGCGGCTGTTCGCGCTGCACAATCTGCTCGTTCATTACCAACGTCAACTGGGGTTGTACCATTCGTGTGGGCAGCGCATTGAATAACGGAAATCTGCGCGGGCATAAGGAGGGCCTTCAGTAGGTCATTAACTAGAGCCCGGTGGGATATTTGACCACACATAATCATGTCAGGTTGTTCTGACGAAATGTCACTCAAATCGCCCCTTATTGTGGTAGTTTCCTGAATCAAGGCTAAACAGTCGTGGCCAGGTGCGTCTTCATGGACAGGGGGACCACTAAGAAAACAGGCTGGATTGATAGTGGTACAGTATTTAAATGTCAGACGTGGATTGTTCAAAGGGTATATCTCATACCTATTCTGACGAGCTGCGGTATGATGCTGAGTCTGCAGTTGCCTCAGTAGTGCGATGACCGAGTGGGAGCTATACACCGTAATCCTGTTGGAGGGTGAGAGCATGTAACGGCTATGCGATGGCATTGATTGAACGTAAATCCTGTACTAATCGGTACTGGTCTGGTTTGGCTGGTTTAGGCACAGCAAGTATGGGGGTGTTACATTCTGATTGGCAAGGGACCAAAATACCCTGTTTCAACAGCTCTTGAATTAATTTATCTATTGATGGAGCAGCTTGGGATTTCAGGGGGTATTGTCGAATGGAAGGTAGCTTTACATGATCCTTAATCATCACCTTAATAGGTGTAACATTTGTCTTTCCCACTTGTGATGGGTATTCCGCCCAGACCTGTGGATTGACATATTCCAACACATCATGTCCCCTGTGATGCTGCAGTCGAGTGTTAATCGTTTCAGGGACCTCAAAATATTTTATGGCAGTGCCGTCCGGCATAACTTGAAGTGCATACTCTGTTGGATCCGAATGATCCACTGCCCTCCTGACCATTCGCCCCATGTCCCTGGCATGGTACTGGCCATGGACGTGACGTGTAATATGAGGGCCTACAGAAGCTGACTGTGGCCATAAATGTGGTGATATTGTAACAAAATCGGCTGTACCTTCTTTTCCCGTGACTGTGGCTGGAACCTTGACTGGCCATTCGGTCTCAAGTAATGGCCGGTATTTGTCCTCCAACTCCCTGTTTTGTCCGGTTCTGTCATAGGCCAGGGTAACGTGATGCAGTGACTGTTCAACGTCTAACGTCCACCACTGGGGGTGATAGAAATATAGCACTGTTGTCTCATCCTCCATGATGTAACCGTTACCCCCTCATCTCCGCATTCCAGCTGTAGCTGGAAGATACACAGTAAATCTCGGGCCAACAAGTTACAGTCCAATCCCGTAGTCACTACAAACTGATGATCTGCAGACTTATTCTCGTAAGTGACTGTCACAGGTTCAGAAATAGGATACTCACACACCTGTCCTTGGAACCCTGACAATTGCTGCGTGTGGTCGGATAATGGTAATTTAAGTGCTGATTGCACAGAAGACATGGCTGCCCCGTTCTCTTCTTCCAGTCGACCAATGGCCCCTCAGAGGGGGCTGCGGTTGTAGAGCTGTTGATTCGTTTGGTGGGCCATAAAAAGGGGGTGAGGGTCCCTTTGGGTGGGTTTGGTATCCTCCTCTTCGCTGATCCACTCACCCAGAGTCACTATATTGGGGCTCCTGCTGGTAAACTACCATTTCTGCCGCTTGTTGGGGTCGCAGATCATCCTTTTTCATTACATACTCAGTCTTAACCTTTGTAACTGAGCCTCCTTCTTGGCCTACACCCTCCTTCCAGTAAAATCTGACTGCCCTTGCCATCTGGGAAGGGTCGTTCTCTGTCCAATTCATGTTATTACATTTCACAGCAGTAACCACAGAAGGTGGTAGGCAATGCATTAACATAGCACAGTATTGAGGGGAATTCTGACCATTTTGATACAGCAAATCGCCTGACTGCCCCACGGTAGATTTCATTAAAACGCTCCAGAAATTCCTCTGGCTCTTCAGTCTTCTTAGGTTTTCGGTCTAAGATAACAGAAAGATTTATGGGCCTTTGAAATGTGCTATTCAACGCATTCAAGATCTGTGTCCTTCTATCGTCGTCTAACGCATAGGCCTGCTGGAGTGCGGCATGACTAGCATAATTCAGGCGGTTAAGATAATTGCGGTACTCTGCTGGGGTTAAAATCTGCTGGACTAGGGCCCAGAGGTCCCTTGAATCAGCTTGATAAATTGAGATGGTAGTTCTCAAGGAATCCACGAAAGCAGCAGGAGATTTTTTTCTATCTGGGATTGTAGCCATAATAGCCATCATCTCACTGGGTGTCCATGGGAAGTAAACGTCTATCGTGGGGTTCGCTGCCGCAGTCACTGCGTCGGGGTTTCGCATCTTCCTAATCGGTAACTGTCTCCGAATATCACCAGGGGGCACTCTAGCTATTTCCCCTGGTTGTTCCAAGACTTCAACGTCTCTCCCTGTCACTAGGGGGAGTTCTTTCTCTTCAAAATAAGTTGTTTCAGCTTCCTTTGTTCCCGAATCTTGTGGTTTCTCCTTAGTTTGGGGAGACTTAGGTGATATGCTTAATTGTTTCTGGTGAGCGTCAAGCCCCTCTCTCGCTGTCCGAGATCTTGTCCTAGAGCTAACTGGGCTTGTGGGACAGAGTTCCTTTTGCTCTTCCGGTTGTGAAGTTGGTAAATCAGGACCCACACTATCACCCAAAAGGGCTTGAGTTTCTGGCATATTTGAAATCTGGTGAGCAATGACTGGGTATATATTATTGTACTCTGGTGGTTCTGGAATGAGCGCAGACCATGCTATGGGTGCAGACGGAACTTTTACTGACTTTTCCAAATTATTGAATTTTTCTTCTTCTGTCAATTCAAAGCCAGCCATTGAACTACGTAGCTCATCTCTTGTTTGACCCGTGTCTTTCCTGTCTCTACTTGCGCTTTTTTTTTAAACTTAAAAATGTTTGAAAATTCAAATTGAATTACTGCAACTTGCAAGCTTAGCTCTGATCTCAACTCAGAACTAAATTTACAATTTGCTTAACACAAACTTGTACAACATTTACAACTTAATTATTTCTTTATCTTAACAATTTTTCTTTTAACAAGTTTTTTTTCTTTTACATACACATAAGTATTAGCAAAATCAACTATCATTTCCAAATTTACACTTTTTAAAATGGTGTCCATGATCTTCTTTAAGTTTCTATTAATCTCCAGATAAAATGAGATAAACCTTATTTCAAGTAAGTAAAACTTAAGATTCTGGCAATTTCAATCAATTGCTTTCGAAAATAATAACTTTTATCAAAGAGGTGGAGAAACCCACTGGTTTCTTTTAATTAATTCAAAACGTAACTTTGCTGGTGTTCACTGACTCAAAGGAAAGGTATCCGATTACACTACAGACTGGTGCTGTTATCTCAAGGCCTGAGTGAGAAGCACTGTCTGTCTTTTACTTTGCCTGCTGCTATTAACCCTTTGAGAGACTTCTGCTTCAACCAATATGCAGCATTCCCCACAATCTCAACTAGTCCTCGGAACTGCGTTTTTCGCCAATACAGTCCAAGGAGACAATTTTAGCTTAATCAACTATATTTTTAACACACACACACATAGAGGTGAACCATTTTCAATTTCAAATGTTGCATCGACCTCCCATAACGTAACACAACCGAATTAACTCACAAATGAAGTTGAACCATTTATATTTTAAATGTCACATCAACAATACAGCCTACCCCAGCCGAATTAACGCACAAATGAAGTTGAACCATTTATATTTTAAATGTCACATCAACAATACAGCCTACCCCAGCCGAATTAACTCACAAATGAAGTTGAACCATTTATATTTTAAATGTCACATCAACCCAAAACCCTAACCCAAGCCGAAACAACAATATGAAATCCCATCAATTAAATTGCTAATCCCCAGACTGACCTGTAATTTCGTCGAGGCGGTCTTTCTGTGCCAACCGCGAGTGACCAGACTAATCAGACGATAAGAAGAGGGGAACAATCAATGCGCGGTCATTTTCCAGTTCTACATTGAGGGCCCTCGTTCCCCATCCTCCTGTTCATAATCAGTCTAATTCTGATTTCGCAGTTGGACCAGGATCGCCCTGAGAAATCCCAGTTTTCGGCACCAAATGTTGAATCCCAAATTTCTTTCCTCTGTCAGCCTGGCCTCAATAAAAGTCGAGATGGATTTGCAAGTAAAAAGAAGTTATTTTATTCAGCTTGCAAGCTACCTAGTCCACAGTGATACAGATAATATGTTGCTGTCTGCAGCCCCGGGAACTAAGTGTAGGTCCCAGACAAAGAGATCAGTACTCATACATTCAAATGGCATCACGTTTCACATACTCGACACCCATAGGTCATCCTATGTCCCTCCTGACTTGTTTGATCTATTCTGATTGGCTCACTTCCAATCCCTTTCTCCGGCCCCTATCAATGCAGCATCACTCTCATAGACACACCTCTTCCTGCTCTTTCCATGCGGTCTAAAATCCTTTGTCTCTACCTGCCAGAATCAAAGTGGCTTATTTCTACATTACATTAACTAATATCACTAAAGTAACTATTTTATATCACATTCGTCAGGCTAAGTGAATGGGCTAGGGTCTGGCAGATGGAATACAATGTTGACAAATGTGAGGTTATCCATTTTGGTAGGAATAACAGCAAAAGGGATTATTATTTAAATGATAAAATATTAAAACATGCTGCTGTGCAGAGAGACCTGGGTGTGCTAGTGCATGAGTCGCAAAAAGTTGGTTTACAGGTGCAACAGGTGATTAAGAAGGCAAATGGAATTTTGTCCTTCATTGCTAGAGGGATGGAGTTTAAGACTAGGGAGATTCTGCTGCAATTGTATAAGGTGTTAGTGAGGCCACACCTGGAGTATTGTGTTCAGTTTTGATCTCCTTACTTTAGAAAGGACGTACTGGCACTGGAGGGTGTGCAGAGGAGATTCACTAGGTTAATCCAGAGCTGAAGGGGTTGGATTACGAGGAGAGGTTGAGTAGACTGGGACTGTACTCGTTGGAGTTTAGAAGGACGAGGGGGGATCTTCTAGAAACATATAAGATTATGAAGGGAATAGATAGGATAGATGTGGGCAGGTTGTTTCCACTGGCGGGTGAAAGCAGAACTAGGGGGCATAGCCTCAAAATAAGGGGAAGTAGATTTAGGACTGAGTTTAGGAGGAACTTCTTCACCCAAAGGGTTGTGAATCTATGGAATTCCTTGCCCAGTGAAGCAGTAGAGGCTCCTTCATTAAATGTTTTTAAGATAAAGATAGATAGTTTTTTGAAAAATAAAGGGATTAAGGGTTATGGTGTTCGGGCCGGAAAGTGGAGCTGAGTCCACAAAAGATCAGCCATGATCTCATTGAATGGCGGGGCAGGCTCGAAGGGACAGATGGCCTCCTCCTGCTCCTAGTTATTATGTTCTTATACTAGAGTTTCAGAGTTGGGCAGAGGTAATTATACAGGCTTGAGGAAAGAGTTAGCCGGAGTAGACTACAACAATGGTGGATGTTCATGGAGATATTAAATACCTGTCAATTAAAGCATATTCCTGAGAGGGAGAGGAATTACAAAAGGGAGAAAAACGTTCCAGGGCTAAACAAGGAAGTCAAAGAGGACAGACAGGCAAATAGCAGACTGCAAAACTTGTGGTAAACTGGAGGATTGAGAGAACTTTAAGGTTCATCAAAATACTTTTAAATGTAAAGTCAAAAGAGTTAAGATGAGCTGTGAAAGGAAACTAGCAGAAAACATAAACATTGATAGCAAAAGCTTCTGTAAGTATATTGTTATGGGCGAGGCGTTTTCAGAACCCCAGAATGTATCATGGAGTTCAACCAACCTCTCCCTTTAATGTATTTGTTGCTTTTCCGAGCACACGGCTTTTCCCTAGGTGTGGGATTACAATTATGGACACGTGGGTTTTTAAACACAAAACACTGCTTATTCCATGAACTCAACTTAACCTCTTAAATAAACATTGGATCTCTGAACACCCCTTACTTCAAAGATAACTCTGAAAATATTGCAACAGTAAATAATTCCGTAAAATGTTCCTTCAAACTCTGGCAGCACGGTAGCATTGTGGATAGCACAATTGCTTCAGAGCTCCAGGGTCCCAGGTTCGATTCCGGCTTGGGTCATTGTCTGTGCGGAGTCTGCGCGTCCTCCCCGTGTCTGCGTGGGTTTCCTCCAGGTGCTCCGGTTTCCTCCCACAGTCCAAAGATGTGCGGGTGAGGTGAATTGGCTAATGATAAATTGCCCTTAGTGTCCAAATTGCCCTTGGTGTTGGGTGGAGGTGTTGAGTTTGGGTAGGGTGCTCTTTCCAAGAGCCGGTGCAGACTCGATGGGCCGAATGGCCTCCTTCTGCACTGTAAATTCGATGTAAACTTCCAAAAGACTTAACACCTTTAAACAAAATCACATCAGGATAAAGGCTTTACTTTAAATCACCCAAATGATCCAGAGATGGTCTTTCATGGCAGACAAACACAGACACTCACAAGCTCTTTTCAAAACTGCAAAACACAGACACACACCAGCTCTTTTCAAAACTGAAACTAAAAACCTGCAAAACTAAACTGCAAAATGGCTGATCAGAGCTGAGCTCCACCCACTCTATGACATCACTGTTTTCTTAAAGGTACATTGCTTAAACATCCAGTTCTTAAAGGTACTCTCACATGACAATATAAAGAGGAAAGAATAGCGAAAGTAAATGTTGGCCCTTTAGAGGACGATACTGGTGAGGTAATAATGGGGAGCACAGAGCTGGCGGAGGCACTGGATCAATATTTTGCCTCTGTCTTCACAATAGAGAATAATTTAAAACATTCAAAAATTACAGTTAATGCAGAGGAACTTGGTGCAATAACCATCACTGGGGAGAAGGTATTGAGTAAACTAATGGGATTAAAGGCGGATATGTCTCCAGGACCTGATGGCCTGCACTGTCGGGTATTAAAGGAGGCGGCTGCAGAGATAGTGGATGTATTGTTTATGATATTTCAAAATTCCCTGGCTTCTGGAAAGGTCCTGGTGGATTGGAAACACGCTAATGTGATGCCGCTCTTTAAAAAG
This sequence comes from Scyliorhinus torazame, assembly GCF_047496885.1. Lineage (NCBI taxonomy): Eukaryota > Metazoa > Chordata > Chondrichthyes > Carcharhiniformes > Scyliorhinidae > Scyliorhinus > Scyliorhinus torazame. The sequence goes on from NC_092709.1 coordinate 385,070,693, forward strand.
GGAGAGGGGCAAAAAGTAGGTAACGATAGACTGGTCAGCTTGACCCCTGTGGTGGGGAAGTTGCTGGAATCAATAATTAAGGAGGAGATGACTGAACATTTGGAAAGACAATGCTCAATCCACCATTGTCAGCGTGGTTTTAAGAAAGGCAAGTCATGCTTGTCAAACTTGCTTGAGTTCTTTGAGGATGTAACCAGCAAGGTGAATAATGGGGAACCTGTGGATGTGGTATATCTAGACTTCCAGAAGGCATTTGACATGGTGCTGCACAAAAGACTAATCCAGAAGGTGTGATCACAGGGGATTGGGGGTAGAGTACTAGATTGGATTAAGGATTGGCTGACTGACAGAAAGCAGAGGGTCGGGATAAATGGGTCCTTCTCTGGCAGGCGAAATGTAACTTATGGAGTTCTGCAGGGTTCAGTCCTCGGACCCCAACTGTTTACAATCTATATAAATGATCTGCAAGCAGGGACAGAGTGTAACATAGCAACATTTGCGGATGACACTAAAATAGATGGGAAAGCAGGCCGAGAGAGGAGATAAAGAGTTTACAGATGGATACAGTTAGGCTAGACAATGGGCCAAAATTTGGCAGATAAAGTTTAATGTGGGCAATGAGAGTGGATCCATTTTGGCTGAAAAAATTCAAAGGCAAATTATTATCTCAATGGAAAGCAGATTCAAGATGTGTCTGGGCAGAGGGATCTGGGTGTCTTTGTTCATGACTCAGAGGACGTTGGTATGCAGGTACAGCACGTAATAAAAAAGGCAAATGGAAAGTTGGCATTTGTTGCAAAAGGACTGGAGTATAAAAGTAGAGAAGTGTTGTTGCAAATGTATAGAGTGTTGGTGAGACCACATCTGGAGTAGTGTGCCCAGTTTTGGTCTCCTTATTTGAGGAAAGAAGTAGTAGAAGAAATAGGAGGCAGTTCAGAGGAGGTTCATCAGATTGATTCCGGGGATGAAAGGGTTGTCGTTGAGGAGAGAGTAAACAGTCTGGGTCTATACTCGCTGGAGTTTAGAAGGATGAGAGGGTGTATAAGATACTATAATTGAACGATAAAGTAAACGTAGACTAAATGTTCCCCCTTCTGGGGCATTCGAGAACGAGAGGTCACAGGTATAGAGTTGAGAGGAGGAACTACTTCTCAATGGTTTCAAGTAGAGATGGATGTCTTTCTGATTTAAAAAAATGGTTGAAGAGATATGGGGACATGTAGCGAGGTGGATTTGGGACCAGGAAGAGATCAGCCAGGATCTGACTGGATGGTGGAGCATGATCGAGGGACTGTATTGCCTCCTTCTGCTGCTAATTCCTAGGTTCCTCGGAAATGCCAATAAATTGCTCTGTATCTTTCACGCAGGTTCTCACTTTCACCAGAAAAAGCTACTTGAAGAACTGAAGGATTACAAGTTTGTATTCCCACACGTCCTATCTGGGAAAACGAAACGGAGTATAGCTATACTGCCTCAGGTAATTAATCTCACAGGGGTATACAGAGTGAGTGCATCAACTCAACCAAACCTGCTGCTTCCCCAAAGAATATATTCTGGGCACGAAAATATCTCAGGAAAGAGGGTCAAATACAGAATAGAAGGGATATTTGTGAGCGAACGAGGTGACCTAAGATTGTCCTCAATGAATATGTTCACCAGATTTCACAAAATACGGGAATTAAACATACAGGGATGAATGTTTTGGGGGTGGGTGCATATTCCACAAGCATCACCCCTCCCCGCCCCTATCCACAGTACAACAGTCATTCTTAAGCCTGTTAATTTGAAAAGCGCCTCCCGGCACTGGGAATGCACCCGGGGAGGCCTTAACAAGGGGAAAGGAAATCCCGTCCTGGACAGCTGTCGGCCAATCACCTCCTTACTCCCCAAGGTCTGTCCACCATCTACAAGGCACAAGTCAGGAGTGTGATGGAATACTCTCCACTTGCCTGGAGCTCCAACAACACTCAAGATGCTCAACACCATCCAGGACGAAGTAGCCCATTTGATTGGTTCCCCATCCACAAACAATCAATCACCGACGAACAGTAACAGCCGTGTGTGCCATCTACAAGATGCACTGCAGTAACTTGCCAAGGTTCCTTCGACAGCACCTTCCAAACCCACAACCATCGCCATCTAGAAGGACAACCCTGACTTGTAATTAGATCGCCGTTCCTCCACTGTCACTGGACTCCCTTCTGAGGAACACAGTGGGTGGATCTACTAGTCAGTACATCAACACCCTGGGCAAGTGCACAGTCAATTCCAGTCCCACAGACCCCTGAGTCCCAACATAAGTGAATTAACCAATAATTTGTATATTTTCCTGAGATCTTTGCAAATTGACTTCTCCAATGGCTTACATATAATAGATATGTAAGTAAAGCGTTTAAAAAAAAATGTTTATTCATAATAAGAGACTGGTCGGCACAATGGTTAGCACTGCCGCCTCACGGCGCCGAGTACGCGGGTTCAATCCCAGCCCCAGCTCACTGTCTGTGTGGAGTTTGCACATTCTCCCCATGTCTGCGTGGGCCTCACCCCCACAACCTAAAGAGGTGCCTGGTAGGTGAATTGGCCACCTTAAATTGCCCCTTAACTGGAAAAAAAAGAATGAGGTACTCTAAATTTAAAAAAATATATATTTATAATAAGAGAAGAGATAAACATGTAGTGGAAATAATAGAACAATGGTCTACCAATCAAATTATTTTTCAAACCCCGTCCCACCCTCCACCCAGACAGACACAAGACAGACACGTGATTGGGGGGGTGGGGTAGGTAAAGTTCAGAATAACAGTGATTAAAAGAGTGGGAGATTAATCTTTGCTGCTGAGGTGCTTGTCTTTGTAGTGAGTGATCATCTAAGGACACAAAGTGTTTAAAGCATTGATTGGTTTGGATCTTCTAATATCTTTCTCCAACTAGACGTCTCAGGCCAAAGCCTTCCAGTGACTTGGTCTGCTCCCTGTAAGAACACTATTCACAACGCCCGATGCTGCTCTTGGTCATGTATTGTTTGTTTAGCCTTGTTCCGTGCTGTAACCAATCACTGTTTGGCGATGTACTATTTGTCAATGGGCTCTGTCGATTATTCGTTTGTCGACTATGTACGTACTGGGCAGCACGGTGACGCAGTGGTAGCACTGCAATCTCACGGCGCTGAGGTCCCAGGCTCGATCCCGGCTCTGGGTCACTGTCCGTGTGGAGTTTGCACATTCTCCCCGTGTCTGCGTGGGTTTCGCCCCCACAACCCAAAAGATGTGCAGAGTAGGTTGATTGGTTAAACTGCCCCTTAATTGGAAAAAATGAATTGGGTACTCTAAATTTATAAAAACAAATTCTACCTTATGTCCACCAGATAGACCATCAGCTTCACTGAGTCAAACTGAGGTTCTCACCATGAGAATTTACGAGAGGGTTTTCTGTCCACTCTGTCTCTGGAACACTTGTCTGCTTTTTCCGCAGATCAAGATTAAATGTAGTGAAGGGAAAGTAAAAGGCCCTTTCTTCCAGATCTTTGGAGGTCTCGGGAGAAAGCTACCAGCACTGTGCCTCCCCCAGCCTCCCAAACAGAGTTAAGGTTTTCACAAGCCTGGCTGGACGCTGTCTCAAGCCTGTTGGTCAGAGGTTAAACCTCACAAGCTTGGCTGGGTGGAATACTGACAGCGTTGAATTAAACCTTCCTAGGCCTGGCTGGAGAGTGTGTTCAAATCGCCAGCCTTAGTTGGCAAAGAGAGGGCTGGATTCTCCCAAAATGGGACAATGTCCCCACGCCGGGGTAAAAATGCTGGCGTTTTACTCTGGAGATTCTTGGAAAAAAGATCAGTTGATTCAGTGACCTGCAGGGAGGCAGCAGGGACCCAGATTAATTCACCAGCTCTAGCTGCGGATACGGGCCCCCGCATGTCCGGTTTAGAGTTCACGCGTGCGCACAGCGGCGAGCGCCATGGCAGACTTGGACCGTGGAGCCACACATAAAAACTAGACTCCCCCTGATTGGCCGCGTGCCCAATGATCTGACCATATGGATCTGTCACCCGGCCGCCTCTCAGGCACCCCCTCCCCCCCCCCCCCCCCCCGGAGTCCGACCCCCCCTGTCCCCACCAGGATGGCCATGGACTGAGTCCGCAGCCGCCACGCCAGCACCCCGACCGGCAATAGGTGGTTAGCTCCACGCCGTCGGGAACTCGGCCAGTCGGGAGCGGAGGATCGCTGGCCGGGCCTCTGGCAATGGTCGCCCAGCCGTGCGGCGTACTCCGCGATCACGCCGACTCTCAGGTCCCGGAGAATCGCCGGACCGACGCCGGGCCAGATTTTGGCGTGAAAATGGCTTCTCCGGCCCCCGCCCCGAACGCGATCGCGGAGCAGGGCAGCGGACAATCCAGCCCTGAGTGTTTATATCAGCTCCTGCTGGTTCTGACCTTTCCAAAGGATTGAGATTAAAATGGAGGCTGCCTTCTGTTCCAGAATCTCCTGAAGGGCTCTGCCCATCAAGATCAAGAATGGACTAACTCCGGTTAACACTGCTGCCTTAGGGCGCTGGGGACTCGGGTCGATCCCGGCTCTGGGTCACTGTCCATTGTGGAGTTTGCATATTCTCTCCATGTCTGCGTGGGTTTCGCCCCCACAACCCAAAGATGCGCAGGGTAGGAGGATTGGCCACGCTAAATTCCCCCTTGATTGCACAAATTTTATAAAAAGAATGGAATAACTCCCAGATTCGAGTCAAGTCCATCAAGATTACATCACGTGACTATGCCACACGGTACACTACATAGAGGGGTGTGGCTGGGCCAGTTCAAATAGCAGCTTGCGGGGGTGGGGTGGGGGTTCCGCTCAAAACCAAAAGTCTGTAGTCTAAACTTAAAATCGGCAATGTTCCTTACATCAGGGACTCCAGTGGTTCAAGAAGGCAGCTCACCACCACCCTCTGAAGGCATGGGAACAAAGCGCTGGCCTACCCAGCAACGCCCACATCCTGTAAATTGTGACGCCACTGTTGCAAAACCATTGCCTGTTCCGTGTTTCCCTCTTAATGTCTGCCCTCTCTTCTGGTTTGCTGCTGCAACATTGCTGCACCATTTGGTAGTTCTGTTTAAATTACAGACTTGGGACAAACTGAAACGCCTCTGGTTGGATGGACTGTTCAGGTCTCCCCCTTTAGGTTATGTGGCAGAGCTCATTACGCCAGTTTGAGAGGCTTGGCAAGCAGCCAATTGGTGAATGTAGATTTCTCAGCCATCTCCTATTGTCATCTGCCAGTGGTGGAACTATTCAGAACTTCAGAGAAAGCCGGATCATCTGGAGAGCTCCATTTTGGCCTCAGTTCGAACAAGGAGCCAGCGAGAAAGCAGTGAGGTTCCTCTCTCTCTCAGGTGTTTTTAAGAGGCATTCCAGCTAGATCTGTGGAGGCTCTCCTGTTTAAAAGACAGACAGTAGTCAGAACTGGGAAATCAGCTTCTGGAGTAGGAAAACAAGCAGTCATACCAGAAATCCCGTAATAGCCTCCCCGGACATGCGCCGGAATGTGGCAACTAGGGGCTTTTCACAGTAACTTCATTTGAAGCCTACTTGTGACAATAAGCAATTTTCATTTCATTTTCATTTTCAAGATCAGAATTGCATCAACTGAAAACCTGAGTAAAGCTCCACCTGGTGGTGGGAGATTAGAATTGCATCGACCTGGATTTCTGATGTCAACCTCCATCCAGTGGTGGAAGGACGGAACTGCGGCCATTTGAATCTCTTGAATAAATCTATTTCCCAAAGGCCACAATCGCAGCAGTGAAGATTAATCTCAAACATTTCCTTGTAATCCCTGTTTTTTAAAATCCTTTCTTACCCTTACCGTGTGTCTGTCTTGTGTGTGTCTGGGTGGAGGGTGGGACGGAGTTATGGGAATAGGCAGACTGGCAGACTATTGTTCTGTTATTTCTTCATATATTCATATTTTTCTCTTATTATTAAGAAACAATTTGTTTATGTTTGCCATGTACATTTGGTGGCTGTAACTCATTGGGGCAGTTGAGGGTTAAAGATCTCAGGAAAACACACATGTTAGGACATCGGGGTATGTGGGGCTCATCCAGGGTGTTATAACAAATAGAATAAAAAAACATAGTGCATCTGTAGGCTTGCTAGCTAGTTCCCTCACATGTAAATCTATTTTTCTTTTGAAATCATTCATCCTAAAATGAGGTTTAGGTCATTACCATTCACTTTGTTGAAAAGTTATTCCTCAGATTCCTCCTGCATCATTTGCCCAAACGTTTAAAGCCATGGCCCTCGTCCTTGTATCATTAGCAAATGTGAACAACTTTGCTGTATGTAACCTCTGTAATTTCCTCCACCTCGTTAATTTCTCTAGTGATAAGTGATTGTTTTTGTCGATACCTCCCTCCCATTTGCCTCTTGATTTTCTTGGAATGTTCCTTTGGGTCTGTTTTAACATTCAGTTGGGGAGCAACTCGGCAGCAGGTTCATCCAAGTGGAAAAAACATCCTTCCCAGCAAGCCTGCTTCTGTTGGAAGATTTCATACCACCGCCTACTTCATCTTGTGCTATTAGCCCCGACTGAAGAGGGAATCTTACAATTGCGGTCTTCCACCAGCTCACCTTGAAATACCGACACAAAATAATTCTCACTGCAGCGACTCTGGAGTCTGGAACTCTTGTTGACTCACATTCATTTCTTCCTGCCTCTTGTACTGGAAAACCCCCTCCTCACCCCACCCGCGACTGTGCTTCCATGCAGAGTGGGACTTAGGAAAACACCCCTTCCTCAGGCTTTGACTGTGGAAAGTGCTGTGCATGATTAGTAAAATTGGATCATAGAAGAAATGTGGAATTCGGAAAATACACACTGTATGTTATTATAAAATAACTCAAAGACAGGTGGTAAGAGGAAATCAGTAGTGTTTGACTGTCTCACTCCTGTCTGTAACATGAGCCTAGTATCCAGGTAACGTTCCCCATCCCTGTTACATCAATGTCCAAAACTCAGGCTCCAATTCATCAACTCGGAGCTCACATTGATCCACCTGCCGACACTTATTGCGGATATGGCTGCTGTGAATCACACAGTTGGAAACAAATTCAGCGCTAACTCTCAAAAAGGAATTCAATAAATAACTAAGAGAGATTTATTTTTGCTTTCTATTCATTTATGCAATGTGGATGTTACAGATAAGACCAGCATTTATTGCCCAAGCCTACTTGCCCCTGAGACGGTGAGCGAGGTCAGCCAATGAATAGAATAGTTCAGAGTCCCGGCTTGGGTCACTGCCTGTGCGGAGTCTGCACGTTCTCACCGTGTCTGCGTGGGTTTCCTCCGGGTGCTCCGGTTTCCTCCCACAGTCCAAAGGTGCACAGGGGTAGGTGGATTGGCTATACTAAATTGCCCTTAGTGTCCAAAAAAGGTAAGGTAGGGTTATGGGGATAGGGTGGAAGTGTGGGGATAGGGTGAAGGTGTGGGCTTAGGTAGGGTGTTCTTTCCACAGGTCGGTGCAGACTCAATGGGCTGAATGGCCTCCTTCTGCACTGTCAATTCTGTGACTCTGTGACTGTGGGTCTGGAGTCACATAAAGCCGGACTGCGTAACGATGGCAGGTTGGGTGGGAGCAACTTGAACGTCGTTGGAAAGAGCGTCAACAGACTGCAAGGGCCGAATAGTAGCCTTCTGGTCATTCCAGGAGGTAACTGGTCCTTCTGTAAAACTCTGCAGAGGTCCTAAAGGTGGAGGGAGCCATGTATTCATGCAGATATTGGCTGGGGTACTCCATTCCGAGTTTGCCCCGTTACTGTGGCTGCTCCCAGCGAGAACAGAGAATTGGCGTCACAGCCAGCACTCCATTCACTGCAGCGGCAACGGAGAATCCTGCAGGAGTGGTGGACGGAGAATCCCGCCCAATATTAACTCTTCAAATAAATTACAACCTTGTGAGAAATATGGGAGCTTCAGTGAGTACGTCATGGTTTAATAACAGATAATTGTTTGTTCTGAACACAGAGGGTCTATCCAAACCACATCAGCATCTCAATGGAGCTGGAGGGAGAGGACATAACACTGGAACTCAGCAGAAACACGTGAGTGAACCTCACTTTGTAGAAGGGCCAATAAGGTTCTTTCAGTAATCCACTGGGCTTGTGTTAGTGCTGTTATGAGAGAGGTGTTGTCAGAACCCCAAAATGTATCATGGAGTTCCACCAACCTCCCCCTTTAATGGATTGCTAGCTTTTGAAGCACACGGCTTGTTCCCCAGGTGTGATATTTCAATGATGGACATGTGGGTTTTTAAACAAAACAATGTTTATTCCATGAACTCAAATTAACCTTTTAAATAAACCTTGGATCTCTTAACACCCCTTACTTCAAAGATAACCCTGAAAATAATACAACACTAAATAATCCCTCAAAATGTTCCTTCAAACATTCAAAACATTTCCCCTTTAACAACAGACATGAGGTTACATTCAATGTACTTATAGTCTTTGGATTTGCAGACATCAACAGACCAGTTCTGTGTTTTCCTTCCTGCAACTCTTTTCAAAACACACAAACACTCCGAGCTTTCTCCTCAAACTGGCTTTCTCCTTTCATGCAGCTCTCAGCAAAACCAGCCAGGCACTTTTCAGCTGCTCTCCTCAAACCAGCCAGGCACTTTTCAGCTGCTCTCAGAAAACCAGCCAGGCACTTTTCAGCTGCTCTCAGCAAACCAGCCAGGCACTTTCTAGCTGCTCTCAGCAAACCAGCCAGGCACTTTTCAGCTGCTCTCAGAAAACCAGCCAGGCACTTTTCAGCTGCTCTCAGCAAACCAGCCAGGCACTTTCTAGCTGCTCTCCTCAAACCAGCCAGGCACTTTTCAGCTGCTCTCAGCAAACCAGCCAGGCACTTTTCAGCTGCTCTCAGCAAACTGGCCAGGCACTTTTCAGCTGCTCTCAGCAAACCAGCCAGGCACTTTTCAGCTGCTCTCAGCAAACTGGCCAGGCACTTTTCAGCTGCTCTCAGCAAACCAGCCAGGCACTTTTCAGCTGCTCTCAGCAAACCAGCCAGGCACTTTTCAGCTGCTCTCAGCAAACCGGCCAGGCACTTTTCAGCTGCTCTCAGCAAACCAGCCAGGCACTTTTCAGCTGCTCTCCTCAAACCAGCCAGGCACTTTCCAGCTGCTCTCCTCAAACCAGCCAGGCACTTTCCAGCTGCTCTCCTCAAACCAGCCAGGCACTTTTCAGCTGCTCTCAGCAAACCAGCCAGGCACTTTTCAGCTGCTCTCAGCAAACTGGCCAGGCACTTTTCAGCTGCTCTCAGCAAACCAGCCAGGCACTTTTCAGCTGCTCTCCTCAAACCAGCCAGGCACTTTCCAGCTGCTCCTAGCAAACCAGCCAGGCACTTTTCAGCTGCTCTCAGCAAACCAGCCAGGCACTTTTCAGCTGCTCTCAGCAAACTGGCCAGGCACTTTTCAGCTGCTCTCAGCAAACCAGCCAGGCACTTTTCAGCTGCTCTCAGCAAACTGGCCAGGCACTTTTCAGCTGCTCTCAGCAAACCAGCCAGGCACTTTTCAGCTGCTCTCAGCAAACCAGCCAGGCACTTTTCAGCTGCTCTCAGCAAACCGGCCAGGCACTTTTCAGCTGCTCTCAGCAAACCAGCCAGGCACTTTTCAGCTGCTCTCCTCAAACCAGCCAGGCACTTTCCAGCTGCTCTCCTCAAACCAGCCAGGCACTTTCCAGCTGCTCTCCTCAAACCAGCCAGGCACTTTTCAGCTGCTCTCAGCAAACCAGCCAGGCACTTTTCAGCTGCTCTCAGCAAACTGGCCAGGCACTTTTCAGCTGCTCTCAGCAAACCAGCCAGGCACTTTTCAGCTGCTCTCAGCAAACCAGCCAGGCACTTTTCAGCTGCTCTCAGCAAACCAGCCAGGCACTTTTCAGCTGCTCTCAGCAAACCAGCCAGGCACTTTTCAGCTGCTCTCAGCAAACCAGCCAGGCACTTTTCAGCTGCTCTCAGCAAACCAGCCAGGCACTTTTCAGCTGCTCTCAGCAAACCAGCCAGGCACTTTTCAGCTGCTCTCAGCAAACCAGCCAGGCACTTTTCAGCTGCTCTCAGCAAACCAGCCAGGCACTTTTCAGCTGCTCTCAGCAAACCAGCCAGGCACTTTTCAGCTGCTCTCAGCAAACCAGCCAGGCACTTTTCAGCTGATCTCAGCAAAACCAGCCAGGCACCTTTCAGCTGCTCTCCTCAAACCAGCCAGGCACTTTTCAGCTGCTCTCAGCAAACCAGCCAGGCACTTTTCAGCTGCTATCAGCACCGGCCAGGCACTTTCCAGCTGTTCTCAGCAAACCAGCCAGGCACTTTTCAGCTGCTCTCAGCAAACTGGCCAGGCACTTTTCAGCTGCTCTCAGCAAACCAGGCAGGCACTTTCCAGCTGCTCTCAGCAAACCAGCCAGGCACTTTTCAGCTGATCTCAGCAAAACCAGCCAGGCACCTTTCAGCTGCTCTCCTCAAACCAGCCAGGCACTTTTCAGCTGCTCTCAGCAAACCAGCCAGGCACTTTTCAGCTGCTATCAGCAAACCAGCCAGGCACTTTTCAGCTGCTCTCAGCAAACCAGCCAGGCACTTTTCAGCTGCTCTCCTCAAACCAGCCAGGCACTTTTCAGCTGCTCTCAGCAAACCAGCCAGGCACTTTTCAGCTGCTCTCAGCAAACCAGCCAGGCACTTTTCAGCTGCTCTCAGCAAACCAGCCAGGCACTTTCCAGCTGCTCTCCTCAAACCAGCCAGGCACTTTCCAGCTGCTCTCCTCAAACCAGCCAGGCACTTTTCAGCTGCTCTCAGCAAACCAGCCAGGCACTTTTCAGCTGCTCTCAGCAAACCAGCCAGGCACTTTTCAGCTGCTCTCAGCAAACCAGCCAGGCACTTTTCAGCTGCTCCCAGCAAACCAGCCAGGCACTTTTCAACTGCTCTCAGCAAACTGGCCAGACACTTTTCAGCTGCTCTCAGCAAACCGGACAGGCACTTTTCAGCTGCTCTCAGCAAAACCAGCCAGGCACTTTCCAGCTGCTCTCAGCAAACCAGCCAGGCACTTTCCAGCTGCTCTCAGCAAACCAGCCAGGCACTTTTCAGCTGCTCTCAGCAAACCGGCCAGGCACTTTTCAGCTGCTCTCAGCAAAACCAGCCAGGCACTTTTCAACTGCTCTCAGCAAACTGGCCAGGCACTTTTCAGCAACTCTCAGCAAACCGGCCAGGCACTTTTCAGCTGCTCTCAGCAAACCGGCCAGGCACTTTTCAGCTGCTCTCAGCAAACCAGTCAGGCACTTTTCAGCTGCTCTCCTCAAACCAGCCAGGCACTTTTCAGCAACTCTCAGCAAACCGGCCAGGCACTTTTCAGCTGCTCTCAGCAAACCGGCCAGGCACTTTTCAGCTGCTCTCAGCAAACCGGCCAGGCACTTTTCAGCTGCTCTCAGCAAACCAGCCAGGCACTTTTCAGCTGCTCTCAGCAAACCAGCCAGGCACTTTTCAGCTGCTCTCAGCAAACCAGCCAGGCACTTTCCAGCTGCTCTCAGCAAACCGGCCAGGCACTTTTCAGCTGCTCTCCTCAAACCAGCCAGGCACTTTTCAGCTGCTCTCCTCAAACCAGCCAGGCACTTTCCAGCTGCTCCTAGCAAACCAGCCAGGCACTTTTCAGCTGCTCTCAGCAAACCAGCCAGGCACTTTTCAGCTGCTCTCAGCAAACTGGACAGGCACTTTTCGGCTGCTCTCCTCAAACCAGCCAGGCACTTTTCAGCTGCTCTCAGCAAACTGGCCAGGCACTTTTCAGCAGCTCTCAGCAAACCAGCCAGGCACTTTTCAGCTGCTCTCCTCAAACCAGCCAGGCACTTTTCAGCAACTCTCAGCAAACCGGCCAGGCACTTTTCAGCTGCTCTCAGCAAACCGGCCAGGCACTTTTCAGCTGCTCTCAGCAAACCAGCCAGGCACTTTTCAGCTGCTCTCAGCAAACCAGCCAGGCACTTTTCAGCTGCTCTCAGCAAACCAGCCAGGCACTTTCCAGCTGCTCTCAGCAAACCGGCCAGGCACTTTTCAGCTGCTCTCCTCAAACCAGCCAGGCACTTTTCAGCTGCTCTCCTCAAACCAGCCAGGCACTTTCCAGCTGCTCCTAGCAAACCAGCCAGGCACTTTTCAGCTGCTCTCAGCAAACCAGCCAGGAACTTTTCAGCAGCTCTCAGCAAACCAGCCAGGCACTTTCCAGCTGCTCTCAGCAAACCGGCCAGGCACTTTTCAGCTGCTCTCAGCAAACTGGCCAGGCACTTTTCAGCAGCTCTCAGCAAACCAGCCAGGCACTTTTCAGCTGCTCTCCTCAAACCAGCCAGGCACTTTTCAGCAACTCTCAGCAAACCGGCCAGGCACTTTTCAGCTGCTCTCAGCAAACCGGCCAGGCACTTTTCAGCTGCTCTCAGCAAACCAGCCAGGCACTTTTCAGCTGCTCTCAGCAAACCAGCCAGGCACTTTTCAGCTGCTCTCAGCAAACCAGCCAGGCACTTTCCAGCTGCTCTCAGCAAACCGGCCAGGCACTTTTCAGCTGCTCTCCTCAAACCAGCCAGGCACTTTTCAGCTGCTCTCCTCAAACCAGCCAGGCACTTTCCAGCTGCTCCTAGCAAACCAGCCAGGCACTTTTCAGCTGCTCTCAGCAAACCAGCCAGGCACTTTTCAGCAGCTCTCAGCAAACCAGCCAGGCACTTTCCAGCTGCTCTCAGCAAACCGGCCAGGCACTTTTCAGCTGCTCTCCTCAAACCAGCCAGGCACTTTTCAGCTGCTCTCCTCAAACCAGCCAGGCACTTTCCAGCTGCTCCTAGCAAACCAGCCAGGCACTTTTCAGCTGCTCTCAGCAAACCAGCCAGGCACTTTTCAGCTGCTCTCCTCAAACCGGCCAGGCACTTTTCAGCAGCTCTCAGCAAACCAGCCAGGCACTTTTCAGCTGCTCTCAGCAAACCAGCCAGGCACTTTTCAGCTGCTCTCAGCAAACTGGCCAGGCACTTTTCAGCTGCTCTCCTCAAACCAGCCAGGCACTTTTCAGCTGCTCTCAGCAAACTGGCCAGGCACTTTTCAGCTGCTCTCAGCAAACCAGCCAGGCACTTTTCAGCTGCTCTCAGCAAACCAGCCAGGCACTTTTCAGCTGCTCTCAGCAAACCAGCCAGGCACTTTTCAGCTGCTCTCCTCAAACCAGCCAGGCACTTTCCAGCTGCTCTCTTCAAACCAGCCAGGCACTTTTCAGCTGCTCTCAGCAAACTGGCCAGGCACTTTTCAGCTGCTCTCAGCAAACCAGCCAGGCACTTTTCAGCTGCTCTCAGCAAACCAGCCAGGCACTTTTCAGCTGCTCTCAGCAAACCAGCCAGGCACTTTTCAGCTGCTCTCAGCAAACCAGTCAGGCACTTTTCAGCTGCTCTCCTCAAACCAGCCAGGCACTTTTCAGCAACTCTCAGCAAACCGGCCAGGCACTTTTCAGCTGCTCTCAGCAAACCGGCCAGGCACTTTTCAGCTGCTCTCAGCAAACCGGCCAGGCACTTTTCAGCTGCTCTCAGCAAACCAGCCAGGCACTTTTCAGCTGCTCTCAGCAAACCAGCCAGGCACTTTTCAGCTGCTCTCAGCAAACCAGCCAGGCACTTTCCAGCTGCTCTCAGCAAACCGGCCAGGCACTTTTCAGCTGCTCTCCTCAAACCAGCCAGGCACTTTTCAGCTGCTCTCCTCAAACCAGCCAGGCACTTTCCAGCTGCTCCTAGCAAACCAGCCAGGCACTTTTCAGCTGCTCTCAGCAAACCAGCCAGGCACTTTTCAGCTGCTCTCAGCAAACTGGACAGGCACTTTTCGGCTGCTCTCCTCAAACCAGCCAGGCACTTTTCAGCTGCTCTCAGCAAACTGGCCAGGCACTTTTCAGCAGCTCTCAGCAAACCAGCCAGGCACTTTTCAGCTGCTCTCCTCAAACCAGCCAGGCACTTTTCAGCAACTCTCAGCAAACCGGCCAGGCACTTTTCAGCTGCTCTCAGCAAACCGGCCAGGCACTTTTCAGCTGCTCTCAGCAAACCAGCCAGGCACTTTTCAGCTGCTCTCAGCAAACCAGCCAGGCACTTTTCAGCTGCTCTCAGCAAACCAGCCAGGCACTTTCCAGCTGCTCTCAGCAAACCGGCCAGGCACTTTTCAGCTGCTCTCCTCAAACCAGCCAGGCACTTTTCAGCTGCTCTCCTCAAACCAGCCAGGCACTTTCCAGCTGCTCCTAGCAAACCAGCCAGGCACTTTTCAGCTGCTCTCAGCAAACCAGCCAGGCACTTTTCAGCAGCTCTCAGCAAACCAGCCAGGCACTTTCCAGCTGCTCTCAGCAAACCGGCCAGGCACTTTTCAGCTGCTCTCCTCAAACCAGCCAGGCACTTTTCAGCTGCTCTCCTCAAACCAGCCAGGCACTTTCCAGCTGCTCCTAGCAAACCAGCCAGGCACTTTTCAGCTGCTCTCAGCAAACCAGCCAGGCACTTTTCAGCTGCTCTCCTCAAACCGGCCAGGCACTTTTCAGCAGCTCTCAGCAAACCAGCCAGGCACTTTTCAGCTGCTCTCAGCAAACCAGCCAGGCACTTTTCAGCTGCTCTCAGCAAACTGGCCAGGCACTTTTCAGCTGCTCTCCTCAAACCAGCCAGGCACTTTTCAGCTGCTCTCAGCAAACTGGCCAGGCACTTTTCAGCTGCTCTCAGCAAACCAGCCAGGCACTTTTCAGCTGCTCTCAGCAAACCAGCCAGGCACTTTTCAGCTGCTCTCAGCAAACCAGCCAGGCACTTTTCAGCTGCTCTCCTCAAACCAGCCAGGCACTTTCCAGCTGCTCTCTTCAAACCAGCCAGGCACTTTTCAGCTGCTCTCAGCAAACTGGCCAGGCACTTTTCAGCTGCTCTCAGCAAACCAGCCAGGCACTTTTCAGCTGCTCTCAGCAAACCAGCCAGGCACTTTTCAGCTGCTCTCAGCAAACCAGCCAGGCACTTTTCAGCTACTCTCAGCAAACCAGCCAGGCACTTTTCAGCTGCTCTCAGCAAACTGGCCAGGCACTTTTCAGCTGCTCTCCTCAAACCAGCCAGGCACTTTTCAGCTGCTCTCAGCAAACTGGCCAGGCACTTTTCAGCTGCTCTCAGCAAACCAGCCAGGCACTTTTCAGCTGCTCTCCTCAAACCAGCCAGGCACTTTCCAGCTGCTCCTAGCAAACCAGCCAGGCACTTTTCAGCTGCTCTCAGCAAACCAGCCAGGCACTTTTCAGCAGCTCTCAGCAAACCAGCCAGGCACTTTCCAGCTGCTCTCAGCAAACCGGCCAGGCACTTTTCAGCTGCTCTCCTCAAACCAGCCAGGCACTTTTCAGCTGCTCTCAGAAAACCAGCCAGGCACTTTTCAGCTGCTCTCAGCAAACCAGCCAGGCACTTTCTAGCTGCTCTCCTCAAACCAGCCAGGCACTTTTCAGCTGCTCTCAGCAAACCAGCCAGGCACTTTTCAGCTGCTCTCAGCAAACTGGCCAGGCACTTTTCAGCTGCTCTCAGCAAACCAGCCAGGCACTTTTCAGCTGCTCTCAGCAAACTGGCCAGGCACTTTTCAGCTGCTCTCAGCAAACCAGCCAGGCACTTTTCAGCTGCTCTCAGCAAACCAGCCATGCACTTTTCAGCTGCTCTCAGCAAACCGGCCAGGCACTTTTCAGCTGCTCTCAGCAAACCAGCCAGGCACTTTTCAGCTGCTCTCCTCAAACCAGCCAGGCACTTTCCAGCTGCTCTCCTCAAACTAGCCAGGCACTTTCCAGCTGCTCTCCTCAAACCAGCCAGGCACTTTTCAGCTGCTCTCAGCAAACCAGCCAGGCACTTTTCAGCTGCTCTCAGCAAACTGGCCAGGCACTTTTCAGCTGCTCTCAGCAAACCAGCCAGGCACTTTTCAGCTGCTCTCAGCAAACCAGCCAGGCACTTTTCAGCTGCTCTCAGCAAACCAGCCAGGCACTTTTCAGCTGCTCTCAGCAAACCAGCCAGGCACTTTTCAGCTGCTCTCAGCAAACCAGCCAGGCACTTTTCAGCTGCTCTCAGCAAACCAGCCAGGCACTTTTCAGCTGCTCTCAGCAAACCAGCCAGGCACTTTTCAGCTGCTCTCAGCAAACCAGCCAGGCACTTTTCAGCTGCTCTCAGCAAACCAGCCAGGCACTTTTCAGCTGCTCTCAGCAAACCAGCCAGGCACTTTTCAGCTGCTCTCAGCAAACCAGCCAGGCACTTTTCAGCTGATCTCAGCAAAACCAGCCAGGCACCTTTCAGCTGCTCTCCTCAAACCAGCCAGGCACTTTTCAGCTGCTCTCAGCAAACCAGCCAGGCACTTTTCAGCTGCTATCAGCACCGGCCAGGCACTTTCCAGCTGTTCTCAGCAAACCAGCCAGGCACTTTTCAGCTGCTCTCAGCAAACTGGCCAGGCACTTTTCAGCTGCTCTCAGCAAACCAGGCAGGCACTTTCCAGCTGCTCTCAGCAAACCAGCCAGGCACTTTTCAGCTGATCTCAGCAAAACCAGCCAGGCACCTTTCAGCTGCTCTCCTCAAACCAGCCAGGCACTTTTCAGCTGCTCTCAGCAAACCAGCCAGGCACTTTTCAGCTGCTATCAGCAAACCAGCCAGGCACTTTTCAGCTGCTCTCAGCAAACCAGCCAGGCACTTTTCAGCTGCTCTCCTCAAACCAGCCAGGCACTTTTCAGCTGCTCTCAGCAAACCAGCCAGGCACTTTTCAGCTGCTCTCAGCAAACCAGCCAGGCACTTTTCAGCTGCTCTCAGCAAACCAGCCAGGCACTTTCCAGCTGCTCTCCTCAAACCAGCCAGGCACTTTCCAGCTGCTCTCCTCAAACCAGCCAGGCACTTTTCAGCTGCTCTCAGCAAACCAGCCAGGCACTTTTCAGCTGCTCTCAGCAAACCAGCCAGGCACTTTTCAGCTGCTCTCAGCAAACCAGCCAGGCACTTTTCAGCTGCTCCCAGCAAACCAGCCAGGCACTTTTCAACTGCTCTCAGCAAACTGGCCAGACACTTTTCAGCTGCTCTCAGCAAACCGGACAGGCACTTTTCAGCTGCTCTCAGCAAAACCAGCCAGGCACTTTCCAGCTGCTCTCAGCAAACCAGCCAGGCACTTTCCAGCTGCTCTCAGCAAACCAGCCAGGCACTTTTCAGCTGCTCTCAGCAAACCGGCCAGGCACTTTTCAGCTGCTCTCAGCAAAACCAGCCAGGCACTTTTCAACTGCTCTCAGCAAACTGGCCAGACACTTTTCAGCTGCTCTCAGCAAACTGGCCAGACACTTTTCAGCTGCTCTCAGCAAACCGGACAGGCACTTTTCAGCTGCTCTCAGCAAAACCAGCCAGGCACTTTTCAGCTGCTCTCAGCAAACCAGCCAGGCACTTTTCAGCTGCTATCAGCACCAGCCAGGCACTTTTCAACTGCTCTCAGCAAACTGGCCAGGCACTTTTCAGCTGCTCTCAGCAAACCAGCCAGGCACTTTTCAGCTGCTCTCAGCAAACCAGCCAGGCACTTTTCAGCTGCTCTCAGCAAACTGGCCAGGCACTTTTCAGCTGCTCTCAGCAAACCGGCCAGGCACTTTTCAGCTGCTCTCAGCAAACCGGCCAGGCACTTTTCAGCTGCTCTCCTCAAACCGGCCAGGCATCTTTCAGCTGCTCACAGCAAACCAGCCAGGCACCTTTCAGCTGCTCTCCTCAAACCAGCCAGGCACTTTTCAGCTGCTCTCAGCAAACCAGCCAGGCACTTTTCAGCTGCTCTCAGCAAACCAGCCAGGCACTTTTCAGCTGCTCTCAGCAAACCAGCCAGGCACTTTTCAGCTGCTCTCAGCAAACCAGCCAGGCACTTTTCAGCTGCTCTCCTCAAACCAGCCAGGCACTTTTCAGCTGCTCTCAGCAAACCAGCCAGGCACTTTTCAGCTGCTCTCAGCAAACCAGCCAGGCACTTTTCAGCTGCTCTCCTCAAACCAGCCAGGCACTTTTCAGCTGCTCTCCTCAAACCAGCCAGGCACTTTTCAGCTGCTCTCAGCAAACCAGCCAGGGACTTTCCAGCTGCTCTCAGCAAACCAGCCAGGCACCTTTCAGCTGCTCTCGGCAAACCAGCCAGGCACTTTTCAGCTGCTCTCCTCAAACCAGCCAGGCACTTTTCAGCTGCTCTCAGCAAACCAGCCAGGGACTTTCCAGCTGCTCTCAGCAAACCAGCCAGGCACCTTTCAGCTGCTCTCGGCAAACCAGCCAGGCACTTTTCAGCTGCTCTCCTCAAACCAGCCAGGCACTTTTCAGCTGCTCTCAGCAAACCAGCCAGGCACTTTTCAGCTGCTCTCAGCAAACCAGCCAGGCACTTTTCAGCTGCTCTCCTCAAACCAGCCAGGCACTTTTCAGCTGCTCTCAGCAAACCAGCCAGGCACTTTTCAGCTGCTCTCAGCAAACCAGCCAGGCACTTTTCAGCTGCTCTCAGCAAACCAGCCAGGCACTTTTCAGCTGCTCTCCTCAAACCAGCCAGGCACTTTTCAGCTGCTCTCAGCAAACCGGCCAGGCACTTTTCAGCTGCTCTCAGCAAACCAGCCAGGCACTTTTCAGCTGCTCTCAGCAAACCAGCCAGGCACTTTCCAGCTGCTCTCAGCAAACCGGCCAGGCACTTTTCAGCTGCTCTCAGCAAACCAGCCAGGCACTTTTCAGCTGCTCTCCTCAAACCAGCCAGGCACTTTCCAGCTGCTCCTAGCAAACCAGCCAGGCACTTTTCAGCTGCTCTCCTCAAACCGGCCAGGCACTTTTCAGCTGCTCTCAGCAAACCAGCCAGGCACTTTTCAGCTGCTCTCAGCAAACTGGCCAGGCACTTTTCAGCTGCTCTCAGCAAACTGGCCAGGCACTTTTCAGCTGCTCTCAGCAAACCAGCCAGGCACTTTTCAGCTGCTCACAGCAAACCAGCCAGGCACCTTTCAGCTGCTCTCCTCAAACCAGCCAGGCACTTTTCAGCAGCTCTCAGCAAACCGGCCAGGCACTTTTCAGCAGCTCTCAGCAAAACCAGCCAGGCACTTTTCAGCTGCTCTCAGCAAACCGGCCAGGCACTTTTCAGCTGCTCTCAGCAAACCGGCCAGGCACTTTTCAGCTGCTCTCAGCAAACTGGCCAGTCACTTTTCAGCTGCTCTCAGCAAACCAGCCAGGCACTTTCCAGCTGCTCTCCTCAAACCAGCCAGGCACTTTTCAGCTGCTCTCCTCAAACCAGCCAGGCACTTTTCAGCTGCTCTCAGCAAACCAGCCAGGCACCTTTCAGCTGCTATCCTCAAACCAGCCAGGCACTTTTCAGCGGCTCTCAGCAAACTGGCCAGTCACTTTTCAGCTGCTCTCAGCAAACCAGCCAGGCACTTTCCAGCTGCTCTCCTCAAACCAGCCAGGCACTTTTCAGCTGCTCTCCTCAAACCAGCCAGGCACTTTTCAGCTGCTCTCAGCAAACCAGCCAGGCACCTTTCAGCTGCTCTCCTCAAACCAGCCAGGCACTTTTCAGCAGCTCTCAGCAAACTGGCCAGGCACTTTTCAGCTGCTCTCAGCAAACCAGCCAGGCACTTTCCAGCTGCTCTCCTCAAACTAGCCAGGCACTTTCCAGCTGCTCTCAGCAAACCAGCCAGGCACTTTTCAGCTGCTCTCAGCAAACCAGCCAGGCACTTTTCAGCTGCTCTCAGCAAACTGGACAGGCACTTTTCGGCTGCTCTCCTCAAACCAGACAGGCACTTTCCAGCTGCTCTCAGCAAACCGGCCAGGCACTTTTCAGCTGCTCTCAGCAAACTGGCCAGGCACTTTTCAGCAGCTCTCAGCAAACCAGCCAGGCACTTTTCAGCTGCTCTCCTCAAACCAGCCAGGCACTTTTCAGCTGCTCTCCTCAAACCGGCCAGGCACTTTTCAGCTGCTCTCAGCAAACCAGCCAGGCACTTTTCAGCTGCTCTCAGCAAACCAGCCAGGCACTTTTCAGCTGCTCTCAGCAAACCGGCCAGGCACTTTTCAGCAACTCTCAGCAAACCGGCCAGGCACTTTTCAGCTGCTCTCAGCAAACCGGCCAGGCACTTTTCAGCTGCTCTCAGCAAACCAGTCAGGCACTTTTCAGCTGCTCTCCTCAAACCAGCCAGGCACTTTTCAGCAGCTCTCAGCAAACCGGCCAGGCACTTTTCAGCTGCTCTCAGCAAACCGGCCAGGCACTTTTCAGCTGCTCTCAGCAAACCGGCCAGGCACTTTTCAGCTGCTCTCAGCAAACCAGCCAGGCACTTTTCAGCTGCTCTCAGCAAACCAGCCAGGCACTTTCCAGCTGCTCTCAGCAAACCGGCCAGGCACTTTTCAGCTGCTCTCCTCAAACCAGCCAGGCACTTTTCAGCTGCTCTCCTCAAACCAGCCAGGCACTTTCCAGCTGCTCCTAGCAAACCAGCCAGGCACTTTTCAGCTGCTCTCAGCAAACCAGCCAGGCACTTTTCAGCTGCTCTCAGCAAACTGGACAGGCACTTTTCGGCTGCTCTCCTCAAACCAGCCAGGCACTTTTCAGCTGCTCTCAGCAAACTGGCCAGGCACTTTTCAGCAGCTCTCAGCAAACCAGCCAGGCACTTTTCAGCTGCTCTCCTCAAACCAGCCAGGCACTTTTCAGCAACTCTCAGCAAACCGGCCAGGCACTTTTCAGCTGCTCTCAGCAAACCGGCCAGGCACTTTTCAGCTGCTCTCAGCAAACCAGCCAGGCACTTTTCAGCTGCTCTCAGCAAACCAGCCAGGCACTTTTCAGCTGCTCTCAGCAAACCAGCCAGGCACTTTCCAGCTGCTCTCAGCAAACCGGCCAGGCACTTTTCAGCTGCTCTCCTCAAACCAGCCAGGCACTTTTCAGCTGCTCTCCTCAAACCAGCCAGGCACTTTCCAGCTGCTCCTAGCAAACCAGCCAGGCACTTTTCAGCTGCTCTCAGCAAACCAGCCAGGCACTTTTCAGCAGCTCTCAGCAAACCAGCCAGGCACTTTCCAGCTGCTCTCAGCAAACCGGCCAGGCACTTTTCAGCTGCTCTCCTCAAACCAGCCAGGCACTTTTCAGCTGCTCTCCTCAAACCAGCCAGGCACTTTCCAGCTGCTCCTAGCAAACCAGCCAGGCACTTTTCAGCTGCTCTCAGCAAACCAGCCAGGCACTTTTCAGCTGCTCTCCTCAAACCGGCCAGGCACTTTTCAGCAGCTCTCAGCAAACCAGCCAGGCACTTTTCAGCTGCTCTCAGCAAACCAGCCAGGCACTTTTCAGCTGCTCTCAGCAAACTGGCCAGGCACTTTTCAGCTGCTCTCCTCAAACCAGCCAGGCACTTTTCAGCTGCTCTCAGCAAACTGGCCAGGCACTTTTCAGCTGCTCTCAGCAAACCAGCCAGGCACTTTTCAGCTGCTCTCAGCAAACCAGCCAGGCACTTTTCAGCTGCTCTCAGCAAACCAGCCAGGCATTTTTCAGCTGCTCTCCTCAAACCAGCCAGGCACTTTCCAGCTGCTCTCTTCAAACCAGCCAGGCACTTTTCAGCTGCTCTCAGCAAACTGGCCAGGCACTTTTCAGCTGCTCTCAGCAAACCAGCCAGGCACTTTTCAGCTGCTCTCAGCAAACCAGCCAGGCACTTTTCAGCTGCTCTCAGCAAACCAGCCAGGCACTTTTCATCTACTCTCAGCAAACCAGCCAGGCACTTTTCAGCTGCTCTCAGCAAACTGGCCAGGCACTTTTCAGCTGCTCTCCTCAAACCAGCCAGGCACTTTTCAGCTGCTCTCAGCAAACTGGCCAGGCACTTTTCAGCTGCTCTCAGCAAACCAGCCAGGCACTTTTCAGCTGCTCTCAGCAAACCAGCCAGGCACTTTTCAGCTGCTCTCAGCAAACCGGCCAGGCACTTTTCAGCTGCTCTCAGCAAACTGGCCAGTCACTTTTCAGCTGCTCTCAGCAAACCAGCCAGGCACTTTTCAGCTGCTCACAGCAAACCAGCCAGGCACCTTTCAGCTGCTCTCCTCAAACCAGCCAGGCACTTTTCAGCAGCTCTCAGCAAACCGGCCAGGCACTTTTCAGCTGCTCTCAGCAAACCGGCCAGGCAATTTTCAGCTGCTCTCAGCAAACTGGCCAGGCACTTTTCAGCTGCTCTCCTCAAACCAGCCAGGCACTTTTCAGCTGCTCTCAGCAAACTGGCCAGGCACTTTCCAGCTGCTCTCCTCAAACCAGCCAGGCACTTTCCAGCTGCTCTCAGCAAACCAGCCAGGCACTTTTCAGCTGCTCTCAGCAAACCAGCCAGGCACTTTTCAGCTGCTCTCAGCAAACTGGCCAGGCACTTTCCAGCTGCTCTCCTCAAACCAGCCAGGCACTTTTCAGCTGCTCTCAGCAAACCGGCCAGGCACTTTTCAGCTGCTCTCAGCAAACCGGCCAGGCACTTTTCAGCTGCTCTCAGCAAACTGGCCAGGCACTTTTCAGCTGCTCTCAGCAAACTGGCCAGTCACTTTTCAGCTGCTCTCAGCAAACCAGCCAGGCACTTTTCAGCTGCTCACAGCAAACCAGCCAGGCACCTTTCAGCTGCTCTCCTCAAACCAGCCAGGCACTTTTCAGCAGCTCTCAGCAAACTGGCCAGGCACTTTCCAGCTGCTCTCCTCAAACCAGCCAGGCACTTTCCAGCTGCTCTCAGCAAACCAGCCAGGCACTTTTCAGCTGCTCTCAGCAAACCAGCCAGGCACTTTTCAGCTGCTCTCAGCAAACTGGCCAGGCACTTTTCAGCTGCTCTCAGCAAACCAGCCAGGCACTTTTCAGCTGCCCTCAGCAAACCAGCCAGGCACTTTTCAGTTGATCTCAGCAAAACCAGCCAGGCACCTTTCAGCTGCTCTCAGCAAACCGGCCAGGCACTTTCCAGCTGTTCTCAGCAAACCAGCCAGGCACTTTTCAGCTGCTCTCAGCAAACTGGCCAGGCACTTTTCAGCTGCCCTCAGCAAACCAGCCAGGCACGTTTCAGCTGATCTCAGCAAAACCAGCCAGGCACCTTTCAGCTGCTCTCCTCAAACCAGCCAGGCACTCTCAGCAAACCAGCCGGGCACTTTCCAGCTGCTCTCAGCAAACCAGCCAGGCACTTTTCAGCTGCTCTCAGCAAACCAGCCAGGCACTTTCCAGCTGCTCTCCACAAACCAGCCAGGCACTTTTCAGCTGCTATCAGCACCAGCCAGGCACTTTTCAACTGCTCTCAGCAAACTGGCCAGACACTTTTCAGCTGCTCTCAGCAAACCAGACAGGCACTTTTCAGCTGCTCTCAGCAAAACCAGCCAGGCACTTTTCAGCTGCTCTCAGCAAACCAGCCAGGCACTTTTCAGCTGCTCTCAGCAAACCGGCCAGGCACTTTTCAGCTGCTCTCAGCAAAACCAGCCAGGCACTTTTCAGCTGCTCTCCTCAAACCAGCCAGGCACTTTTCAGCTGCTAACAACACCAGCCAGGCACTTTTCAACTGCTCTCAGCAAACTGGCCAGGCACTTTTCAGCTGCTCTCAGCAAACCAGCCAGGCACTTTTCAGCTGCTCTCAGCAAACCAGCCAGGCACTTTTCAGCTGCTCTCAGCAAACCAGCCAGGCACTTTTCAGCTGCTCTCAGCAAACCGGCCAGGCACTTTTCAGCTGCTCTCAGCAAACTGGCCAGGCACTTTTCAGCTGCTCTCAGTAAACCAGCCAGGCACTTTTCAGCTGCTCTCAGCAAACCGGCCAGGCACTTTTCAGCTGCTCTCAGCAAACCAGCCAGGCACTTTTCAGCTGCTCTCAGCAAACCAGCCAGGCACTTTTCAGCTGCTCTCAGCAAACCGGCCAGGCACTTTTCAGCTGCTCTCCTCAAACCGGCCAGGCACTTTTCAGCTGCTCTCCTCAAACCAGCCAGGTACTTTTCAGCTGCTCTCAGCAAACCAGCCAGGCACTTTTCAGCTGCTCTCAGCAAACCAGCCAGGCACTTTTCAGCTGCTCTCAGCAAACCAGCCAGGCACTTTTCAGCTGCTCTCAGCAAACCGGCCAGGCACTTTTCAGCTGCTCTCAGAAAACCAGCCAGGCACTTTTCAGCTGCTCTCAGCAAACCAGCCAGGCACTTTTCAGCTGCTCTCAGCAAACCGGACAGGCACTTTTCAGCTGCTCTCAGCAAACCAGCCAGGCACTTTTCAGCTGCTCTCAGCAAACCAGCCAGGCACTTTTCAGCTGCTCTCAGCAAACCGGCCAGGCACTTTTCAGCTGCTCTCAGCAAACCAGCCAGGCACTTTTCAGCTGCTCTCCTCAAACCAGCCAGGCACTTTTCAGCTGCTCTCCTCAAACCAGCCAGGCACTTTTCAGCTGCTCTCCTCAAACCAGCCAGGCACATTTCAGCTGCTCTCAGCAAACCAGCCAGGCACTTTTCAGCTGCTCTCCTCAAACCAGCCAGGCACTTTTCAGCTGCTCTCCTCAAACCAGCCAGGCACTTTTCAGCTGCTCTCAGCAAACCAGCCAGGCACTTTTCAGCTGCTCTCCGCAAACCGGCCAGGCACTTTTCAGCTACTCTCAGCAAACCAGCCAGGCACTTTTCAGCTGCTCTTTGCAAACCAGCCAGGCACTTTTCAGCTGCTCTCAGCAAACCGGCCAGGCACTTTTCAGCTGCTCTCCTCAAACCAGCCAGGCACTTTTCAGCTGCTCTCCTCAAACCGGCCAGGCACTTTTCAGCAGCTCTCAGCAAACCAGCCAGGCACTTTTCAGCTGCTCTCCTCAAACCGGCCAGGCACTTTCCAGCTGCTCTCAGCAAAACCAGCCAGGCACTTTTCAGCTGCTCTCAGCAAACCGGCCAGGCACTTTTCAGCTGCTCTCAGCAAACTGGCCAGGCACTTTTCAGCTGCTCTCAGCAAACTGGCCAGTCACTTTTCAGCTGCTCTCAGCAAACCAGCCAGGCACTTTTCAGCTGCTCTCCTCAAACCAGCCAGGCACTTTTCAGCTGCTCTCAGCAAACCAGCCAGGCACTTTTCAGCTGCTCTCAGCAAACCAGCCAGGCACTTTTCAGCTGCTCTCCTCAAACCAGCCAGGCACTTTCCAGCTGCTCTCCTCAAACCAGCCAGGCACTTTTCAGCTGCTCTCCTCAAACCAGCCAGGCACTTTCCAGCTGCTCTCCTCAAACCAGCCAGGCACTTTTCAGCTGCTCTCAGCAAACCGGCCAGGCACTTTCCAGCTGCTCTCAGCAAACCAGCCAGGCACTTTTCAGCTGCTCTCCTCAAACCAGCCAGGCACTTTTCAGCTGCTCTCAGCAAACCAGCCAGGCACTTTCCAGCTGCTCTCAGCAAACCAGCCAGGCACTTTTCAGCTGCTCTCAGCAAACCAGCCAGGCACTTTTCAGCTGCTCTCCTCAAACCAGCCAGGCACTTTCCAGCTGCTCTCCTCAAACCAGCCAGGCACTTTTCAGCTGCTCTCAGCAAACCAGCCAGGCACTTTTCAGCTGCTCTCCGCAAACCGGCCAGGCACTTTTCAGCTGCTCTCAGCAAACCAGCCAGGCACTTTTCAGCTGCTCTCTGCAAACCAGCCAGGCACTTTTCAGCTGCTCTCAGCAAACCGGCCAGGCACTTTTCAGCTGCTCTCCTCAAACCAGCCAGGCACTTTTCAGCTGCTCTCAGCAAACCAGCCAGGCACTTTTCAGCTGCTCTCAGCAAACCAGCCAGGCACTTTCCAGCTGCTCTCAGCAAACCAGCCAGGCACTTTTCAGCTGCTCTCAGCAAACCGGCCAGGCACTTTCCAGCTGCTCTCAGCAAACCAGCCAGGCACTTTCCAGCTGCTCTCAGCAAACCAGCCAGGCACTTTCCAGCTGCTCTCAGCAAACCAGCCAGGCACTTTCCAGCTGCTCTCCTCAAACCAGCCAGGCACTTTTCAGCTGCTCTCAGCAAACCAGCCGGGCACTTTTCAGCTGATCTCCTCAAACCAGCCAGGCACTTTCCAGCTGCTCCTAGCAAACCAGCCAGGCACTTTTCAGCTGCTCTCAGCAAACCAGCCAGGCACTTTTCAGCTGCTCTCCTCAAACCAGCCAGGCACTTTCCAGCTGCTCTCAGCAAACCAGCCAGGCACTTTTCAGCTGCTCTCAGCAAACCAGCCAGGCACTTTCCAGCTGCTCTCAGCAAACCAGCCAGGCACTTTCCAGCTGCTCTCAGCAAACCAGCCAGGCACTTTCCAGCTGCTCTCAGCAAACCAGCCAGGCACTTTTCAGCTGCTCTCAGCAAACCAGCCAGGCACTTTCCAGCTGCTCTCCTCAAACCAGCCAGGCACTTTTCAGCTGCTCTCAGCAAACCAGCCAGGCACTTTTCAGCTGCTCTCAGCAAACCAGCCAGGCACTTTCCAGCTGCTCTCCTCAAACCGGCCAGGCACT
This sequence comes from Scyliorhinus torazame, assembly GCF_047496885.1. NCBI lineage: Eukaryota > Metazoa > Chordata > Chondrichthyes > Carcharhiniformes > Scyliorhinidae > Scyliorhinus > Scyliorhinus torazame. Next base: position 385,097,075 of record NC_092709.1, read on the forward strand.
TTTCAGCTGCTCTCAGCAAACCAGCCAGGCACTTTCCAGCTGCTCCTAGCAAACCAGCCAGGCACTTTTCAGCTGCTCTCAGCAAACCAGCCAGGCACTTTCCAGCTGCTCTCCTCAAACCAGCCAGGCACTTTCCAGCTGCTCTCCTCAAACCAGCCAGGCACTTTTCAGCTGCTCTCAGCAAACCAGCCAGGCACTTTTCAGCTGCTCTCAGCAAACCAGCCAGGCACTTTTCAGCTGCTCTCAGCAAACCAGCCAGGCACTTTTCAGCTGCTCTCCTCAAACCAGCCAGGCACTTTTCAGCTGCTCTCAGCAAAACCAGCCAGGCACTTTTCAGCTGCTCTCCTCAAACCGGCCAGGCACTTTTCAGCTGCTCTCCTCAAACCAGCCAGGCACTTTTCAGCTGCTCTCAGCAAACTGGCCAGGCACTTTTCAGCTGCTCTCCTCAAACCAGCCAGGCACTTTTCAGCTGCTCTCAGCGAACTGGCCAGGCACTTTTCAGCTGCTCTCAGCAAACCGGCCAGGCACTTTTCAGCTGCTCTCAGCAAACTGGCCAGGCACTATTCAGCTGCTCTCAGCAAAACCAGCCAGGCACTATTCAGCTGCTCTCAGCAAAACCAGCCATGCATTTTTCAGCTGCTCTCAGCAAACCGGCCAGGCACTTTTCAGCTGCTCTCAGCAAACTGGCCAGGCACTTTTCAGCTGCTCTCAGCAAACTAGCCAGGCACTTTTCAGCTGCTCTCCTCAAACCGGCCAGGCACTTTTCAGCTGCTCTCAGTTAACCGGCCAGGCACTATTCAGCTGCTCTCAGCAAACCGGACAGGCACTTTTCAGCTGCTCTCCGCAAACCGGCCACGCACTATTCAGCTGCTCTCAGCAAAACCAGCCAGGCACTTTTCAGCTGCTCTCAGCAAAACTCACAGACACACCCAAGCTGCTCTCTCAAACTGAAACCAAAGCAGAAGTGAGCTCAACTCAGCTCCCCCCACCCTGTGACATCGCTTCTGTAATATGATCAGCTCCATTTCTTAAAGGTACATTTCTTCAACATCCAATTCTTAAAGGCACTCTCGCATGACAGTGCTCACTCTGTCTTGAATGTGCACATTGGTGAGCAGTTTCTATTTAATATTAAACAGGAGTATTGTGTCCAAAATGTTCATTATAGAAAATTGTATCGGCAATTTTACTCAGTTTGAAAATGACGGAGTAGCTGATCTGCAGCTGATTTAGAATCTTTCCCGCCATGGACAGTTTCTCCCTATTTACTCTGTCGAGACCCCTCGTGTAGCAATGACTTCTTCATTCTCACCACTCTCTGGGCAGAGTAATTTATCCTGAACTATGTTTGGCATTACTTGGAACCACCTTGTATGTCCCGAACTCCCCAGTTTCCTGATGGGCTTGTTGCATACTGGCTAAGAAATTCCTCCTGAATAAACGTGCAGAGTTCTGCATCCTCTGTACCTTTACACTGAATTTATCACAATTAATATTGGAGTGGAGGAAATTCCCAAGAATTATTGTCCTACATTTTTCAGCAATTTGTCCTGATCTCTCCCTCAGAGAATTCTGTGGAACTATTACAGAATCTGAACTGTATGATTGCCTATTTCTGATATCTCAGTCCAACCACAAGGCTTAAATTCCTGTTTCCGACGTACACATTTCCAGCAAAACAAAATTCACTTTGGTTGCTTTTAGTACATGGAGCTGAATTTTATAGAATGGGACAGGAACGGGTTGCTGCTTGTGTTTGGACTCTATGTGGATGGTCATATGCAATCAGGTGATTGGCCTACTACCTCAGAGACGGTATGAGCATTGTCCAATTCATAAACAGAGCAAGGGAACTGAGGTAGAAGAACGTTCTCAGACAGGTGCTGGGGCCAGATTTCAAGCACTGTGAACAGTAAATGCTACTGTGGCCTTGTTAGAAAGGACAGCTGGAACAACACTGAAGACCCCCTCCTGCTGGTCACAGTGAAGACCCCCTCCTGCTGGTCACAGTGAAGACCCCATCCTGCTGGTCACAGTGAAATCCGCCTCCTGCTGGTCACAGTGAAGACCCCCTCCTGCTGATCATAGTGAAGACCCCCTCCTGTTGATCATAGTGAAGACCCCCTCCTGCTGGTCACAGTGAAGACCCCCTCCTGCTGGTCACAGTGAAATCCTCCTCCTGCTGGTCACAGTGAAGACCCCCTCCTGCTGATCATAGTGAAGACCCCCTCCTGCTGATCATAGTGAAGACCCTCTCCTGCTGGTCACAGTGAAGACCCCATCCTGCTGGTCACAGTGAAATCCGCCTCCTGCTGGTCACAGTGAAGACCCCCTCCTGCTGATCATAGTGAAGACCCCCTCCTGCTGATCACAGTGAAGACCCCCTCCTGCTGGTCACAGTGAAGACCCCCTCCTGCTGGTCACAGTGAAGACCCCATCCTGCTGGTCACAGTGAAATCCGCCTCCTGCTGGTCACAGTGAAGACCCCCTCCTGCTGATCACAGTGAAGACCCCCTCCTGCTGGTCACAGTGAAGACCACCTCCTGCTGATCACAGTGAAGACCCCCTCCTGCTGATCACAGTGAAGACCCCCTCCTGCTGATCACAGTGAAGACCCCCTCCTGCTGCTCACAGTGAAGACCCCCTCCTGCTGGTCACAGTGAAGACCCCCTCCTGCTGGTCACAGTGAAGACCACCTCCTGCTGATCACAGTGAAGACCCCCTCCTGCTGATCACAGTGAAGACTCCCTCCTGCTGATCACAGTGAAGACCCCCTCCTGCTGGTCACAGTGAAGATACCCTCCTGCTGATCACAGTGAAGACCCCCTCCTGCTGATCATAGTGAAGACCCCCTCTTGATGATCACAGTGAAGACCCCCTCCTGCTGGACACAGTGAATACCCCCTCCTGCTGATCACAGTGAAGACCCCTTCCTGCTGATCATAGTGAAGACTCCCTCCTGCTGATCACAGTGAAGACCCCCTCCTGCTGATCACAGTGAAGACCCCTTCCTGCTGATCATAGTGAAGACTCCCTCCTGCTGGTCACAGTGAAGACCCCCTCCTGCTGGTCACAGTGAAGACCACCTCCTGCTGATCACAGTGAAGACCCCCTCCTGCTGATCACAGTGAAGACTCCCTCCTGCTGATCACAGTGAAGACCCCCTCCTGCTGGACACAGTGAAGATACCCTCCTGCTGATCACAGTGAAGACCCCCTCCTGCTGATCATAGTGAATACCCCCTCTTGATGATCACAGTGAAGACCCCCTCCTGCTGGACACAGTGAAGACCCCCTCCTGCTGATCACAGTGAAGACCCCTTCCTGCTGATCATAGTGAAGACTCCCTCCTGCTGGTCACACTGAAGACCCCCTCCTGCTGATCACAGTGAAGACCCCCTCCTGCTGATCATAGTGAAGACTCCCTCCTGCAGGTCACAGTGAAGACCCCCTCCTGCTGATCACAGCGAAGACCCCCTCCTGATGATCACTGTGAAGACCCCCTCCTGCTGATCATAGTGAAGACCCCCTCCTGCTGGTCACAGTGAAGACCCCCTCCTGATGATCACTGTGAAGACCCTGTCCTGATGATTACAGTGAAGACCCCGTCCTGCTGATCACAGTGAAGACCCCCTACTGATGATCACAGTGAAGACCCCCTCCTCCTGATCACTGTGAAGACCCTGTCCTGATGATCACAGTGAAGACCCCATCCTGCTGATCACAGTGAAGACCCCCTCCTGCTGGTCACAGTGAAGACCCCCTCCTGTTGATCATAGTGAAGACCCCCTCCTGCTGGTCACAGGGAAGACCCCCTCCTGCTGATCACAGTGAAGACCCCCCTCCTGCTGATCACAGTGAAGACCCCCTCCTGCTGATCACAGTGAAGACCCCCTCCTGCTGATCACAGCGAAGACCCCCTCCTGATGATCACTGTGAAGACCCTGTCCTGATGATCACAGTGAAGACCCCGTCCTGCTGGTCATAGTGAAGACCCCCTACTGATGATCACAGTGAAGACCCCCTCCTGCTGATCACAGTGAAGACCCCCTCCTGCTGATCACAGCGAAGACCCCCTCCTGATGATCACTGTGAAGACCCTGTCCTGATGATCACAGTGAAGACCCCGTCCTGCTGGTCATAGTGAAGACCCCCTACTGATGATCACAGTGAAGACCCCCTCCTCCTGATCACTGTGAAGACCCCGTCCTGATGATCACAGTGAAGACCCCATCCTGCTGATCACAGTGAAGACCCCATCCTGCTAGTCACAGTGAAGACCCCATCCTGCTGGTCACAGTGAAGACCCCCTCCTGCTGATCACAGTGAAGACCCCCCTCCTGCTGATCACAGTGAAGACCCCCTCCTGCTGGTCACAGTGAAGACCCCCCTCCTGCCAATCATCTTTCAGCAGGGAGTGTCACAGCGCAGAAGCGTAATAGTCACAGAATCACAAAATCACAGAATCCGACAGTGTAAAAGAAGCCCTTCGGCAAATCGGGTCTCTGCATGGAAAGCCCTGACCTGCCCACCTAATCCCTCCAGCACTTTGCCCACAGGGTTGAATGTTATGGCATGTCAAAAACTCATTTAGGTTCTTTGTAAAGGATGTTAGGCATCCCGCGTCGAGCCCCTTCCCAGGCAGTGCGTTCCAGACCCTCACCCCCCTCTAGGTAAATAGGTTTTCCTCAATTCGTAACTGACCCTTCAACTAAGGGGAACAGTTACTCCCTGTGCACCCTGTCCATGCCCCTCATAACCTTGTCCACCTCGATCAGGTCACCCCTCAGTCTTCTCTGCTCCAGTGAAAACAACCCAAGCCTATCCAACCTCTCTTATACTGAAATGTTCCATCCCAGCAACATCCTGGTGAATCTCCTCTGCACCACCTCCAGTGCAATCACATCCTTCCTATAATGTAGCGAAAAGAACTGCACACAGTGCTCCCGCTGTGGCCTCGCCAATGTTCTCCACAACTCCAACATGACCTCCCTGCTTTTGTAATCACTGCCTCGATTGATAAAGGCAAGAGTACTTTAGATGGGTCCGTATTTGTCCATGGTGTGCAGGAGGGTTTCCTGACACAGTATGTAGATAGGCCAATGAGAGGCGAGGCCGTATTGGATTTGGTACTGGGTAATGAACCAGGACAGGTATTAGATTTGGAGGTAGGTGATCACTTTGGTGATAGTGACCACAATTCGATTACGTTTACTTTAGTGATGGAAAGGGATAGGTGTATACCGCAGGGCAAGAGTTATATCTGGGGGAAAGGCAATTATGATGCGATGAGGCAAGACATAGGATGCATCGGATGGAGAGGAAAACTCCAGGGGATGGGCACAATGGAAATGTGGAGCTTGTTCAAGGAACAGCTGCTGCGTGTCCTTGATAAGTATGTACCTGTCAGGCAGGGAGGAAGTGGTCGAGCGAGGGAACCGTGGTTTACTAAAGCAGTCGAAACACTTGTCAAGAGGAAGAAGGAGGCTTATGTAAGAAGAGCCAGGAGGGGACATGAGAAGTCTTTAGCACGTAGGATCAAGGATAACCCTAAAGGTTTCTATAGATATACCAGGAATAAACAAATGACTCGGGTAAGAGTAGGGCCAGTCAAGGACAGTAGCGGGAAATTGTGCTTGGAGTCCGAGGAGATAGGAGATAACAACAAAGAAGAAAGAAATGTACAGCACAGGAACAAGCCCTTCGGCCCTCCAAGCCCGTGCCGACCATGCTGCCCGACTAAACTACAATCTTCTACACTTCCTGGGTCCGTATCCCTCTATTCCCATCCTATTCATGTATTTGTCAAGATGCCCCTTAAATGTCACTATCGTCGCTGCTTCCACCACCTCCTCCGGTAGCGAGTTCCTGGCACCCACTACCCTCTGTGTAAAAACTTGCCTCGTACATCTACTCTAAACCTTGCCCCTCTCACCTTAAACCTATGCCCCCTAGTAATTGACCCCTCTACCCTGGGGAAAAGCCTCTGACTATCCACTCTGTCTATGCCCCTCATAATTTTGTAGACCTCTATCAGGTGGCCCCTCAACCTTCGTCGTTCCAGTGAGAACAAACCGAGTTTATTCAACCTCTCCTCATAGCTCATGCCCTCCATACCAGGCACCATTCTGGTAAATCTCTTCTGCACCCTCTCTAAAGCCTCCACATCCTTCTGGTAGTGTGGCAACCAGTATTGAACACTATACTCCAAGTGTGGCCTAACTAAGGTTCTATACAAATATGTCAGGAATAAACAAATGACTAGGGTAAGAGTAGGGCCAGTCAAGGACAGTAATGGGAAGTTGTGCTTGGAGTCCGAGGAGATAGGAGAGGTGCTAAATGAATATTTTTCGGCAGTATTCACACAGGAAAAAGACAATGTTGTCGAGGAGAATACGGAGATTCAGGCTACTAGACTAGAAGGGCTTGAGGTTCATAAGGAGGAGGTGTTAGCAATTCTGGAAAGTGTGAAAATAGATAAGTCACCTGGGCCAGATGGGATCTATCCTAGGATTCTCTGGGAAGCTAGGGAGGAGATTGCTGAGCCTTTGGCTTCAATCTTTAAGTCATCTTTGTTTACAGGAATAGTGCCAGAAGATTGGAGGATAGCAAATGTTGTCCCCTTGTTCAAGAAGGGGAGTAGAGACAACCTCGGTAACTATAGACCAGTGAGCCTTACTTCTGTTGTGGGCAAAATCTTGGAAAGGTTTATAAGAGATAGGATGTATAATCATCTGGAAAGGAATAATTTGATTTGACATAGTCAACACGGTTCTGTGAAAGGTAGGTCGTGCCTCACAAACCTTATTGAGTTCTTTGAGTAGGTGACCAAACAGGTGGATGAAGGTAAAGCAGTGATGTGGTGAATATGGATTTCAGTAAAACGTTTGATAAGGTTCCCCACGGTAGAAAATACGGAGGCATGGGATTCAGGGTGATTTAGCAGTTTGGATCAGAAATTGGCCAGCTGGAAGAAGACAAAGGGTGGTGGTTGATGGGAAGTGTTCAGACTGGGGTCCAGTTACTAGTGGTGTACCACAAGGATCTGTTTTTGGGCCACTGCTGTTTGTCATTTTTATAAATGACCTGGAGGAGGGCGTAGAAGGATGGGTGAGTAAATTTGCAGATGACACTAAAGTCGGTGGAGTTATGGACAGTGCGGAAGGATGTTACAAGTTACAGAGGGACATAGATAAGCTGCAGTGCTGGGCTGAGAGGTGGCAAATGGAGTTTAATGTAGAAAAGTGTGAGGTGATTCATTTTGGAAGGAATAACAGGAAGACAGAGTACTGGGCTAATGGTAAGATTCTTGGCAGTGTGGATGAGCAGAGAGAACTCGGTGTCCATGTACATAGATCCCTGAAAGTTGCCACCCAGGTTGAGAGGGCTGTTAAGAAGGCGTACGGTGTGTTAGCTTTTATTGGTAGAGGGATTGAGTTTCGGAGCCATGAGGTCATGTTGCAGCTGAACAAACCTCTGGTGCGGCCGCATTTGGAGTATTGCGTGCAATTCTGGTCGCCGCATTATAGGAAGGATGTGGAAGCATTGGAAAGGGTGCAGAGGAGATTTACCAGAATGTTGCCTGGTATGGAGGGAAGATCTTCTGAGGAAAGGCTGAAGGGCTTGAGGCTGTTTTCGTTAGAGAGAAGAAGGTTAAGAGGTGACTTAATTGAGGCATACAAGATGATCAGAGGGTTGGATAGGGTGGACAGTGGGAGCTTTTTTCCTCGGATGGTGATGTCTAGCATGAGGGGACATAGCTTTAAATTGAGGGGAGATAGATATAGGACAGATGTCAGAGATAGGTTCTTTACTCAGAGAGTAGTAAGGGCGTGGAATGCCCTGCCTGCAACAGTAGTGGACTCGCCAACACTAAGGGTATTCAAATGGTCATTGGATAAACATATGGACGATAAGGGAATAGTGTAGATGGGCTTTAGAGTGGTTTCACAGGTCGGCGCAACATCGAGGGCCGAAGGGCCCGGACTGCGCTGTAATGTTCTATGTCCCGTATGCCTTTTTCACCACCCTATTAACCAGCCCTTCTGCCTTCAGAGATCGATGGACAAACACGCCAAGGTCTCTGTTCTTTGGAATTCCCAATGTCAGACCTTTCCTTGTTATATTACTCCTTCCAAAGAGTAACGCCTCACACATTTCAGGGTTAAATTCCATCTGCCACTTGTCCACCCATTGACCATTCATCTCGATCTTGCTGGAACCCAAGACACGCAAGCTCACTGTTAACACACACCCATCAGGAGAGGAGGCGGGGAAACTGCTGGGGAGGGAGGCTGGGGGGAAAATGGTGGGGAAGGTGGTGGGTAAATAACGGGGACGCTGTGGGGTAACTGGAGGGTGTGGGGGAATGAGGGGGAGGGTTTGCGGGGAATGACGGGAGGGTGTGGGGGAATGAGGGGGAGGGTTTGCAGCGAATGAGGGGGAGGGTGTGGGGGAATGAGGGGGACGGTGTGGGGGGATGAGGGGGAGGGTGTGAGGGGAATGAGGGGGAGGGTGTGGGGGGAATGAGTGGGATGGTGTGGGGGAAGGAGTGGGAGGGTGTGGGGGGAAGGAGTGGGAGGGTTTGCGGGGAATGACGGGAGTGTGTGGGGGAATGAGGGGGAGGGTGTGGGGGGAATGAGGGGGATGGTGTGGGGGAAGGAGTGGGAGGGTGTGGGGGGAAGGAGTGGGAGGGTTTGCGGGGAATGACGGGAGTGTGTGGGAGGAATGAGTGGGCGATGTGGGGGAGGAGGGGGAGGGTTTGCGGGGAATGAGGGGGAGGGTGTGGGGCGGAGGAGGGGGAGGGTTTGCAGGGAATGAGGGGGAGGGTGTGGGAGGAATGAGGGGGAGGGTGTGGGGGGAATGAGGGGGACGGTGTGGGGGGAATGAGGGGGAGGGTGTGGGGGGAATGAGGGGGAGGGTTTGCGGGGAATGAGGGGTAGGGTGTGGGGGAATGAGGGGGAGGGTTTGCGGGGAAGGAGGGGGAGGGTGTCGGGGGAATTAGGGGGAGGTTTTGGGGGGGATGTGGGGGGAGGGTTTGGGGAGGATGAGGGGGAGGGTGTGGGGGGAATTAGGGGGAGGGTTTGCGGGGAATGAGGGGGAGGGTGTGGGGGAATGAGGGGGAGGGTTTGCAGGGAAGGAGGGGGAGGGTGTGCGGGAATGAGGGGGAGGGTTTGCGGGGAAGGAGGGGGAGGGTGTGGGGGGAATAAGGGGGAGGGTGTGGGGGGAATTAGGGGGAGTTTTTGGGGGGGATGAGGGGGAAGGTTTGGGGAGGATGAGGGGGAGGGTGTGGGGGGAATTAGGGGGAGGTTTTGGGGGGATGAGGGGGAGGGTGTGGGGGAATGAGGGTGAGGGTGTGGGGGGAATTGGGGGGAGGTTTTGGGGGGATGAGGGGGAGGGTTTGGGGAGGATGAGGGGGAGGGTGTGGGGGGAATTAGGGGGAGGTTTTGGTGGGGATGAGGGGGAGGGTGTAGGGGGAATTAGGGGGAGTTTTGGGGGGGATGAGGGGGAGGGTGTGGGGGGAATTAGGGGGAGGGTGTGGGGGGAATTAGGGGGAGGTTTTGGGGGGGATGAGGGGGAGGGTGTAGGGGGAATTAGGGGGAGTTTTGCGGGGGATGAGGGGGAGGGTGTGGGGGGAATTAGGGGGAGGGTGTGGGGGGAATTAGGGGGAGGTTAGGGGGGATGAGGGGGAGGGTGTGGGGGGAATTAGGGGGAGGTTTTTTTTTGGGGGGGTGAATCTTCTTCAGGACCTGCAGCAATGTGTGAAGGAAGACTGTGGCTGTTGTGTCCTGTGTGATCTGCATGGTAAAAGTGGTGTGTTTATCAAGAGAACCCTGACCTTCGAGAAATCTTATTGCTCCATGAGAAAGGATTAGGGCAAGCTGATAAAAGTCTGATTTTATTTGTTCCCGAGAGCAACATAACAAAAGGTGAACCTTTCGTTCTCAGTCAGACCTTTAATTCTAAAATGGGAGCTTGTCCCACATCAGGACACTCGAGTTGGTATCAAGTGAAATGAAGTAGAAGGGACTGTAGTTGGCGGATTAGTTACCTTAATACCCTGTATTCCTTCTTAACTGGCTGCTTGACTATATTTCATGGCAGTAGGCACTTGGCAAAGCATGATGGATATATTAGCTTTATTTCAGTCAAGACGTTCTGCATGTAATAGTCAGAAGGTCAGACTATGTAAACAAGTGCACAGCTGCACATTTTGCTGAGAGTAGACAATTATTATTGTTCTTAGGCTGGGAATTCAAGGCCTGTTGTTTAACACTGCTCACTTTTCAGTCTCTGGGCTTATCAAAGGAATGCCTCGCTTTTCTAAATATTGCTTCTGGAACCATATAAAGTACTGCTATACTCTTGTAAGGTGGGGACAATTAGAAGGACTTTGGTCACTCTAACTCGCTCCACGAACTTCGTGTTAAATGAAAGACCTTTGCGAAACCTCGAAGTGCTGGCTATTTTTTTTCCACAACAGTTTGACACTAGAAGTATCAGACAGGATGTGTTGTATGTGGACAGAGCAGTGCTGAGAGACTCGACCATTCACTCTCATTCTGCTGAATCTTAATCCCTTCTGTTTCTTCCCCAGACTCCTCTTGCCAAAAGGGTTTCAGGTGTCATACTATGATTCAAATGGGACTCTGGTCACAGAGAAGGAGACTGAACTGGTGAGAAATCTCTTGCAAAGTGAAACCTGATTGAGATCCATTGACTCTTCAATGCAATTATTGTACACTGATTTTGATATTTCATTTCCTCTCCGCCACTCCCCTTCTATAGATCCCAGAGCCTTCTATAGGCACACACAGAGTAAAAGGGGAGGTAACAGGGTCGATGATGGAATTACGGGGAATTTACACCTTGGGGCTGAGGTATTAAATAAATACTTTGGATCCGTCTTTAAGAAGGACCCAGGACATGTCACGGTACTCAGGACATGGTGACAGATGAGGTAATTCTGTCCTGGAAATGGTTCAAAGTTAATCAGGTGGATGGTGTTGAATCGAACCCGGGTGAGAAGTGTCCAAAGATATTGAAGGCAGTGAGAATGGAACTTGCAGAGTGTTGGCCATAATCCTCCGGCATTCCCTGGGCCCATGGAAGGTTCCATTGGACGGGAGAATTCCAAATGTAATGTCCTTGCTCAATAAAGGTTGTAAGGAAAAGCCCAAGCAATCACAGGCCAGTAAGTTTAACTTCAGTGGTAGCAAGCTTCTAGAATTATTCAGAATATAATTAATAATCACACAGAACAATGTGGCTTGACCAGGAAGAGCCATGGATTTGTGATGACAAGGCCTCGTTGCACGCTCCCCTCTCCTAAATTATGACCATTCAGATAATAGTCTGCCTTCCCACTTTTGTTACCAAAGTGGAGAACCTCACTTCTATCCAAATTATACCGCATCTGCCATTCATTTGCCCACTCACTCACCTTGTTCAAATCACACTGAAGGACCTATGTATCCTCCACACAGCTCACCCTTCCACTCAACTTGGTGTCATCTGCACGTTTGAAGATATTACATTTTGTTCCTTCATCCAGATCACAGTAATTTCATTGTGGTGCTAATGCAAGCCTACTTGTGACACCAATAAAAATTATTACTATCATGAACATATATTGTGAAAGCTGGAGTCTCCGCACCAATTCCTGTGGTACCCCACTCGTCACTGGAAGAAGACCCTTAATTCTTGCTCTCTGTCTGCCAATCAGTTTTCTATTCATCTCAATACACTACCCCCAATCCCATGCGCTTTGATTTTACACGTTAACCTCTTACGGGGAACTTTGTCGGAAGCCACCTGAAAGTCCAAATATACCACATCGACTGGCTCCCCCTCATCAACCCTACTAGTTACATCCTCGAAGAATTCCAGTAGACTTGTCAAGCATGATTTGTACTTTCATAAATCCAAGCTGACTGTCCGATGCTGCCACTGTTTTCGAAATCCTCTGCGATAAAATCTTTTATCATGATTCTAGAATATTCCTCACTACCGACATCAGGTTTACTGGTCTATGATTCCTTATTTCCTCTCTACCTGCATTTTTAAATGGTTGCGTTACATTCGCTACCCTCCAATCTGCAGGAACTGCTCCAGGGTCTATAGAATCCTGGAAGATGACCACCAATGTATCCACTATTTCTCGAGCCACTTCCTTAAATATTCTGAGATGTAGATTATCAGGCCCTGGGGATTTATCAGCCTCCAATCCCATCAATTTCCCCAACACCATTTCATTATTAATGTTTATCTCCTTCAGTTCCGCCCTCTCACTAAACCCTTTGTTCCCCAAAATTTCTGTATCTTACTTGTGTCCGCATTTGTGAAGAAAGAACCAAGCACTGTGGCCGGGATTCTCCGAGCCCGCGCCGGGTCGGAGAATCGCCGGTGACACGGTAAACCCCGCCACGCCGCTCCGACCGGAGAATCGGCGCCAGTCGCGCCCAGGCGGATGACGCGCTTTCGGTCGGGTGCCGCTGAAAGAGGCCCCCGCGGCGATTCTCCGCGGTCGACCGGCCAAATTCCCGCCGGGTCCCGCTGGCCAGGTTCCAACCTGGTGCCACTCAGCGGGAGCTCGGACCCGCGGCCGCGGTAGCCGCCCTGGTGGGGGGAGGGGGGATCTGACTCCGGGGGCAGCCTCCATGGTGTCCAGGCCCGCGACCTGGAGGGGGCCCACCTCCTTCCACGTGGGCCCGCTGTATGGCTCCGCCATGTGCCGACGCTGAAATGGCCACCTCGGCTGCTCCGGCTTGGTGACGGCTGTCTCTCATATGTGCGGAACCGTGCCGGCAGTGTAGGGCCGCGTATCGGCACCAGAGCCGCGTGGAGCACTCCGTCATTTATACCGGCGTCAACACTTGACCGGGACTTCGGAGAATCCTGGCCCATGTGTTTAGTTGCTCAGGCATTTCTTTGTTCCCCCCATAAAACATTCCCCTGTTTCTGACTATGACATTTGTCTTCACCAATCTTTTTCTCTTCACGTACTTATAGAAACAACATTTATGTTTCCTGCAAGCCTACTCTCGTACGCTATTTTCCCCTTCTTATTGGGATTGGATTTGTTTTCATTTAATTTCATTTATTGTCACGTGTACTGAGGTACAGTGAAAAGTATTTTTTTGCGAGCAGCTCAACAGATCATTTAGCACATGAAAATAAAATTAAATAAAAAGAAAATACATAATAGGGCAACACAACATATACAATGTAACTACATAAGCACTGGCATCGGATGAAGCATACAGGGTGTAGTGTCAATGAGGTCAGTCCATAAGAGGGTCATTTACGAGTCTGGTAACAGCGGGGAAGAAGCTGTTTTTGAGTCTGTTCGTGCGTGTTCTCAGACTTCTGTATCTCCTGCCCAATGGAAGAAGTTGGAAGAGTGAGTAAGCCGGGTGGGAGGGATCTTTGATTATGTCGCCTGCTTCCTTCTTTGCTGAATTCTAAACAGCTCCAAATCCTCAGACCTGTTGTTTGTCTTGGCCAATATGGATGCTTCTTTCTTGGATCTAATACTATCTCTAATTTCCCTTGTAAGTCTTGGATTGTCCACCCTTCCCGTTTTACCTTTGTGCCACGCAGGAATAAACAATTGTTGCAGTTCCCCCTTGAACTCCGAAAAGTTTGCCATTTCATTTCCACTGTCATCCATGCTCCCCAACCGATCAAAGCCAACTCAAGATTCGTATCATCATAGTTTGTTTTATTAAGATTCTGAAACCTAGTCTCAGAATTAACTACTTCACTCGCCATCCTGATGAAAAATCCTAACACATTATGTGTTATTCTAACACAAGAGGTCTTGCACAACTAGATTGCCAATGATTCAGTTTACACAGTACCCAGTCTTGCATGGCCTGACCTTTAATTGGCTCCTCAACATATTGGTCCAGAAAACCATCCCGTATACACTCCAGGAATTCCTCTTCTATTGTGTCTGATTTTTTTTTCCCAATCAATAGGCAAATTAAAACCACCCATAATTATAAATGTTCCTTTATTGCACGCGTCTCGAATTTCCTGTTTAACGCCATTCCCAACATCAGCACTGCAGTTTGGGAATCTATATACGACTCCCAGGAATATTTTTTGCCTCTTGGTGTTCCTCAGTACAACCCATACAGATTGCACATTGTTAGAGTATCCTGCCTCACTATTGCAACAATTTCCTCTTTAACCAGCACTGCAACTTCATCACATTTTACTTTTTGTCTGTCCTTCCTAAATATTGAATATCTCTCGACATTCAGTTCCCATCCCTGGTCACCTTGCAGCCTTCGCTCAGCGATCCCAATTATATTATACGTGTTTACGCGTTAGTTCCTCCATTTTATTGCGAATGCTCCGCGCATTAAGGCACAGAGCCCTTCAGCTTATCTTTTTAACATTACCTGTCTCACTCCCAGTGTATTTCACTGTGACCCTGTTTGAAACTGGCCTTGGTTTCACTGACTATCTTCTTGTTCCTCTTTTTTTCTTTTGTTTTTGTCCTTGTTTGCTCCTCCTCTAACTCTTCGCATAGGATCCCATCCCCCTGTCATTTTAGTTTAAATCCTCCCAGCCTCTACCAATTACTCCCCTTAGGACATCAATCCCAGTGCGGCGCAGGGGTAACCCGTCCAGTTTGTACTGCGGGGGATCTTATAGAAACATATAAAATTATGAAGGGAATAGATAGGATAGATGCGGGCAGGTTGTTTCCACTGGTCGGGGAAAGCAGAACTAGGGGGCAGAGCCTCAGCATAAGGGGAAGTAAATTTAGGACTGAGTTTAGGAGGAACTTCTTCACCCAAAGGGTTGTCAATCTATGGAATTCACTGCCCAGTGAAGCAGTTGAGGCTCCTTCGTTCAATGTTTTTAAGATAAAGATAGATAGTTTTTTGAAGAATAAAGGAATAAAGGGTTATGGTGTTCGGGCCGGAAAGTGGAGCTTGAGTCCACATAAGATCAGCCATGATCTCATTGAATGGCGGAGCTCCTAGTTCTTATGTACTGGTCCCACCTCCTCTAGAACTGGTCCCGAATGCCCCAGTAAACTGAAATCCTCCCCACCACACCAACTCTTCAGCCATGTATTTATCCGATACATCCTGCTATGTCTACTCTGACTAGCTCGTGGCACTGGGAGTAATCCTGACATCACTACCTTTGAGGTCCAACTTCTCAAATTTCTTCCTAATTCCCTATATTCTGCATTTAGGACCTCATCCCTTTTTTTTAACCTATGTCGTTGGTACCGATGTGTACAACCACAGACAGACTAGCAGTGTCATTCAGTACAGTTCCATTCAAGATCTGTCTGTAGACAGACGAGCAGTGTCATTCAGTACAGTTCCATTCAAGATCTATCTGTGGACAGACTAGCAGTGTAATTCAGTACAGTTCCATTAAAGATCTGTCTGTAGACGGACTAGCAGTCTCTTTCCAAAGGGAAAATTCTGGAAAATCTCAGCAGGTCCAGAATTGGCATCGCTGCCAGACCTGCTGAGATTTTGCAGCATTTTCTCCTTGGTTTCAGACTCCAGCATCCGCAGTAATCTGCTTTTACTTGGAGCAGTCTCTTTCAAGACAGTTCTGTGAAAGTCCTGTCTGTAGACAGATTTGCAGTCTTTTTCAATGCAGTTCATTTGATTTGATTCTGATATGATTTGATTTGATTTGATTTGTTGTCACATGTACCGAAGTACAGTGAAAAGTATTTTTCTGCGGCCGAGGGAACGTACACAGCACGTACACAGTAGACACGAGAATAATCAACAGAGAACATTGACAAACGGTACATCGACAAACAGCGATTGGTTACAGTGCGGAACAAGGGGCCAAACAAAGCAAATACATGAGCACGAGCAGCATAGGGCGTCGTGAATAGTGTTCTTACAGGGAACAGATCAGTCCGAGGGGGAGTCGTTGAGGAGTCTAGTAGCTGTGGGGAAGAAGCTGTTCCTATGTCTGGATGTGCGGGTCTTCAGACTTCTGTACCTTCTGCCTGATGGAAGAAGGCAATGCCTGGGTGGGAGGGGTTTCTGATAATGCTGCCTGCCTTCCTGAAGCAGCGGGAGGTGTATACAGAATCAATGTGGGGGTGGCAAGTTTGTGTGATGCATTGAGCTGAGCTCACCACACTCTGCAGATTCTTGCGATCTTGGACCGAGCAGTTGCCATACCAGCTGTGATGCAGCCGGACAGGATGCTCTCTCTGGCACATCTTGTGAGAGTTGATGCAGACATGCCGAATTTCTTTAGCTCCCGTAGGAAGTAGAGACGTTGTTGGGCTTTCTTGACTATTGCATCAACGTGAGTGGACCAGGACAGACTGTTGGTGATGGTGACCCCCAGAAACTTAAAGCTATCGATCATCTCCACTTCGGAGCCATTGATGCAGACGGGAGTGTGTGTCGTGCTGAGCTTCCTGAAGTCGATGATCAGTTCCTTGGTCTTTCCGACATTTAGAGAGAGATTGTTTTCGGTACACCATGCAACCAAGATGTCGATCCCCTTCCTGTCGTCTGATTCGTCGTCGTTTGAGATACGCCCCACCACAGTCGTATCATCCGCAAACTTATCGATCGAATTGGAGTTAAATCTTGCCACACAGTCGTGTGTATAGGGAGTACAGTAGAGGACTGAGCACACATCCTTGCAAGGCCCCGGTGTTGAGGACTATTGTGGAGGAGGTGCTGTTGCCTATCCTGACAGATTGCGGTCTGTTGGTGAGGAAGTCGAGGATCCAGCTGCACAGGGAGGGGTCAATCCAAGATTGCAGAGTTTGGTTATTAGTCTTGTTGGGATAATGGTGTTGAAGGCGGAGCTGTAGTCTATGAACAGCAGTCTGACGTAGGTGTCCTTGTTGTCGAGGTGTTCGAGTGTTGATTGTAGAGCCAGTGAGATAGCGTCTGCTGTGGGCCGGTTGCAGTGATAGGCAAACTGCAATGGATCGAGACTGTCTGGGAGGCTGGCAGTGATCCGTCTCATGACGAGCCGCTCGAATCATTTCATGACAACAGAGATCAGGGCCACCGGGCGGCAGTCATTGAGACAGGCTACCTTGTACTTCTTTGGTACTGGTATTATGGTGGTCTTCTTGAAGGGGGTGGGGACCTCGGAGCGGAGGAGTGAGGTGGTGAAGATATCTGCGAATACACTCGCCAGCTGGTCTGCGCAGGCTCTGAGTGCTCGCCCAGGGACTCCGTCGGGGCTCGTCGCTTTCCGTGGATTCATTTTCAAGAAGGCAGCTCTCACCTCTGAGGCTGTAATAGTGGGTATGGGTGTGCCCAGGGCTGTTGGCGTGGGTGGCACTGATACATTGGCTGACTGCTCAAAGCGGGCATAGAACCTGTTCAGATCATCGGGGAGGGATGCCCCAGCCCCAGATATTCCGCCTGGCCCTGCTTTATAGCCTGTGATCTTGTGTAGGCCCTGCCATAGTCGCCGTGGGTTAGTGCCGTTGGCCTGGGGTCTCTCGTGTGCTGCGGTTTTGTCTTTTTGCATCCCCGATGGCTTTCCGTACGTCGTACCTGGATTACCGACAGAGGTCAGGGTGGTCAGACTTGAACGCCTCCGTCCGGAACTTCAGCAGGGAGTGAACCTTTTGGTTGAGCCAGGGTTTCCGATTGGGGAACACCCGGATTGTCTTCTTCGGTACCCAGCCCTCGACACACATACTGATGTAGCCGGTGATGGTGGTTGCGTACTCGTCCAGGTTAGCTGTCGCTGCCTCGAATATGGACCAGTCCACAGGCTCCAAGCAGTCGGTTTTCTTGACTGGCTCAGCACCTGGAGTTGCTGTTTGTAAGCCGGATGTAGGAATACCGACTTGTGGTCGGATTGGCCAAAGTGATGTCGGGGAATGGAGCGGTAGCCTCGTTTGATGCTCGTGTTTCCTCCCACAGTCCAAAGATGTGCAGGTTAGGTGGATTGGCCGTGATAAATTGCCCTTTGTGTCCAAAATTGCCCTTGGTGTTGGGTGTTGAGTTTGGGTAGGGTGCTCTTTCCAAGAGCCGGTGCAGACTCAAAGGGCCGAATGGCCTCCTTCTGCACTGTAAATTCAATGATAATCTATGATTAATCTAGGACAAAGGTTCGGCACAACATCGTGGGCCGAAGGGCCTGCTCTGTGCTGTATTTTCTATGTTCTATGTTCTATGTGTAGCAGTGGTTCAGGGTGTTTGCACATCTGGTGGGGCAGGAGATATGTTGATGGAGTTTGGGTAGGACCTTCCTGAGGTTGGCCTGGTTGAAGTCTCCAGCCACGATGGTCAGGACTTCGAGGTGATTTGTTTCTTGGTTGTTGATGGTGGAATGTAGTTCATAGATCTCTCTGTGGACAGATGATCAGTCCAATTCTATGCAGATCAGTTATAGATCTGTACCTCCCTGTGCCAGTGAGACTGGAAATAGGGGGACAGTGCAGCTAAATACGTGGCTAAACTGATGGTGTAGGAGGGAGGGTTTCACATTTCTGGACCAATGGGATCTCTTCCGGGCAGGTGTGACCGGTACAAGAAGGACGGGTCATATCTAAACTGGAGGGGCAACAATATCCTGGCTGGGAGATTTGCGAGAGTCACTCGGGAGGATTTAAACTAATATGGCAGGGGCGTGGGAACCAGAATGTGAGCTTAGAAGGTGTAACAACTGAAGGGGAAATAGAGAACAAAAATAAGAGAACAACATCACCCTCAGGCAGTGGACAAGAGGTGACACGTGTGAAAGGGGAGGTGGTCAATGCAGGATTGAGGGTGTTGTACCTAAATGCGCGCAGTGTACGGAACAAGGTAAATGAGCTTGTTGCGCACATTGAAATTGGCCGGTACGATGTTGTGACCATCACAGAGACGTGGCTGCAAGGGGATCAGGGCTGGGATCTAAATATCCAAGCTTATGTGTCCTATCGAAAGGACAGGCAAATGGGCCAAGGGGGCGGGATTGCATTGTTAGCAAAGAATGATCGATAGCAAGGAGCGATGTAGGATCAGAAGGCATAGCATCTCTGTGGGTAGAGTTGAGGAATCGCAAAGGTAAAAAGACCCCGATGGGAGTTATGTACAGGCCCCCTAGCAGTAGTCAGGATGTGGGGCAGAAAATACATCAGGAGATAGAAAAGGCATGTAAAAAAGGCAATATTACAATAATCATGGGGGACTTCAATATGCAGGTGGACTGGGAAAATCAGGTTAGTAGTCGATCCCAAGAAATGGAATTTGTGGAATGTCTTAGAGATGTTTTTTTGGAGCAGCTTGTGACAGAACCTACTAGGGATCAGGCAATTCTGGAGTTGGTGATGTGTAATGAGGCAGACTTGATTAGGGACCTTAAGGTGAAGGAACACTTAGGGAGCAGTGACCACAATATGATAGAATTTACCCTGCAGTTTGAGAGGGAGAAGCTGCAATCAGATGTAAGGGTATTACAATTAAATATGGGTCACTACAAAGACATGAGGGAGGAGCTGGCCAGAGCTGATTGGAAAAGGAGCCTCGCAGGGAAAACAATGGAACAGCAATGGCAGGAATTTTGGGGAGTTATTCGGGAGACACAACAGAAATTCATCCCAAGGAAGGGGAAACATGCTAAGGGGAGGACAAGGCATCCATGGCTGATGAGGGAAGTCAACGACAGCATAAAAGCAAAGTAGCAAGAATTAGTGGGAAGCCAGAGGATTGAAGCCTTTAAAAGAGAGCAGAGGACAACTAAAAAAGCAATAAGCGAGGAGAAGATGAAGTATGAGTGCAAGCTAGCTTGTAATATAAAGGAAGACAGGAAGAGTTTTTTTTCAATATATAAAAGGTAAGAGAGAGGCAGAAATAGACATTGGACCACTGGAAAACGTGGCTGGAGAAGTAATAACAGAAAACAAAGAAATGGCAGAGGAACTGAATAGTTACTTTGCATCAGTCTTCACGGTGGAAGACACCAGTGGGATGCCAGAGCTCCAGGAGAACCAGGGGGCAGAGGTGAGTGCAGTGACCATTACTAAAGAGAAGATTCTGGGGTAACTGAAAGGTCTGAAGGTGGATAAGTCACCTGGACCGGATGGACTTCACCCCAGGGTCCTAAAAGAAATAGCTGAGGAGATTGTGGCGGTATTAGTGATGATCTTTCAGGAATTACTGGAGGCAGGAAGGGTCCCAGAGGACTGGAAAGTGGCTAATGTAACACCGCTGTTTAAGAAGGGAGGAAGGCAGAAGACGGGAAATTATAGGCCGGTTAGCCTGACTTCGGTCATTGGTAAGATTTTAGAAACTGTTATTAAAGATGAGATAGCAAAGTACTTGGAAGTGCATGGTAAAATAGGACTGAGTCAGCACGGCTTTGTCAAAGGGAGGTCATGTCTGCTAAACCTGTTAGAGTTCTTTGAGGAAGTAACAAGGAAGTTAGACAAAGGAGAACCAGTGGATGTGATTTATTTAGATTTCCAGAGGCCATTGACAAGGTGCCGCAGAGGAGACTGTTAAATAAGTTAAGAGCACATGGTGTTAAGGGTAAGATCCTCGCCTGGATAGAGGATTGGCTGACTGGCAGAAGGCAGAGAATGGGGATAAAGGGGTCTTTTTCAGGATGGCAGCCGGTGACTAGTGGTGTGCCTCAGGGGTCTGTGCTGGGACCACAATATTTCACAGTATATATTAATGATCTGGAAGAAGGAATTGAAGGCACTGTTGCTAAGTTTGCAGATGATACAAAGATCTGTAGAGGGACAGGTAGTATTGGGGAAGCAGGCGGTCAGAGTCAGCATGGATTGATGAAGGGAAAATCATGCTTGACAAATCTGTTGGAATTCTTTGAAGGTGTAACCAGTACAGTCGACAAGGGGGAGCCAGTCGATGTGGTATATTTGGACTTTCAGAAGGCGTTTGACAAAGTTCCGCATAAGAGATTATTGTGCAAAATTATAGCGCATGGGATAGGTGGAAATGTATTGAGGTGGATAGAAAACTGGTTGGCGGAGAGGAAACAAAGAGTAGGGATTAATGTGTCCTTTTCAAATTGGCAGGCAGTAACTAGTGGGGTACCACAGGGATCGGTGCTGGGACCCCAGCTATTCACAATATATATTAATGATTTGGATGAGGGAACAAAATATAACATCACAAAGCTTGCAGATGGTACCAAGTTGGGTGGGAGGGTGAACTGTGACGAGGATGCAGGGATCCTACAGCAAGTTCTGGACAGGTTGGGCGAGTGGGAAATCAATGGCAGCTGCAGTATAATTTGGATAAGTGTGAGGTTGTTCACTTTGGAAGCAAAAACAGGAAGGCAGATTACGACCTGAATGGTTGTAAATTAGGAGAGGGGAGTGGGTAGTAGGACCTGGGTGTCCTTGTGCACCAGTCGCTGAAGGTAAGCATGCAGGTGCAGCAGGCGGTAAAGAAGGCTGTGGTGAACCACTGTATTCGGAGATGTAAGGTAGGACCTGCACTACAGGTTCGCCGGTAGCTCCTGCCGGCTGGCTCCGCCCACAGAGAACTGCATAAATATGCATGACCTCCAGTGCCCTGCCATTTCGCCAGCTGCAGCAGGAGGCCACGCATCTGACTGTAATAAAGCCACAGTTGTACCCAATCTGCGTCTTTGTGCAATTGATCGTGCATCAATTTATTACAGTCAGACTTTCCACAGAATGATATCAGAATCAAACCCCATCGCCTGCAGCTGGATCCGCACTCGCCCGACGCCAGGAAAGACTTTACTCACTGGCTAGCATGTTTCGAGGCCTACATCAAGGCTGCGGACTCCGAGCCAACGGAGGCTCAGAAGATAAACGTCCTGTACTCCAGACTGAGCTCCAGCGTGTTCCCGTTGATCCAAGATGCCACGAATTACACAAAAGCAATGGAACTCCTTAAGGAACACTACACACAGAAGGCGAACACGCTCTTCACCAGGCATGTACTCGCCACCCGCTCGCAACTACCTGGTGAGTCCATCGAAGACTTCTGGCGCGCCCTAATCCCACTCGTCCGGGACTGTGACTGTCAGGCCGTTACGGCCGCTGAACACGCGAATCTCCTCATGCGCGATGCCTTCGTGACGGGGATTGCGTCGGACCGCGTCCGAGAACGATTACTGGAAGGGGCCACGCTTGAACTGTCAGAGATGAAAACCTTGGCGCTCTCCATGACGGTCGCATCCCGTAAAGTACAATCGTACCTCTCCCGCCGCGCTGCCCAACCTTCTACTCCTTCCTACCCCTCCTGGACCCCGCCGACAACCTCCTCAGCCGGGGCCCTGCCTTTGCCATACGCCTGCGCCGCACGCCGATCCGTGCACCCCGGGGTCCCCGCTGCTACTTCTGTGGTCAGCAGAAGCACCCCCGCCAACACTGCCCGGCCCGCACTGCAGTTTGTGAAGCCTGCAGTAAAAAGGGCTACTTCGTGGCTGTGTGCCATGCCCGCACAGTCGCTGCGATCGCGCCCGCTATCGCCCCCTCCCCCATGCCAGACGCACAATGGGCGCCGCCATCTTGTCCTGACCCCGCAATGTGCGCACCATGGGCGCCGCCATCTTGTTCCCCACAGGGTCCCCGGACATCCCGACATCGGAACCGCACAGGCTCGCCACCCGAAGCATCCGACGACTACCCACAGCTCACTTTGATGACGCTGGACCAATCTTGCCCGCACAACCTGGCCACCGTGTCGACGACGGTTAAAATCAACAGCCACGCGACCTCGTGCCTGCTGGACTCCGGGAGCACCGATAGCTTTGTTCACCCAGATACGGTAACGCGCTGCTCCCTCGCGGTCCATCCTGCCAGTCAAAGGATCTCCCCAACCTCCGGATCCCACTCCGTCCCGATCCGAGGCTTCTGTACAGTCACCCTCACGGTCCAGGGTGTAGAATTTAGTAACTTCCGCCTCTATGTCCTTCCTAATCTCTGCGCTGCACTCCTTTTGGGCCTGGACTTCCAGTGCAATCTCCAGAGCCTCACCCTCAAATTCGGCGGGCCCTTACCCCCCCTTACCGTTTGCGGCCTCGCGACCCTCAAGGTCGATCCCCCCTCCCTTTTTGCCAATCTAACTGCGGATTGCAAGTCCGTTGCCGCTAGGAGCAGACGGTACAGCACCCAGGACAAGACCTTCATCAGGTCTGAAGTCCAGCGGCTGCTTAAGGAGGGTATTATCGAGGCCAGCAACAGCCCCTGGAGAGCCCAAGTGGTAGTGGTTAAAACTGGGGAGAAACACAGGATGATCGTGGTCTACAGCCAGACCATCAATCGGTACACGCAGCTCGACGCATACCCCCTCCCACGCATATCTGATAT
Organism: Scyliorhinus torazame; assembly: GCF_047496885.1. NCBI lineage: Eukaryota > Metazoa > Chordata > Chondrichthyes > Carcharhiniformes > Scyliorhinidae > Scyliorhinus > Scyliorhinus torazame. The sequence goes on from NC_092709.1 coordinate 385,120,358, forward strand.
GGTCAATCAGATTGCGCAGTACTGGGTCTTCTCAACAATTGACCTGAAATCCGCCGACCACCAGCTCCCCATCCGGAAGTTGGACCGGCCATACACTGCCTTCAAGGCGGACGGTCACCTCTACCACTTTCTTGGTGTCCCTTTCGTCGTCACAAACGGGGTCTCGGTCTTCCAAAGAGAGATGGACCGAATGGTCGACCAGTACGGTTTGCGGGCCACCTTTCCGTACTTAGATAATGTCACCATCTGCGGTCATGACCAGCAGGACCACGATGCCAACCTCGATAAATTCCTCCGCATTGCCACTCTTCTCAACCTGACCTACAACAAAGAGAAGTGTGTGTTCAGCACGATCCGGTTAGCCATTCTCGGCTATGTGGTCCAAAACGGACTTCTCGGGCCCGACCCCGAGCGCATGCGCCCCCTCATGGAACTTCCCCTGCCCCACTGCCCCAAGGCCCTCAAACTCTGCCTGGGGTTCTTTTCCTACTACGCTCAGTGGGCCCCAAACTATGCGGACAAGGCCCGCCCACTCATCCAGTCCACCCAATTCCCTCTCGCGGCCGAGGCACAACACGCTTTCGCCCGCATCAGAGCAGACATCGCCAAGGCCAGGATGCGCGCAGTGGATGAGTCACTGCCTTTCCAAGTAGAAAGCGACACTTCAGACGTCGCCCTTGCCGTCACTCTAAACCAGGCAGGCAGACCCGTGGCATTCTTTTCCCGCACCCTTCATGCCTCGGAAATTCGGCACTCATCCGTCGAAAAGGAGGCCCAAGCTATCGTTGAAGCTGTGCGGCATTGGAGGCATTACCTGGCCGGTAAGAGACTCACTCTCCTTACGGACCAACGGTCAGTAGCCTTCATGTTCATGTTGTTTGCACTGAGTGCTGAATTTGGTGCTTTTTGAGTGCGATAGTGAGAGTTTGGTGACCGAGGGAGTGCTGAATTTGGTGCTTTTTGAGTGCGATAGTGAGAGTTTGGTGACCGAGGGAGTGAGGTGAGGAGGGAGTAAGGTGCTCCTTTCATTTTGTTTCCGACATTTCCGCAAAGAGTGCGAAGAGAGCCAGGAGTTTACAGGAAGTGTAGCTGACTGGGAGCAGGGTCGGAGGGCGGAGATCTAGTTAGTCCACAGGGCAGCTATATTCTGTAAGGTAAGAGGGGATGGAGGCTAGGCCAGTTACATGCTCCTCCTGTAGGATGTGGGTGGTGAGGGATACCACCGGTGTCCCCACTGACTATACCTGCGGGAAGTGCACCCAACTTCAGCTCCTCAAAGACCGTGTTAGGGAACTGGAGCTGAAGCTGGATGAACTTCGGATCATCCGGGAGGCAGAGGGGGTGATTGAGAAGAGTTACAGGGAGGTAACCACACCCAAGGTACAGGACAAGAATAGCTGGGTTACAGTCAGGGGGAAAAAAACAAACAGGCAGACAGTGCAGGGATCCCTCGTGGCCGTTCCCCTTCAAAACAAGTATACCGTTTTGGATGCTGTTGGGGGGGGATGACCTACCGGGGGAAGGCCCTAGCGGCCAGGTCTCTGGCACTGAGTCTTGCTCTGGGGCTCAGAAGGGAAGGGGGAGAATAGAAAAGCAATAGTTGTAGGAGATTCAATGGTTAGGGGAATAGATAGGAGATTCTGTGGTCGCGAGCGAGACTCCCGGAAGGTATGTTGCCTCCCGGGTGCCAGGGCCAGGGATGTCTTGGATCGTGTCTTCAGGATCCTTAAGGGGGAGGGGGAGCAGCCAGAAGTCGTGGTGCACATTGGTACCAACGACATAGGTAGGAAAAGGGGTGTGGAGGTAATAAACAAGTTTAGGGAGTTAGGCTGGAAGTTGAAAGCCAGGACAGACAGAGTTGTCATCTCTGGTTTGTTGCCGGTGCCACGTGATAGCGAGGCTAGGAATAGGGAGAGAGTGCAGTTGAACACGTGGCTGCAGGAATGGTGTAGGAGGGAGGGCTTCAGGTATTTGGATAATTGGAGCGCATTCTGGGGAAGGTGGGACCTGTACAAGCAGGACGGGTTGCATCTGAACCAGAGGGGCACCAATATCCTGGGAGGGAGGTTTGCTAGTACTCTTCGGGAGGGTTTAAACTAATTTGGCTGGGGAATGGGAACCGGATTTGTAGTCCAGCAACTAAGGTAGCCGATATTCAGGACGCCAAAGCATGTAATGAGGCAGTGGGGAAGGGAACACTGACGTGTATTTGCAGGCACGGAGATGGGTTGAAGTGTGTATACTTCAACGCAAGAAGCATCAGGAATAAGGTGGGTGAACTTAAGGCATGGATCGGTACTTGGGACTACGATGTGGTGGCCATCACGGAAACGTGGATAGAAGAGGGGCAGAAATGGTTGTTGGAGGTCCCTGGTTATAGATGTTTCAATAAGATTAGGGAGGGTGGTAAAAGAGGTGGGGGGGTGGCATTATTAATTAGAGATAGTATAACAGCTGCAGAAAGGCAGTTCGAGGAGTATCACCCTATTGAGGTAGTATGGGTTGAAGTCAGAAATAGGAAAGGAGCAGTCACCTTGTTAGGAGTTTTCTATAGGCCCCCCAATAGTAGCAGAGATGTGGAGGAACAGATTGGGAAACAGATTTTGGAAAGGTGCAGAAGTCATAGGGTAGTAGTCATGGGCGACTTTAACTTCCCAAATATTGAGTGGAAACTCTTTAGATCAAATAGTTTGGATGGGGTGGTGTTTGTGCAGTGTGTCCAGGAAGCTTTTCTAACACAGTATGTAGGTTGTCCGACCAGAGGAGGGGCAATATTGGATTTAGTACTGGGTAATGAACCAGGGCAAGTGGTAGATTTGTTAGTGGGGGAGCATTTTGGAGATAGTGACCAAAATTCTGTGACTTTCACTTTAGTAATGGAGAGGGATAGGTACGTGCAACAGGGCAAGGTTTACAATTGGGGGAAGGGTAAATACGATGTTGTCAGACAAGAATTGAAGTGCATAAGTTGGGAACATAGGCTGGCAGGGAAGGACACAAGTGAAATGTGGAACTTGTTCAAGGAACAGGTGCTACGTGTCCTTGATATGTATGTCCCTGTCAGGCAGGGAAGAGATGGTCGAGTGAGGGAACCATGGTTGACAAGAGAGGTTGAATGTCTTGTTAAGAGGAAAAAGGTGACTTATGTAAGGCTGAGGAGACAAGGTTCAGACAGGGCATTGGAGGGATACAAGATAGCCCGGAGGGAACTGAAGAAAGGGATTAGGAGAGCTAAGAGAGGGCATGAACAATCTTTGGCAGGTAGGATCAAGGAAAACCCCAAGGCCTTTTACACATATGTGAGAAATATGAGAATGACTAGAGCGAGGGTAGGTCCGATCAAGGACAGTAGCGGGAGATTGTGTATTGAGTCTGAAGAGATAGGAGAGGTCTTGAATGAGTACTTTTCTTCTGTATTTACAAATGAGAGGGGCGATATTGTTGGAGAGGACAGTGTGAAACAGATTGGTAAGCTCGAGGAAATACTTGTTAGGAAGGAAGATGTGTTGGGCATTTTGAAAAACTTGAGGATAGACAAGTCCCCCGGGCCTGACGGGATATATCCAAGGATTCTATGGGAAGCAAGAGATGAAATTGCAGAGCCGTTGGCAATTATCTTTTCGTCCTCACTGTCAACAGGGGTGGTACCAGGGGATTGGAGAGTGGCGAATGTCGTGCCCCTGTTCAAAAAAGGAACTAGGGATAACCCTGGGAATTACAGGCCAGTTAGTCTTACTTCGGTGGTCGGCAAAGTAATGGAAAGGGTACTGAAGGATAGGATTTCTGAGCATCTGGAAAGACACTGCTTGATTAGGGATAATCAGCACGGATTTGTGAGGGGTAGGTCTTGCCTTACAAATCTTATTGAATTCTTTGAGGAGGTGACCAAGCATGTGGATGAAGGTAAAGCAGTGGATGTAGTGTACATGGATTTTAGTAAGGCATTTGATAAAGTTCCCCATGGTAGGCTTCTGCACAAAGTAAGGAGGCATGGGATAGTGGGAAATTTGGCCAGTTGGATAACGAACTGGCTAACCGATAGAAGTCAGAGAGTGGTGGTGGATGGCAAATATTCAGCCTGGATCCCAGTTACCAGTGGTGTACCGCAGGGATCAGTTCTGGGTCCTCTGCTGTTTGTGATTTTCATTAATGACTTGGATGAGGGAGTTGAAGGGTGGGTCAGTAAATTTGCAGACGATACGAAGATTGGTGGAGTTGTGGATAGTAAGGAGGGCTGTTGTCGGCTGCAAAGAGACATAGATAGGATGCAGAGCTGGGCTGAGAAGTGGCAGATGGAGTTTAACCCTGAAAAGTGTGAGGTTGTCCATTTTGGAAGGACAAATATGAATGCGGAATACAGGGTTAACGGTAGAGTTCTTGGCATTGTGGAGGAGCAGAGAGACCTTGGGGTCTATGTTCATACATCTTTGAAAGTTGCCACTCAAGTGGATAGAGCTGTGAAGAAGGCCTATGGTGTGCTCGCGTTCATTAACAGAGGGATTGAATTTAAGAGCCGTGAGGTGATGATGCAGCTGTACAAAACTTTGGTAAGGCCACATTTGGAGTACTGTGTACAGTTCTGGTCGCCTCATTTTAGGAAGGATGTGGAAGCTCTGGAAAAGGTGCAAAGAAGATTTACCAGGATGTTGCCTGGAATGGAGAGTAGGTCTTACGAGGAAAGGTTGAGGGTGCTAGGCCTTTTCTCATTAGAGCGGAGAAGGATGAGGGGCGACTTGATAGAGGTTTATAAGATGATCAGGGGAATAGATAGAGTAGACAGTCAGAGACTTTTTCCCCAGGTGGAACACACCATTACAAGGGGACATAAATTTAAGGTGAAAGGTGGAAGATATAGGAGGGATATCAGAGGTAGGTTCTTTACCCAGAGAGTAGTGGGGGCATGGAATGCACTGCCTGTGGAAGTAGTTGAGTCGGAAACATTAGGGACCTTCAAGCAGCTATTGGATAGGTACATGGATTACGGGAAAATGATATAGTGTAGATTTATTTGTTCTTAAGGGCAGCACGGTAGCATTGTGGATAGCACAATTGCTTCACAGATCCATGGTCCCAGGTTCGATTCCGGCTTGGGTCATTGTCTGTGCGGAGTCTGCACGTCCTCCCCGTGTCTGCGTGGGTTTCCTCCGGGTGCTCCGGTTTCCTCCCACAGTCCAAAGATGTGCGGGTTAGGTGAATTGGCTAATGATAAATTGCCCTTGGTGTTGGGTGGAGGTGTTGAGTTTGGGTAGGGTGCTCTTTCCAAGAGCTGGTGCAGACTCAAAGGGCCGAATGGCCTCCTTCTGCACTGTAAATTCAATGATAATCTATGATTAATCTAGGACAAAGGTTCGGCACAACATCGTGGGCCGAAGGGCCTGTTCTGTGCTGTATTTTCTATGTTATAACACACAGCGGGGCAAGATCATAAACGATAAAATCTTGCGGTGGAGAATCGAGCTCTCCACCTAAAATTACGAGATCTTGTATCCCCACGGTAAACTGAGCGAACCCCCAGACGCCCTCTCCCGAGGTACATGTGCCAACGCACAAGTGGACAAACTCCGGGCCCTACATGACAGCCTTTGTCACCCGGGGATCACTCGATTGTACCATCTGGTCAAAGCTCGCAATCTGCCCTACTCCGTCGAGGAAGTAAGGACAGTCACCAGGGACTGCCAGGTCTGTGCGGAGTGCAAGCCGCACTTCTACCGGCCAGACCGTGCGCGCCTGGTGAAGGCCTCCCGCCCCTTTGAACACCTCAGCGTGGATTTCAAAGGGCCCCTCCCCTCCACCGACCGTAACACGTACATTCTCAGTGTGGTCGATGAGCACTCCAGATTCCCCTTCACCATCCCATGCCCCGATATGACGTCTGCCACCGTCATCAAGGTCCTCAGCACCATCTTCGCTCTGTTCGCTTTCCCCACCTACATCCACAGTGACAGGGGATCCTCATTCATGGGCGATGAGCTGCGTCAGTTCCTGCTCAGCAGGGCTATCGCCTCCAACAGGACGACCAGCTACAACCCCTGGGGAAACGGGCAAGTAGAACGGGAGAATGGGACGGTTTGGAGGGCAGTCCAGCTGGCCCTACGGCCCAGGAACCTCCCAGCTTCTCGCTGGCAGGAGGTCCTCCCTGACGCTCTGCACTCCATCCGGTCACTATTGTGCACCGCCACTAATAACACACCCCATGAGCGTGTTTTTACCTTCCCCAGGAAGTCCACATCCGGGGTGTCGCTCCCGACTTGGCTCGCTGCTCCAGGACTGGTCCTTCTCCGCAGGCACGTCCGACTCCACAAGGCGGACCCCTTGGTGGACAGGGTTCACCTGCTCCACGCCAACCCCCAATATGTTCCCCGACGGCCGCCAAGATACTCTCTCACTCAGGGACCTGGCACCGTCAGGTTCCACCCCAACAGACCACCCCCCCCCCCCCCCACCAATGCGCCCCTCCCGGAGTTCCCCGATGATTGGCCAGCATCAGCACCGCCATCGGTGCCACCTTCACCACCGCCAGCACCGACTTCGCCACCGTTACGCCGCACCCAACGAAGCCGCAAAGCACTGGACCAGCTGAACCTTTGACGGACTCCGGACCGTCAACATGGACTTTTCTTTCCCAACCACAGTACATAATTGCACTAATTGTACATAGTACGAAGTCTTACAACACCAGGTTAAAGTCCAACAGGTTTGTTTCGATGTCACTAGCTTTCGGAGCGCTGCTCCTTCCTCAGGTGAATGAAGAGGTATGTTCCAGAAACACATATATAGACAAATTCAAAGATGCCAAACTGTGTACCAAGGAACACATCCGCCAACTTAACAGACTGATCAAGACCTTGGATCCAGATCTTCAGAGCACCCTACGTGCTCTCATCCCACGTACTTCCCGCATTGGAGATCTCTACTGCCTCCCGAAAATACATAAGGCCAACACACCAGGCCGCCCTATCGTTTCAGGCAATGGGACCCTGTGTGAGAATCTCTCTGGCTACATCGAGGGCATCTTGAAACCCATCGTACAAGGTACACCCAGCTTCTGTCGCGACACGACGGACTTCCTACAGAAACTCAGCACCCATGGACCAGTTGAACCAGGAACATTCCTCGTCACAATGGACGTCTCGGCACTCTACACCAGCATCCCCCATGACGACGGCATTGCTGCAACAGCCTCAGTACTCAACACCGACAACTGCCAATCTCCAGACGCAATTCTGCAACTCATCCGCTTCATTCTGGATCACAACGTCTTCACCTTCGACAACAAGTTCTTCATCCAGACGCATGGAACAGCCATGGGGACCAAATTCGCACCCCAATACGCCAACATCTTCATGCACAAGTTTGAACAGGACCTACTCACCGCACAAGACCTTCAACCGATGTTATACACCAGACACATCGATGACATTTTTTTCCTTTGGACCCACGGCGAAGAATCACTGAAACGACTACACGATGACATTAATAAGTTCCATCCAACCATCAGACTCACCATGGACTACTCTCCAAAATCAGTTGCATTCTTGGACACACTCGTCTCCATCAAGGACGGTCACCTCAGCACTTCGCTTTACCGCAAGCCCACGGATAACCTCATGATGCTCCACTTCTCCAGCTTCCACCCTAAACACATTAAAGAAGCCATCCCCTATGGACAAGCGCTCCGTATACACAGGATCTGCTCAGACGAGGAGGAGCGTAACAGACATCGACAGACGTTAAAAGATGCCCTCGTACGAACGGGATATGGCACTCGACTCATCGATCGACAGTTCCAACGCGCCACAGCGAAAAACCGGACCGACCTCCTCAGAAGACAAACATGGGACACAACCGACAGAATACCCTTCGTCATCCAGTACTTCCCCGGAGCGGAGAAACTACGTCATCTTCTTCACAGCCTTCAACACATCATTGATGACGATGAACATCTTGCCAAGGTCATCCCCACACCCCCACTACTTGCCTTCAAACAACCGCGCAACCTCAAACGAACCATTGTTTGCAGCAAACTACCCAGTCTTCAGAACAGTGACCACGACACCACACAACCCTGTCATGGCAATCTCTGCAAGACGTGCCAGATCATCGACATGGATACCACTATTACACGTGAGAACACCACCCACCAGGTACGCGGTACATACTCGTGCGACTCGGCCAACGTTGTCTACCTCATACGCTGCAGGAAAGGATGTCCCGAAGCATGGTACATTGGCGAGACCATGCAGACGCTGCGACAACGAATTAACGGACATCGCGCAACAATCACCAGGCAGGAATGTTCCCTTCCAGTTGGGGAACACTTCAGCAGTCAAGGGCATTCAGCCTCTGATCTCCGGGTAAGCGTTCTCCAAGGCGGCCTTCAGGACCCGCGACAACGCAGAATCGCCGAGCAGAAACTTATAGCCAAGTTCCTCACACATGAGTGCGGCCTCAACCGGGACCTGGGATTCATGTCACATTACATTCATCCCCCACCATCTGGCCTGCGAAATCCTACCAACTGTCCTGGCTTGGTACAATTCACACCTCTTTAACCTGGGGTTACCCCATCTCTGGATCTGTAAAGATTTAATCACCTGCTAATGCTCGCATTCCAAGCATTGTTTGGCATCTTTGAATTTGTCTATATATGTGTTTCTGGAACAGACCTCTGCATTCACCTGAGGAAGGAGCAGCGCTCCGAAAGCTAGTGACATCGAAACAAACCTGTTGGACTTTAACCTGGTGTTGTAAGACTTCATACTGTGCTCACCCCAGTCCAATGCCGGCATCTCCACATCATAATTGTACATAGTTTCACGTCACCCCCGCCGGACTCATTCTTAACAGGGGGTGAATGTGGTGAACCACTGTAATAGGAGATGTAAGGTAGGACCTGCACTACAGGTTCGCCGGTAGCTCCTGCCAGCTGGCTCCGCCCACAAAGAACTGTATAAATATGCGTGACCTCCAGTGCCCTGCCATTTCGCCAGCTGCAGCAGGAGGCCACGCATCTGACTGCAATAAAGCCACAGTTGTACCCAACTTTAGTCTTTGTGCAATTGATCGTGCATCACAGGCTAATGGTATGTTGGCCTTCATTGCGAGAGGATTCGAGTATAGAAGCAGGGATGTGTTGCTGCAATTGCACAGGGCCTTGGTGAGGCCACACCTGGGGTATTGTGTGCAGGTTTCGTCTCCTTCCCTGAGGAAGGGTGTTCTTGCTCTCGAGGGAGCGCAACAAAGGTTTACCAGACTGATTCCAGGGATGGCGGGACTGTCGTATGAGGACAGATTGACTAGGTTGGGATTGTTCTCGCTGGAGTTCAGAAGAATGAGGGGGGATCTCATAGAGACTTATAAAATTCTAACAGGACTGGACAGGGTAGATGCAGGGAAGATGTTGCCAATGATGGGTGTGTCCAGAACTAGGGGTCACAGGATGAGGATTCAGGACATGCCATTTCGGACAGAGATAAGGAGACATTTCTTCACCCAAAGAGTGGTGAGCCTGTGGAATTCATTACCACAGGAAGTAGTTGATGCTGAAACTTTGAATATATTCAGGAGGCGGCTGGATATAGCAGTTGGGAGAATGGGATCAAAAGTGCTCGGGAGAAAGCAGGATTAGGCTATTGAGTTGGATGATCAGCCATGATGGTGATGAATGGCAGAGCAGGCTCGAAGGGCCAAAAGGCAAACTCCTGCTCCTATCTTCTCTGTGTCTTCTCTGTATCATTATCCTAGGTCTCTGGATTACTATGACGTGTCGATGCCGGCGTTTCACCAGAGGAGGGAGCAGCGCTCCGAAAGCTAGTGAATCGAACAAACCTGTTGGACTTTAACCTGGTCTTGTGAGACTTCTTAACTCTGGATTACTATTCCAGCGAAAATACCGCTTTTCCACCACCTCTCCTGAACTGCGTTGAAAGTGACTTCACGTCTCTCTGTAGACAGATCTTTAATTGAACTGCATTGAAAAAGACTGCCTGTCCGTCTCCAGCTCTATCTTTAACAGAACTGTATTGAAGGAGACTGCTACTCTGTCTATAGAGAGGTTTTTAACTGAACTGCGTTGAAAGAGACTACTAGTCTATCGACAGACACATCTCAATAATAGTAATCGTTTATTGTCACAAGTCGGCTTCAATGAAGTTACTGTGAAAAGCCCCTAGTCGCCACATTCCGCCGCCTGTTCGGGGAGGCCGGTACGGGAACAACCTCTGGCTGTTGACCCTCCCCCTTCAGGATGTCCTGTGTTCGTTCAGAGACGTCCTTGACCCTGGCACCAGGGAGGCAACACACCATCCTGGAGTCTCTTTCACATCCACAGAAGCGCCTATCTGTGCCCCGTCCTACAGAGTCCCCTGTAACTATCGCTCTCGTGCTGTTTGTCCCTCCCCTGCTGAACAACAGAGTCAGCTGTGGTGTCACTGCTTTGGCACCACCTGCGTAACTAGCACCTTGGACTTTGACCTGGCAAACCCCTGCCAGTACTCCCCCAAGCTTCGGGCATGCCCAAAATATGTGGACATGGTTTTCTGGGGTTCCTGCACACCTCACACATCTGACCTCTACCCCGAAAAACCTGCTCATCCTCGCGGCCGTCATATGTGCCCGGTCGACTACCTTAAATTGTGTTAGGCTAAGCCTGGCACATGAAGAGGAGGAATTGTTCCTGCTTAGGGCATCCGCCCATAGATCTGCCTCTAACTCTCCAACTAGCTCGTCCTCCCGCTTGCCCTTAAGCTCCTCCACCGGGGTTTCCTCCGTCTCCAACAGCTCCTGGTAGATATCTGACACCTTCCCCTCTCCCACCCAGGTACAGGACACTACTCTATCCTGTATCCCGCGTGGCGGCAGCAGCGGAAAGGCCGGCACCTGTTTTCTCAGGAAGCCTCGCACTTGCAAATATCCAAAACCATTCCCTGGCGGCAGTTTAAATTTATCCTCCAGCGCCTCCAAGCTGGGGAAGCTCCCGTCTATAAACAGATCCCCCATCCTTCTAATTCCTGCCCTCTGCCAGCTCCGGAACCTGCCGTTTAGCCTGCACGGTGCAAACCTGTGGTTGTTGCAAATCGGGGTCCAGACCGATGCACCCTCCACCTTATCCCTCCTCCATTGCCCCAGATCCTCAGAGCCGCCACTACTACCGGACTAGTGGAGCACCGGGCCGGCGAGAATGGCAGAGGTGCTGTTACCAATGCCCCCAGGCTGGTGCCTTTACAAGACGCCGCCTCCATCCGCTCCCATGCCGACCCCTCCCCCATGACCCACTTCCTAATCATGGCGATGTTAGCCACCCAGGAGTAGTTGCAGAAGTTCGGCAGCGCTGACCCACCCTCCCCCCGACTACACTCCAACCACATTCTCTTCACCCGCGGGGTTTTACCCGCCCACACAAAGCCCGCAATAACCTTATTAACCCGCTTGAAAAAGGCCTTAGGGATGAAGATGGGGAGGTACTGAAAGACAAACAGATATCTGGGGAGGACCGTCATTTTCACGGTCTATACCCTCCACACCATTGACAGCGTGGGCATGTCCCATCTCTTAAATTCCCCTTCCATTTATTCTACCAGCCGGGATAGGTTAAGCTTTTGCAGTGTCTCCCATTTCCGGGCCACCTGGATTCCCAACTAGAGAAAGTTCTTCCCCACCGTTCGAAGTGGCAGCTCCCCCAGTCTCTCCTCCTGCCCTCCCCCATCCCCTCCAGTGGGTCCGAAATATACAGGAGGGGATCATCCGCGTAGAGCGAGACCCGGTGCTCCACTCCCGCCCCCCCCCCCCGGACCAGCCCCTGCCAGTTCCTTGAAGCTCTCGACACCATGGCCAGCGGCTCAATGGCTAGAGCAAATAATAATGGGGAGAGGGGACACCCTTGCCTCGTTCCTCGATAAAATACCCCAACCCCAGCCGGTTCGTACGTACGCTCGCTACAGGTGCCTGGTAGAGCAACCGCACCCAGCAAATAAAGCCCTCTCCAAACCCAAATCTTCCCAGCGCCTCCCACAGGTACTCCCACTCCACCCGATCAAAGGCCTTCTCCACGTCCATCGCCACCACCACCTCCGCCTCTCCTCTCTCTGAGGGCATCATAATAACATTTCACAGCTTCCGCACATTAGCCTTGAGCTGCCTGCCCTCAACAAATCCTGCCTTGTCTTCCCCTATCACCCCCGGGACGCAGTCTTCTATTCTTGTGGCCAATATCTTAGCCAACAGCTTGGCATCCACATTCAAAAGCGAGATCGGCCTAGATGACCCTAACTGCTCAGGATCCTTCTCCCGTTTAAGGATAAGTGAAATCGAGGCCTGCGACATTGGATTGGATTGGATTTGTTTATTGTCACGTGTACCGAGGTACAGGGAAAAGTATTTTTCTGTGAGCAGCTCAACAGATCATTAAGTACATGAGAAGAAAAGGGAATAAAAGAAAATACATAATAAGGCAACACAACATACACAATGTAACTACATAAGCACTGGCATCGGATGAAGCAGACAGGGTGTAGTGTTAATGAGGTCAGTCCATAAGAGGGTCATTTAGGAGTCCGGTAACAGCGGGGAAGAAGCTGTTTTTGAGTCTGTTCGTGCGTGTTCTCAGACTTCTGTATCTCCTGCCCGATGGAAGAAGTTGGAAGAGTGAGTAAGCCGGGTGGGAGGGGTCTTTGATTATACTGCCCGCTTTCCCCAGGCAGCGGGAGGTGTAGATGGAGTCAATGGATGGGAGGCAGGTTCGTGTGATGGACTGGGCGGTGTTCACGACTCTCTGAAGTTTCTTGCGGTCCTGGGCCGAGCAGTTGCCATACCAGGCTGTGATGTAGCCAGATAGGATGCTTTCTATGGTGCATCTGTAAAAGTTGGTAAGGGTTAATGTGGACATGCTGAATTTCCTTAGTTTCCTGAGGAAGTATAGGCGCTGTTGTGCTTTCTTGGTGGTAGCGTCGACGTGGGTGGACCAGGACATATTTTTGGAGATGTGCACCCCTAGGAATTTGAAACTGCTAACCATCTCCACCTCGGCCCCGTTGATGCTGACAGGGGTGTGTACAGTACTGCTGGCATTGAGGGAGAGATTATTGTCGCTACACCACTCCACTAGGTTCTCTATCTCCCTCCTGTCTTCGGACTCATCGTTACTGTCGGGGGGGAGGATTCCCTTCTCTCTAGCCTCATTAAACGTCCTAACCAGCAGTGGGCTCAATACCTCTGAGAACATCTTATAAAATTCCACCGGGTATCCGTCCGGTCCTGGATCTTTGCCCGACTGCATGCCCTCCAGTCCCCTGATAACTTCCTCAATCTCAATTGGGGCTCCCAGCCCCTGCACCAGGTCCTCCTCCACCCTCGGAAACTCCAACCGATCCTGAAATTGCCTCATCCCCTCCACTCCAGCCGGGGGTTCCGACTCATATAATTTACTGTAAAATTCTTTTAAAACTTTGTTCACCCGCCCTGGGTCCAAGACCATGTTACACTCCCTATTCTTCACTCTACCAATCTCCCTGGCCGCCTCTCTCTTCCTAAGCTGTTGCGCCAACATCCGACTCGCCTATCCCGGTACTCATAAACCGCCCCCCTTACCTTCCTCAACTGTTCCACTGCTCTCCCTGTGGTCAACAACTCAAACTCCGACTGCAGCTTCCGCCGCTCCCTCAGGAGCCCCGCGTCCGGGCCCTCTGCGTATCTCCTGTCCATCCGGAGTATCTCCTCCACTAATCTCTCCCTCTCCGCCCGTTCCCCCTTTTCCCTGTGGGACCGAATCAAAATTAGCTCCCCTCTAACAACTGCCTTCAGAGCTTCCCACACCGTCGCTGCAGATACCTCTCCCGTGTCACTTGTGTCCAGGTAGTTCTGGATGGACTCATTCACCCGCTCACAGACCGCTTCATCCGCTAGCAACTCCAGATCCAGTCTCCATAACGGACGTTGCCCTCTCTCTTCATCAACCTGTAAATCCACCCAATGCGGGGCATGATCCGACACTGCAATTCATAGAATTTACAGTGCAGAAGGAGGCCATTCGGCCCATCGCGTCTGCACCGGCTCTTGGAAAGAGCACCCTCCCCAAGGTCAACACCTCCACCCCATCCCTTTAACCCAGTAACCCCACCCAACACTAAGGGCAATTTCGGACCCTAAGGGCAATTTAGCATGGCCAATCCACCTAACCTGCACATCTTTGGACTGTGGGAGGAAACCGGAGCACCCGGAGGAAACCCACGCAGACACGGGGAGGATGTACAGACTCCGCACAGACAGTGACCCAAGCCGGAATCGAACTTGGGACCCTGGAGCTGTGAAGCAATTGTGCTATCCACAATGCTACCGTGCTGCCCGAGTATTGCCGAGTATTCCGTCCCCACTACCCTCGGTATTAGCGCCCTGCTCAGAACAAAAAGACAATACGAGAGTAAACCTGATGGACGTGAGAATAAAAAGAAAACTCCTTCGCCCTTGGCCGTATAAACCTCCAGGATAAGCACCAGCTTAACACTTGCTCACCCCCTACTGCGCTTCCGAGAGTCAGCTGAACCATGCTGACCCCGATAACCCCCGCCCCTGGCACCAAACAGTCTGTCTCCTTATTGTTCGAACCTCTCCCATGAATAAACCTATTAACAGCATCACATTCCCCAGTAAGGAAACAGCAGCAAATACAAACTAACAAAAAGTTGCAATTAACAGAACCCAGTGGAGAGACAGACCCTTAAGGCAAAACCCAGTGTCCCAAAGAAAAGATCTGACATGAAAACTCCCTCCCCCACCCCCACACCAAATCCCTGCAAGACAGAGCACCCTCCAACCATCACCGCAGCCCATAATTTCCCCCAGAACGACATGAAATCTCTTTTCTTTTGAAAAACCAGTACAGTTTTACGAGCCACCGCTACAAAACTTCTCCGCAACTTAAGTGTCCTTTAAATCGTCTCCAGCTTCATTTCTTTAATGAATGCCCATACATCATCCGGCGTCTCAAAATAAAAGTCTCGCTCCTCGTGCGTAACCCACAGCCGCGCTGGGTACAGCATCCCGAACTTCACCCCCTTCTTGAAGAGTGTCGCCTTTGCCCGGTTGAACCTAGCCCGCCTCTTGGCCAGCTCCGCTCCCAGGTCGTGATAAATACGCAACTCACAGTTCTCCCACTTTCTGCTCCGTTCTTTCTTGGCCCACCGCAGGACGTGTTCCTTATCTGTCAACCAATGAAAATGGCCCTCGGCGGGTCAGTCCCCCTGGGCTTCCTCGCGGGGGCTCTGTGTGCTCTATCCACCTCCAGGGGCCGAGGCAACGCCCCAGCCCCCATCAACTTCTCCAGCATGTCCGTCACATGTGCCCTCGCATCTGATCCTTCACTGCCTTCAGGGAGGCTAACGATTCTGAGGTTCTGCCTCCTGAACCTGTTCTCCAGGCCCTCCAGCTTCTCCTGCATCCTCTTCTGGTGATCATCCAGCACCTCAACCTTGTTCTCCAGAACGGTTATATAGTCCTCCTGGTCGGATTACTTTTGTTCGATCTCCCGTATCGCTTTCCCCTAGGTCTCCTGATTCAAGACTACTTGATCAATCGAAGCCTTTTTCAGCTTGGCGGAGAAATCCTCAAAGAACTTCACCAGCTGCTCCGTCGACCACTGTGCCGTCTCCCCGCGGCCCTTGCCCACGCCATGCTGTCCCGCGGGACCAACTCCGCTTGCTTCTCGATACCAGGACTGAGTCGTTTCACACGGCCACTTCTGGTCCAGTTCTCCATACACCGGAGAGGGAAACCTCCTTACTGTAGCACAGTTCGCTGATTTATCCCCCAAAATCCAAGAAGAATCAGTGGAAAAAGGTCCAAAAGTTCATTACAGGCGGGAGCTATCAAATGTGTGACCTACCCCTCCATGGCCGCCACCGGAAGTCTCCTGCCTGCCCTTTCTAGTGGTCACCCATCCATCTGCCTGCACCGTGGGTGTCACCACACCACTAAAACTCCGATCTATGATGCTTTCTGCCACCTTCATGCTCCGAAGTGCACCGAACTGCTGCTCCAACCTATCCATGCGGTCCGTGAGGAGCTGCAATTGGGTGCACTTCCTGCAGATGTAGTCGGCCGAGATGCTGGAAGCGTCGCAGATCTCCCACATCTCACAAGTGAAGCACTTAACCCCACTGACCCGCATTTCTATCACCAATTAAATTATTTTTAAAAATTAATTAAACTCTGACCTTCACATATTGCTGCAGATAGCCAAGCTAGGTTTTATATCACTGACCTTCCCAGAATGCACTCTGGATTCCTCCCTGCAGATTAATAGTTGCAAAGCAAGAGAAAAGAAAACAAAACAATAAGGGAAAAAGCACCTCATCCCACTCTGCACCGAATTACCCACACTGCTACAAATTACCAAATTTCAAACCGCACTCTAGTTGCCTCACTCAGGCTGTCTCCCACTTCACGTGCAGTTCACCAAAGATATGTTTGTGGACTGACTAGCAGTTTCTTTCAAAAGAGTCCAGTTAAGGATCTGTCTGTAGAGAGACTAGCAGTTTCTTTCAATGCAGTTCAGTTAAGGATCTGTCTGTAGTGTTATGAGCCAGGGTTTAGGGAACCCAAAACTGTATCATGGAGTTCACCTGACCCACAACTTTTAATAGATTGTGGTATGGGGAGCACAGGGCCCACTCTACAGGTGTGGTACAGCAGAAATAGAAAAGTATTTTTTAAAGCAGAACAATGTTTATTCTATGAACTCAAGTTAACCTTTTTGAAACATACTATGAACACCCTAGCAACCATCAAATATAACCCCCAAAGAATACAACACTAAGTAATGCTTAATAACTTCCCAAACAACATCCAGAAGACAGAAGAAACACATTTTAACAGAAGCACATTAGGTTACATTCACTGACTGAGAACATTTATCATTCTGAATTCACCAAATGATCAAGAGATAGTCTTTTCATGGCAGAGAGAACAACAGCACACCTGCTTGGTCTGGCTTCAGCTCCAACACTGAAAACGAAACTAAAACACACCCTGCAGTGAACAGCCTAAAACAAATGTAAAAAGCTGACAGACAGCCCAGCTCCACCCACGCTCTGACATCACTGCAGTAATATGAGCAGCCAAACATTTCTTAAAGCGACATTCTCATGACACCTCCCCCCAAGAAAAAAAAACCCCATCAAGAACAAAGAACAAAGAACAAAGTAATGTACAGCACAGGAACAGGCCCTTCGGCCCTCCAAGCCTGTGCCGACCATGCTGCCCGACTAAACTACAATTTTCTACACTTCCTGGGTCTGTATCCCTCTATTCCCACCCTATTCATGTATTTGTCAAGGTGCCCCTTAAATGTTACTATCGTCCCTGCTTCCACCACCTCCTCTGGCAGTGAGTTCCAGGCACCCACCACCCTTTGTGTAAAAAACTTGCCTCATACATCTACTCTAAATCTTGCCCCTCACACCTTAAACCTATGCCCCCATGTAATTGACCCCTCTACCCTGGGGAAAAGCCTCTGACTATCCACTCTGCCTATGCCCCTCATAAATTTGTAGACCTCTATCAGGTCGCCTCAACCTCCATCTTTCCAGTGAGAACAAACTGAGTTTAGTCAACCTCTCCTCATAGCTAATGCCCTCCATACCAGGCAACATCTTGGTAAATCTCTTCTGCACCTTCTCTAAAGCCTCCACATCCTTCTGGTAGTGTGGCGACCAGAATTGAACGCTATACTCCAAGTGTGGCCTAACTAAGGCTCTATACAGCTGCAACATGACTTGCCAATTTTTATACTCAATGCCCCGGCCAATGAAGGCAAGCATGCCGTATGCCTTCTTGACTACCTCCTCCACCTGTGTGGCCCCTTTCAGTGACCTGTGGACCTGTAAACCTAGACACCTAGAACTTCAAGATCGTTTCATTTTTAACCTTGTCACTATCCTTTAAGAAATGCAAACAGTAAATAGAATTTTTCGTTTAAATAAAAACAACACACGCGAACAGGTCCAAAAATATAGTCCATTTTTTGTTTTTCCTCCAACTGGAATCCTTCTCGATTGACAGTCTGTTTGGACAAGAAGGTCTGTGCACGATCCGTCCATTTCTCTACGCCTCGGTACTTCTCTTTAAAGTCAGATACATTATTTCAATCTGATCACAGAGTCCCTTGCAATTCTCCAGCACAGGAGCATTGGTTATCACAGCTTTCAGGCCGTCAAATGCCTGTTGAAACTCCGCTGTCCACTGAAAGTTTTGGCGTTTCTTCAGCAAGTCCATCAGTGGAGCAATCACAAAACGTTTGCACAAATGTTTAATCAAATCCACTCATGCCAAGAAATCGCATTATTTCCCTTCATCTTGAGGGTATCGGAAACTCCTCAATAACTGTTGTTTTCACATCCCGTGTGACCAGTCGACCCTGTCCGATTGTATGGCCAAGGAAAGCGACTTGGGCCTTTCTAAATTCAGCTTTGGCTAGGTTTATCACCAAACCCGCCTCCTGAAGTCGATCGAATAACTCCACCAGATGTTTTCAATGTTCTGTCCATGTCTGGTTGAAAATTACCAGATCGTCGATGTATAACGCACAATTGGGTAATCCTGAAACAAATTTGTTAGTTAACCGTTGAACTGTGGCTCATGCGTTTTTCATGCCAAATGGCATAACTTTGAATTGATATATACCGTCTGCCATGCGAGAGTGCCTTTAAGAATTGGACTTTGAAGAAATGTACCTTTAACAAATAAAGCTGCTGATATTACTGAAGTGATGTCACAGGGGGAGGAGCTGAGCTCACTTCTGCTTTTGGTTTCAGTTTGAAAAAGCAGCTTGTGTGTGTCTGTGTGTTTCCAGAGAGCTGCAGGAAGAAAAGCAAGGTGCTGGAGCTGAAGTCAACCAAGCTGATATATCTCTGCCATAAAACAGAAATATATATATTAACTGTGACCTGGTGTGTTACTGTTTTGAAGGTTTGAAGCCTTTTGGATGTTTTCAAGAACATTTTGAGGGATTATTTAGTGTTGTATTATTTTCAGGGTTATCTTTGAAGTAAGGTGTGTTAAGAGATCCAATGTTTATTTAATAGGTTAATTTGAGTTCATGGAATAAACATTGTTTTGTTTTAAAACCACGTGTCCAATATCACACCTGGGGAACAAGCCGTGTGCTTCAAAAGCAACAATCCATTAAAGGAAGAAGTTGGTTGAACTCCATGATACATTTTGGGCTTCTGAAAACACCTCGCCCATAACACATCTGGTCACAAAAGCTGAAATCTCCTTTGCCCTTTCGGATAAAGGTACCTGCCAGTAATGTTTAAGTAAATCCAGTTTGGAAATAAAAGCTGATTGCCCCACTTTCTCAATGCAATCCTCCAAATGTGGGATAAGATAAGAGTCCGTTCTTGTAACTGCATTATGAAATGAAATGAAATGAAAATCGCTTATTGTCACAAGTAGGCTTCAAATGAAGTATCTATGAAAAGCCCCTAGTCGCCACATTCCGGCGCCTGTTTGGGGAGGCTGTTACGGGAATCGAACCGTGCTGCTGGCCTGCCTTGGTCTGCTTTAAAAGCCAGCGATTTAGCCCTGTGCTAAACAGCCCCTTTCTATAGTCCACACACAACCGTTGGGTACCATGTGGTTTAGGTGCCATCACTATGTGTCAAAGTCAATAGTTTCCCGCTTCTGTAGTAGAAAGGTACAACACACTCGTTAAGACAGAATAACAAGCTTTATTTTCGAAAACAACTGCCTGCAGTAATGTCTGAAACTTGAAGTCAGAGAGCAGTCAACAAAACTGCTGGGTCTTTCACAAGTTCCGCACTTTCGCGGAGAATTGGCTCAATATTTATACATTATCTTTCTCAAGATTATGTGACAACAGTATGGTCAGGAGTTTGATCGGAAATACAAACGGAAGCAAAGACCAGACCATGTTTGGTCATATCACTCATACCATTATTTAGTCCTCGGAGGGAACATTGTAAGGTCAAAATAGACTTGTTTCTTCCTGAACTTATCTTTGTTTTAAATTCCTACGGCCCTGGATTATGACGGGTTAGTTTTATTAGGAGTTGCCGTGGTCCGGTGTTTTGGAATGGCTCGACCTTCGCTGATCTTTTCAGACTTCAAGTTATGCAGAGTTAGCCTACGACTATACTAGTCTGAAAATGGTTAGGGCAACATTCGTTACCTGGGCCTGGGGAGCTGGAATGATTATTTTCAGTCTTTCTTGTATTGTATCAAACCTTTTTACCAGTCTTCCCATTGACCAGTTTTGCCATCATGCCATTACTTAATTCGTACCATATCACATTCCCTCCTTTTGTCATATCATGACAACTAGTTAAATAGGTATATCCATGAAAATGCATTTACACAAGCAACCAAGCAATCCTATCCCTAGTAGAATTAGGAGTAGTAGAATGAAGGCCTTAAAGATCCAATCAAATCATCCGTGACCCAACCGTCCTAGCCAACCCGGCGGGTTATAGTCATGAAATTCACTGCCAATCTCTTGAATTTGAGCAGCCTGTCTCTTAATATGGTCGGCCAGGTTAGTGATATTTGCAGAGCCATCTGGAATATAAGTACAGCACTCCTGACCTATGATAGCGCACATTCCTCCCTGCGAGGCTAACGGATAAACCAAAGCCAGTCGATTTTGTAATGCCACGGTCCGGACAGCTACTAGCTCAGCTGAGACCTCGGCCAGTGCCTGTCCAGTTTCCCTGGTTTCTGCTGCCGTTACGTTCGCCAGCAGTTACAATGCTGTGGCCACGTGGATCAGTTCGTCGGATGCCTTGCCCGTTCCGTACAAGGGAAAGGCCATCATAAAGAACTGTTCCGTTTTAGAAATAGTCCTTTCTGCTCGCGAGGGGGAGTGCTTAAGGGTGGGTAGGTGACGCATTTGAGGTACAACATATCCCAAAAAGCAGAATCCTGTCCAATCAATGGGGAGCCATGGATATGCTTTAGTGCCGCATATGAAATCGGTTCCATTATAGGCCGTAAAATCATCAGCAGATGTCATCCAGGGGATTGGGGATGTCTGTCCCCATGAAATGTTAGAGGTTATATTCCATACCCTGGACCAATCACAGTTAAACATGCCCTTGTTGGATATGCCTGGTACCGGTCCTTGCCAGTCAACAGTAAGGTTGCACCTACTTTGCCCCATTAACTTTCCTTTCCCTGATTTATTAAAACACATGGAACCTTGAACATTATTTGAGTGGATGGTGAGGGAGTCAAGGCATGATTATAGGTCGGTTGATACGAAGCTGAAAATTTAGTCATGTCATAGCCAGCAGATCTCCATATTTCCATATCCCCCCTATCTCCCCTGATCCCTGTTTGATTTTGTCGTCAAATCCATTCAACCGTCTCTGCGATATGAAAGGGGAGGGATTGGAGAGGTATTCCTTCCCTCGAATGGACGGGGATGTGGGTACAAACCCAATACTTGCTTGCGTTCAATTTTTTGGCATAAAGATATGACATTATTAATTGGTATTGGAAGGCAGGTCTCGTTTAGGTCGTTTTTTTTACTACCGAGTGGCCATTAAGGCTAAATAGTCCAGAGAGTCCAAAAATTACAATGAAGATCTTCATCCTGTGTTCTCGTCTGGGTTGGAGACTATCTTCTTGCAATCGGATTGATGTATCCAACTTGAACGTCCTTCAAGTTTGATGGACGTCGGTGTAGTCAGCAGTACGAGGAAGGGTCCGCACCAGCGTTGCCCTATTTTCTTTCTATCCCAGTTTTTCACCAACACGTGGTCTCCGGGTTTGACCACTGGATGTCGAGGGACGGCTGTCCCTGTCGTTACTGGGAGATGTGCCTGTTTCACCTGTGAGTGGAGAAACTTCAGAGAAAGTGTGAATTGCTTCAAATAGTTCTGCATTTGTTCCCCCATCACATGGAGGTCTACTCTAGGGGTTTTTCATGGGCATCCCAGGGAGTCCTCATTGGCCGACCATAGACTATCTCTGCAGCTGACAGTCCGGTCCGCGAATGGGGAGTCACTCGCATGTGAAACAGTGCCAAGGGTAATACTTTTAGCCAGTTTAACCCAGTTTCTTCAGTTAATTTAGATAGGGGACTTTTAAAGTCCCGTTGGCTCTTTCCACAATTCCTGCAGCCTGCGGGTGATACGCGCAGTGCAGTTGCTGTTTAATTGCGAGTGCTTCGCACAATTCAGTGTTGATCCGAGCTACAAAATGTGGTCCGTTGTCTGAGCTCACCATATTGGGTACCCCAAACGAGGAATGACTTCAGTTAACAACAACTTCACCGTCTGTGCCGTACAATTAGTGGTGGGGAAGGCTTCAATCCATTCACTAAACACATTGATTATTACTAAACAATATTTATAGCACTGTGCTTTTGGCAATTCGATAAAATCAAGTTGTATACAGGCAAAAGGGCCATCTGGCAAGGGTGTGATTCCTGGAGGGCATTTAATGCCTTTACCCTTGCTATGTTTCATGCAAATGTGGCATCGATCCAGCCGCGTTTGTGCTGCTGTATTCAAATCTGAGTGCCACCAGGTTTTCAGGAGTAGCTGTACCATTCCCTCCTTGCCAAGATGGGTACAAGAATGCAAATAATCAATATGTCCCGGCAATAAAGAATTTGGAATACAAACTTGACTAGCTGGAGTAAGCCAGAGGTCTCGTGTCAAGGAGTGTGAAAGCCCCATTGACTTCCATAGTGTGCATTCGGAATCAGAGGCGTCCCTCTGTAAATTTTGAACTTCAGTTATGTCTGGCATGCCCTTCGTTCCTAATGCAGGTACCTGGTTTAGAGCCTGATTAGCCCCACTGGGAACAATCAGAGAGGCTGATGTAGCCGCAGCCTTAGCAGCTGAATCAGCACGGGCATTTCCTGATTGAACAGGAGTGTCCCCCTTTGAGTGCGCAGCACATTTAATAATTTCCAATTGATGGGGAAGCTGAATAACATCGAGGAGATTTTTAACCAAAAGAGCATTTTGAATGGGAGCTCCCGCAGAGGTGAGAAAGCCTCGCTGTTGCCAGAGGCGACCAAAATCGTGGGTCACGCCAAAGGCATACCTAGAATCAGTGTAAACATTAGTACTTTTATCTGTGGCCAAAATACATGCTCGAGTAAGGGCGAATAGCTCGGCTTTTTGTAGGAGACAGGGGTCTCGAAGGCTGCTTCTTCCTGCACGTCAGTGTCGATCACCACGGCATATCCCGACTGTTGGATGCCAGTGAGAGAAATGGAGAAACTACCATCAACATTAAAAATTAGATCTGGATTATCAATAGGCCGGTCCGTTAAATCCGGGCGAGGCGCGGTAAGGAAGTGATTCCGAAGCAACCAATCGTGCGGCGGGTCCGCAAGGTTATCGGGGGGCTGCTCGAGGAACACAGCAGGATTTAAGGTAGAACAGTAATGAAAAGAGAGGTAGGAGTTTTGCAACAGTGAAACCTCATAGCGGCTCAAGCGGGCTTGAGTCAGATGCTGGGTTTGCTGAGACGTTAGGAGAGCCACAATAGAGTGCGAGGTGTGCACTTGTACTGGCTGGTGAAGGGTCAGATTAGAAGCCGCCTGTGCTAACAAATGGACAGCCGTAAGAATTTGGGTGCAGGGAGGTAGACCGCAAGCTACAGGATCCAATTTTCATAGAATAGTCGGGGACCGGGCGACGCCGGTCACCGTGTTCTTGTGTTAGAACACCAGTGGCACATTCATCAAGAACATTAACGTACAACTGAAAGGGTCTGTCATACATCGGTCGTCCTCTCTCGTATTCAAGCTGCTTTAATTCTTTCTCATGTTCCATTTGTTTAAGTTGTAACTGAATTTTTGCCATTTCCAATGAGTCAAACTCTATCTCAGGCAACTTTAAATGCTGAACCACCGCCATAATTACCTCATCTTTTCGCATTTTGTCAGGTAATGTTAACTGCAATGTTTTTGCCAAATATAACAGTCTGCTTTTAGTCTCTGTCCGTAAGGTATTGCGTGTGACCGTCTCCACGTCCAAAAACTTCTGAGCCTCTGAAAGAGCCATTGCCCACAACACACTCCCTACTTAAACTAAAATACCACACCTGAAAAGCAGCCACAATATGCTCACCCCTCACTGTCTTTAAGTTCACTAAGCCAATCCAATAGATAGACTTTTATCCCGGACGAGCCCCCAATCTGTTATGGGCCAGGGTTTAGAAAACGCCAAAGTCTATCATGGAGTTCACCTGACCCAGAACATTTAATAGATTGTGGTATGGGGAGCACACGGACCACTCTACAGGTGTGGTACAGCAGAAATGGAACAGTAATTTTAAAAGCAAAACAATGTTTATTCTATGAACTCAAGTTAACCTTTTTGAAACATACAGTGAACATTTTAGCAACCATCAATTCAAATACAACCCCCAAAGAATACAACACTAAGTAATCCTTAATAACTTCCCAAACAACATCCAGAAGACAGAAGAAACACCTTTTAACAGAAGCACATTAGGTTACATTCACTGACTGAGAACATTTATCATTCTGAATTCACCAAATGATCAAGAGATAGTCTTTTGATGGCAGAGAGAACAGCAGTACACCTGCTTGGTCTGGCTTCAGCACCAACACTGAAAGCGAAACTAAAACACACCCTGCAGCAAACAGCCTAAAACAAAAGTAAAAAGCTGACAGAGAGCCCAGCTCCACCCACACTCCCAGTAATATGAGCAGCCAAACATTTCTTAAAGCAACATTCTCATGACAGTAGACAGACTAGCAGTTTCTTACGATGCAGTTCAGTCAAGGACCTGTCTGTAGACAGACTAGCAGTTTCTTACGATGCAGTTCAGTTAAGGATCTGTCTGTAGACAGACTAGCAGTTTATTTCAATGCAGTTCAGTTAAGGATCTGTCTGTAGACAGAGGAGCAGTCGCTTTCAATGCAGTTCAGCTAAATCATAGGATCATAGAACTAAAGAAAAGTTACAGCACAGAACGAGACCATTCAGCCTATGCAGATCCAGGTACTTTGTACAAGAGTTTAGGTCACTGCCTCCACCACCAACAAGGGCAGCGAATTCCAGACACCCGCTACCCTCGGCGTGAAAGGTTCTTCCTCATGTCCCTCTATACCTTCTGCCTCTTATCTTTAATCTATGTCCCCTGCTTCTTGAATTCTCCACCAGGAGACATCCACCCTCTCTTTCCTCATAATACCTCTCATTCAAGTCACCCATGAGCCTGAAAACAGACTTGCAGTCTGTTTCAGTGCAGGGCAGTTAAAGAGCTGTGTGTAGACAGACCAGCAGACTCTTTCAATGCAGTTCAGGTAAAGATCTGTCTATAGACAGACTAGCAGTCTCGTTCAATTCAGTTCCGTTAAAGATATGTCTGGACAGAATAGCACTTTCTTCCAAAACGGTTCAGCTAAAGATCAGTCTGTCGACAGACCAGAGTCTCCATCTCTACAGTTCAGTTTTGGGATGGTATTGTTGCTGATTTTTTCCTTGGTTCAATTGCTCTGTTTTATTACCTTTGCTCTCGATTCGCCGGGTATCTTTATGATACCGCCACGAGGTTCAAGTCCGAGTAATGATCAATAACCCAATACACCGATTAGTAAGATTTAAATCAAAGCACATTTATTATACACAGTAATCGCTACTCGTGCACAAATTCTACGTCTAAGCTACTGCTACAACTAACAGGCTTATACTTAACTTCGGACTGGCCCACCAGGTCAGGGAAACGAGTGGCCTTTCGTTCGGGTTCTGAGTCTGCGGGATTCGAAGTTGGTACGGATTGGTAGCTAGGAGCGCCTATCTCGTAGCGAGCATTGAATTAAGACTTACGATTTCGATGATCACTGGAGTCACTGCACCGGTCACGGTCAATGTTGATTCGTGTTGCTGGGTGACCCGGGCAGGAAGAAGAGAAGAGCTGCTTAAGAGAGCGATTTGAACTTGGGGCTTAACTCTTATAGTCCCCAGGGGCTTCCCGCCTTTTGGGGCGGACCCTATACCTGGTCCCAAGTGATTGGACTTTGTCCCAATCGTTTGGTTCGATTTCTCCAATACTGGAGCGGTTCCCTGATCGATGGGCGGTCTTGAGGTGTTCGTTCACCTCCTTTGTGTTGGCTCCCGCTGGCGCCGAGGAGTCTGGCTTTGCTTTGTGTGTCCAAAATGTTACTTATTGTTCCCGGGGATTGCTCATCAGTATGTAGATGGCTGTTACTTTGTTATGCTGATGGTCGCTGGTATCGATGTTGTCTGGCCTTTGCAGAGGTAAATACACAGCAAACCTGCAGCCGCTGATTTCTGTCTATGTTGGCTGACTTTCCCATCAGCCTTTGCCGTTCGCCATTTTAAATCGGGAGTTGGCCACTTTAGGTGGCTACAGTATGAATATCAGAAATGTTGACGATCAAATTTGACTACCTTCTGACAGTATCGCTGTTCCTATGAGGGCTCCATTAGAAGATTCCCCGGATCACAGGTCTCTGCGAGCATCTGCTCAGGACTCAGGTAACAAAACTTACAATTCCTTTGCATATCGTGGCTCTGCTATGTGCAAATAATTAATAGAAATAATTAAACTGCAGACCGTTAAGTCAGCAGGGTAAGGATTCCTCACTGTGTATCCATACTGGGATGTGTTTATTCAGCCGGGTAAGGATTACTCACTGTGTAACTGTACAGGGATGTGTTTATTCAGCAGGGTAAGGATTACTCACTGTGTAACTGTACTGGGATGAGTTTATTCAGCAGGGTAAGGATTACTCACTGTGTAACTGTCCAGGGATGTGTTTATTCAGCAGGGTAAGGATTACTCACTGTGTAACTGTACTGGGGTGTGTTTATTCAGCAGGGTAAGGATTACTCACTGTGTAACACTACTGGGATGTGTTTATTCAGCAGGGTAAGGATTACTCACTGTGTAACTGTACTGGGATGTGTTTATTCAGCAGGGTAAGGATTACTCACTGTGTAACTGTACTGGGGTGTGTTTATTCAGCAGGGTAAGGATTACTCACTGTGTAACTGTACAGGGATGTGTTTATTCAGCAGGGTAAGGATTACTCACTGTGTAACCGTACTGGGATGTGTTTATTCAGCAGGGTAAGGATTACTCACTATGTAACTGTACTGGGATGTGTTTATTCAGCAG
This sequence comes from Scyliorhinus torazame, assembly GCF_047496885.1. Lineage (NCBI taxonomy): Eukaryota > Metazoa > Chordata > Chondrichthyes > Carcharhiniformes > Scyliorhinidae > Scyliorhinus > Scyliorhinus torazame. The sequence continues at coordinate 385,147,502 of NC_092709.1, forward strand.
GGTAAGGATTACTCACTGTGTAACTGTACTGGGATGTGTTTATTCAGCAGGGTAAGGATTACTCACTGTGTAACTGTACTGGGATGTGTTTATTCAGCAGGGTAAGGATTACTCACTGTGTAACTGTACTGGGGTGTGTTTATTCAGCAGGGTAAGGATTACTCACTGTGTAACTGTACAGGGATGTGTTTATTCAGCAGGGTAAGGATTGCTCACTGTGTAATTGTACTGGGGTGTGTTTATTCAGCAGGGTAAGGATTACTCACTGTGTAACCGTACTGGGATGTGTTTATTCAGCAGGGTAAGGATTACTCACTGTGTAACTGTACTGGGATGTGTTTATTCAGCAGGGTAAGGATTACTCACTGTGTAACTGTACTGGGATGTGTTTATTCAGCAGGGTAAGGATTACTCACTGTGTAACTGTACTGGGATGTGTTTATTCAGCAGGGTAATGATTACGCACTGTGTAACTGTACTGGGATGTGTTTACGCAGCAGGGTAAGGATTACTCACTGTGTAACTGTACAGGCATGTGTTTATTCAGCTTGGGCAATGATTACTCACTGTGTAAATATAGCGGATGTGTTTAACGAGCAAAGTAAGGGTTTTTAAAAATTAATTTACAGGATGTGGCCATTGCTAGTTATGCCAGCATTTATTGCCCATTGCTAGTTGCCCTTCTGAAGGTGGTGGTAAGTTGCCTTCTTGAACCGCTGTAGTCCTTGAGGTGCAGGTACATCCACTGTGCAGTTAGGATTTTGCCCCGGTGACAGTGAAGGGGCAGCCATATATTTCCAAGTCAGGGTGATGAGTGTCTTGGAGGGGAACCTCCAGGTGGTGGGGTTCCCAGGTACCTGCTGCTCTTGTGCTTCTAGATGGTAGAGATCGTGGGTTTTGAAGGTGTTGTCCAAGCCAGTTGGTGAGTTACTGCAGTGCATCATGTAGATGGTACGCACGGCTCCCACTGAACGTCGGTGGTGGAGGGTTTGAATGTTTGTGGAAGGGGGAGCAATCAATCGGGGGTCCGGAGCTGAGTTACTCAATGTGGGATTCCTAGCCTTTTAACTTTAGTCATAGCCATAGTGTTAATATGGCTCGTCCACTTCAGTTTCTGATCAATGGTGAACCCAAGGATGTGAATTGTGCAGGATTCAGTGATGGGTAATGTGTTGCTCTATTTATTTATCTCGGTCAACCACAAGCCTTCCCTTATATCGATCAAATGACCACACAACCAGTTAGTTTGTTCAAAAGATGGTTTATTTACAGACACAAGAGTTATCTCAACATGCAAACAAAATATGTACTACGAGTAAAACTACACCTGTCAGCTACAATAACCTAGACTCAGCTTCAGGGTGACCGGCACTGTGCAAATGGATAAGACCTTTATCTGGATTTCACTTGGCTGGTTCGAAGAAAGAGGTTCTGTCTCTGCTGGGCTCATCCGTCAGGTAGCGATCGTTGGTCTTGAACTTAGCTGGCTGTTCCTGCTGCAATTGGGTGGCACAGGCCAGATCCAAAAGAGGCAGAACACATGGCTGTGTCCTCTTTTATCCCTCTGGGGTTTCGCGCTCTTTGGGGCGGTCCTTAACCTTGGACCCTATAGTTCGACAGGGCTCTGATCACTGCCTTCGATTACGGCCAATAAAGGGGCGGGTGCCTTGGTGGCTGGGCAGGCCCTTGGCGGTCATTGACCTTGGCATTTGGGCTCTCTGAGTAAGAGGAGTGGCGCCGATCAGACTGTGGCTGTACCGGTCGCTTGATTGGAGTTCTAGTGTCCTGGGAAAATGGGCCATAGAAATGCAAACGAGCGGGGGGGGGGGGGTTTCGGTCAGTTCTGGTTACCTGCTTTTTAGATACACATAGGCTCTGTATCTGTCTGAGTCCTGGGTTGGCCATAATTCCCATTGTCCTTTGCACATGGCCATCTTAGATGGCTACAAATGCCATTAAATGTCAAGGGGTGGTGGTTAGATCCTCTCTTGTAGGAGATGGTCAATGCCGGGCACTTGTGTGGCGTGAATGTAACTTGCCCCTTGTCAGCCCCGAGCCTGGATATTGTCCGGGTCTTGCTGCATTTGGACAGGGACTGCTTCATTATCTGAGGAGTCCCAATGATGCTGAACATTGCGCAGTCATCCGCAAGCATCCCCACTTCTGTTGTTATGATGGAAGGGAGGTCAATGATGAAGCAGCAGAGGATTGTTGGGCCGAGGACGCTCCCCGGGCACTAAGACCAGGACAATATCAAGTCATTAATTCATTGTACTGGGGTGTGTTTATTCAGCAGGGTCAGGATTACTCACTGTGTAACTGTACTGGGATGTGTTTATTCAGCAGGGTCAGGGTTACTCACTGTGTAACTGTACTGGGATGTGTTTATTCAGCCGGGTAAGGATTACTCACTGTGTAACACTACTGGGATGTGTTTATTCAGCCGGGTAAGGATTACTCACTGTGTAACTGCACTGGGAATTGTTTATTCAGCAGGGTCAGGATTACACACTGTGTAACTGTACTGGGATGTGTTTATTCAGCAGGGTAAGGATTACTCACTGTGTAACTGTACTGGGGTGTGTTTATTCAGCAGGGTAAGGATTACTCACTGTGTAACTGTACTGGGATGTGTTTATTCAGCAGGGTAAGGATTACTCACTGTGTAACTGTACTGGGATGTGTTTATTCAGCAGGGTAAGGGTTACTCACTGTGTAACTGTACTGGGATGTGTTTATTCAGCAGGGTAAGGATTACTCACTGTGTAACTGTACTGGGATGTGTTTATTCAGCAGGGTAAGGATTACTCACTGTGTAACTGTACTGGGATGTGTTTATTCAGCAGGGTAAGGATTACTCACTGTGTAACTGTACTGGGATGTGTTTATTCAGCAGGATAAGGATTAATCACTGTGTAACTGTACTGGGATGTGTTTATTCAGCAGGGTAAGGATTACTTACTGTGTAACTGTACTGGGATGTGTTTACGCAGCAGGGTAAGGATTACTCACTGTAACTGTACTGGGATGTGTTTATTCAGCAGGGTAAGGATTACTCACTGTGTAACTGTACTGGGATGTGTTTATTCTGCAGGGTAAGGATTACTCACTGTCTAACTGTACTGGGATGTGTTTATTCAGCAGGGTAAGGATTACTCACTGTGTAACTGTACTGGGATGTGTTTACGCAGCAGGGTAAGGATTACTCACTGTAACTGTACTGGGATGTGTTTATTCAGCAGGGTCAGGGTTACTCACTGTGTAACTGTACTGGGGTGTGTTTATTCAGCAGGGTAAGGATTACTCACTGTGTAACTGTACTGGGATGTGTTTATTCAGCAGGGTCAGGGTTACTCACTGTGTAACTGTACTGGGATGTGTTTATTCACCAGGGTAAGGATTACTCACTGTGTAACTGTACAGGGATCGGTTTATTCAGCAGGATAAGGATTACTCACTGTGTAACTGTACAGGGATCGGTTTATTCAGCAGGGTAAGGATTCCTCACTGTGTAACTGTACTGGGATGTGTTTATTCAGCAGGGTAAGGATTACTCACTGTGTAACTGTACTGGGATGTGTTTATTCAGCAGGGTCAGGAATATTCACTGTGTAACTGTACTGGGATGTGTTTATTCAGCAGGGTAAGGATTACTCAGTGTGTCACTGTACTGGGATGTGTTTATTCAGCAGGGTAAGGATTACTCACTGTGTAACTGTACAGGGATCGGTTTATTCAGCAGGGTAAGGATTCCTCACTGTATAACTGTACTGGGATGTGTTTATTCAGCAGGGTAAGGATTACTCACTGTGTAACTGTACTGGGATGTGTTTATTCAGCAGGGTAAGGATTACTCAGTGTGTAACTGTACTGGGATGTGTTTATTCAGCAGGGTAAGGATTACTCACTGTGTGACTGTACAGCGATGTGTTTATTCAGCAGGGTAAGGATTACTCACTGTGTGACTGTACTGGGATGTGTTTATTAAGCAGGGGAAGGATTACTCACTGTTGAACTGTACTTGGATGTGTTCATTCAGCAGGATAAGGAATGCTCACTGTGTAACTGTACTGGGATGTGTTTATTCAGCAGGATAAGGAATGCTCACTGTGTAACGGTACTGGGATGTGTTTATTCAGCAGGTTAATGATTACTCACTGTGTAACTGTACTGGGATGTGTTTATTCAGCCGGGTAAGGATTACTCACTGTGTCACTGTACTGGGATGTGTTTATTCAGCAGGGTAAGGATTACTCACTGTGTAAGTGTACTGGGATGTGTTCATTAAGCAGGGTAAGGATTACTCACTGTGTAACTGTACTGGAATGTGTTTATTCAGCAGGTTAAGGATTACTCACTGTGTAACTGTACTGGGATGTGTTTATTCAGCCGGGTAAGGATTACTCACTGTGTAACTGTACTGGGATATGTTTATTCAGCCGGGTACAAAGAACAAGAACAAAGAACAAAGAAAATTACAGCACAAGAACAGGCCCTTCGGCCCTCCCAGCCTGCGCCCATCCAGATCCTTTATCTAAACATGTTTTCTATTTTCCAAGGATCTACTTCCCCCTGTTCATATATCTGTCTAGATGCATCTTGAATGATGCTATCGTGCCCGCCTCTACCACCTCCGCTGGCAAAACGTTCCAGGCACCCACCACCCTCTGCGTAAAAAAGGTTCCACGCACATCTCCCTTAAACGTTCCCCCTCTCAACTTGAAATCCTGACCCCTTTGTAATTGACACCCCCACTCTTGGACAAAGCTTGTTGCTATCCACCCTGTCCGTACGTCTCATAATTTTGTAGACCTCAATCAGGTCTCCCCTCAACCTCCGTCTTTCCAACGAAAACAATCCTAACCTACTCAACCTTTCTTCATAGCTAGCACCCTCCATACCAGGCAACATCCTGGTGAACCTCCTCTGCACCCTCTCTAAAGCATCCACATCCTTCTGGTAACGTGGCGACCAGAACTGTACGCAGTATTCCAAATGTGGCCTAACCAAAGTCCTATACAACTGTAACATGACCTGCCGACTCTTGTACTCAATACCCCGTCCGATGAAGGCAAGCGTGCTGTCTGCCTTCTTGACCACTCTATCGACCTGCGTTGCCACCTTCAGGGTACAATGGACCTGAACTCCCAGATCTCTCTGTACATCTATTTTCCCCAGGACTCTTCCATTGACCGTATAGTCCGCTCTTGAATTAGATCTTCCAAAATGCATTACCTCGCATTTGCCTGGATTGAACTCCATCTGCCATTTTTCTGCCCAACTCTCCCATCTATCTATATTTTGCTGTATTCTCTGACAGTCCTCCTCGCTATCTGCAACTCCACCAATCTTAGTATCATCTGCAAACTTGCTAATCAGACCACCTATACCTTCGTCCAGATCATTTATGTATATCACAAACAACAGTGGTCCGAGCACGGATCCCTGTGGAACACCACTAGTCACCTTTCTCCATTTTGAGACACACCCTTCCACCACTACTCTCTGTCTCCTGATGCCCAGCCAGTTCTTTATCCATCTAGCTAGTACACCCTGAACCCCATAAGACTTCACTTTTTCCATAAACCTGCCATGGGAAACTTTATCAAACGCCTTACTGAAGTCCATGTATATGACATCTACAGCCCTTCCCTCATCAATTAACTTTGTCACTTCCTCAAAGAATTCTATTAGATTTGTAAGACATGATCTTCCCTGCACAAAATCATGCTGCCTATCACTGATAAGTCTATTTTCTTCCAAATGTGAATAGATCCTTTCCCTTAGTATCTTCTCCAACAGTTTGCCTACCACTGACGTCAAGCTCACAGGTCTATAATTCCCTGGATTATCCCTGCTACCCTTCTTAAACAAAGGGACAACATTAGCAATTCTCCAGTCCTCTGGGACCTCACCCTTGGTCAAGGATGCTGCAAAAATTTCTGTTAAGGCCCCAGCTATTTTGTCCCTCGCTTCCCTCAGCAACCTGGGATAGATCCCATCCGGACCTGGGGACTTGTCGACCTTAATGCCTTTTAGAACACCCAAAACTTCCCCCTTCCTTATGCCGACTTGACCTAGAGTATTTAAACATCCATCCCTAGCCTCAACATCCGTCATGTCCCTCTGCTTGGTGAATACCGATGCAATGCAAAATACTCATTAAGAATCTCACCCATTTCCTCTGACTCCACGTATAGATTCCCTCTTTTGTCTTTGAGTGGGCCAGTCCTTTCTCTAGTTACCCTCTTGCTCCTTATATACAAATAAATGGCTTTTGGATTTTCCTTAATCCTGTTAGCCAAAGATATTTCATGACCCCTTTTAGCCCTCTTTATTGCGCGTTTGAGATTTGTCCTACTTTCCCGATATTCCTCCAAAGCTTTATCAGTTTTAAGTCACCTTGATCTTATGTATGCTTCCTTTTTCATCTTAGCTAGTCGCACAATTCCACCCGTCATCCATGGTTCCCTAATCTTGCCATTTCTATGTCTCATTTTCACAGGGACATGTCTGTCCTGCACTCTAATCAACCTTTCCTTAGAAAACTCCCACATTTCAAATGTGGATTTACCCTTAAACAGCTGCTCCCAATCCACATTCCCTCGTTCCTGCCGAATTTTGTTATACTTGGCCTTTACCCAATTTAGCACTCTGCCTTTAGGACCACTCTCAGCTTTGTCCATGAGTATTCTAAAACTTATGGAATTGTGATCGCTATTCCCAAAGACCGACTGAAACTTCAACCACCTGGCTGGGATCATTCCCCAATACCCGGTCCATTATGGCCCCTTCCCGAGTTGGACTATTTACATACTGCTCTAAAAAAACTCTCCTGGATGCTCCTTACAAATTCTGCTCTATCTACGCCTCCAACACTACATGAGTCCCATTCAATGTTGGGGAAGTTAAAATCTCCCATCACGACCACCCTATTGATCCAACATTTTTCTATAATCTGTCTACATATTTGTACCTCTACTTCACGCTCGCTTTTGGGAGGCCTGTAGCAAAGTCCCAACAATGTTACTGCACTTTTCCTATTCCTTAGCTCGACCCATATTGCCTCAGTGCTCGAATCCTCCATCGTGCCCGCCTTAATCATAGCTGTGGTGTCGTCTCTGACCAGTAATCCAACTCCTCCACCCCTTTTCCCTCCCTCTCTATCCCTCCTGAAGCATCTATACCCTGGGATATTTAGTTGCCAGTCTTGCCCTTCCCTCAACCAAGTCTCAGTAATACCAATTACATCATATTCCCAGGTACTAATCCAAGCCCTAAATTCATCTGCCTTACCTGCTACACTTCTCACATTGAAACAAATGCACCTTAGACCACCTGTCCCTTTGCGTTCATCATCTCTTCCCTGTCTACTCTTCCCCTTAGTCACATTGAGTTTAATATCTAGTTCCTTACTGGCTTTAGTTGCTGCCTCTTTACTGACCTCTAACTTCCTAATCTGGTTCCCATCCCCCTGCCACATTAGTTTAAAACCTCCCCAACAGTGTTAGCAAAAGCACCCCATAGGACATTGGTTCCAGTCCTGCCCAAGTGTAGACCATCCGGTTTGTAATGGTCCCACCGCCCCCAGAACCGGTTCCAATGACCCAAGAATCTGAACTCCTCCCTCCTGCACCATCTCTCAAGCCAAGTGAGTAAGGATTACACACTGTGTAACTGTTCTGGGATGTGTTTATTCAGCAGAGTAAGGATTACTCACTGTGTAACTGTACAGGGATGTGTGTATTCAGCAGGGTAAGGATTACTCACTGTGTAACTGTACTGGGATATGTTTATTCAGCAGGGTAAGGATTACTCACTGTGTAACTGTACTGGGATGTGTTTATTAAGCAGGGTAAGGATTAATCACTGTGTAACTGTACTGTGATGTGTTTATTCAGCAGGGTAAGGATTACTCACTGTGTTACTGTACTGGGATGTGTTTATTCAGCAGGGTGAGGATTGCTCACTGTGTAACTGTACTGGGATGTGTTTATTCAGCAGGGTAAGGGTTACTCACTGTGTAACTGTACTGGGATGTGTTTATTCAGCAGGGTAAGGATTACTCACTGTGTAACTGTACTGGGATGTGTTTATTCAGCAGGGTGAGGATTGCTCACTGTGTAACTGTACTGGGATGTGTTTATTCAGCAGGGTAAGGATTACTCACTGTGTAACTGTAGTGGGATGTGTTTATTCAGCAGGGTAAGGATTACTCATTGCATCAGTCTATTCTAAATCTATTTATGAAGAACAGACATGGTACTCCGTGTGTATCGATAGTCCTCTTTTCTCCTCTGTGAGCTAAGCGTTGACATAAACATTTTCTCTCTCCTGCAGTGCTCTGATTGTCTTCAATAATCGAAGTTACATCATTGAACATCTTGCAGGGGATAAACACGGCCGCCATTTCTTGTACCGACCTGAAGATCTACGTCCAGCACTGAAGCATTGTCGAGTCAGAAACACCCCCCTGGAGTTCTCCCTGACTGATCACCTTCTGCACTCACAAAGGGTGAGTAAAGAGCAACACAGGGAAATGAAGAAAGACAGCAAATGATTTCCCTTCAAACTGAATCATATAAACTCAGAGGCAACCCAGTCAGCCCCAATCAGGTTCCTGCTCCTCGGATGTTGCCAAACCTGCAGATTTTTCGCAGCACCGCGCGAGGGACTTGGGTTCAATTCCGACCTTGCCTCTGCGTGAATTTCCTCCGCGTGCTGCGGTTTCCTCTCAGAATCCTAAGATGCGCAGGTTAAGTGGGGATAGGCCACGCTGAATTGCATTTTAGTCTGTCCAAACGTGAGGTGGGATTTCAGGGATAGGGCAGGGGTATGGACTGGGCCAAGGTACGGTCATCTTTCCATGGGTCGCGGTGAGGTCGATGGGCTGAATTGCCTCCCTCAGCACGCGAATGATTCTCTGATTGTAAACAGCAATGTGTAAGGGTCCTTTCTATCTGTTCCATTCTATTCCCTACTTCCCTTTCTTTTATTTTTGTTATTACATTTCTGATCCATGGATGATTTGTGGGTATATGTCTTTAAGGCAGCCTGTGACTTTAATTCAAGGAGAAAGATCTAGATGGCTGCACTGTTTTCGACTGGCTGACATCAGTGATGACTCAGTTTGATTGATTTGGTTGGTGCCCAATGAATTGGCTGAATAGGTTGTTCTCTGCCTGGTAACAGTCGGTGATCGGATCTGACCCCACTGGAATGTTTCAGAGCTTCAAGGGTTCAGTTTTGATTTCGGTTTGCCGGCTGGCAGACCGGAGGAAGGTCTGATGTGTTCTCCCCTCTCCATTTTCTCCACAAAGGCTGTGTTTCTGAGCTAGCAGCGAAGCCGGTTGAATCTATGTACAGGAGAACTATTAAACGATGTGCGAGCAGAGGGAGAACCGACCACCTCTCTCTCTGCAGAATCGGCTGATGTAAACCGACCAACTTTCTTTCCAGAAAAGGGTGAGTCCTGGAAATACACCAAGAATTGAAAATAAAGTTTGGTGTGAAGTGAAGGGGCCACTGCAGGAAAGGCTGTGAGGAACACATTTCCGAGAGTATTCAAGTACAGGAGCAGGGATGCCTGGCTGCAATTGTGCAAGGCTTTGGTGAGGCCTTGTCTGTAATATTGTCTGGAGTTTTGCTCTTGAGGGAGTGCAGCGAAGGTTTACCAGATTAATTCCTCGGATGACAGGGCGGACGTATGAGGAGAGATTAAATCAGTTGGGCGTATATTCGTTGGAGTTCAGAAGAATAGGTTGTGATCTTCGATAAACCTATAAAATTCTGACAGGACTGGATAGAGTTGATGCAGGAAGGATGACGGGGGAGTCCAGAATTAGGGGTCACTGTCTGAAGATATGACTGGAAGGGTCCTTCATGTTTATTTCACGTTTACTCCCTTATTGCACTTTTCTTTTATTTGTGCCATTACATTTTTGATCCATGGATGATTAATGGACTAAGGCCGCCTGTCTCTCTAATTCAAGCAGAAGACAGCAATGGCCGGTGCTTTTAATTCATACAGAAGCCTGGGCTGGTTTGGACTGGAGCTGTGGGATGCCCGGCACCAATGACAGAGATCGACTGCGACACGGGTTTGATTGACTTGATTGGTGGGCAAGGAATTGGCTCAAAAGGCTCAACAGATTGCGATTGATCTTATCTTAAGACCTGAGGAGTTTTCAGTTTTGCTTTTGGACACACAGAGGTACAGCTCCAGCTAAATCCTCTCCACAAAGCTGTTGGTAATCCTCTCCAAAACGATCCAGCTGAGCCCTCTCCTGGAGGGCCTGCTGTGAGGGCTGGAATTCTCCCCAGAAAGAACCAGCTAAACTTTCTCTCTCCGGAAGAGCAAAGGCAGAAGTGAACAACTCTCTCTGCGGAAAGATAGAGGCTTGAATGTGAACGACGAGCTGAAGGCCCAGTGTGATGGGAAGGTGCTTCTCCAGGAAGCATGCTGCCTGTGAATACTGCAATTTTGAACCTATAGTGACCCTGAATGAATGACTGATTCTACCAAGACGACCATTCCCGGCTGTAGACCAGACTTAAATCAGCAAGCTTGCTGACAGTGTGCTAAAGACCCACCATCCAAAGCAAAGTCTTTGACTTTCATCCTTATTATTTTTCACCCTTCCCTCCCCCTCTGTGTTTGTCTGTCTTGTGTGTGTGTGTGTGTGTGTGTGTGGATAGAGGCAGGGACAGTTAATGTGGGTAGTAGGTGTTAGCTTCTTGTTATCCAGCTGTGTTAATTGCATATTTCATGATAGTTCTTGGTCGAAATAAGCAGTCATTGTGTCTGCACTTACAAACCTGGCGACCGTGATTGTTGGACCGCTAAGGGGCAAAGACGTTTGGTATTTTTATGAGAGTCATTCATTAATTCACTTGTCTTGTGACTCCGCGGCACATGGGGCTAGAATTGACCGTGTACTAGCCCAGAGGAGCTTAACACCAGATCATTTCGGACTGTGACGAGGAGAAACGTCGTCACCCAGAAGCTGGGCAACCTGTGGAATTTGTTCCCATGAATGTAGCTGAGGCCAAAACATTAGATGTTATCAAGATAGATAGATCTCTTGGGGCTCCAGAAGTCAGAGGATATGGCGGGATAACGGGAACAGGCTATTGAGTTGGATGATCAGGCATGTTCATAAAGAGCTGAAAAGCTTCCTCCGACACCTATCTTTCTATGAACTTCAATAAGGATGATTGAATGTACTGAGGGCAGAATTGGCTGGAGTGGGGTGGGAAAGATGTTGTACAGCACTGGCAGAAATTTATGAAAATTGTTCATGGGTTACAATAAATCTATATCCCAGTGAGTAAAAAAGATTCTGGGAATGGGATTAAATCAACCACGGTTAACAAAGCAAGTTAAAGATATTATTAAACTGAAAAAAAAATACAACGTAAGAAATGAAAGAAGCGCATTGTCACAAGTAGGCTTCAAATGAAGTTACTGTGAAAAGCCCCTAGTCACCACATTCCGGCGCCTGTTCGGGGAGGCTGGTACGGGAATTGAACTGTGCTGCTGGCCTGCCGTGGTCTGCTTTCAAAGCCAGCGATTTAGCCCAGTGTGCTAAACCACCTGAGTGTTCAGCCAGAGGATTGGGGAAGTTTTGAAAAGCAACACAGGATGACTAGAAAATAATAAAGAGGGAGAAGATAAACAAAGAGGGTAAACTAGCAAGTAATATAAAAACAGACAGTAAGACATTCTTTACCAAACATCGGTCCCATGGAACATGAGACAGGGGAAATAACAATAAGGTCCAGGAAATGGCAAATGACTTTAAAAAATACTTTATGTCCGTCTTCACGGTGGAAAACACGAATAGCATTCCAAATATAAATAATTGAGGGGCAGGGGGAGGAAATAAATACAACAACAACCACTGGATAAAAGTACTCAGGAAACTATAATAATAACAATAACCTTTTATTGTCACAAGTATGAAGTTACTGTGAAGAGCCCATAGTCGCCACATTCTGGCGCCTGTTCAGGTAAGCTGGTACGGGAATTGAACCCGTGCTGCTGACCATGTTCTGCATCACAGACCAGCTGTCTAGCCCACTGAGCTAAACCATCCCTAATGGGGGCAAAAGGCCGATACGTCCCCTGGAACTGATGGGTCACTCACTCAGTATCAGTTTCACTCACTCAGTATCGCTGTCACTCACTCAGTATCACTTTCACTCACTCAGTATCGCTGTCACTCACTCAGTATCGCTCACTCACTCAGTATCTCTGTCACTCACTCAGTATCACTGTCACTCTCTCAGTATCACTGTCACTCACTCAGTGTGACTGTCACACACTCAGTGTCAATGTCACTCACTATCACTGTCACTCTCTCAGTATCAATGTCACTCACTCAGTATCACTGTCACTCACTCAGTATCACTGTCACTCACTCAGTATCACTGTCACTCACTCAGTGTCACTGTCACTCACTCAGTATCACTGTCATTCACTCAGTATCACTCACTGTCACTCACTCAGTATCACTGTCACTCACTCAGTATCACTGTCACTCAGTATCACTGTTACACACTCAGTACCACTGTCACTCACTCAGTATCACTCCCACTCACTCAGTATCACTGTCACTCACTCAGTATCACTCCCACTCACTCAGTATCACTGTCACTCACTCACTGTCACTCACTCAGTATCACTGTCACTCACTCAGTATCACTGTCACTCACTCAGTATCACTCTCACTCACTCAGTATCACTCTCACTCACTCAGTATCACTCACTGTCACTCACTCAGTATCACACTCTCTCACTCAGTATCACTCACTGTCACTCACTCAGTATCACTCTCACTCACTCACTGTCACTCACTCAGTGTCACTCTCACTCACTCAGTATCACTCTCACTCACTCACTGTCACTCACTCAGTATCACTGTCACTCACTCAGCATCACTGTCACTCACTCGGTATCACTGTCACTCACTCAGTATTTCTGTCACTCACTCGGTATCACTCTCACTCACTCACTGTCACTCACACAGTATCACTGTCACTCGCTCAGTATCACTGTCACTCACTCAGCATCACTGTGATTCACTCAGTATCACTGTCCCTCACTCACTATAACTTTCACTTACTCAGTATCACTGTCACACACTCAGTATCACTGTCACTCACTCAGTGTCACTGTCACTCACTCAGTATCACTGTCATTCACTCAGTATCACTCACTGTCACTCACTCAGTATCACTGTCACTCACTCAGTATCACTGTCACTCAGTATCACTGTTACACACTCAGTACCACTGTCACTCACTCAGTATCACTCCCACTCACTCAGTATCACTGTCACTCACTCAGTATCACTCCCACTCACTCAGTATCACTCCCACTCACTCATGGTCACTCACTCAGTATCATTGTCACTCACTCAGAATCACTGTCACTCACTCAGTATCACTGTCACTCACTCAGTATCACTGTCACTCACTCAGTATCACTCTCACTCACTCAGTATCACTCACTGTCACTCACTCAGTATCACACTCTCTCACTCAGTATCACTCACTGTCAGTCACTCAGTATCACTCACACTCACTCACTGTCACTCACTCAGTGTCACTCTCACTCACTCAGTATCACTCTCACTGACTCACTGTCACTCACTCAGTATCACTGTCACTCACTCAGCATCACTGTCACTCACTCGGTATCACTGTCACACACTCAGTATCTCTGTCACTCACTCGGTATCATTCTCACTCACTCACTGTCACTCACACAGTATCACTGTCACTCGCTCAGTATCACTGTCACTCACTCAGCATCACTGTGATTCACTCAGTATCACTGTCACTCACTCACTATAACTGTCACTTACTCAGTATCACTGTCACTCACTCAGTATTACTGTCACTCACTCAGTATCACTGTCACTCACTCAGTATTACTGTCGCTCACCCGCTATCACTCGCTCACTCAGTATCGCTGTCACTCACTCAGTATCACTGTCACTCACTCAGTATTACTGTCGCTCACTCAGTATTACTGTCGCTCACTCAGTATCACTGTCACTCACTCGGTATCACTGTCACTCACTCAGTATCACTGTCATTCACTCAGTATCGCTCACTGTCACTCACTCAGTATCACTGTCACTCACTCAGTATCACTGTCACTTACTCGGTATTACTGTCACTCAGTATAACTGTCACTCACTCACTGTTTCTCACTCAGTATCACTGTCACTCAATCAGTGTCACTGTCACTCACTCAGCATCACTGGCATTCACTCAGTATCACTCACTGTCACTCACTCTGTATCACTGTCACTCACTCAGTATCACTGTCACTCACTCAGCATCACTGTCACTCACTCAGTATCACTGTCACTCAGTATCACTGTTACATACTCAGTACCACTGTCACTCACTCAGTATCACCCCCACTCACTCAGTATCACTGTCAGTAACTCAGTATCAATCCCTGTCACTCACTCAGTATCACAGTCACTCACTCAGTATCACTGTCACTCACTCAGTATCACTGTCACTCACTCAGTATCACTCCCACTCACTCAGTATCACTGTCACTCACTCAGTATCACTGTCAGTAACTCAGTATCACTGTCACTCACTCACTGTCACTCAATCCGTATCACTGTCACTCAATCAGTATCACTGTCACTTACTATGTATCACTGGCAATCACTCAGTATCACTGTCACTCACTCAGTATCACTGTCACTCACTCAGTATCACTGTCACTCACTCAGTATCACTCTCACTCATTCAGTATCACTCACTGTCACTCACTCAGTATCACACTCACTCACTCACTCAGTATCACTCACTGTCACTCAGTCAGTATCACTCTCACTCACTCACTGTCACTCACTCAGTATCACTGTCACTCACTCAGCATCACTGTCGCACACTCGGTATCACTGACACTCACTCAGTAACTCTGTCACTCACTCGGTATCACTCTCACTCACTCAGTATAACTGTCACTTACTCAGTATCACTGTCACTCACTCAGTATTACTGTCACTCACTCAGTATCACTGTCACTCACTCAGTATTACTGTCACTCACTCAGTATTACTGTCTCTCACTCAGTATCACTGTCACTCACTCGGTATCACTGTCACTCACTCAGTATCACTGTCATTCACTCAGTATCACTCACTGTCACTCACTCAGTATCACTGTCACTCACTCGGTATTACAGTCACTCAGTATCACTGTCACTCACTCACTGTCACTCACTCAGTATCACTGTCACTCACTCAGTATCACTCCCACTCACTCAGTATCACTGTCACTCACTCAGTATCACTGTCAGTAACTCAGTCTCACTGTCACTCACTCACTGTCACTCAATCAGTATCACTGTCACTCAATCAGTATCACTGTCACTCACTCAGTATCACTGGCACTCACACAGTATCACTCACTGTCACTCACTCAGTATCACTGTCACTAACTCAGTATCACTTACTGTCACTCACTCAGTATCACTCTCACTCACTCACTGTCACTCACTCAGCGTCACTCTCACTCAGTCAGTATCACTCTCACTCACTCACTGTCACTCACTCAGTATCACTGTCACTCACTCAGCATCACTGTCACTCACTCGGTATCACTGTCACTCACTCAGTATCACTCTCACTCACTCACTGTCACTCACTCAGTATCACTGTCACTCACTCAGCATCACTGTCACTCACTCGGTATCACTGTCACTCACTCAGTATCTCTGTCACTCTCTCGGTATCACTCTCACTCACTGTCACTCACACAGTATCACTGTCACTCGCTCAGTCTCACTCACTCAGCATCACTGTGACTCACTCAGTATCACTGTCACTCACTCAGTATAACTGTCACTTACTCAGTATCACTGTCACTCACTCAGTATCACTGTCACTCACTCAGTATTACTGTCACTCACTCACTGTCACTCACACAGTATCACTGTCACTCGCTCAGTATCACTGTCACTCACTCAGCATCACTGTGACTCACTCAGTATCACTGTCACTCACTCAGTATAACTGTCACTTACTCAGTATCACTGTCACTCACTCAGTATTACTGTCACTCACTCAGTATCACCGTCACTCACTCAGTATTACTGTCACTCACTCAGTACTACTGTCTCTCACTCAGTATCACTGTCACTCACTCGGTATCACTGTCACTCACTCAGTATCATTGTCATTCACTCAGTATCACTCACTGTCACTCACTCAGTATCACAGTCACTCACTCAGTATCACTGTCACTCTCTCAGTATCACTGTCACTCACTCAATGTAACTCACTCAGTATCACTGTCACTCAGTCAGTATCACTGTCACTTACTCTGTATCACTGTCACTCACTCACTGTCACTCACTCACTGTCACTCACTCAGTATCACTCTCACTCAGTATGACTGTCACTCACTCAGTATTACTGTCACTCACTCAGTATCACCGTCACTCACTCAGTATCACTGTCACTCACTGAGTATCACTGTCACTCACTCAGTGTCACTGACACTCACTCAGTGTCACTCACTCAGTATCACTGTCACTAACTCACTGTCCCTCACTCAGTATCACTCTCACTCAGTCAGTGTCACTGTCACTCACTCAGTATCACTGTCATTCACTCAGTATCAATCACTGCCACTCACTCAGTATCACTGTCACTCACTCAGTATCACTCTCACTCACTCAGTATCACTGTCACTCACTCAGTATCACTGTCACTCAGTATCACTGTTACACACTCAGTACCACTGTCACTCACTCAGTATCACTCGCACTCACTCAGTATCACTGTCACTCACTCAGTATCACTGTCAGTAACTCAGTATCACTGTCACTCACTCACTGTCACTCAATCAGTATCACTGTCACTCAATCAGTATCACTGTCACTAACTCTGTATCACTGTCACTCACTCAGTATCACTCACTGTCACTCACTCAGTATCACTCTCACTCACTCAGTGTCACTCTCACTCACTCAGTATCACTATCACTCACTCACTGTCACTCACTCAGTATCACTGTCACTCACTCAGCATCACTGTCACTCACTCGGTATCACTGTCACTCACTCAGTATCTCTGTCACTCACTCGGTATAACTCTCACTCACTCACTGTCACTCACACAGTATCACTGTCACTCGCTCAGTATCACTGTCACTCACTCAGTATAACTGTCACTTTCTCAGTATTACTTTCACTCACTCAGTATTACTGTCACTCACTCTGTATCACTGTCACTCACTCAGTATTACTGTCACTCACTCAGTATTACTGTCTCACACTCAGTATCACTGTCACTCACTCGGTATCACTGTCACTCACTCAGTATCACTGTCATTCACTCAGTATCACTCACTATCACTCACTCAGTATCACTGTCACTCACTCGGTATTACTGTCACTCAGTATCACTGTCACTCACTCACTGTCACTCACTCAGTATCACTGTCACTCACTCAGTGTCACAGTCACTCACTCAGTATCACTGTCATTCACTCAGTATCACTCACTGTCACTCACTCAGTATCATTGTCACTCACTCAGTATCACTGTCACTCACTCAGTATCACTGTCATTCACTCAGTACCACTGTCACTCACTCAGTATCACTCCCACTCACTCAGTATCACTGTCAGTCACTCATTATCACTCACTGTCACTCACTCAGTGTCACAGTCACTCACTCAGTATCACTGTCACTCACTCAGTATCACTCCCACTCACTCAGTATCACTGTCACTCACTCAGTATCACTGTCAGTAACTCAGTATCACTGTCACTCACTCACTGTCACTCACTCAGTATCACTGTCACTCAATCAGTATCACTTTCACTCACTCAGTATCACTGGCACTCACTCAGTATCACTGTCACTCACTCAGTATAACTCTCACTCACACAGTATCACTCACTGTCACTCTCTCAGTATCACTCTCACTAACTCAGTATCACTCACTGTCACTCACTCATTATCACTCACTCACTCACTGTCACTCACTCAGTGTCACTCTCACTCACTTAGTTTCACTCTCACTCACTCACTGAGTATCACTGTCACTCACTCAGCATCACTGTCCCTCACTCGGTATCACTGTGACTCACTCAGTATCTCTGTCACTCACTCGGTATCACTCTCACTCACTCACTGTCACTCACACAGTATCATTGTCACTCGCTCTGTCTCACTCACTCAGCATCACTGTGACTCACTCAGTATCACTGTCATTCACTCAGT
The DNA here is from genome assembly GCF_047496885.1 of Scyliorhinus torazame. Taxonomy (NCBI): domain Eukaryota; kingdom Metazoa; phylum Chordata; class Chondrichthyes; order Carcharhiniformes; family Scyliorhinidae; genus Scyliorhinus; species Scyliorhinus torazame. The sequence continues at coordinate 385,165,774 of NC_092709.1, forward strand.
ATAACTGTCACTTACTCAGTATCACTGTCACTCACTCAGTATCACGGTCAGTCACTCAGTATCACTGTCACTCACTCAGTATTACTGTCACTCACTTAGTATTACTGGCACTCACTCAGTATCACTGTCACTCACTCGGTATCACTGTCACTCACACAGAATCACTGTCATTCACTCAGTATCACTCACTGTCACTCAGTCAGTATCACTGTCACTCACTCAGTATCACAGTCATTCACTCAGTATCACTCACTGTCACTCACTCAGTATCACTGTCACTCACTCTGTATCACTGTCATTCACTCAGTATCACTCACTGTCGCTCACTCAGTATCAATATCACTCACTCAGAATCACTGTCACTCACTCATTATCACTGTCACTCACTCAGTATCACTGTCACTCACTGAGTATCACTGTCTCTCACTCAGTATTGCTTTCACTCACTCAGTATCACTTTCACTCACTCGGTATCACTGTCATTCACTCAGTATCTCTGTCACTCACTCAGCATCACTGTCACTCACTCAGTGTCACTGTCACTCACTCAGTATCACTGTCACTCACTCGGTATCACTGTCACTCACACAGTATCACTGTCATTCACTCAGTATCACTCACTGTCACTCACTCAGTATCACTGTCACTCACTCAGTATCACTGTCATTCACTCAGTATCACTCACTGTCACTCACTCAGTAACACTGTCACTCACTCAGTATCACTGTCATTCACTCAGTATCACTCACTGTCGCTCACTCAGTATCAATATCACTCAGTCAGAATCACTGTCATTAACTCAGAATCACTGTCACTCACTCAGTATCACGGTCACTCACTGAGTATCACTGTCTCTCACTCAGTATTGCTGTCACTCACTCAGTATCACTGTCATTCACTCGGTATCACTGTCATACACTCAGTATCTCTGTCACTCACTCAGCATCACTGTCACTCACTCAGTATCACTGTCACTCACTCAGTATCACTGTCACTCACTCAGTATCACTGCCACTCTCTCAGTATCACTGTCACTCACTCAGTGTCACTGTCACTCACTCAGTATCACTGTCACTCACTCAGTATCACTGTCACTCTCTCAGTATCACTTTCATTCACTCAGTGTCACTGTCACTCACTCAGTATCACTGTCACTCACTCAGTATCACTCTCACTAACTCACTGTCACTCACTCAGTATCACTGTCACTCACTCAGCATCACTATCACTCACTCGGTATCACTGTCACTCACTCAGTATCTCTGTCACTCACTCGGTATCACTCTCACTCACTCACTGTCACTCACACAGTATCACTGTCACTCGCTCAGTATCACTGTCACTCACTCTGCATCACTGTGATTCACTCAGTATCACTGTCACTCACTCAGTATAACTGACACTTACTCAGTATCACTGTCACTCACTCAGTATTACTGTCACTCGCTCAGTATCACTGTCACTCACTCAGTATTACTGTCACTCACTCAGGATTACTGTCTTTCACTCAGTATCTCTGTCACTCACTCGGTATCACTGTCACTCACTCAGTATCATTGTCATTCACTCAGTATCACTCACTATCACTCACTCAGTATCACTGTCACTCACTCGGTATTACTGTCATTCAGTATCACTGTCACTCACGCACTGTCACTCACTCAGTATCACTGTCACTCACTCAGTGTCACAGTCACTCTTCTCAGTATCACTGTCATTCACTCAGTATCACTCACTGTCACTCACTCAGTATCACTGTCACTCACTCAGTATCACTGTCACTCACTCAGTATCACTGTCATTCACTCAGTACCACTGTCACTCACTCAGTATCACTCCCACTCACTCAGTATCACTGTCAGTCACTCATTATCACTCACTGTCACTCACTCAGTGTCACAGTCACTCACTCAGTATCACTGTCACTCACTCAGTATCACTCCCACTCACTCAGTATCACTGTCACTCACTCAGTATCACTGTCAGTAACTCAGTATCACTGTCACTCACTCACTGTCACTCACTCAGTATCACTGTCACTCAATCAGTATCACTTTCACTCACTCAGTATCACTGGCACTCACTCAGTATCACTGTCACTCACTCAGTATAACTCTCACTCACACAGTATCACTCACTGTCACTCTCTCAGTATCACTCTCACTAACTCAGTATCACTCACTGTCACTCACTCATTATCACTCACTCACTCACTGTCACTCACTCAGTGTCACTCTCACTCACTTAGTTTCACTCTAACTCACTCACTGTCACTCACTCAGTATCACTGTCACTCACTCAGCATCACTGTCCCTCACTCGGTATCACTGTGACTCACTCAGTATCTCTGTCACTCACTCGGTATCACTCTCACTCACTCACTGTCACTCACACACTGTCACTCGCTCAGTCTCACTCACTCAGCATCACTGTGACTCACTCAGTATCACTGTCATTCACTCAGTATAACTGTCACTTACTCAGTATCACTGTCACTCACTCAGTATCACTGTCAGTCACTCAGTATCACTGTCACTCACTCAGTATCACTGTCACTCACTCGGTATCACTGTCACTCACACAGTATCACTGTCATTCACTCAGTATCACTCACTGTCACTCAGTCAGTGTCACTGTCACTCACTCAGTATCACTGTCATTCACTCAGTATCACTCACAGTCACTCACTCAGTATCACTGTCACTCACTCTGTATCACTGTCATTCACTCAGTATCACTCACTGTCGCTCACTCAGTATCAATATCACTCACTCAGTATCACTGTCACTCACTCATTATCACTGTCACTCACTCAGTATCACTGTCATTCACTCAGTATCTCTGTCACTCACTCAGCATCACTGTCACTCACTCAGCATCACTGTCACTCACTCAGTATCACTGTCACTCTCTCAGTATCACTGTCACTCACTCAGTGTCACTGTCACTCACTCAGTATCACTGTCACTCACTCGGTATCACTGTCACTCACACAGTATCACTGTCATTCACTCAGTATCACTCACTGTCACTCACTCAGTATCACTGTCACTCACTCAGTATCACTGTCATTCACTCAGTATCACTCACTGTCACTCACTCAGTAACACTGTCACTCACTCAGTATCACTGTCATTCACTCAGTATCACTCACTGTCGCTCACTCAGTATCAATATCACTCATTCAGAATCACTGTCATTCACTCAGAATTACTGTCACTCACTCAGTATCACGGTCACTCACTGAGTATCACTGTCTCTCACTCAGTATTGCTGTCACTCACTCAGTATTACTGTCATTCACTCGGTATCAATGTCATTCACTCAGTATCTCTGTCACTCACTCAGCATCACTGTCACTCACTCAGTATCACTGTCACTCACTCAGTATCACTGTCACTCACTCAGTATCACTCTCACTCTCTCAGTATCACTGTCACTCACTCAGTGTCACTGTCACTCACTCAGTATCACTGTCACTCACTCAGTATCACTGTCACTCTCTCAGTATCACTGTCACTCTCTCAGTCTCACTGTCACTCTCTCAGTATCACTGTCACTCACTCAGTGTCACTGTCACTCACTCAGTATCACTGTCGCTCACTCAGTATCACTCTCACTAACTCACTGTCACTCACTCAGTATCACTGTCACTCACTCAGCATCACTGTCACTCACTCGGTATCACTGTCACTCACTCAGTATCTCTGTCACTCACTCGGTATCACTCTCACTCACTCACTGTCACTCACACAGTATCACTGTCACTCGCTCAGTATCACTGTCACTCACTCAGCATCACTGTGACTCACTCAGTATCACTGTCACTCACTCAGTATAACTGACACTTACTTAGTATCACTGTCACTCACTCAGTATTACTGTCACTCACTCAGTATCACTGTCACTCACTCAGTATTACTGTCACTCACTCAGGATTACTGTCTTTCACTCAGTATCTCTGTCACTCACTCGGTATCACTGTCACTCACTCAGTATCATTGTCATTCACTCAGTATCACTCACTCTCACTCACTCAGTATAACTGTCACTCACTCAGTATCACTGTCACTCTCTCAGTATCACTGTCACTCACTCAGTGTCACTGTCACTCACTCAGTATCAATGTCACTCACTCAGTATCACTGTTACTCACTCTGTATCACTGTCACTCACTCACTGTCACTCACTCACTGTCACTCACTCAGTATTACTGTCACTCACTCAGTATCACCGTCACTCACTCAGTATCACTGTCACTCACTCAGTGTCACTGACACTCACTCAGTGTCACTCACTCAGTATCACTGTCACTCACTCACTGTCCCTCACACAGTATCACTGTCACTCGCTCACTATCACTGTCACTCACTCAGTATAACTGACACTTACTCAGTATCACTGTCACTCACTCAGTATTACTGTCACTCACTCAGTATCACTGTCACTCACTCAGTATTACTGTCTCTCACTCAGTATTACTGTCTTTCACTCAGTATAACTGTCACTCACTCAGTATCACTGTCACTCTCTCAGTATCACTGTCACTCACTCAGTGTCACTGTCACTCACTCAGTATCAATGTCACTCACTCAGTATCACTGTCACTCACTCTGTGTCACTGTCACTCACTGAGTATCACTGTCACTCACTCAGTGTCACTGACACTCACTCAGTGTCACTCACTCAGTGTCACTGTCACTCACTCAGTATCACTGTCATTCACTCAGTATCACTCACTGTCACTCACTCAGTATCACTGTCACTCAGTATCACTGTTAAACACTCAGGACCACTGTCACTCACTCAGTATCACTCCCACTCACTCAGTATCAATGTTACTCACTCAGTATCACTGTCAGTCACTCTGTATCACTGTCACTCACTCACTGTCACTCACTCACTGTCACTCACTCAGTATCACTCTCACTCAATATTGCTGTCACTCACTCAGTATTAATGTCACTCACTCAGTATCACCGTCACTCACTCAGTATCACTGTCACTCACTCAGTGTCACTGACACTCACTCAGTGTCACTCACTCAGTATCACTGTCACTCACTCACTGTCCCTCACTCAGTATCACTGTCACTCACTCAGTGTCACTGTCACTCACTCAGTATCACTGTCATTCACTCAGTATCACTCACTGTCACTCACTCAGTGTCACTGTCACTCACTCAGTATCACTGTCATTCACTCAGTATCACTCACTGTCACTCACTCAGTATCACTGTCACTCACTCAGTATCACTGTCACTCACTCAGTATCACTGTCACTCACTCAGTATCACTGTCACTCAGTATCACTGTTACACACTCAGTACCACTGTCACTCACTCAGTATCACTCCCTCTCACTCAGTATCACTGTCACTCACTCAGTATCACTGTCAGTCACTCAGTATCACTCACTGTCACTCACTCAGTATCACTCCCACTCACTCAGTATCACTGTCAATAACTCAGTATCACTGTCACTCACTCACTGTCACTCAATCAGTATCACTGTCACTCAATCAGTATCACTGTCACTCACTCTGTATCACTGGCACTCACTCAGTATCACTGTCACTCACTCAGTATCACTGTCACTCACTCAGTATCACTGTCACTCACTCAGTATCACTCTCACTCACTCAGTATCACTCACTGTCACTCACTCAGTATCCCTCTCACTCACTCAGTGTCACTCTCACTCACTCAGTATCACTATCACGCACTCACTGTCACTCACTCAGTATCACTGTCACTCACTCAGCATCACTGTCACTCACTCGATATCACTGTCACTCACTCAGTATCACTGTCACTCAATCAGTATCACTGTCACTCACTCAGTATCACTGGCACTCACTCAGTATCACTGTCACTCACTCAGTATCACTCTCACTCACACAGTATCACTCACTGTCACTCACTCAGTATCACTCTCACTAACTCAGTATCACTCACTGTCACTCACTCAGTATCACTCTCACTCACTCACTGTTCACTCACTCAGTGTCACTCTCACTCACTCAGTATCACTCTCAAGTATCAGTATCTCAAGGAACAGGTGCTACGTGTCCTTGATATGTATGTCCCTGTCAGGCAGGGAAGAGATGGTCGAGTGAGGGAACCATGGTTGACAAGAGAGGTTGAATGTCTTGTTAAGAGGAAAAAGGTGACTTATGTAAGGCTAGGAAACAAGGTTCAGACAGGGCATTGGAGGGATACAAGATAGCCAGGAGGGAACTGAAGAAAGGGATTAGGAGAGCTAAGAGAGGGCATGAACAATCTTTGGCGGGTAGGATCAAGGAAAACCCCAAGGCCTTTTACACATATGTGAGAAATATGAGAATGACTAGAGCGAGGGTAGGTCCAATCAAGGACAGTAGCGGGAGATTGTGTATTGAGTCCTAAGAGATAGGAGAGGTCTTGAATGAGTACTTTTCTTCTGTATTTACAAATGAGAGGGGCGATATTGATGGAGAGGACAGTGTGAAACAGATTGGTAAGCTCGAGGAAATACTTGTTAGGAAGGAAGATGTGTTGGGCATTTTGAAAAACTGGAGGATAGACAAGTCCCCCGGGCCTGACGGGATATATCCAAGGATTCTATGGGAAGCAAGAGATGAAATTGCAGAGCCGTTGGCAATTATCTTTTCGTCCTCACTGTCAACAGGGGTGGTACCAGGGCATTGGAGAGTGGCGAATGTCGTGCCACTGTTCAAAAAAGGAACGAGGGATAACCCTGGGAATTACAGGCCAGTTAGTCTTACTTCGGTGGTAGGCAAAGTAATGGAAAGGGTACTGAAGGATAGGATTTCTGAGCATCTGGAAAGACACTGCTTGATTAGGGATAGTCAGCACGGATTTGTGAGGGGTAGGTCTTGCCTTACAAATCTTATTGAATTCTTTGAGGAGGTGACCAAGCATGTGGATGAAGGTAAAGCAGTGGATGTAGTGTACATGGATTTTAGTAAGGCATTTGATAAAGTTCCCCATGGTAGGCTTCTGCACAAAGTAAGGAGGCATGGGATAGTGGGAAATTTGGCCAGTTGGATAACGAACTGGGTAACCGATAGAAGTCAGAGAGTGGTGGTGGATGGCAAATATTCAGCCTGGATCCCAGTTACCAGTGGCGTACCGCAGGGATCAGTTCTGGGTCCTCTGCTGTTTGTGATTTTCATTAATGACTTGGATGAGGGAGTTGAAGGGTGGGTCAGTAAATTTGCAGACGATACGAAGATTGGTGGAGTTGTGGATAGTAAGGAGGGCTGTTGTCGGCTGCAAAGAGACAGAGATAGGATGCAGAGCTGGGCTGAGAAGTGGCAGATGGAGTTTAACCCTGAACAGTGTGAGGTTGTCCATTTTGGAAGGACAAATATGAATGCGGAATACAGGGTTAACAGTAGAGTTCTTGGCAATGTGGAGGAGCAGAGAGACCTTGGGGTCTATGTTCATACATCTTTGAAAGTTGCCACTCAAGTGGATAGAGCTGTGAAGAAGGCCTATGGTGTGCTCGCGTTCATTAACAGAGGGATTGAATTGAAGAGCCGTGAGGTGATGATGCAGCTGTACAAAACTTTGGTAAGGCCACATTTGGAGTAATGTGTACAGTTCTGGTCGCCTCATTTTAGGAAGGATGTGGAAGCTTTGGAAAAGGTGCAAAGAAGATTTACCAGGATGTTGCCTGGAATGGAGAGTAGGTCTTACGAGGAAAGGTTGAGGGTGCTAGGCCTTTTCTCATTAGAGCGGAGAAGGATGAGGGGCGACTTGATAGAGGTTTATAAGATGATCAGGGGAATAGATAGAGTAGACAGTCAGAGACTTTTTCCCCAGGTGGAACACACCATTACAAGGGGACATAAATTTAAGGTGAAAGGTGGAAGATATAGGAGGGATATCAGAGGTAGGTTCTTTACCCAGAGAGTAGTGGGAGCATGGAATGCACTGCCTGTGGAGGTAGTTGAGTCGGAAACATTAGGGACCTTCAAGCAGCTGTTGGATAGGTACATGGATTACGGGAAAATGATATAGTGTAGATTTATTTGTTCTTAAGGGCAGCACGGTAGCATTGTGGATAGCACAATTGCTTCACAACTCCATGGTCCCAGGTTCGATTCCGGCTTGGGTCATTGTCTGTGCGGAGTCTGCACGTCCTCCCCGTGTCTGCGTGGGTTTCCTCCGGGTGCTCCGGTTTCCTCCCACAGTCCAAAGATGTGCGGGTTAGGTGAATTGGCCAATGATAAATTGCCCTTAATGTCCAAATTGCCCTTGGTGTTGGGTGGAGGTGTTGAGTTTGGGTCGGGTGCTCTTTCCAAGAGCTGGTGCAGACTCGGGGGGCCGAATGGCCTCCTTCTGCAATGTAAATTCAATGATAATCTATGATTAATCTAGGACAAAGGTTCGGCACAACATCGTGGGCCGAAGGGCCAGTTCTGTGCTGTATTTTCTATGTTCTATGTTCTATGTTCTCACTCACTCACTGTCACTCACTCAGTATCACTGTCACTCACTCAGTATCGCTGTCACTCACTCGGTATCACTGTCACTCACTCAGCATCACTGTCACTCACTCAGTATCACTGTCACTCACTCAGTATCACTGTCACTCACTCGGTATCACTGTCACTCACTCAGTATCTCTGTCACTCACTCGGTATCACTCTCACTCACTCACTGTCACTCACACAGTATCATTGTCACTCGCTCGGTCTCACTCACACAGCATCACTGTGACTCACTCAGTATCACTGTCACTCACTCAGCATAACTGTCACTTACTCAGTATCACTGTCACTCACTCAGTATCACTGTCACTCACTCAGTATCACTGTCACTCACTCAGTATCACTGTCACTCACTCAGTATTACTGTCACTCACTCAGTATTACTGTCACTCACTCAGTATCACTGTCACTCACTCGGTATCACTGTCACTCACACAGTATCACTGTCATTCACTCAGTATCACTCACTGTCACTCACTCAGTATCACTGTCACTCACTCAGTATCGCTGTCATTCACTCAGTATCACTCACTGTCACTCACTCAGTATCACTGTCACTCACTCAGTATCACTGTCATTCACTCAGTATCACTCACTGTCGCTCACTCAGTATCAATATCACTCACTCAGAATCACTATCACTCACTCATTATCACTGTCACTCACTCAGTATCACTGTCACTCACTGAGTATCACTGTCTCTCACTCAGTATTGCTGTCACTCACTCAGCATCACTGTCACTCACTCAGTATCACTGTCACTCACTCAGTATCACTGTCACTCTCTCAGTATCACTGTCACTCACTCAGTGTCACTGTCACTCACTCAGTATCACTATCACTCACTCAGTATCACTGTCACTCACTCAGTGTCACTGTCACTCACTCAGTATCGCTGTCATTGACTCAGTATCACTCACTGTTGCTCACTCACTGTCACTCACTCAGTATCACTGTCACTCACTCAGTGTCACTGTCACTATCTCAGTATCACTGTCATTCACTCAGTATCACTCACTGTAACTCACTCAGTATCACTGTCACTCACTCAGTATCACTGTCACTCACTCAGTATCACTGTCACTCACTCAGTATCACTGTCACTCAGTATCACCGTTACACACTCAGTACCACTGTCACTCACTTAGTATCACTCCCACTCACTCAGTATCACTGTCAGTCACTCAGTATCACTCACTGTCACTCACTCAGTATCACAGTCACTCACTCAGTATCACTCCAACTCACTCAGTATCCTGTCACTCACTCAGTATCACTGTCAGTAACTCAGTATCACTGTCACTCACTCACTGTCACTCACTCAGTATCACTGTCACTCACTCAGTATCGCTGTCATTCACTCAGTATCACTCACTGTCACTCACTCAGTATCACACTCACTCACTCACTGTCACTCACTCAGTATCACTGGCACTCACTCAGTATCACTGTCACTCACTCAGTATCACTCTCACTCACTCAGTATCACTCACTGTCACCCACTCAGTATCACTCTCACTCACTCAGTATCACTCACTGTCACTCACTCAGTATCACTCTCACTCACTCACTGTCACTCACTCAGTGTCACTCTCACTCAGTATCACTCTCACTCACTCACTGTCACTCACTCAGTATCTCTGTCACTCTCTCGGTATCACTCTCACTCACTCACTGTCACTCACACAGTATCACTGTCACTCGCTCAGTGTCACTCACTCAGCATCACTGTGACTCACTCAGTATCACTGTCACTCACTCAGTATAACTGTCACTTACTCAGTATCACTGTCACTCACTCAGTATCACTCTCACTCACTCAGTATCACTCACTGTCACCCACTCAGTATCACTCTCACTCACTCAGTATCACTCACTGTCACTCACTCAGTATCACACTCACTCACTCACTGTCACTCACTCAGTGTCACTCTCACTCAGTATCACTCTCACTCACTCACTGTCACTCACTCAGTATCTCTGTCACTCTCTCGGTATCACTCTCACTCACTCACTGTCACTCACACAGTATCACTGTCACTCGCTCAGTGTCACTCACTCAGCATCACTGTGACTCACTCAGTATCACTGTCACTCACTCAGTATAACTGTCACTTACTCAGTATCACTGTCACTCACTCAGTATCACCGTCACTCAGTCAGCATCACTGTCACACACTCAGTATTACTGTCACTCACTCAGTATTACTGTCACTCCCTCAGTATCACTGTCACTCACTCGGTATCACTGTCACTCACTCAGTATCACTGTCATTCACTCAGTATCACTCACTGTCACTCACTCAGTATCACTTTCACTCACTCAGTATCACTGTCACTCACTCAGTATCACTGTCACTCACTCGGTATCACTGTCACTCACTCAGTATCACTCACTGTCACTCAGTATCACTATAACTCACTCACTGTCACTCACTCAGTATCACTGTCACTCACTCAGTATCACTGTCACTCACTCAGTATAACTGTCACTCAATCAGTATCACTGTCACTTACTATGTATCACTGGCAATCACTCAGTATCACTGTCACTCACTCAGTATCACTGTCACTCAGTATTACTGTCACTCACTCAGCATCACTGTCACTCACACTGTATCACTGTCACTCACTCAGTATCACTGTCACTCACTCAGTATCACTCTCACTCAGTATCACTCTCACTCTCTCAGTATCACTCTCACTCACTGAGTATCACTGTCACTCACCCAGTATCACTGTGAATCTCTCAGTTTCACTGTCACTCACTCAGTATCGCTGTCACTCACTCAGTATCACTGACACTGGCTTGAGAGATGGTGCAAGAGGGAGGGTTTCAAATTCCTGCTACATTGGGACCGGTTCTGGGGGAGGTGGGACCTGTACAAATCGGACGGTCTGCATCTGGGTGGGACCGGAACCAATGTTCTCGGGGGATTGTTTGCTAGTGCAGTTGGGGAGGGTTTAAACTAATGTGCCAGGGGGATGGGAACCGATGTAGGAAGTCAGTGGGGACAGAAACAAAAGGCAGGAAGGGAGTGTGTGTAAAGCATGACCAGAGAAAGCAGGGCAGAGAGCAAGGAAGGTCTACATTAAACTGCATTTATTTCAATGCAAGGGGCCTGACGGGCAAAGCGGATGAACTCAGGGCATGGACGGGCACATGGGACTGGGATATTATAGCTATGACTGAAACATGGCTAAGGGAGGGGCAGGACTGGCAGCTCAATGTTCCGGGGTACAGATGCTATAGAAAGGATAGAACAGGAGGTAAGAGAGGAGGGGGAGTGGCGTTTTTGATTCGGGAGAACATCACGGCAGTACTTAGAGGGGATATATCCGAGGGTTCGCCCACTGAGTCTATATGGGTGGAACTGAAAAATAAGAAGGGAGAGATCACCTTGGTAGGACTGTACTACAGGCCCCCAAATAGTCAGCGGGAAATTGAGGAGCAAATATGTAAGGAGATTACAGATAGCTGCAAGAATAATAGGGTGGTAGTAGTAGGGGACTTTAACTTTCCCAACATTGACTGGGACAGCCATAGCATTAGGGGCTTGGATGGAGGGAAATTTGTTGAGTGTATTCAGGAGGAATTTCTCATTCAGTATGTGGATGGACCGACTAGAGAGGGGGCAAAACTTGACCTCGTCTTGGGAAATAAGGAAGGGCAAGTGACAGAAGTGCTAGTGAGGGATCACTTTGGGACAAGTGACCATAATTCCATTAGTTTTAAGATAGCTATGGAGAATAATAGGTCTGGCCCAAGAGTTAAAATTCTTAATTGGGGCAAGGCCAATTTTGATGGTATCAGACAGGAACTTGTAGAGGTAGATTGGGGGAGACTATTGGCAGGCAAAGGGACGGCTGGTAAATGGGAGGCTTTTAAAAATGTGTTAACCAGGGTGCAGGGTAAGCACATTCCCTTTAGAGTGAAGGGCAAGGCTGGTAGAAGTAGGGAACCCTGGATGACTCGAGATATTGAGACTCTGGTCAAAAAGAAGAAGGAGGCATATGACGTACATAAGCAACTGGGATCAAGTGGATCCCTTGAAGAGTATAGAGATTGTCGAAATAGAGTTAAGAGGGAAATCAGGAGGGCAAAAAGGGGACATGAAATTGCTTTGGCAAATAATGCAAGGGAGAATCCAAAGAGATTCTACAGATACATAAAGGGGAAAAGAGTAACTCGGGACAGAGTCGGGCCTCTTAAGGATCAACAAGGGCATCTATGTGCAGAGCCACAAGAGTTGGGTGAGATCCTGAATGAATATTTCTCATCGGTATTCACGGTGGAGAAAGGCATGGATGTTAGGAAACTAAGGGAAATAAATAGTGATGTCTTGAGAAGTGTGCATATTACAGAGGAGGAGGTGCTGGAAGTCTTAAAGCGCATCAAGGTAGATAAATCCCCGGGACCTGATGAAATGTATCCCAGGATGTTGTGGGAGGCTAGGGAGGAAATTGCGGGTCCCCTAACCGAGATATTTGAATCATCGGCAGCCACAGGTGAGGTGCCTGAAGATTGGAGAGTGGCGAATGTTGTGCCCTTGTTTAAGAAGGGCAGCAGGGAAAAGCCTGGGAACTACAGACCGGTGAGCCTAACGTCTGTAGTAGGTAAGTTGCTAGAAGGTATTCTGAGAGACAGGATCTACAAGCATTTAGAGAGGCAAGGACTGATTCGGGGCAGTCAGCATGGCTTTGTGCGTGGAAAATCATGTCTCACAAATTTGATTGAGTTTTTTGAAGGAGTGACCAATAAGGTAGATGAGGGCAGTGCAGTAGACGTTGTCTACATGGACTTTAGCAAAGCCTTTGACAAGGTACCGCATGGTAGGTTGTTGCAGAAGGTTAAAGCTCACGGGATCCAGGGTGAGGTTGCCAATTGGATTCAAAATTGGCTGGACGACAGAAGGCAGAGGGTGGTTGTAGAGGGTTGTTTTTCAAACTGGAGGCCTGTGACCAGTGGTGTGCCTCAGGGATCGGTGCTGGGTCCACTGTTATTTGTGATTTATATTAATGATTTGGATGAGAATTTAGGAGGCATGGTTAGTAAGTTTGCAGATGACACCAAGATTGGTGGCACAGTGGATAGTGAAGAAGGTTATCTAGGATTGCAACGGGATCTTGATCAATTAGGCCAGTGGGCCGACGAATGGCAGATGGAGTTTAATTTAGATAAATGTGAGGTGATGCATTTTGGCAGATCGAATCAGGCCAGGACCTACTCAGTTAATGGTATGGCGTTGGGGAGAGTTATAGAACAAAGAGATCTAGGAGTACAGGTTCATAGCTCCTTGAAGGTGGAGTCGCAGGTGGACAGGGTGGTGAAGAAGGCATTCGGCATGCTTGGTTTCATTGGTCAGAACATTGAATACAGGAGTTGGGACGTCTTGTTGAAGTTGTACAAGACATTGGTACGGCCACACTTGGAATACTGTGTGCAGTTCTGGTCACCCTATTATAGAAAGGATATTATTAAACTAGAAAGAGTGCAGAAAAGATTTACTAGGATGTTGCCGGGACTTGATGGTTTGAGTTATAAGGAGAGGCTGGATAGACTGGGACTTTTTTCCCTGGAGCGTAGGAGGCTTAGGGGTGATCTTATAGAGGTCTACAAAATAATGAGGGGCATAGATAAGGTAGATAGTCAACATCTTTTCCCAAAGGTAGGGGAGTATAAAACTAGAGGGCATAGGTTTAAGGTGAGAGGGGAGAGATTCAGAAGGGCCCTGAGGGGCAATTTCTTCACTCAGAGGGTAGTGAGTGTCTGGAATGGGCTGCCAGAGGTAGTAGTAGAGGTGGGTACAATTGTGTCTTTTAAAAAGCATTTAGATAGTTACATGGGTCAGATGGGTATAGAGGGTTATGGGCCAAGTGCGGGCAACTGGGACTAGCTTAATGGTAAAAACTGGGCGGCATGGACTGGTTAGGCCGAAGGGCCTGTTTCCATGCTGTAAATTTCTATGATTCTATGATTCTATGACACTCACTCAGTATCACTCTCACTCACTGAGCATCACTGTCATTCAATCAGTATCACTGTCATTCACTCAGTATCACTGTCACTCACTCAGTATCACTGTCACTCACTCACTATCACTAACTCAGTCTCACTCTCACTCACTCAGTATCACTGTCACTCACTCAGTATCACTGACACTCACTCAGTATCACTGTCACTCACTCAGTATCGCTGACACTCACTCAGTATCACTCTCACTCACTCAGCATCACTGTCACTCACTCAGTATCACTGTCATTCACTCAGTATCACTGTCAATCACTAAGTCTCACTGTCACTCACTCACTATCACTCACTCAGTCTCACTCTCACTCACTCAGTATCACTGTCACTCACTCAGTATCACTGACACTCACTCAGTATTACTGTCACTCACTCTGTATCACGGTCACTCACTCCGTATAACTTTCACTCACTCATTATAACTGTCACTCACTCAGTATCACTATCACTCACTCAGTATCACTATCACTCACTCAGTATCACTGTCACTCACTCAGTATCACTGTCACTCACTCAGTATCACTGTCACTCACTGAGTATCACTTTCTCTCACTCAGTATCACTGTCATTCACTCATAACTGTCACTCAATCAGTATCACTATCACTCACTCAGTATCACTGTCACTCAGCATCACTGTCACTCACTCAGTATCACTGTCAATCACTCAGTATGATTGTCACTCACTCAGTATCACTGTCACTCTCTGAGTATCACTTTCACCCACTCAGTGTCACTGTCACCCACTCAGTCTCACTCTCTCTCACTCAGTATCAATACCACTCACTCAGTATCACTGTCACTCACTCGGTATCACTGTCACTCACTCAGTATCACTGTCACTCATGAGTATCAATGTCTCTCACTCAGTATCGCTGTCACTCACTCAGTATCACTGTCACTCACTCAGTATCACTGTCACTCACTCGGTATCACTGTCACTCACTCAGTATCACTGTCACTCAGCATCACTGTCACTCACTCAGTATCACTGTCAATCACTCAGTATGATTGTCACTCACTCAGTATCACTGTCACTCTATCAGTATCACTGTCACCCACTCAGTGTCACTGTCACTCACTCAGTATCACTGTCACTCACTCAGTATCACTGTCACTCACTCAGTATCACTGTCACTCACTCAGTATCACTGTCACTCACTCAGTACCATTGTCACTCAGTATCACTGTAACACACTCAGTACCACTGTCACTCACGCAGTATCACTCCCACTCACTCAGTATCACTCTCAGTCACTCAGTATCACTCACTGTCACTCACTCAGTATCACTGTCAGTCACTCAGTATCGCTGTCACTCACTCAGTATCGCTGTCACACACTCAGTATCACTGTCTCTCACTCAATATCGCTGTCACTCACTTAGTATAACTGTCACTCACTCATTATAACTGTCACTCACTCAGTATCAATACCACTCACTCAGTATCACTGTCACTCACTCGGTATCACTGTCACTCACTCAGTATCACTGTCACTCACTGAGTATCAATGTCTCTCACTCAGTATCGCTGTCACTCACTCAGTATCACTGTCACTCACTCAGTATCACTGTCACTCACTCGGTATCACTGTCATTCACTCAGTATCACTGTCACTCAGCATCACTGTCACTCACTCAGTATCACTGTCAATCACTCAGTATCACTGTCACTCACTCAGTATCACTGTCACTCACTCAGTATCACTGTCACTCACTCAGTATCATTGTCACTCAGTATCACTGTAACATACTCAGTACCACTGTCACTCACTCAGTATCACTCCCACTCACTCCGTATCACTCTCAGTCACTTAGTATCACTCACTGTCACTCACTAAGTATCACTGTCAGTCACTCAGTATCACTGTCACTCAATCAGTATCACTGTCACTCACTCAGTATCACTGTCACTCACTCAGTATCGCTGACACTCACTCAGTATCACTCTCACTCACTCAGCATCACTGTCACTCAATCAGTATCACTGTCATTCACTCAGTATCACTGTCAATCACTCAGTCTCACTGTCACTCACTCACTATCACTCACTCAGTCTCACTCTCACTCACTCAGTATCACTGTCACTCACTCAGTATCACTGACACTCACTCAGTATTACTGTCACTCACTCTGTATCACTGTCACTCACTCAGTATCACTCTCACTCACTCAGTATCACTGTCACTCATTCAGTATCACTGTCACTCACTCAGTATCGCTGTCACTCACTCAGTATCGCTGTCACTCACTCAGTATCGCTGTCACACACTCAGTATCACTGTCTCTCACTCAGTATCGCTGTCACTCACTCCGTATAACTTTCACTCACTCATTATAACTGTCACTCACTCAGTATCACTATCACTCACTCAGTATCACTATCACTCACTCAGTATCACTGTCACTCACTCCGTATCACTGTCACTCACTCAGTATCACTGTCACTCACTGAGTATCACTTTCTCTCACTCAGTATCACTGTCATTCACTCATAACTGTCACTCAATCAGTATCACTATCACTCACTCAGTATCACTGTCACTCAGCATCACTGTCACTCACTCAGTATCACTGTCAATCACTCAGTATGATTGTCACTCACTCAGTATCACTGTCACTCTCTGAGTATCACTTTCACCCACTCAGTGTCACTGTCACCCACTCAGTCTCACTCTCTCTCACTCAGTATCAATACCACTCACTCAGTATCACTGTCACTCACTCGGTATCACTGTCACTCACTCAGTATCACTGTCACTCACTGAGTATCAATGTCTCTCACTCAGTATCGCTGTCACTCACTCAGTATCACTGTCACTCACTCAGTATCACTGTCACTCACTCGGTATCACTGTCATTCACTCAGTATCACTGTCACTCAGCATCACTGTCACTCACTCAGTATCACTGTCAATCACTCAGTATGATTGTCACTCACTCAGTATCACTGTCACTCTATCAGTATCACAGTCACCCACTCAGTGTCACTGTCACTCACTCAGTATCACTGTCACTCACTCAGTATCACTGTCACTCACTCAGTATCACTGTCACTCACTCAGTATCATTGTCACTCAGTATCACTGTAACACACTCAGTACCACTGTCACTCACGCAGTATCACTCCCACTCACTCAGTATCACTCTCAGTCACTCAGTATCACTCACTGTCACTCACTCAGTATCACTGTCAGTCACTCAGTATCACTGTCACTCAATCAGTATCACTGTCACTCACTCAGTATCACTGGCACTCACTCAGTATCACTGTCTCTCACTCAATATCGCTGTCACTCACTCAGTATAACTGTCACTCACTCATTATAACTGTCACTCACTCAGTATCAATACCACTCACTCAGTATCACTGTCACTCACTCGGTATCACTGTCACTCACTCAGTATCACTGTCACTCACTGAGTATCAATGTCTCTCACTCAGTATCGCTGTCACTCACTCAGTATCACTGTCACTCAGTCAGTATCACTGTCACTCACTCGGTATCACTGTCATTCACTCAGTATCACTGTCACTCAGCATCACTGTCACTCACTCAGTATCACTGTCACTCACTCAGTATCACTGTCACTCACTCAGTATCACTGTCACTCACTCAGTATCATTGTCACTCAGTATCACTGTAACATACTCAGTACCACTGTCACTCACTCAGTATCACTCCCACTCACTCCGTATCACTCTCAGTCACTCAGTATCACTCACTGTCACTCACTCAGTATCACTGTCAGTCACTCAGTATCACTGTCACTCAATCAGTATCACTGTCACTCACTCAGTATCACTGGCACTCACTCAGTATCACTGTCACTCACTCAGTATCACTGTATCTCACTCAGTATCACTGTCACTCACTCAGTATTACTCTCACTCACTCAGTATCACTCACTGTCACTCACTCAGTATCACTCTCACTCACTCAGGATCACTCTCAGTCACTCACTGTCACTCACTTAGTATCACTGTCACTCACTCAGCATCACTGTCACTCACTCAGTATCACTGTCACTCACTCGGTATCACTGTCATTCACTCAGTATCACTGTCACTCAGCATCACTGTCACTCACTCAGTATCACTGTCAATCATTCAGTATGATTGTCACTCACTCAGTATCACTGTCACTCTCTCAGTATCACTTTCACCCACTCAGTGTCACTGTCACTCACTCAGTATCACTGTCACTCACTCAGTATCACTGTCACTCACTCAGTGTCACTTTCACTCACTCAGTATCACTGTCACTCACTCAGTATCACTGTCACTCACTCAGTATCACTGTCACTCACTCAGTATCATTGTCACTCAGTATCACTGTTACACACTCAGTACCACTGTCACTCACTCAGTATTACTCCCACTCACTCAGTATCACTCACAGTCACTCAGTATCACTCACTGTCACTCACTCAGTATCACTGTCAGCCACTCAGTATCTCTGTCACTCAATCAGTATCACTGTCAATCACTCAGTATGATTGTCACTCACTCAGTATCACTGTCACTCTATCAGTATCACTGTCACCCACTCAGTGTCACTGTCACTCACTCAGTATCACTGTCACTCACTCAGTATCACTGTCACTCACTCAGTATCACTGTCACTCACTCAGTATCATTGTCACTCAGTATCACTGTAACACATTCAGTACCACTGTCACTCACGCAGTATCACTCCCACTCACTCAGTATCACTCTCAGTCACTCAGTATCACTCACTGTCACTCACTCAGTATCACTGTCAGTCACTCAGTATCGCTGTCACTCACTCAGTATCGCTGTCACACACTCAGTATCACTGTCTCTCACTCAATATCGCTGTCACTCACTCAGTATAACTGTCACTCACTCATTATAACTGTCACTCACTCAGTATCAATACCACTCACTCAGTATCACTGTCACTCACTCGGTATCACTGTCACTCACTCAGTATCACTGTCACTCACTGAGTATCAATGTCTCTCACTCAGTATCGCTGTCACTCACTCAGTATCACTGTCACTCACTCAGTATCACTGTCACTCACTCGGTATCACTGTCATTCACTCAGTATCACTGTCACTCAGCATCACTGTCACTCACTCAGTATCACTGTCAATCACTCAGTATCACTGTCACTCACTCAGTATCACTGTCACTCACTCAGTATCACTGTCACTCACTCAGTATCATTGTCACTCAGTATCACTGTAACATACTCAGTACCACTGTCACTCACTCAGTATCACTCCCACTCACTCCGTATCACTCTCAGTCACTCAGTATCACTCACTGTCACTCACTCAGTATCACTGTCAGTCACTCAGTATCACTGTCACTCAATCAGTATCACTGTCACTCACTCAGTATCACTGGCACTCACTCAGTATCACTGTCACTCACTCAGTATCACTGTATCTCACTCAGTATCACTGTCACTCACTCAGTATTACTCTCACTCACTCAGAATCACTCACTGTCACTCACTCAGTATCACTCTCACTCACTCAGGATCACTCTCAGTCACTCACTGTCACTCACTTAGTATCACTGTCACTCACTCAGCATCACTGTCACTCACTCAGTATCACTGTCACTCACTCGGTATCACTGTCATTCACTCAGTATCACTGTCACTCAGCATCACTGTTACTCACTCAGTATCACTGTCAATCATTCAGTATGATTGTCACTCACTCAGTATCACTGTCAATCTCTCAGTATCACTTTCACCCACTCAGTGTCACTGTCACTCACTCAGTATCACTGTCACTCACTCAGTATCACTGTCACTCACTCAGTGTCACTTTCACTCACTCAGTATCACTGTCACTCACTCAGTATCACTGTCACTCACTCAGTATCACTGTCACTCACTCAGTATCATTGTCACTCAGTATCACTGTTACACACTCAGTACCACTGTCACTCACTCAGTATTACTCCCACTCACTCAGTATCACTCTCAGTCACTCAGTATCACTCACTGTCACTCACTCAGTATCACTGTCAGCCACTCAGTATCTCTGTCACTCAATCAGTATCACTGTGACTCACTCAGTATCACTGGCACTCACTCAGTATCACTGTCACTCACTCAGTATCACTGTCACTCACTCAGTATCACTGTCACTCACTCAGTATTACTCTCACTCACTCAGTATCACTCACTGTCACTCACTCAGTATCACTCTCACTCACCCAGGATCACTCTCAGTCACTCACTGTCACTCACTTAGTATCACTGCCACTCACTCAGCATCACTGTCACTTAATCAGTATCACTGTCACTCACTCAGTATCACTCTCACTCACTCAGTATCTCTCACTGTCACTCACTCAGTATCACTCTCACTCACTCAGTATCGCTGTCACTCACTCAGTATTACTGTTACTCACTCAGTATCACTGTCACTCACTCGGTATCCACTGTCACTCCCTCAGTATCACTCACTGTCACTCACTCAGTATCACTCTCACTAACTCAGTATCACTCACTGTCACTCACTCAGTATCACTCTCCCTCACTCAGTATCACTGTCACTCACTCAGTATCACTGTCACTCACTCAGTGTCACTCACTCAGCATCACTGTCAGTCACTCAGTATCACTCACGCAGTATCACTCTCACTCACTCAGTATCCCTCTCACTCACTCACTGTCACTCACTCAGTACCACTGTCACTCACTCGGTATCACTGTCACTCACTCAGTATCACTGTCACCCACTTAGTGTCACTGTCACTCACTCAGTATCTCTATCACTCACTCGGTATCACTCTCACTCACTCACTGTCACTCACTTAGTGTCACTGTCACTCACTCAGTGTCTCTGTCACTCAGTGTCACTGTCATTGCTCAGTATGACTGTCACTCACTCAGCATCACTGTCACTCACTCAGTATCACTGTCACTCACTCAGTATCACTGTCACTCACTCAGAATCACTGTCACTCACTCAGTATAACTGTCACTTACTCAGTATCACTGTCACTCAGTCAGTATCACTGTCACTGACTCAGTATCACTGTCACTTACTCAGTATCACTGTCACTCAGTCAGTATCACTGTCACTCACTCAGTATTACTGTCACTCACTCATTATAACTGTCACTCACTCAGTATCACTATCACTCACTCAGTATCACTATCACTCACTCAGTATCACTGTCACTCACTCAGTATCACTGTCACTCACTCAGTATCACTGTCACTCAATGAGTATCACTGTCTCTCACTCAGTATCACTGTCACTCACTCATAACTGTCACTCACTCAGTATCACTATCACTCATTCAGTATCACTGTCACTCACTCAGTATCACTGTCACTCACTCAGTATCACTGTCACTTACTGAGTATCACTGTCACTCACTCAGTATCACTGTCACTCACTCAGTATCACTGTCACTCACTCAGTATCACTGTCACTCACTCGGTATCACTGTCACTCACTCAGTATCACTGTCACTCACTCAGTATCACTGTCACTCACTCAGTATCACTGACACTCACTAAGTATCACTGTCATTCACTCACTTTCACTCACTCAGTCTCACTCTCTCTCACTCAGTATCACTGCCTCTCACTCAGTATCACTGACCCTCACTCAGTATCACTGTCTCTCACTCTGTATCACTGTCACTCACTCAGTATCACTCTCACTCACTCAGTATCACTGTCACTCACTCAGTGTCACTGTCACTCACTCAGTATCACTGTCACTCACTCAGTATCGCTGTCACACACTCAGTATCACTGTCTCTCACTCAATATCGCTGTCACTCACTCAGTATAACTGTCACTCACTCATTATAACTGTCACTCACTCAGTATCAATATCACTCACTCAGTATCACTGTCACTCACTCGCTATCACTGTCACTCACTCAGTATCACTGTCACTCACTGAGTATCAATGTCTCTCACTCAGTATCGCTGTCACTCACTCAGTATCAATGTCACTCACTCAGTATCACTGTCACTCACTCGGTATCACTGTCATTCACTCAGTATCACTGTCACTCAGCATCACTGTCACTCACTCAGTATCACTGTCACTCACTCAGTATGATTGTCACTCACTCAGTATCACTGTCACTCTCTCAGTATCACTGTCACCCACTCAGTGTCACTGTCACTCACTCAGTATCACTGTCACTCACTCAGTATCACTGTCACTCACTCAGTGTCACTTTCACTCACTCAGTATCACTGTCACTCACTCAGTATTACTGTCACTCACTCAGTTTCACTGTCACTCACGCAGTATCACTGTCGCTCACTCAGTATCACTCCCACTCACTCAGTATCTCTCCCACTCACTCAGTATCACTGTCAGTCACTCAGTATCACTCACTGTCACTCACTCAGTATCACTGTCAGTCACTCAGTATCACTGTCACTCAATCAGTATCACTGTCAGTCACTCAGTATCACTGGCACTCACTCAGTATCACTCCCACTCACTTAGTATTACTCTCACTCACTCAGTATCACTCACTGTCACTCACTCAGTATCACTCTCACTCACTCAGGATCACTCTCAGTCACTCACTGTCACTCACTTAGTATCACTGTCACTCACTCAGCATCACTGTCACTCAATCAGTATCACTGTCCCTCACTCAGTATCACTCTCACTCACTCAGTATCCCTCACTGTCACTCACTCAGTATCACTCTCACTCACTCAGTATCGCTGTCACTCACTCAGTATTACTGTCACTCACTCAGTATCACTGTCACTCACTCGGTATCCACTGTCACTCCCTCAGTATCACTCACTGTCACTCACTCAGTATCACTCTCACTCACTCAGTATCACTCACTGTCACTCACTCAGTATCACTGTCACTCACTCAGTGTCACTCACTCAGCATCACTGTCAGTCACTCAGCATCACTCACTGTCACTCACTCAGTATCACTCTCACTCACTCTGTATCAATCTCACTCACTCACTGTCACTCACTCAGTACCACTGTCACTCACTCAGTATCACTGTCACTCACTCAGTATCACTGTCACTCACTCAGTATCACTGTCACTCACTCAGTATTACTCTCACTCACTCAGTATCACTCACTGTCTTTCACTCAGTATCACTCTCACTCACTCAGTATCACTGTCACTCTCTCAGTATCACTGTCACCCACTCAGTGTCACTGTCACTCACTCAGTATCACTGTCACTCACTCAGTATCACTGTCACTCACTCAGTGTCACTTTCACTCACTCAGTATCACTGTCACTTACTCAGTATCACTGTCACTCACTCAGTATCACTGTCACTCACTCAGTATCATTGACACTCAGTATCACTTTTACACACTCAGTACCACTGTCACTCACTCAGTATCACTCCCACTCACTCAGTATCACTCTCAGTCACTCGGTATCACTCACTGTCACTCACTCAGTATCACTGTCAGTCACTCAATATCACTGTCACTCAATCAGTATCACTGTCACTCACTCAGTATCACTGGCACTCACTCAGTATCACTGTCACTCACTCAGTATCACTGTCACTCACTCAGTATCACTGTCACTCACCCAGTATTACTCTCACTCACTCAGTATCACTCACTGTCACTCACTCAGTATCACTCTCACTCACTCAGGATCACTCTCAGTCACTCACTGTCACTCACTTAGTATCACTGTCACTCACTCAGCATCACTGTCACTTAATCAGTATCACTGTCACTCACGCAGTATCACTCTCACTCACTCAGTATCACTCACTGTCACTCACTCAGTATCACTCTCACTCACTCAGTATCGCTGTCACTCACTCAGTATTACTTTCTCTCACTCAGTATCACTGTCACTCACTCGGTATCCACTGTCACTCCCTCAGTATCACTCACTGTCACTCACTCAGTATCACTCTCACTAACTCAGTATCACTCACTGTCACTCACTCAGTATCACTCTCCCTCACTCAGTATCACTGTCACTCACTCAGTATCACTGTCACTCACTCAGTGTCACTCACTCAGCATCACTGTCAGTCACTCAGTATCACTGACTGTCACTCACTCAGTATCACTCTCACTCACTCAGTATCCCTCTCACTCACTCACTGTCACTCACTCAGTACCACTGTCACTCACTCGGTATCACTGTCACTCACTCAGTATTACTGTCACTCACTTCGTGTCACTGTCACTCACTCAATATCTCTGTCACTCACTCGGTATCACTCTCACTCACTCACTTTCACTCACTTAGTGTCACAATCACTCACTCAGTATCTCTGTCACTCACTCGGTATCACTCTCACTCACTCACTGTCACTCACACAGTATCACTGTCACTCACTCAGTATCACTGTCACTCAGTGTCGCTGTCACTTGCTCAGTATCACTGTCACTCACTCAGCATCACTGTCACTCACTCAGTATCACTGTCACTCAGTCAGTATCACTGTCAGTCACTCAGTATTACTGTCACTCACTCAGTATTACTGTCACTCACTCAGTATCACTGTCACTCTCTCAGTATCACTGTCACTCACTCGTTATCACTGTAACTCACTCAGTATCACTGTCACTCACTCAGTATCACTGTCACTCACTCAGTATCACTGTCACTCACTCTGTTTCACTGTCACTCACTCACTGTCACTCACTCACTGTCACTCACTCAGTATCACTCTCACTCAGTATTACTGTCACTCACTCAGTATTACTGTCACTCACTCAGTATCACTGTCACTCACTCATCATAACTGTCACTCACTCAGTATCACTATCACTCACTCAGTATCACTATCACTCACTCAGTATCACTGTCACTTACTCAGTATCACTGTCACTCATTCAGTATCACTGTCACTCAATGAGTATCACTGCCTCTCACTCAGTATCACTGTCACTCACTCATAACTGTCACTCACTCAGTATCACTATCACTCACTCAGTATCACTGTCACTCACTCAGTGTCACTGACACTCACTCAGTGTCACTCACTCAGTATCACTGTCACTCACTCACTGTCCCTCACTCAGTATCACTGTCACTCACTCAGTGTCACTGTCACTCACTCAGTATCACTGTCATTCACTCAGTATCACTCACTGTCACTCACTCAGTGTCACTGTCACTCACTCAGTATCACTGTCATTCACTCAGTATCACTCACTGTCACTCACTCAGTATCACTGTCACTCACTCAGTATCACTGTCACTCACTCAGTATCACTGTCACTCACTCAGTATCACTGTCACTCAGTATCACTGTTACACACTCAGTACCACTGTCACTCACTCAGTATCACTCCCTCTCACTCAGTATCACTGTCACTCACTCAGTATCACTGTCAGTCACTCAGTATCACTCACTGTCACTCACTCAGTATCACTCCCACTCACTCAGTATCACTGTCAATAACTCAGTATCACTGTCACTCACTCACTGTCACTCAATCAGTATCACTGTCACTCAATCAGTATCACTGTCACTCACTCTGTATCACTGGCACTCACTCAGTATCACTGTCACTCACTCAGTATCACTGTCACTCACTCAGTATCACTGTCACTCACTCAGTATCACTCACTGTCACTCACTCAGTATCCCTCTCACTCACTCAGTGTCACTCTCACTCACTCAGTATCACTATCACGCACTCACTGTCACTCACTCAGTATCACTGTCACTCACTCAGCATCACTGTCACTCACTCGATATCACTGTCACTCACTCAGTATCACTGTCACTCAATCAGTATCACTGTCACTCACTCAGTATCACTGGCACTCACTCAGTATCACTGTCACTCACTCAGTATCACTCTCACTCACACAGTATCACTCACTGTCACTCACTCAGTATCACTCTCACTAACTCAGTATCACTCACTGTCACTCACTCAGTATCACTCTCACTCACTCACTGTTCACTCACTCAGTGTCACTCTCACTCACTCAGTATCACTCTCAAGTATCAGTATCTCAAGGAACAGGTGCTACGTGTCCTTGATATGTATATCCCTGTCAGGCAGGGAAGAGATGGTCGAGTGAGGGAACCATGGTTGACAAGAGAGGTTGAATGTCTTGTTAAGAGGAAAAAGGTGACTTATGTAAGGCTAGGAAACAAGGTTCAGACAGGGCATTGGAGGGATACAAGATAGCCAGGAGGGAACTGAAGAAAGGGATTAGGAGAGCTAAGAGAGGGCATGAACAATCTTTGGCGGGTAGGATCAAGGAAAACCCCAAGGCCTTTTACACATATGTGAGAAATATGAGAATGACTAGAGCGAGGGTAGGTCCAATCAAGGACAGTAGCGGGAGATTGTGTATTGAGTCCTAAGAGATAGGAGAGGTCTTGAATGAGTACTTTTCTTCTGTATTTACAAATGAGAGGGGCGATATTGATGGAGAGGACAGTGTGAAACAGATTGGTAAGCTCGAGGAAATACTTGTTAGGAAGGAAGATGTGTTGGGCATTTTGAAAAACTGGAGGATAGACAAGTCCCCCGGGCCTGACGGGATATATCCAAGGATTCTATGGGAAGCAAGAGATGAAATTGCAGAGCCGTTGGCAATTATCTTTTCGTCCTCACTGTCAACAGGGGTGGTACCAGGGCATTGGAGAGTGGCGAATGTCGTGCCCCTGTTCAAAAAAGGAACTAGGGATAACCCTGGGAATTACAGGCCAGTTAGTCTTACTTCGGTGGTAGGCAAAGTAATGGAAAGGGTACTGAAGGATAGGATTTCTGAGCATCTGGAAAGACACTGCTTGATTAGGGATAGTCAGCACGGATTTGTGAGGGGTAGGTCTTGCCTTACAAATCTTATTGAATTCTTTGAGGAGGTGACCAAGCATGTGGATGAAGGTAAAGCAGTGGATGTAGTGTACATGGATTTTAGTAAGGCATTTGATAAAGTTCCCCATGGTAGGCTTCTGCACAAAGTAAGGAGGCATGGGATAGTGGGAAATTTGGCCAGTTGGATAACGAACTGGGTAACCGATAGAAGTCAGAGAGTGGTGGTGGATGGCAAATATTCAGCCTGGATCCCAGTTACCAGTGGCGTACTGCAGGGATCAGTTCTGGGTCCTCTGCTGTTTGTGATTTTCATTAATGACTTGGATGAGGGAGTTGAAGGGTGGGTCAGTAAATTTGCAGACGATACGAAGATTGGTGGAGTTGTGGATAGTAAGGAGGGCTGTTGTCGGCTGCAAAGAGACAGAGATAGGATGCAGAGCTGGGCTGAGAAGTGGCAGATGGAGTTTAACCCTGAACAGTGTGAGGTTGTCCATTTTGGAAGGACAAATATGAATGCGGAATACAGGGTTAACAGTAGAGTTCTTGGCAATGTGGAGGAGCAGAGAGACCTTGGGGTCTATGTTCATACATCTTTGAAAGTTGCCACTCAAGTGGATAGAGCTGTGAAGAAGGCCTATGGTGTGCTCGCGTTCATTAACAGAGGGATTGAATTGAAGAGCCGTGAGGTGATGATGCAGCTGTACAAAACTTTGGTAAGGCCACATTTGGAGTAATGTGTACAGTTCTGGTCGCCTCATTTTAGGAAGGATGTGGAAGCTTTGGAAAAGGTGCAAAGAAGATTTACCAGGATGTTGCCTGGAATGGAGAGTAGGTCTTACGAGGAAAGGTTGAGGGTGCTAGGCCTTTTCTAATTAGAGCGGAGAAGGATGAGGGGCGACTTGATAGAGGTTTAT
This sequence comes from Scyliorhinus torazame, assembly GCF_047496885.1. Taxonomy (NCBI): domain Eukaryota; kingdom Metazoa; phylum Chordata; class Chondrichthyes; order Carcharhiniformes; family Scyliorhinidae; genus Scyliorhinus; species Scyliorhinus torazame. Next base: position 385,193,996 of record NC_092709.1, read on the forward strand.
AAGATGATCAGGGGAATAGATAGAGTAGACAGTCAGAGACTTTTTCCCCAGGTGGAACACACCATTACAAGGGGACATAAATTTAAGGTGAAAGGTGGAAGATATAGGAGGGATATCAGAGGTAGGTTCTTTACCCAGAGAGTAGTGGGAGCATGGAATGCACTGCCTGTGGAGGTAGTTGAGTCGGAAACATTAGGGACCTTCAAGCAGCTGTTGGATAGGTACATGGATTACGGGAAAATGATATAGTGTAGATTTATTTGTTCTTAAGGGCAGCACGGTAGCATTGTGGATAGCACAATTGCTTCACAACTCCATGGTCCCAGGTTCGATTCCGGCTTGGGTCATTGTCTGTGCGGAGTCTGCACGTCCTCCCCGTGTCTGCGTGGGTTTCCTCCGGGTGCTCCGGTTTCCTCCCACAGTCCAAAGATGTGCGGGTTAGGTGAATTGGCCAATGATAAATTGCCCTTAATGTCCAAATTGCCCTTGGTGTTGGGTGGAGGTGTTGAGTTTGGGTCGGGTGCTCTTTCCAAGAGCTGGTGCAGACTCGGGGGGCCGAATGGCCTCCTTCTGCAATGTAAATTCAATGATAATCTATGATTAATCTAGGACAAAGGTTCGGCACAACATCGTGGGCCGAAGGGCCAGTTCTGTGCTGTATTTTCTATGTTCTATGTTCTATGTTCTCACTCACTCACTGTCACTCACTCAGTATCACTGTCACTCACTCGGTATCACTGTCACTCACTCAGTATCTCTGTCACTCACTCGGTATCACTCTCACTCACTCACTGTCACTCACACAGTATCATTGTCACTCGCTCGGTCTCACTCACACAGCATCACTGTGACTCACTCAGTATCACTGTCACTCACTCAGCATAACTGTCACTTACTCAGTATCACTGTCACTCACTCAGTATCACTGTCACTCACTCAGTATCACTGTCACTCACTCAGTATCACTGTCACTCACTCAGTATTACTGTCACTCACTCAGTATTACTGTCACTCACTCAGTATCACTGTCACTCACTCGGTATCACTGTCACTCACACAGTATCACTGTCATTCACTCAGTATCACTCACTGTCACTCACTCAGTATCACTGTCACTCACTCAGTATCGCTGTCATTCACTCAGTATCACTCACTGTCACTCACTCAGTATCACTGTCACTCACTCAGTATCACTGTCATTCACTCAGTATCACTCACTGTCGCTCACTCAGTATCAATATCACTCACTCAGAATCACTATCACTCACTCATTATCACTGTCACTCACTCAGTATCACTGTCACTCACTGAGTATCACTGTCTCTCACTCAGTATTGCTGTCACTCACTCAGCATCACTGTCACTCACTCAGTATCACTGTCACTCACTCAGTATCACTGTCACTCTCTCAGTATCACTGTCACTCACTCAGTGTCACTGTCACTCACTCAGTATCACTGTCACTCACTCAGTATCACTGTCACTCACTCAGTGTCACTGTCACTCACTCAGTATCGCTGTCATTGACTCAGTATCACTCACTGTTACTCACTCACTGTCACTCACTCAGTATCACTGTCACTCACTCAGTGTCACTGTCACTATCTCAGTATCACTGTCATTCACTCAGTATCACTCACTGTAACTCACTCAGTATCACTGTCACTCACTCAGTATCACTGTCACTCACTCAGTATCACTGTCACTCACTCAGTATCACTGTCACTCAGTATCACCGTTACACACTCAGTACCACTGTCACTCACTTAGTATCACTCCCACTCACTCAGTATCACTGTCAGTCACTCAGTATCACTCACTGTCACTCACTCAGTATCACAGTCACTCACTCAGTATCACTCCAACTCACTCAGTATCCTGTCACTCACTCAGTATCACTGTCAGTAACTCAGTATCACTGTCACTCACTCACTGTTACTCACTCAGTATCACTGTCACTCAATGAGTATCACTGTCACTCACTCAGTATCACTGGCACTCACTCAGTATCACTGTCACTCACTCAGTATCACTCTCACTCACTCAGTATCACTCACTGTCACCCACTCAGTATCACTCTCACTCACTCAGTATCACTCACTGTCACTCACTCAGTATCACTCTCACTCACTCACTGTCACTCACTCAGTGTCACTCTCACTCAGTATCACTCTCACTCACTCACTGTCACTCACTCAGTATCTCTGTCACTCTCTCGGTATCACTCTCACTCACTCACTGTCACTCACACAGTATCACTGTCACTCGCTCAGTGTCACTCACTCAGCATCACTGTGACTCACTCAGTATAACTGTCACTTACTCAGTATCACTGTCACTCACTCAGTATCACCGTCACTCAGTCAGCATCACTGTCACTCACTCAGTATTACTGTCACTCACTCAGTATTACTGTCACTCCCTCAGTATCACTGTCACTCACTCGGTATCACTGTCACTCACTCAGTATCACTGTCATTCACTCAGTATCACTCACTGTCACTCACTCAGTATCACTTTCACTCACTCAGTATCACTGTCACTCACTCAGTATCACTGTCACTCACTCGGTATCACTGTCACTCACTCAGTATCACTCACTGTCACTCAGTATCACTATAACTCACTCACTGTCACTCACTCAGTATCACTGTCACTCACTCAGTATCACTGTCACTCACTCAGTATAACTGTCACTCAATCAGTATCACTGTCACTTACTATGTATCACTGGCAATCACTCAGTATCACTGTCACTCACTCAGTATCACTGTCACTCAGTATTACTGTCACTCACTCAGCATCACTGTCACTCACACTGTATCACTGTCACTCACTCAGTATCACTGTCACTCACTCAGTATCACTCTCACTCAGTATCACTCTCACTCTCTCAGTATCACTCTCACTCACTGAGTATCACTGTCACTCACCCAGTATCACTGTGAATCTCTCAGTTTCACTGTCACTCACTCAGTATCGCTGTCACTCACTCAGTATCACTGACACTGGCTTGAGAGATGGTGCAAGAGGGAGGGTTTCAAATTCCTGCTACATTGGGACCGGTTCTGGGGGAGGTGGGACCTGTACAAATCGGACGGTCTGCATCTGGGTGGGACCGGAACCAATGTTCTCGGGGGATTGTTTGCTAGTGCAGTTGGGGAGGGTTTAAACTAATGTGCCAGGGGGATGGGAACCGATGTAGGAAGTCAGTGGGGACAGAAACAAAAGGCAGGAAGGGAGTGTGTGTAAAGCATGACCAGAGAAAGCAGGGCAGAGAGCAAGGAAGGTCTACATTAAACTGCATTTATTTCAATGCAAGGGGCCTGACGGGCAAAGCGGATGAACTCAGGGCATGGACGGGCACATGGGACTGGGATATTATAGCTATGACTGAAACATGGCTAAGGGAGGGGCAGGACTGGCAGCTCAATGTTCCGGGGTACAGATGCTATAGAAAGGATAGAACAGGAGGTAAGAGAGGAGGGGGAGTGGCGTTTTTGATTCGGGAGAACATCACGGCAGTACTTAGAGGGGATATATCCGAGGGTTCGCCCACTGAGTCTATATGGGTGGAACTGAAAAATAAGAAGGGAGAGATCACCTTGGTAGGACTGTACTACAGGCCCCCAAATAGTCAGCGGGAAATTGAGGAGCAAATATGTAAGGAGATTACAGATAGCTGCAAGAATAATAGGGTGGTAGTAGTAGGGGACTTTAACTTTCCCAACATTGACTGGGACAGCCATAGCATTAGGGGCTTGGATGGAGGGAAATTTGTTGAGTGTATTCAGGAGGAATTTCTCATTCAGTATGTGGATGGACCGACTAGAGAGGGGGCAAAACTTGACCTCGTCTTGGGAAATAAGGAAGGGCAAGTGACAGAAGTGCTAGTGAGGGATCACTTTGGGACAAGTGACCATAATTCCATTAGTTTTAAGATAGCTATGGAGAATAATAGGTCTGGCCCAAGAGTTAAAATTCTTAATTGGGGCAAGGCCAATTTTGATGGTATCAGACAGGAACTTGTAGAGGTAGATTGGGGGAGACTATTGGCAGGCAAAGGGACGGCTGGTAAATGGGAGGCTTTTAAAAATGTGTTAACCAGGGTGCAGGGTAAGCACATTCCCTTTAGAGTGAAGGGCAAGGCTGGTAGAAGTAGGGAACCCTGGATGACTCGAGATATTGAGACTCTGGTCAAAAAGAAGAAGGAGGCATATGACGTACATAAGCAACTGGGATCAAGTGGATCCCTTGAAGAGTATAGAGATTGTCGAAATAGAGTTAAGAGGGAAATCAGGAGGGCAAAAAGGGGACATGAAATTGCTTTGGCAAATAATGCAAGGGAGAATCCAAAGAGATTCTACAGATACATAAAGGGGAAAAGAGTAACTCGGGACAGAGTCGGGCCTCTTAAGGATCAACAAGGGCATCTATGTGCAGAGCCACAAGAGTTGGGTGAGATCCTGAATGAATATTTCTCATCGGTATTCACGGTGGAGAAAGGCATGGATGTTAGGAAACTAAGGGAAATAAATAGTGATGTCTTGAGAAGTGTGCATATTACAGAGGAGGAGGTGCTGGAAGTCTTAAAGCGCATCAAGGTAGATAAATCCCCGGGACCTGATGAAATGTATCCCAGGATGTTGTGGGAGGCTAGGGAGGAAATTGCGGGTCCCCTAACCGAGATATTTGAATCATCGGCAGCCACAGGTGAGGTGCCTGAAGATTGGAGAGTGGCGAATGTTGTGCCCTTGTTTAAGAAGGGCAGCAGGGAAAAGCCTGGGAACTACAGACCGGTGAGCCTAACGTCTGTAGTAGGTAAGTTGCTAGAAGGTATTCTGAGAGACAGGATCTACAAGCATTTAGAGAGGCAAGGACTGATTCGGGGCAGTCAGCATGGCTTTGTGCGTGGAAAATCATGTCTCACAAATTTGATTGAGTTTTTTGAGGGAGTGACCAATAAGGTAGATGAGGGCAGTGCAGTAGACGTTGTCTACATGGACTTTAGCAAAGCCTTTGACAAGGTACCGCATGGTAGGTTGTTGCAGAAGGTTAAAGCTCACGGGATCCAGGGTGAGGTTGCCAATTGGATTCAAAATTGGCTGGACGACAGAAGGCAGAGGGTGGTTGTAGAGGGTTGTTTTTCAAACTGGAGGCCTGTGACCAGTGGTGTGCCTCAGGGATCGGTGCTGGGTCCACTGTTATTTGTGATTTATATTAATGATTTGGATGAGAATTTAGGAGGCATGGTTAGTAAGTTTGCAGATGACACCAAGATTGGTGGCACAGTGGATAGTGAAGAAGGTTATCTAGGATTGCAACGGGATCTTGATCAATTAGGCCAGTGGGCCGACGAATGGCAGATGGAGTTTAATTTAGATAAATGTGAGGTGATGCATTTTGGCAGATCGAATCAGGCCAGGACCTACTCAGTTAATGGTATGGCGTTGGGGAGAGTTATAGAACAAAGAGATCTAGGAGTACAGGTTCATAGCTCCTTGAAGGTGGAGTCGCAGGTGGACAGGGTGGTGAAGAAGGCATTCGGCATGCTTGGTTTCATTGGTCAGAACATTGAATACAGGAGTTGGGACGTCTTGTTGAAGTTGTACAAGACATTGGTACGGCCACACTTGGAATACTGTGTGCAGTTCTGGTCACCCTATTATAGAAAGGATATTATTAAACTAGAAAGAGTGCAGAAAAGATTTACTAGGATGTTGCCGGGACTTGATGGTTTGAGTTATAAGGAGAGGCTGGATAGACTGGGACTTTTTTCCCTGGAGCGTAGGAGGCTTAGGGGTGATCTTATAGAGGTCTACAAAATAATGAGGGGCATAGATAAGGTAGATAGTCAACATCTTTTCCCAAAGGTAGGGGAGTATAAAACTAGAGGGCATAGGTTTAAGGTGAGAGGGGAGAGATTCAGAAGGGCCCAGAGGGGCAATTTCTTCACTCAGAGGGTAGTGAGTGTCTGGAATGGGCTGCCAGAGGTAGTAGTAGAGGTGGGTACAATTGTGTCTTTTAAAAAGCATTTAGATAGTTACATGGGTCAGATGGGTATAGAGGGTTATGGGCCAAGTGCGGGCAACTGGGACTAGCTTAATGGTAAAAACTGGGCGGCATGGACTGGTTAGGCCGAAGGGCCTGTTTCCATGCTGTAAATTTCTATGATTCTATGATTCTATGACACTCACTCAGTATCACTCTCACTCACTGAGCATCACTGTCATTCAATCAGTATCACTGTCATTCACTCAGTATCACTGTCACTCACTCAGTATCACTGTCACTCACTCACTATCACTAACTCAGTCTCACTCTCACTCACTCAGTATCACTGTCACTCACTCAGTATCACTGACACTCACTCAGTATCACTGTCACTCACTCAGTATCGCTGACACTCACTCAGTATCACTCTCACTCACTCAGCATCACTGTCACTCACTCAGTATCACTGTCATTCACTCAGTATCACTGTCAATCACTCAGTCTCACTGTCACTCACTCACTATCACTCACTCAGTCCCACTCTCACTCACTCAGTATCACTGTCACTCACTCAGTATCACTGACACTCACTCAGTATTACTGTCACTCACTCTGTATCACGGTCACTCACTCCGTATAACTTTCACTCACTCATTATAACTGTCACTCACTCAGTATCACTATCACTCACTCAGTATCACTATCACTCACTCAGTATCACTGTCACTCACTCAGTATCACTGTCACTCACTCAGTATCACTGTCACTCACTGAGTATCACTTTCTCTCACTCAGTATCACTGTCATTCACTCAGTATCACTGTCACTCAGCATCACTGTCACTCACTCAGTATCACTGTCAATCACTCAGTATGATTGTCACTCACTCAGTATCACTGTCACTCTCTGAGTATCACTTTCACCCACTCAGTGTCACTGTCACCCACTCAGTCTCACTCTCTCTCACTCAGTATCAATACCACTCACTCAGTATCACTGTCACTCACTCAGTATCACTGTCACTCATGAGTATCAATGTCTCTCACTCAGTATCGCTGTCACTCACTCAGTATCACTGTCACTCACTCAGTATCACTGTCACTCACTCGGTATCACTGTCACTCACTCAGTATCACTGTCACTCAGCATCACTGTCACTCACTCAGTATCACTGTCACTCTATCAGTATCACTGTCACCCACTCAGTGTCACTGTCACTCACTCAGTATCGCTGTCACTCACTCAGTATCACTGTCACTCACTCAGTATCACTGTCACTCACTCAGTATCACTGTCACTCAGCATCACTGTCACTCACTCAGTATCACTGTCAATCACTCAGTATGATTGTCACTCACTCAGTATCACTGTCACTCTATCAGTATCACTGTCACCCACTCAGTGTCACTGTCACTCACTCAGTATCACTGTCACTCACTCAGTATCACTGTCACTCACTCAGTATCACTGTCACTCACTCAGTATCACTGTCACTCACTCAGTATCATTGTCACTCAGTATCACTGTTACACACTCAGTACCACTGTCACTCACGCAGTATCACTCCCACTCACTCAGTATCACTCTCAGTCACTCAGTATCACTCACTGTCACTCACTCAGTATCACTGTCAGTCACTCAGTATCGCTGTCACTCACTCAGTATCGCTGTCACACACTCAGTATCACTGTCTCTCACTCAATATCGCTGTCACTCACTCAGTATAACTGTCACTCACTTATTATAACTGTCACTCACTCAGTATCAATACCACTCACTCAGTATCACTGTCACTCACTCGGTATCACTGTCACTCACTCAGTATCACTGTCACTCACTGAGTATCAATGTCTCTCACTCAGTATCGCTGTCACTCACTCAGTATCACTGTCACTCACTCAGTATCACTGTCACTCACTCGGTATCACTGTCATTCACTCAGTATCACTGTCACTCAGCATCACTGTCACTCACTCAGTATCACTGTCAATCACTCAGTATCACTGTCACTCACTCAGTATCACTGTCACTCACTCAGTATCACTGTCACTCACTCAGTATCATTGTCACTCCGTATCACTGTAACATACTCAGTACCACTGTCACTCACTCAGTATCACTCCCACTCACTCCGTATCACTCTCAGTCACTCAGTATCACTCACTGTCACTCACTAAGTATCACTGTCAGTCACTCAGTATCACTGTCACTCAATCAGTATCACTGTCACTCACTCAGTATCACTGTCACTCACTCAGTATCGCTGACACTCACTCAGTATCACTCTCACTCACTCAGCATCACTGTCACTCAATCAGTATCACTGTCATTCACTCAGTATCACTGTCAATCACTCAGTCTCACTGTCACTCACTCACTATCACTCACTCAGTCTCACTCTCACTCACTCAGTATCACTGTCACTCACTCAGTATCACTGACACTCACTCAGAATTACTGTCACTCACTCTGTATCACTGTCACTCACTCAGTATCACTCTCACTCACTCAGTATCACTGTCACTCATTCAGTATCACTGTCACTCACTCAGTATCGCTGTCACTCACTCAGTATCGCTGTCACTCACTCAGTATCGCTGTCACACACTCAGTATCACTGTCTCTCACTCAGTATCGCTGTCACTCACTCCGTATAACTTTCACTCACTCATTATAACTGTCACTCACTCAGTATCACTATCACTCACTCAGTATCACTATCACTCACTCAGTATCACTGTCACTCACTCAGTATCACTGTCACTCACTCAGTATCACTGTCACTCACTGAGTATCACTTTCTCTCACTCAGTATCACTGTCATTCACTCATAACTGTCACTCAATCAGTATCACTATCACTCACTCAGTATCACTGTCACTCAGCATCACTGTCACTCACTCAGTATCACTGTCAATCACTCAGTATGATTGTCACTCACTCAGTATCACTGTCACTCTCTGAGTATCACTTTCACCCACTCAGTGTCACTGTCACCCACTCAGTCTCACTCTCTCTCACTCAGTATCAATACCACTCACTCAGTATCACTGTCACTCACTCGGTATCACTGTCACTCACTCAGTATCACTGTCACTCACTGAGTATCAATGTCTCTCACTCAGTATCGCTGTCACTCACTCAGTATCACTGTCACTCACTCAGTATCACTGTCACTCACTCGGTATCACTGTCATTCACTCAGTATCACTGTCACTCAGCATCACTGTCACTCACTCAGTATCACTGTCAATCACTCAGCATCACTGTCACTCACTCAGTATCACTGTCAATCACTCAGTATGATTGTCACTCACTCAGTATCACTGTCACTCTATCAGTATCACAGTCACCCACTCAGTGTCACTGTCACTCACTCAGTATCACTGTCGCTCACTCAGTATCACTGTCACTCACTCAGTATCACTGTCACTCACTCAGTATCATTGTCACTCAGTATCACTGTAACACACTCAGTACCACTGTCACTCACGCAGTATCACTCCCACTCACTCAGTATCACTCTCAGTCACTCAGTATCACTCACTGTTACTCACTCAGTATCACTGTCAGTCACTCAGTATCGCTGTCACTCACTCAGTATCGCTGTCACACACTCAGTATCACTGTCTCTCACTCAATTTCGCTGTCACTCACTCAGTATAACTGTCACTCACTCATTATAACTGTCACTCACTCAGTATCAATACCACTCACTCAGTATCACTGTCACTCACTCGGTATCACTGTCACTCACTCAGTATCACTGTCACTCACTGAGTATCAATGTCTCTCACTCAGTATCGCTGTCACTCACTCAGTATCACTGTCACTCACTCAGTATCACTGTCACTCACTCGGTATCCCTGTCATTCACTCAGTATCACTGTCACTCAGCATCACTGTCACTCACTCAGTATCACTGTCAATCACTCAGTATCACTGTCACTCACTCAGTATCACTGTCACTCACTCAGTATCACTGTCACTCACTCAGTATCATTGTCACTCAGTATCACTGTAACATACTCAGTACCACTGTCACTCACTCAGTATCACTCCCACTCACTCCGTATCACTCTCAGTCACTCAGTATCACTCACTGTCACTCATTCAGTATCACTGTCAGTCACTCGGTATCACTGTCACTCAATCAGTATCACTGTCACTCACTCAGTATCACTGGCACTCACTCAGTATCACTGTCACTCACTCAGTATCACTGTATCTCACTCAGTATCACTGTCACTCACTCAGTATTACTCTCACTCACTCAGTATCACTCACTGTCACTCACTCAGTATCACTCTCACTCACTCAGGATCACTCTCAGTCACTCACTGTCACTCACTTAGTATCACTGTCACTCACTCAGCATCACTGTCACTCACTCAGTATCACTGTCACTCACTCGGTATCACTGTCATTCACTCAGTATCACTGTCACTCAGCATCACTGTCACTCACTCAGTATCACTGTCAATCATTCAGTATGATTGTCACTCACTCAGTATCACTGTCACTCTCTCAGTATCACTTTCACCCACTCAGTGTCACTGTCACTCACTCAGTATCACTGTCACTCACTCAGTATCACTGTCACTCACTCAGTGTCACTTTCACTCACTCAGTATCACTGTCACTCACTCAGTATCACTGTCACTCACTCAGTATCACTGTCACTCACTCAGTATCATTGTCACTCAGTATCACTGTTACACACTCAGTACCACTGTCACTCACTCAGTATTACTCCCACTCACTCAGTATCACTCACAGTCACTCAGTATCACTCACTGTCACTCACTCAGTATCACTGTCAGCCACTCAGTATCTCTGTCACTCAATCAGTATCACTGTCAATCACTCAGTATGATTGTCACTCACTCAGTATCACTGTCACTCTATCAGTATCACTGTCACCCACTCAGTGTCACTGTCACTCACTCAGTATCACTGTCACTCACTCAGTATCACTGTCACTCACTCAGTATCACTGTCACTCACTCAGTATCATTGTCACTCAGTATCACTGTAACACATTCAGTACCACTGTCACTCACGCAGTATCACTCCCACTCACTCAGTATCACTCTCAGTCACTCAGTATCACTCACTGTCACTCACTCAGTATCACTGTCAGTCACTCAGTATCGCTGTCACTCACTCAGTATCGCTGTCACACACTCAGTATCACTGTCTCTCACTCAATATCGCTGTCACTCACTCAGTATAACTGTCACTCACTCATTATAACTGTCACTCACTCAGTATCAATACCACTCACTCAGTATCACTGTCACTCACTCGGTATCACTGTCACTCACTCAGTATCACTGTCACTCACTGAGTATCAATGTCTCTCACTCAGTATCGCTGTCACTCACTCAGTATCACTGTCACTCACTCAGTATCACTGTCACTCACTCGGTATCACTGTCATTCACTCAGTATCACTGTCACTCAGCATCACTGTCACTCACTCAGTATCACTGTCAATCACTCAGTATCACTGTCACTCACTCAGTATCACTGTCACTCACTCAGTATCACTGTCACTCACTCAGTATCATTGTCACTCAGTATCACTGTAACATACTCAGTACCACTGTCACTCACTCAGTATCACTCCCACTCACTCCGTATCACTCTCAGTCACTCAGTATCACTCACTGTCACTCACTCAGTATCACTGTCAGTCACTCAGTATCACTGTCACTCAATCAGTATCACTGTCACTCACTCAGTATCACTGGCACTCACTCAGTATCACTGTCACTCACTCAGTATCACTGTATCTCACTCAGTATCACTGTCACTCACTCAGTATTACTCTCACTCACTCAGAATCACTCACTGTCACTCACTCAGTATCACTCTCACTCACTCAGGATCACTCTCAGTCACTCACTGTCACTCACTTAGTATCACTGTCACTCACTCAGCATCACTGTCACTCACTCAGTATCACTGTCACTCACTCGGTATCACTGTCATTCACTCAGTATCACTGTCACTCAGCATCACTGTCACTCACTCAGTATCACTGTCAATCATTCAGTATGATTGTCACTCACTCAGTATCACTGTCACTCTCTCAGTATCACTTTCACCCACTCAGTGTCACTGTCACTCACTCAGTATCACTGTCACTCGCTCAGTATCACTGTCACTCACTCAGTGTCACTTTCACTCACTCAGTATCACTGTCACTCACTCAGTATCACTGTCACTCACTCAGTATCACTGTCACTCACTCAGTATCATTGTCACTCAGTATCACTGTTACACACTCAGTACCACTGTCACTCACTCAGTATTACTCCCACTCACTCAGTATCACTCTCAGTCACTCAGTATCACTCACTGTCACTCACTCAGTATCACTGTCAGCCACTCAGTATCTCTGTCACTCAATCAGTATCACTGTGACTCACTCAGTATCACTGGCACTCACTCAGTATCACTGTCACTCACTCAGTATCACTGTCACTCACTCAGTATCACTGTCACTCACTCAGTATTACTCTCACTCACTCAGTATCACTCACTGTCACTCACTCAGTATCACTCTCACTCACCCAGGATCACTCTCAGTCACTCACTGTCACTCACTTAGTATCACTGCCACTCACTCAGCATCACTGTCACTTAATCAGTATCACTGTCACTCACTCAGTATCACTCTCACTCACTCAGTATCTCTCACTGTCACTCACTCAGTATCACTCTCACTCACTCAGTATCGCTGTCACTCACTCAGTATTACTGTCACTCACTCAGTATCACTGTCACTCACTCGGTATCCACTGTCACTCCCTCAGTATCACTCACTGTCACTCACTCAGTATCACTCTCACTAACTCAGTATCACTCACTGTCACTCACTCAGTATCACTCTCCCTCACTCAGTATCACTGTCACTCACTCAGTATCACTGTCACTCACTCAGTGTCACTCACTCAGCATCACTGTCAGTCACTCAGTATCACTCACGCAGTATCACTCTCACTCACTCAGTATCCCTCTCACTCACTCACTGTCACTCACTCAGTACCACTGTCACTCACTCGGTATCACTGTCACTCACTCAGTATCACTGTCACCCACTTAGTGTCACTGTCACTCACTCAGTATCTCTATCACTCACTCGGTATCACTCTCACTCACTCACTGTCACTCACTTAGTGTCACTGTCACTCACTCAGTGTCTCTGTCACTCAGTGTCACTGTCATTGCTCAGTATGACTGTCACTCACTCAGCATCACTGTCACTCACTCAGTATCACTGTCACTCAGTCAGTATCACTGTCACTGACTCAGTATCACTGTCACTTACTCAGTATCACTGTCACTCAGTCAGTATCACTGTCACTCACTCAGTATTACTGTCACTCACTCATTATAACTGTCACTCACTCAGTATCACTATCACTCACTCAGTATCACTATCACTCACTCAGTATCACTGTCACTCACTCAGTATCACTGTCACTCACTCAGTATCACTGTCACTCAATGAGTATCACTGTCTCTCACTCAGTATCACTGTCACTCACTCATAACTGTCACTCACTCAGTATCACTATCACTCATTCAGTATCACTGTCACTCACTCAGTATCACTGTCATTCACTCAGTATCACTCACTGTCGCTCACTCAGTATCAATATCACTCACTCAGAATCACTATCACTCACTCATTATCACTGTCACTCACTCAGTATCACTGTCACTCACTGAGTATCACTGTCTCTCACTCAGTATTGCTGTCACTCACTCAGCATCACTGTCACTCACTCAGTATCACTGTCACTCACTCAGTATCACTGTCACTCTCTCAGTATCACTGTCACTCACTCAGTGTCACTGTCACTCACTCAGTATCACTGTCACTCACTCAGTATCACTGTCACTCACTCAGTGTCACTGTCACTCACTCAGTATCGCTGTCATTGACTCAGTATCACTCACTGTTACTCACTCACTGTCACTCACTCAGTATCACTGTCACTCACTCAGTGTCACTGTCACTATCTCAGTATCACTGTCATTCACTCAGTATCACTCACTGTAACTCACTCAGTATCACTGTCACTCACTCAGTATCACTGTCACTCACTCAGTATCACTGTCACTCACTCAGTATCACTGTCACTCAGTATCACCGTTACACACTCAGTACCACTGTCACTCACTTAGTATCACTCCCACTCACTCAGTATCACTGTCAGTCACTCAGTATCACTCACTGTCACTCACTCAGTATCACAGTCACTCACTCAGTATCACTCCAACTCACTCAGTATCCTGTCACTCACTCAGTATCACTGTCAGTAACTCAGTATCACTGTCACTCACTCACTGTTACTCACTCAGTATCACTGTCACTCAATGAGTATCACTGTCACTCACTCAGTATCACTGGCACTCACTCAGTATCACTGTCACTCACTCAGTATCACTCTCACTCACTCAGTATCACTCACTGTCACCCACTCAGTATCACTCTCACTCACTCAGTATCACTCACTGTCACTCACTCAGTATCACTCTCACTCACTCACTGTCACTCACTCAGTGTCACTCTCACTCAGTATCACTCTCACTCACTCACTGTCACTCACTCAGTATCACTGTCACTCACTCGGTATCACTGTCATTCACTCAGTATCACTGTCACTCAGCATCACTGTCACTCACTCAGTATCACTGTCAATCACTCAGTATCACTGTCACTCACTCAGTATCACTGTCACTCACTCAGTATCACTGTCACTCACTCAGTATCATTGTCACTCAGTATCACTGTAACATACTCAGTACCACTGTCACTCACTCAGTATCACTCCCACTCACTCCGTATCACTCTCAGTCACTCAGTATCACTCACTGTCACTCACTCAGTATCACTGTCAGTCACTCAGTATCACTGTCACTCAATCAGTATCACTGTCACTCACTCAGTATCACTGGCACTCACTCAGTATCACTGTCACTCACTCAGTATCACTGTATCTCACTCAGTATCACTGTCACTCACTCAGTATTACTCTCACTCACTCAGAATCACTCACTGTCACTCACTCAGTATCACTCTCACTCACTCAGGATCACTCTCAGTCACTCACTGTCACTCACTTAGTATCACTGTCACTCACTCAGCATCACTGTCACTCACTCAGTATCACTGTCACTCACTCGGTATCACTGTCATTCACTCAGTATCACTCAGCATCACTGTCACTCACTCAGTATCACTGTCAATCATTCAGTATGATTGTCACTCACTCAGTATCACTGTCACTCTCTCAGTATCACTTTCACCCACTCAGTGTCACTGTCACTCACTCAGTATCACTGTCACTCACTCAGTATCACTGTCACTCACTCAGTGTCACTTTCACTCACTCAGTATCACTGTCACTCACTCAGTATCACTGTCACTCACTCAGTATCACTGTCACTCACTCAGTATCATTGTCACTCAGTATCACTGTTACACACTCAGTACCACTGTCACTCACTCAGTATTACTCCCACTCACTCAGTATCACTCTCAGTCACTCAGTATCACTCACTGTCACTCACTCAGTATCACTGTCAGCCACTCAGTATCTCTGTCACTCAATCAGTATCACTGTGACTCACTCAGTATCACTGGCACTCACTCAGTATCACTGTCACTCACTCAGTATCACTGTCACTCACTCAGTATCACTGTCACTCACTCAGTATTACTCTCACTCACTCAGTATCACTCACTGTCACTCACTCAGTATCACTCTCACTCACCCAGGATCACTCTCAGTCACTCACTGTCACTCACTTAGTATCACTGCCACTCACTCAGCATCACTGTCACTTAATCAGTATCACTGTCACTCACTCAGTATCACTCTCACTCACTCAGTATCTCTCACTGTCACTCACTCAGTATCACTCTCACTCACTCAGTATCGCTGTCACTCACTCAGTATTACTGTCACTCACTCAGTATCACTGTCACTCACTCGGTATCCACTGTCACTCCCTCAGTATCACTCACTGTCACTCACTCAGTATCACTCTCACTAACTCAGTATCACTCACTGTCACTCACTCAGTATCACTCTCCCTCACTCAGTATCACTGTCACTCACTCAGTATCACTGTCACTCACTCAGTGTCACTCACTCAGCATCACTGTCAGTCACTCAGTATCACTCACGCAGTATAACTCTCACTCACTCAGTATCCCTCTCACTCACTCACTGTCACTCACTCAGTACCACTGTCACTCACTCGGTATCACTGTCACTCACTCAGTATCACTGTCACCCACTTAGTGTCACTGTCACTCACTCAGTATCTCTATCACTCACTCGGTATCACTCTCACTCACTCACTGTCACTCACTTAGTGTCACTGTCACTCACTCAGTGTCTCTGTCACTCAGTGTCACTGTCATTGCTCAGTATGACTGTCACTCACTCAGCATCACTGTCACTCACTCAGTATCACTGTCACTCACTCAGTATCACTGTCACTCACTCAGAATCACTGTCACTCACTCAGTATAACTGTCACTTACTCAGTATCACTGTCACTCAGTCAGTATCACTGTCACTGACTCAGTATCACTGTCACTTACTCAGTATCACTGTCACTCAGTCAGTATCACTGTCACTCACTCAGTATTACTGTCACTCACTCATTATAACTGTCACTCACTCAGTATCACTATCACTCACTCAGTATCACTATCACTCACTCAGTATCACTGTCACTCACTCAGTATCACTGTCACTCACTCAGTATCACTGTCACTCAATGAGTATCACTGTCTCTCACTCAGTATCACTGTCACTCACTCATAACTGTCACTCACTCAGTATCACTATCACTCATTCAGTATCACTGTCACTCACTCAGTATCACTGTCATTCACTCAGTATCACTCACTGTCGCTCACTCAGTATCAATATCACTCACTCAGAATCACTATCACTCACTCATTATCACTGTCACTCACTCAGTATCACTGTCACTCACTGAGTATCACTGTCTCTCACTCAGTATTGCTGTCACTCACTCAGCATCACTGTCACTCACTCAGTATCACTGTCACTCACTCAGTATCACTGTCACTCTCTCAGTATCACTGTCACTCACTCAGTGTCACTGTCACTCACTCAGTATCACTGTCACTCACTCAGTATCACTGTCACTCACTCAGTGTCACTGTCACTCACTCAGTATCGCTGTCATTGACTCAGTATCACTCACTGTTACTCACTCACTGTCACTCACTCAGTATCACTGTCACTCACTCAGTGTCACTGTCACTATCTCAGTATCACTGTCACTCACTTAGTATCACTGTCACACAATGAGTATCACTGTCTCTCACTCAGTATCACTGTCACTCACTCATAACTGTCACTCACTCAGTATCACTATCACTCACTCAGTATCACTGTCACTCACTCAGTATCACTGTCACTCACTCAGTATCACTGTCACTTTCTGAGTATCACTGTCACTCACTCAGTATCACTGTCACTCACTCAGTATCACTGTCACTCACTCAGTATCACTGTCACTCACTCAGTATCACTGTCACTCACTCAGTATCACTGTCACTCAATGAGTATCACTGCCTCTCACTCAGTATCACTGTCACTCACTCAGTGTCACTCACTCAGTCTCACTGTCACTCACTCAGTATCACTGTTACTCACCCAGTATCACTGTCAATCTCTCAGTTTCACTGTCACTCAATCAGTATCGCTTTCACGCACTCAGTATCACTCTCACTCACTGAGCATCACTGTCACTCAATCAGTATCACTGTCATTCACTCAGTATCACTGTCATTCACTCAGTATCACTGTCACTCACTCAGTATCACTGTCACTCACTCAGTATCACTGTCACTCACTGAGT
The DNA here is from genome assembly GCF_047496885.1 of Scyliorhinus torazame. Taxonomy (NCBI): domain Eukaryota; kingdom Metazoa; phylum Chordata; class Chondrichthyes; order Carcharhiniformes; family Scyliorhinidae; genus Scyliorhinus; species Scyliorhinus torazame. The sequence continues at coordinate 385,211,918 of NC_092709.1, forward strand.
ATCACTGTCACTCACTCAGTGGCACTGACACTCACTCAGTGTCACTCACTCAGTCTCACTGTCACTCACTCAGTATCACTGTTACTCACCCAGTATCACTGTTACTCACCCAGTATCACTGTCAATCTCTCAGTTTCACTGTCACTCAATCAGTATCGCTTTCACGCACTCAGTATCACTCTCACTCACTGAGCATCACTGTCACTCAATCAGTATCACTGTCACTCACTCAGTATCACTGTCATTCACTCAGTATCACTATCACTCACTCAGTATCACTATCACTCACTCAGTATCACTGTCACTCACTCAGTATCACTGTCACTCACTCAGTATCACTGTCACTCACTCAGTATCACTGTCACTTTCTGAGTATCACTGTCACTCACTCAGTATCACTGTCACTCACTCAGTATCACTGTCACTCACTCAGTATCACTGTCACTCACTCGGCATCACTGTCATTCACTCAGTATCACTGTCACTCACTCAGTATCACTGTCACTCACTCAGTATCACTGACACTCACTAAGTATCACTCTCATTCACTCACTGTCACTCACTCAGTATCACTGTCACTCACTCAGTATCACTGTCACTCACTGAGTATCAATGTCTCTCACTCAGTATCGCTGTCACTCACTCAGTATCACTGTCACTCACTCAGTATCACTGTCACTCACTCGGTATCACTGTCATTCACTCAGTATCACTGTCACTCAGCATCACTGTCACTCACTCAGTATCACTGTCACTCACTCAGTATGATTGTCACTCACTCAGTATCACTGTCACTCTCTCAGTATCACTGTCACCCACTCAGTGTCACTCTCACTCACTCAGTATCACTGTCACTCACTCAGTATCACTGTCACTCACTCAGTGTCACTTTCACTCACTCACTCATCACTGTCAGTCACTCAGCATCACTCACTGTCACTCACTCAGTATCACTCTCACTCACTCAGTATCACTCTCACTCACTCACTGTCACTCACTCAGTACCACTGTCACTCACTCGGTATCACTGTCACTCACTCAGTATCACTGTCACTCACTCAGTATCACTGTCACTCACTCACTGTCACTCACTCAGTGTCACTGTCACTCACTCTGTATCTCTGTCACTCACTCGGTATCACTCTCACTCACTCACTGCCACTCACACAGTATCACTGTCACTCACTCAGTATCACTGTCACTCAGTGTCACTGTCACTCGCTCAGTATCACTGTCACTCACTCAGCATCACTGTCATTCACTCAGTATCACTGTCACTCACTCAGTATCACTGTCACTCACTCAGAATCACTGTCACTCACTCAGTATAACTGTCACATACTCATTATCACTGTCACTCAGTCAGTATCACTGTCACTCACTCAGTATTACTGTCACTCACTCAGTATTACTGTCACTCACTCGGTATCACTTTCACTCACTCAGTATTACTGTCACTCACTCGGTATCACTGTCACTCACTCAGTATCACTGTCACTCACTCAGTATCACTGTCACTCACTGATTATCACTGTCACTCACTGAGTATCACTGTCACTCACTCAGTGTCACTGACACTCACTCAGTGTCACTCACTCAGTCTCACTGTCACTCACTCAGTATCACTGTCACTCATCCAGTATCACTGTCAATCACTCAGTTTCACTGTCACTCACTCAGTATCGCTTTCACTCACTCAGTATCACAGACACTCAATCAGTATCACTCTCACTCACTCAGTATCACTGTCACTCATTCAGTATCACTGTCACTCACTCAGTATCACTGTCACTCACTCAGTATCGCTGTCACTCACTCAGTATCGCTGTCACACACTCAGTATCACTGTCTCTCACTCAGTATCGCTGTCACTCACTCTGTATAACTTTCACTCACTCATTATAACTGTCACTCACTCAGTATCGCTTTCACTCACTCAGTATCACAGACACTCACTCAGTCTCACTCTCACTCACTCAGTATCACTGTCACATACTCCGTATCACTGACACTCACTCAGTATCACTGTCACTCATTCTGTATCACTGTCACTCACTCAGTATCGCTGTCACACTCTCAGTATCACTGTCGCTCACTCAGTATCGCTGTCACTCACTCAGTATAACTGTCACTCACTCATTATAACTGTCACTCACTCAGTATCAATATCACTCACTCAGTATCACTGTCACTCACTCAGTATCACTGTCACTCACTCAGTATCACTGTCACTCACTGATTATCACTGTCTCTCACTCAGTATTGCTGTCACTCATTCAGTATCACTGTCACTCATTCAGTATCACTCTCACTTACTCAGTATCACTGTCACTCACTCAGTATCACTATCACTCATTCAGTATCACTGTCAGGCAGTCAGTATCACTATCACCCACTCAGTATCACTGTCACTCACTCAGTATCACTGTCACGCAGTCAGTATTACTGTCACTCACTCAGTATCACTGTCACTCACTCAGTATCACTGTCACTCACTCAGTATCACTGACACTCACTAAGTATCACTCTCATTCACTCACTGTCACGCACTCAGTATCACTGTCACTCACTCAGTATCACTGTCACTCACTGAGTATCAATGTCTCTCACTCAGTATCGCTGTCACTCACTCAGTATCACTGTCACTCACTCAGTATCACTGTCACTCACTCGGTATCACTGTCATTCACTCAGTATCACTGTCACTCAGCATCACTGTCACTCACTCAGTATCACTGTCACTCACTCAGTATGATTGTCACTCACTCAGTATCACTGTCACTCTCTCAGTATCACTGTCACCCACTCAGTGTCACTCTCACTCACTCAGTATCACTCTCACTCACTCAGTATCACTGTCACTCACTCAGTGTCACTTTCACTCACTCACTCATCACTGTCAGTCACTCAGCATCACTCACTGTCACTCACTCAGTATCACTCTCACTCACTCAGTATCACTCTCACTCACTCACTGTCACTCACTCAGTACCACTGTCACTCACTCGGTATCACTGTCACTCACTCAGTATCACTGTCACTCACTCAGTATCACTGTCACTCACTCACTGTCACTCACTCAGTGTCACTGTCACTCACTCTGTATCTCTGTCACTCACTCGGTATCACTCTCACTCACTCACTGCCACTCACACAGTATCACTGTCACTCACTCAGTATCACTGTCGCTCAGTGTCACTGTCACTCGCTCAGTATCACTGTCACTCACTCAGCATCACTGTCATTCACTCAGTATCACTGTCACTCACTCAGTATCACTGTCACTCACTCAGAATCACTGTCACTCACTCAGTATAACTGTCACTTACTCATTATCACTGTCACTCAGTCAGTATCACTGTCACTCACTCAGTATTACTGTCACTCACTCAGTATTACTGTCACTCACTCGGTATCACTTTCACTCACTCAGTATTACTGTCACTCACTCGGTATCACTGTCACTCACTCAGTATCACTGTCACTCACTCAGTATCACTGTCACTCACTGATTATCACTGTCACTCACTGAGTATCACTGTCACTCACTCAGTGTCACTGACACTCACTCAGTGTCACTGTCACTCATCCAGTATCCCTGTCAATCACTCAGTTTCACTGTCACTCACTCAGTATCGCTTTCACTCACTCAGTATCACAGACACTCATTCTGTCTCACTCTCACTCACTCAGTATCTCTGTCACATACTCCGTATCACTGACACTCACTCAGTATCACTGTCACTCATTCTGTATCGCTTTCACTCACTCAGTATCACTTTCACACACTCAGTATCACTGTCACTCACTCAGTATCACTCACTGAGTATCGCTTTCACTCACTCAGTATCACTCTCCCTCACTTAGTATCACTGTCACTCACTCAGTATCACAGTCACTCACTCTGTATCGCTTTCACTCACTCAGTAACACTTTCACACACTCAGTATCACTGTCACTCACTCAGTATCACTGTCACTGACTCAGTATTACTCTCACTCACTCGGTATCTTTCTCACTCATTCGGGATCACTGTCACTCACTCAGAATCACTGTCACTCACTCAGTATCACTATCACTCATTCGGTATCACTCTCACTCATTCGGTATCACTGTCACTCACTCAGTATCACTCTCACTCACTCAGTACCATTTTCACTCACTCAGTATCATTGTCACTCACTCAGTATCACTGTCACTCACTCGGTATCACTCTCACTCATTCAGTATCACTGTCTCACTCAGTATCACTGTCACTCACTCAGTATCGATGTCACTCACTCAGTATCACTGCCACTCACTCAGTATCACTGTCACTCACTCAGTATCACTCCCTGTCACTCACTCAGTATCACAATCACTCACTCAGTATCACTCTCACTCATTCGGTATCACTGTCACTCACTCAGAATCACTTTCACTCACTCAGTATCCCTCTCACTCAGTATCATTGTCACTCACTCAGTATCATTGTTACTCACTCAGTATCATTGTCACTCACTCGGTATCACTCCCTATCATTCCGTATCACTGTCTCACTGAGTATCACTGTCACTCTCTCAGTATCGATGTCACTCATTCAGTATCACTGTCACTCACTCAGTATCACTGTCACCCACTCAGTATAACTCCCTGCCACTCACTCAGCATCACTGTCACTCACTCAGTGTCGCTTTCACTCACTCAGTATCGAAGTCACTCACTCAGTATCTCTGTCACTCGCTCAGTATCACTGTCACTCACTCGGTATCACTGTGACACACTCAGTATCGCTGCCACTCACTCAGTATCACTGTCACTCACTCGGTATCACTATTCCTCACTCAGTATCACTGTCACCCACTCGGTATCACTGTCACTCACTCAGTTTCACTGTCACTCACTCACTGTCTCTCACTCAGTATCAATGTCACTCGCTGTCACTCACTCGCTATCGCTGTGTCTCACTCAGTATCACTGTCACTCACTCAGTATCACTGTGACTCCCTCAGTATCACTGTCACTCACGCAGTATCACGGTCCCTCTCTCAGTATCACTGACACTCACTCAGTATCACTGTCACTCACTCAGTATCACTGTCACTCACTCAGTATCACTATCACTCATTCAGTATCACTATCAAGCAGTCAGTATCACTGTCACTCACTGAGTATTACTGTCACTCACTCAGTATCACTTTTACTCACTCAGTATCGCTGTCACCCACTCAGTATCGCTCACTCACTCAGTATCACTGTCACTCATTCAGTCTCACTGTCACCCAGTCAGTATCACTGTCACTCACTCAGTATCGCTGTCACGCAGTCAGTATCACTGTCACTCACTCAGTATCACTGTCACTCACTCAGTATCACTGTCACTCACTCAGTATCACTCACTCACTCAGTATCACTGTCTCTCACTCAGTATCACTATCACTCATTCAGTATCACTGTCATTCACTCAGGATCGCTCACTCACTCAGTATCACTGTCACTCATTCAGTCTCACTGTCACCCACTCAGTATCACTGTCACTCACTCAGTATCACTGTCACGCAGTCAGTATCACTGTCACTCACTCAGTATTACTGTCACCCATTCAGTCTCACTGTCACCCACTCAGTATCACTGTCACTCACTCAGTATCACTTTCACTCTGTCAGTATCATTGTCACTCACTCAGTATCACTGTCACTCAGCATCGCTCACTGTCACTCACTTAGTATCACTGTCACTCACTCAGTATCGCTGTCAATCTCTCAGTATTACTGTCACTCACTCGGTATCACTGTCTCTCACGCAGAATTGTTGTCACTCACTCAGAATCACTGCCACTCACTCAGTATCACTGTCACTGACTCAGTATCACTGTCATTCACTCAGTATCGCTGTCAATTACTCAGTATCGCTGTCACTCACTCAGTATCACTGTCACTCACTCAGTATCGCTGTCACTCACTCACTATCACTATTACTCACTCAGTATCGCTGTCACTCACTCAGTATCACAGCCACTCACTCAGTATCACTGTCACTCACTGAGTATCACTGTCACTCACTGAGTATCACGCTCACTCACTCGGTATCACACTCACTCATTCGGTATAACTGTCACTCACTCAGGATCACTGTCACTCACTCAGTATCACTCTCACTCACTCGGTATCACTCTCACTCATTCGGTATCAGTGTCACTCACTCAGTATCACTCTCACTCACTGAGAATCACTGTCACTCACTCAGTATAACTCTGACTCACTCGGTATCACTCTCACTCATTCGGTATCACTGTCACTCACTCAGCATCATTGTCACTCACTCAGTATCACTGTCACTCACTCGGTATCACTCTCACTCACTCAGTATCACTGTCACTCACTCAGTATCACTCACTGTCACTAACATAGTATCACTGTCACTCAATCAGTAACACTGTCACTCACTCAGTATCGCTGTCACTCACTCAGTATCACTGTCACTCACTCAGTATCGCTGTTACTCACTCAGTATCACTGTCACTCACTTAGTATCGCTTTCACTCACTCAGTATCACTTTCACTCACTCAGTATCACTGTCATCACTCAGTATCACTGTCACTCACTCAGTATTACTGTCACTCACTCAGTATCACTCACTCAGTATCGCTTTCACTCACTCAGTATCACTGTCCCTCACTTAGTATCACTGTCACTCACTCAGTAGCACAGTCACTCACTCTGTATCGCTTTCACTCACTCAGTATCACTTTCACACACTCAGTATCACTGTCACTCACTCAGTATCACTGTCACTGACTCAGTATTACTCTCACTCACTCGGTATCATTCTCACTCATTCGGGATCACTGTCACTCACTCAGAATCACTGTCACTCACTCAGTATCACTATCACTCATTCGGTATCACTCTCACTCATTCGGTATCACTGTCACTCACTCAGTATCACTCTCACTCACTCAGTACCATTTTCACTCACTCAGTATCATTGTCACTCACTCAGTATCACTGTCACTCACTCGGTATCACTCTCACTCATTCCGTATCACTGTCTCACTCAGTATCACTGTCACTCACTCAGTATCGATGTCACTCACTCAGTATCACTGCCACTCACTCAGAATCACTGTCACTCACTCAGTATCACTCCCTGTCACTCACTCAGTATCACAATCACTCACTCAGTATCACTCTCACTCATTCGGTATCACTGTCACTCACTCCGAATCACTTTCACTCACTCAGTATCACTCTCACTCAATCGGCATCACTCTCACTCATTCGGTGTCACTGTCACTCACTCAGTATCACTCTCACTCACTCAGTATCATTGTCACTCACTCAGTATCATTGTCACTCACTCAGTATCACTGTCACTCACTCGGTATCACTCCCTATCATTCCGTATCACTGTCTCACTCAGTATCACTGTCACTCACTCAGTATCGATGTCACTCATTCAGTATCACTGTCACTCACTCAGTATCACTGTCACCCACTCAGTATAACTCCCTGTCACTCACTCAGCATCACTGTCACTCACTCAGTGTCGCTTTCACTCACTCAGTATCGAAGTCACTCACTCAGTATCACTGTCACTCACTCAGAATCACTGTCACTCACTCAGTATCACTATCACTCATTCGGTATCACTCTCACTCATTCGGTATCACTGTCACTCACTCAGTATCACTCTCACTCACTCAGTACCATTTTCACTCACTCAGTATCATTGTCACTCACTCAGTATCACTGTCACTCACTCGGTATCACTCTCACTCATTCCGTATCACTGTCTCACTCAGTATCACTGTCACTCACTCAGTATCGATGTCACTCACTCAGTATCACTGCCACTCACTCAGAATCACTGTCACTCACTCAGTATCACTCCCTGTCACTCACTCAGTATCACAATCACTCACTCAGTATCACTCTCACTCATTCGGTATCACTGTCACTCACTCCGAATCACTTTCACTCACTCAGTATCACTCTCACTCAATCGGTATCACTCTCACTCATTCGGTGTCACTGTCACTCACTCAGTATCACTCTCACTCACGCAGTATCATTGTCACTCACTCAGTATCATTGTCACTCACGCAGTATCACTGTCACTCACTCGGTATCACTCCCTATCATTCCGTATCACTGTCTCACTCAGTATCACTGTCACTCACTCAGTATCGATGTCACTCATCCAGTATCACTGTCACTCATTCAGTATAACTCCCTGTCACTCACTCAGCATCACTGTCACTCACTCAGTGTCGCTTTCACTCACTCGGTATCACTGTCACTCACTCAGTTTCACTGTCACTCACTCACTGTCTCTCACTCAGTATCACTGTCACTCGCTGTCACTCACTCGCTATCGCTGTGTCTCACTCAGTATCACTGTCACTCACTCAGTATCACTGTGACTCCCTCAGTATCACTGTCACTCACGCAGTATCCCGGTCACTTTCTCAGTATCACTGACACTCACTCAGTATCACTGTCACTCACACAGTATTGCTTTCACTCACTCAGTATCACGCTCACTCAGTATCACTGTCTCTCACTCAGTATGACTGTCACTCTCTCAGCATCACTATCACACACTCGGTATCACTGACACTCACTCAGTATCACTGTCACTCACTCAGTATCCCTGTCACTCACTCAGTATCACTCACTGTCACTCACTCAGTATCACTGTCACTCACTCAGTATCACTGTCACTCACTCAGTATCACTGTCACTCACTCAGAATCATTGTCACTCAGTATCACTGTCACTCACTCACTGTCACTCACTCAGTATTACTGTCACTCACTCAGTATCACTAACTGTCACTCACTCAGTATCAATAACACTCACTCAGTATCGCTGTTAATCACTCAGTATTACTGTCACTCACTCAGTATCACTGTTACTCACTCAGTATCACTGTCACTCACTCAGTATCACTTTCACTCACTTGGTATCACGGTCACTCTCTCAGTATCACTGACACTCACTCAGTATCATTGTCACTCACTCAGTATCACTGTCACTCACTCAGTATCACTATCACTCATTCAGTATCACTGTCACGCAGTCAGTATCACTGTCACTCACTTAGTATTACTGTCACTCACTCAGTATCACTTTTACTCACTCAGTATCGCTGTCACCCACTCAGTATCGCTCACTCACTCAGTATCACTGTCACTCATTCAGTCTCACTGTCACCCACTCAGTATCACTGTCACGCAGTCAGTATCACTGTCACTCACTCAGTATCACTGTCACTCACTCAGTATCACTGTCACTCACTCAGTATCACTCACTCACTCAGTATCACTGTCTCTCACTCAGTATCACTATCACTCATTCAGTATCACTGTCATTCACTCAGGATCGCTCACTCACTCAGTATCACTGTCACTCATTCAGTCTCACTGTCACCCACTCAGTATCACTGTCACTCACTCAGTATCACTGTCACGCAGTCAGTATCACTGTCACTCACTCAGCATTACTGTCACTCATTCAGTCTCACTGTCACCCACTCAGTATCACTGTCACTCACTCAGTATCACTTTCACTCTGTCAGTATCATTGTCACTCACTCAGTATCACTGTCACTCAGTATCACTCACTGTCACTCACTTAGTATCACTGTCACTCACTCAGTATCGCTGTCAATCTCTCAGTATTACTGTCACTCACTCGGTATCACTGTCTCTCACTCAGAATTGTTGTCACTCACTCAGTATCACTGCCACTCACTCAGTATCACTGTCACTGACTCAGTATCACTGTCATTCACTCAGTATCGCTGTCAATTACTCAGTATCGCTGTCACTCACTCAGTATCACTGTCACTCACTCAGTATCGCTGTCACTCACTCACTATCACTATCACTCACTCAGTATCGCTGTCACTCACTCAGTATCACAGTCACTCACTCAGCATCACTGTCACTCACTGAGTATCACTGTCACTCACTGAGTATCACGCTCACTCACTCGGTATCACACTCACTCATTCGGTATAACTGTCACTCACTCAGGATCACTGTCACTCACTCAGTATCACTCTCACTCACTCGGTATCACTCTCACTCATTCGGTATCACTGTCACTCACTCAGCATCATTGTCACTCACTCAGTATCACTGTCACTCACTCGGTATCACTCTCACTCACTCAGTATCACTGTCACTCACTCAGTATCACTCACTGTCACTAACACAGTATCACTGTCACTCAATCAGCATCACTGTCACTCACTCAGTATCGCTGTCACTCACTCAGTATCACTGTCACTCACTCAGTATCGCTGTTACTCACTCAGTATCACTGTCACTCACTTAGTATCGCTTTCACTCACTCAGTATCACTTTCACTCACTCAGTATCACTGGCATCACTCAGTATCACTGTCACTCACTCAGTATTACTGTCACTCACTCAGTCTCACTCACTCAGTATCGCTTTCACTCACTCAGTATCACTGTCCCTCACTTAGTATCACTGTCACTCACTCAGTAGCACAGTCACTCACTCTGTATCGCTTTCACTCACTCAGTATCACTCTCACTCATTCGGTATCACTGTCACTCACTCAGTATCACTCTCACTCACTCAGTACCATTTTCACTCACTCAATATCATTGTCACTCACTCAGTATCACTGTCACTCACTCGGTATCACTCTCACTCATTCCGTATCACTGTCTCACTCAGTATCACTGTCACTCACTCAGTATCGATGTCACTCACTCAGTATCACTGCCACTCACTCAGAATCACTGTCACTCACTCAGTATCACTCCCTGTCACTCACTCAGTATCACAATCACTCACTCAGTATCACTCTCACTCATTCGGTATCACTGTCACTGACTCCGAATCACTTTCACTCACTCAGTATCACTCTCACTCAATCGGTATCACTCTCACTCATTCGGTGTCACTGTCACTCACTCAGTATCACTCTCACTCACTCAGTATCATTGTCACTCACTCAGTATCATTGTCACTCACTCAGTATCACTGTCACTCACTCAGAATCATTGTCACTCAGTATCACTGTCACTCACTCACTGTCACTCACTCAGTATTACTGTCACTCACTCAGTATCACTAACTGTCACTCACTCAGTATCAATAACACTCACTCAGTATCGCTGTTAATCACTCAGTATTACTGTCACTCACTCAGTATCACTGTTACTCACTCAGTATCACTGTCACTCACTCAGTATCACTTTCACTCACTTGGTATCACTGTCACTCATTCAGTATCACTGTCATTCACTCAGTATCACTGTCACTCACTCAGTATCACTGTCACTCACTCAGTATCACGGTCACTCTCTCAGTATCACTGACACTCACTCAGTATCACTGTCACTCACTCAGTATCACTGTCACTCACTCAGTATCACTATCACTCATTCAGTATCACTGTCACGCAGTCAGTATCACTGTCACTCACTCAGTATCACTGTCACGCAGTCAGTATCACTGTCACTCACTCAGTATCACTGTCACTCACTCAGTATCACTGTCACTCACTCAGTATCACTCACTCACTCAGTATCACTGTCTCTCACTCAGTATCACTATCACTCATTCAGTATCACTGTCATTCACTCAGGATCGCTCACTCACTCAGTATCACTGTCACTCATTCAGTCTCACTGTCACCCACTCAGTATCACTGTCACTCACTCAGTATCACTGTCACGCAGTCAGTATCACTGTCACTCACTCAGCATTACTGTCACTCATTCAGTCTCACTGTCACCCACTCAGTATCACTGTCACTCACTCAGTATCACTTTCACTCTGTCAGTATCATTGTCACTCACTCAGTATCACTGTCACTCAGTATCACTCACTGTCACTCACTTAGTATCACTGTCACTCACTCAGTATCGCTGTCAATCTCTCAGTATTACTGTCACTCACTCGGTATCACTGTCTCTCACTCAGAATTGTTGTCACTCACTCAGTATCACTGCCACTCACTCAGTATCACTGTCACTGACTCAGTATCACTGTCATTCACTCAGTATCGCTGTCAATTACTCAGTATCGCTGTCACTCACTCAGTATCACTGTCACTCACTCAGTATCGCTGTCACTCACTCACTATCACTATCACTCACTCAGTATCGCTGTCACTCACTCAGTATCACAGTCACTCACTCAGCATCACTGTCACTCACTGAGTATCACTGTCACTCACTGAGTATCACTCTCACTCACTCGGTATCACTCTCACTCATTCGGTATCAGTGTCACTCACTCAGTATCACTCTCACTCACTGAGAATCACTGTCACTCACTCAGTATAACTCTGACTCACTCGGTATCACTCTCACTCATTCGGTATCACTGTCACTCAGTCAGCATCATTGTCACTCACTCAGTATCACTGTCACTCACTCGGTATCACTCTCACTCACTCAGTATCACTGTCACTCACTCAGTATCACTCACTGTCACTAACACAGTATCACTGTCACTCAATCAGCATCACTGTCACTCACTCAGTATCGCTGTCACTCACTCAGTATCACTGTCACTCACTCAGTATCGCTGTTACTCACTCAGTATCACTGTCACTCACTTAGTATCGCTTTCACTCACTCAGTAACACTTTCACTCACTCAGTATCACTGGCATCACTCAGTATCACTGTCACTCACTCAGTATTACTGTCACTCACTCAGTATCACTCACTCAGTATCGCTTTCACTCACTCAGTATCACTGTCCCTCACTTAGTATCACTGTCACTCACTCAGTAGCACAGTCACTCACTCTGTATCGCTTTCACTCACTCAGTATCACTCTCACTCATTCGGTATCACTGTCACTCACTTGGTATCACTGTCACTCATTCAGTATCACTGTCATTCACTCAGTATCACTGTCACTCACTCAGTATCACTGTCACTCACTCAGTATCACGGTCACTCTCTCAGTATCACTGACACTCACTCAGTATCACTGTCACTCACTCAGTATCACTGTCACTCACTCAGTATCACTATCACTCATTCAGTATCACTGTCACGCAGTCAGTATCACTGTCACTCACTCAGTATCACTGTCACGCAGTCAGTATCACTGTCACTCACTCAGTATCACTGTCACTCACTCAGTATCACTGTCACTCACTCAGTATCACTCACTCACTCAGTATCACTGTCTCTCACTCAGTATCACTATCACTCATTCAGTATCACTGTCATTCACTCAGGATCGCTCACTCACTCAGTATCACTGTCACTCATTCAGTCTCACTGTCACCCACTCAGTATCACTGTCACTCACTCAGTATCACTGTCACGCAGTCAGTATCACTGTCACTCACTCAGTATCACTTTCACTCTGTCAGTATCATTGTCACTCACTCAGTATCACTGTCACTCAGTATCACTCACTGTCACTCACTTAGTATCACTGTCACTCACTCAGTATCGCTGTCAATCTCTCAGTATTACTGTCACTCACTCGGTATCACTGTCTCTCACTCAGAATTGTTGTCACTCACTCAGTATCACTGCCACTCACTCAGTATCACTGTCACTGACTCAGTATCACTGTCATTCACTCAGTATCGCTGTCAATTACTCAGTATCGCTGTCACTCACTCAGTATCACTGTCACTCACTCAGTATCGCTGTCACTCACTCACTATCACTATCACTCACTCAGTTTCGCTGTCACTCACTCAGTATCACAGTCACTCACTCAGCATCACTGTCACTCAATGAGTATCACTGTCACTCACTGAGTATCACGCTCACTCACTCGGTATCACACTCACTCATTCGGTATAACTGTCACTCACTCAGGATCACTGTCACTCACTCAGTATCACTTTCACTCACTCGGTATCACTCTCACTCATTCGGTATCAGTGTCACTCACTCAGTATCACTCTCACTCACTGAGAATCACTGTCACTCACTCAGTATAACTCTGACTCACTCGGTATCACTCTCACTCATTCGGTATCACTGTCACTCACTCAGCATCATTGTCACTCACTCAGTATCACTGTCACTCACTCGGTATCACTCTCACTCACTCAGTATCACTGTCACTCACTCAGTATCACTCACTGTCACTAACACAGTATCACTGTCACTCAATCAGCATCACTGTCACTCACTCAGTATCGCTGTCACTCACTCAGTATCACTGTCACTCACTCAGTATCGCTGTTACTCACTCAGTATCACTGTCACTCACTTAGTATCGCTTTCACTCACTCAGTATCACTGGCATCACTCAGTATCACTGTCACTCACTCAGTATTACTGTCACTCACTCAGTATCACTCACTCAGTATCGCTTTCACTGACTCAGTATCACTGTCCCTCACTTAGTATCACTGTCACTCACTCAGTAGCACAGTCACTCACTCTGTATCGCTTTCACTCACTCAGTATCACTCTCACTCATTCGGTATCACTGTCACTCACTCAGTATCACTCTCACTCACTCAGTACCATTTTCACTCACTCAATATCATTGTCACTCACTCAGTATCACTGTCACTCACTCGGTATCACTCTCACTCATTCCGTATCACTGTCTCACTCAGTATCACTGTCACTCACTCAGTATCGATGTCACTCACTCAGTATCACTGCCACTCACTCAGAATCACTGTCACTCACTCAGTATCACTCCCTGTCACTCACTCAGTATCACAATCACTCACTCAGTATCACTCTCACTCATTCGGTATCACTGTCACTGACTCAGTATCACTCTTACTCACTCAGTATCATTGTCACTCACTCAGTATCATTGTCACTCACTCAGTATCACTGTCACTCACTCAGAATCATTGTCACTCAGTATCACTGTCACTCACTCACTGTCACTCACTCAGTATTACTGTCACTCACTCAGTATCACTAACTGTCACTCACTCAGTATCAATAACACTCACTCAGTATCGCTGTTAATCACTCAGTATTACTGTCACTCACTCAGTATCACTGTTACTCACTCATTATCACTGTAACTCACTCAGTATCACTTTCACTCACTTGGTATCACTGTCACTCATTCAGTATCACTGTCATTCACTCAGTATCACTGTCACTCACTCAGTATCACTGTCACTCACTCAGTATCACTGTCACTCACTCAGTATCACGGTCACTCTCTCAGTATCACTGACACTCACTCAGTATCACTGTCAATCACTCAGTATCACTGTCACTCACTCAGTATCACTATCACTCATTCAGTATCACTGTCACGCAGTCAGTATCACTGTCACTCACTTAGTATTACTGTCACTCACTCAGTATCACTTTTACTCACTCAGTATCGCTGTCACCCACTCAGTATCGCTCACTCACTCAGTATCACTGTCACTCATTCAGTCTCACTGTCACCCACTCAGTATCACTGTCACGCAGTCAGTATCACTGTCACTCACTCAGTATCACTGTCACTCACTCAGTATCACTGTCACTCACTCAGTATCACTCACTCACTCAGTATCACTGTCTCTCACTCAGTATCACTATCACTCATTCAGTATCACTGTCATTCACTCAGGATCGCTCACTCACTCAGTATCACTGTCACTCATTCAGTCTCACTGTCACTCACTCAGTATTACTGTCACTCACTCAGTATCACTAACTGTCACTCACTCAGTATCAATAACACTCACTCAGTATCGCTGTTAATCACTCAGTATTACTGTCACTCACTCAGTATCACTGTTACTCACTCATTATCACTGTAACTCACTCAGTATCACTTTCACTCACTTGGTATCACTGTCACTCATTCAGTATCACTGTCATTCACTCAGTATCACTGTCACTCACTCAGTATCACTGTCACTCACTCAGTATCACGGTCACTCTCTCAGTATCACTGACACTCACTCAGTATCACTGTCAATCACTCAGTATCACTGTCACTCACTCAGTATCACTATCACTCATTCAGTATCACTGTCACGCAGTCAGTATCACTGTCACTCACTTAGTATTACTGTCACTCACTCAGTATCACTTTTACTCACTCAGTATCGCTGTCACCCACTCAGTATCGCTCACTCACTCAGTATCACTGTCAATCATTCAGTCTCACAGTCACCCACTCAGTATCACTGTCACGCAGTCAGTATCACTGTCACTCACTCAGTATCACTGTCACTCACTCAGTATCACTGTCACTCACTCAGTATCACTCACTCACTCAGTATCACTGTCTCTCACTCAGTATCACTATCACTCATTCAGTATCACTGTCATTCACTCAGGATCGCTCACTCACTCAGTATCACTGTCACTCATTCAGTCTCACTGTCACCCACTCAGTATCACTGTCACTCACTCAGTATCACTGTCACGCAGTCAGTATCACTGTCACTCACTCAGTATTACTGTCACTCATTCAGTCTCACTGTCACCCACTCAGTATCACTGTCACTCACTCAGTATCACTTTCACTCTGTCAGTATCATTGTCACTCACTCAGTATCACTGTCACTCAGTATCACTCACTGTCACTCACTTACTATCACTGTCACTCACTCAGTATCGCGGTCAATCTCTCAGTATTACTGTCACTCACTCGGTATCACTGTCTCTCACTCAGAATTGTTGTCACTCACTCAGTATCACTGCCACTCACTCAGTATCACTGTCACTGACTCAGTATCACTGTCATTCACTCAGTATCGCTGTCAATTACTCAGTATCGCTGTCACTCACTCAGTATCACTGTCACTCACTCAGTATCGCTGTCACTCACTCACTATCACTATCACTCACTCAGTATCGCTGTCACTCACTCAGTATCACAGTCACTCACTCAGCATCACTGTCACTCACTGAGTATCACTGTCACTCACTGAGTATCACGCTCACTCACTCGGTATCACACTCACACA
This sequence comes from Scyliorhinus torazame, assembly GCF_047496885.1. Taxonomy (NCBI): domain Eukaryota; kingdom Metazoa; phylum Chordata; class Chondrichthyes; order Carcharhiniformes; family Scyliorhinidae; genus Scyliorhinus; species Scyliorhinus torazame. Next base: position 385,228,822 of record NC_092709.1, read on the forward strand.
TTCGGTATAACTGTCACTCACTCAGGATCACTGTCACTCACTCAGTATCACTCTCACTCACTCGGTATCACTCTCACTCATTCGGTATCAGTGTCACTCACTCAGTATCACTCTCACTCACTGAGAATCACTGTCACTCACTCAGTATAACTCTGACTCACTCGGTATCACTCTCACTCATTCGGTATCACTGTCACTCACTCAGCATCATTGTCACTCACTCAGTGTCACTGTCACTCACTCGGTATCACTCTCACTCACTCAGTATCACTGTCACTCACTCAGTATCACTCACTGTTACTAACACAGTATCACTGTCACTCAATCAGCATCACTGTCACTCACTCAGTATCGCTGTCACTCACTCAGTATCACTGTCACTCACTCAGTATCGCTGTTACTCACTCAGTATCACTGTCACTCACTTAGTATCGCTTTCACTCACTCAGTATCACTTTCACTCACTCAGTATCACTGTCATCACTCAGTATCACTGTCACTCACTCAGTATTACTGTCACTCACTCAGTATCACTCACTCAGTATCGCTTTCACTCACTCAGTATCACTGTCCCTCACTTAGTATCACTGTCACTCACTCAGTAGCACAGTCACTCACTCTGTATCGCTTTCACTCACTCAGTATCACTTTCACACACTCAGTATCACTGTCACTCACTCAGTATCACTGTCACTGACTCAGCATTACTCTCACTCACTCGGTATCATTCTCACTCATTCGGGATCACTGTCACTCACTCAGAATCACTGTCACTCACTCAGTATCACTATCACTCATTCGGTATCACTCTCACTCATTCGGTATCACTGTCACTCACTCAGTATCACTCTCACTCACTCAGTACCATTTTCACTCACTCAGTATCATTGTCACTCACTCAGTATCACTGTCACTCACTCGGTATCACTCTCACTCATTCCGTATCACTGTCACTCACTCAGTATCATTGTCACTCACTCGGTATAACTGTCACTCACTCAGTATCGATGTCACTCACTCAGTATCACTGCCACTCACTCAGAATCACTGTCACTCACTCAGTATCACTCCCTGTCACTCACTCAGTATCACAATCACTCACTCAGTATCACTCTCACTCATTCGGTATCACTGTCACTCACTCCGAATCACTTTCACTCACTCAGTATCACTCTCACTCAATCGGTATCACTCTCACTCATTCGGTGTCACTGTCACTCACTCAGTATCACTCTCACTCACTCAGTATCATTGTCACTCACTCAGTATCATTGTCACTCACTCAGTATCACTGTCACTCACTCGGTATCACTCCCTATCATTCCGTATCACTGTCTCACTCAGTATCACTGTCACTCACTCAGTATCGATGTCACTCATTCAGTATCACGGTCACTCACTCAGTATCACTGTCACCCACTCAGTATAACTCCCTGTCACTCACTCAGCATCACTGTCACTCACTCAGTGTCGCTTTCACTCACTCAGTATCGAAGTCACTCACTCAGTATCACTGTCACTCACTCAGTATCACTGCGACACACTCAGTATCGCTGTCACTCACTCTGTATCACTGTCACTCACTCGGTATCACGATTCCTCACTCAGTATCACTGTCACTCACTCAGTACCACTGTCACTCACTCAGTATCACTCACTGTCACTCACTCAGTATCACTGTCACCCACTCAGTATCACTGTCACTCACTCAGTATCACTGTCACTCACTCAGAATCATTGTCACTCAGTATCACTGTCACTCACTCACTGTCACTCACTCAGTATTACTGTCACTCACTCAGTATCACTAACTGTCACTCACTCAGTATCAATAACACTCACTCAGTATCGCTGTTAATCACTCAGTATTCCTGTCACTCACTCAGTATCACTGTTACTCACTCAGTATCACTGTCACTCACTCAGTATCACTTTCACTCACTTGGTATCACTGTCACTCATTCAGTATCACTGTCATTCACTCAGTATCACTGTCACTCACTCAGTATCACTGTCACTCACTCAGTATCGCTGTCACTCACTTAGTATCACTTTCACTCACTCAGTATCGCTGTCATTCACTCAGTATCACTTTGACTCTCTCGGTATCACTGTGACTCACTCAGTATCGCTGTCCCTCACTCGGTATCACTGTCACTCACTCGGTATCACTGTCACTCACTCAGTGTCACTGTCACTCAGTAATCACTGTCACTCACTCAGTGTCACTCACTCAGTATCACGTCACTCACTCAGTTTCACTGTCACTCACTCACTGTCACTCACTCAGGATCACGTCACTCACTCAGTTTCACTGTCACTCACTCACTGTCACTCACTCAGTATCACTGTCACTCACTCAGTGTCACTCACTCAGTATCACTCTCTCACTCAGTATCACTGTCACTCACTCAGCATTACTGTCACTCACTCAGTATCATTTTCACTCACTCAGTATCACTGTCACTCATTCAGTATCACTGTCACTCACTCAGTATCACTGTCACTCACTCAGTATCACTATCACTCATTCAGTATCACTGTCACGCAGTCAGTATCACTGTCACTCACTCAGTGTCACTCACTCAGTATCACTCTCTCACTCAGTATCACTGTCACTCACTCAGCATTACTGTCACTCACTCAGTATCATTTTCACTCACTCAGTATCACTGTCACTCATTCAGTATCACTGTCACTCACTCAGTATCACTGTCACTCACTCAGTATCACTATCACTCATTCAGTATCACTGTCACGCAGTCAGTATCACTGTCACTCACTTAGTATTACTGTCACTCACTCAGTATCACTTTTTCTCACTCAGTATTGCTGTCACTCACTCAGTATCGCTCACTCACTCAGTATCACTGTCACTCATTCAGTCTCACTGTCACCCTCGCAGTATCACTGTCACTCACTCAGCATCACTGTCACGCAGTCAGTATCACTGTCACTCACTCAGTATCACTGTCACTCACTCAGTATCACTGTCACTCACTCAGTATCACTCACTCACTCAGTATCACTGTCTCTCACTCAGTATCACTATCACTCATTCAGTATCACTGTCACTCACTCAGTATCGCTCACTCACTCAGTATCACTGTCACTCATTCAGTCTCACTGTAATCCACTCAGTATCACTGTCACTCACTCAGTATCACTGTCACGCAGTCAGTATCACTGTCACTCACTCAGTATTACTGTCACTCATTCAGTCTCACTGTCACCCACTCAGTATCACTGTCACTCACTCAGTATCACTTTCACTCTGTCAGTATCATTGTCACTCACTCAGTATCACTGTCACTCAGTATCACTCACTGTCACTCACTTAGTATCACTGTCACTCACTCAGTATCGCTGTCAATCTCTCAGTATTACTGTCACTCACTCGGTATCACTGTCTCTCACTCAGAATTGTTGTCACTCACTCAGTAGCACTGCCACTCACTCAGTATCACTGTCACAGACTCAGGATCACTGTCACTCACTCAGTATCGCTGTCAATTATTCAGTATCGCTGTCACTTACTCAGTATTACTGTCACTCACTCGGTATCACTGTCACTCACTCAGTATCGCTGTCACTCACTCACTATCACTATCACTCACTCATTATCGCTGTCACTCACTCAGTATCACAGTCACTCACTCAGTATCACTGTCACTGACTGAGTATCACGCTCACTCACTCGGTATCACACTCACTCATTCGGTATAACTGTCACTCACTCAGGATCACTGTCACTCACTCAGTATCACTCTCACTCACTCGGTATCACTCTCACTCATTCGGTATCACTGTCCCTCACTCAGTATCACTCTCACTCACTGAGAATCACTGTCACTCACTCAGTATAACTCTGACTCACTCGGTATCACTCTCACTCATTCGGTATCACTGTCACTCACTCAGTATCACTCTCACTCACTGAGAATCACTGTCACTCACTCAGTTTAACTCTCACTCATTCGGGATCACTGTCACTCACTCAGCATCATTGTCACTCACTCAGTATCACTGTCCCTCACTCAGTATCACTCACTGTCACTAACACAGTATCACTGTCACTCAATCAGTATCACTGTCACTCACTCAGTATCGCTGTCACTCACTCAGTATCACTGTCACTCACTCAGTATCGTTGTTACCCTCTCAGTATCACTGTCACTCACTTAGTATCGCTTTCACTCACTCAGTATCTCTTTCACTCACTCAGTATCACTGTCATCACTCAGTATCACTGTCACTCACACAGTATTACTGTCACTCACTCAGTATCAATCACTCAGTATCGCTGTCACTCACTCAGTATCACTGTCCCTCACTTAGTATCACTGTCACTCACTCAGTATCACAGTCACTCACTCTGTATCGCTTTCACTCACTCAGTATCACTTTCACACACTCAGTATCACTGTCACTCACTCAGTATCACTGTCACTGACTCAGTATTGCGCTCACTCACTCGGTATCACTCTCACTCATTCGGGATCACTGTCACTCACTCAGTATCACTGTCACTCACTCGGTATCACTCTCACTCACTCAGTATCACTGTCACTCCCTCAGTATCACTCACTATCACTAACACAGTATCACTGTCACTCAATCAGTGTCACTGTCACTCACTCAGTATCGCTGTCACTCAGTCAGTATCACTGTCACTCACTCAGTATTGTTGTTACTCACTCAGTATCACTGTCACTCACTTTGTATCGCTTTCACTCACTCAGTATCACTTTCACTCACTCAGTATCACTGTCATCACTCAGTATCACTGTCACTCACTCAGTATTACTGTCACTCACTCAGTATCACTCACTCAGTATCGCTGTCACTCACTCAGTATCACTGTCCCTCGCTTAGTATGACTGTCACTCACTCAGTATCACAGTCACTCACTCTGTATCGCTTTCACTCACTCAGTATCACTTTCACACACTCAGTATCACTGTCACTCACTCAGTATCACTGTCACTGACTCAGTATTACGCTCACTCACTCGGTATCACTCTCACTCATTCGGGATCACTGTCACTTACTCAGAATCACTGTCACTCACTAAGTATCACTATCACTCATTCGGTATCACTCTCACTCATTCGGTATCACTGTCACTCACTCAGTATCACTCTCACTCACTCGGTATCACTCTGACTCATTCCGTATCACTGTCTCACTCAGTATCACTGTCACTCACTCAGTATCGATGTCGCTCACTCAGTATCACTGCCACTCACTCAGTATCACTGTCACTCACTCAGTATCACTCACTGTTACTCACTCAGTATCACAATCATTCACTCAGTATCACTCTGACTCATTCGGTATCGCTGTCACTCACTCAGAATCATTTTCACTCACTCAGTATCACTCTCACTCAATCGGTATCACTCTCACTCATTCGGTGTCACTGTCACTCACTCAGTATCACTCTCACTCACTCAGTATCATTGTCACTCACTCAGTATCATTGTCACTCACTCAGTATCACTGTCACTCACTCGGTATCACTCCCAATCATTCCGTATCACTGTCTCACTCAGTATCACTGTCACTCACTCAGTATCGATGTCACTCACTGAGTATCACTATCACTCACTCAGTATCATTGTCACTCACTCAGTATCACTGTCACTCACTCGGTATCACTCTGACTCATTCCGTATCACTGTCTCACTCAGTATCACTGTCACTCACTCAGTATCGATGTCGCTCACTCAGTATCACTGCCACTCACTCAGGATCACTGTCACTCACTCAGTATCACTCCCTGTTACTCACTCAGTATCACAATCACTCACTCAGTATCACTCTGACTCATTCGGTATCACTGTCACTCACTCAGAATCACTTTCACTCACTCAGTATCACTCTCACTCAATCGGTATCACTCTCACTCATTCGGTGTCGCTGTCACTCACTCAGTATCATTGTCACTCACTCGGTATCACTCCCAATCATTCCGTATCACTGTCTCACTCAGTATCACTGTCACTCACTCTGTATCAATGTCACTCACTCAGTATCACTGTCACTCACTCAGTATCACTGTCACCCACTCAGTATAACTCCCTGTCACTCACTCAGCATCACTGTCACTCACTCAGTGTCGCTTTCACTCACTCAGTATCGAAGTCACTCACTCAGTACCACTGTCACTCACTCAGTATCATTGTCACTCACTCAGTATCACTGACACTTTCTCAGTATCACTGTCACTCACTCAGTATCACTGTCACTCACTCAGTATCACTCACTCAATCAGTATCACTGTCACTAACTCAGTATCACTGTCACTCACTCAGTGTCACTCACTCAGTATCACTCTCTCACTCAGTATCACTGTCTCTAACTCAGTTTCACTGTCACTCACTCAGTATCACTGTCACTCACTCAGTATCACTGTCACTCACTCAGTATCACTCACTCACTCAGTATCACTGTCTCTCACTCAGTATCACTATCACTCATTCAGTATCACTGTCACTCACTCAGTATCGCTCACTCACTCAGTATCACTGTCACTCATTCAGTCTCACTGTCACCCACTCAGTATCACTGTCACTCACTCAGTATCACTGTCACGCAGTCAGTATCAGTGTCACTCACTCAGTATTACTGTCACTCATTCAGTCTCACTGTCACCCACTCAGTATCACTGTCACTCACTCAGTATCACTTTCACTCTGTCAGTATCATTGTCACTCACTCAGTATCACTGTCACTCAGTATCACTCACTGTCACTCACTTAGTATCACTGTCACTCACTCAGTATCACTGTCACTCTCTCGGTATCACTGTGACACACTCAGTATCGCTGTCACTCACTCAGTATCACTGTCACTCACTCGGTATCACTGTCACTCAATTAGTATCACTGTCACTCACTCAGTATCACTGTCACTAGCTCGGTATCACTGAGACACACTCAGTATCGCTGTCACTCACTCGGTATCACTGTCACTCACTCAGTTTCACTGTCACTCACTCACTGTCTATCACTCAGTATCACTGTCACTCGCTGTCACTCACTCGCTATCGCTGTGTCTCACTCAGTATCACTGTCACTCACTCAGTATCACTGTGACTCCCTCAGTATCACTGAAACTCACTCAGTATCACTGTCACTCGCTCAGTATCGCAGTCACTCACTCAGTATCACTCTCACTCAGTATCACTGTCTCTCACTCAGTATGACTGTCACTCACAGCATCACTATCACACAGTATCACTGTCACTCACTCAGAATCACTGTCACTCAGTATCACTGTCACTCACTCACTGTCACTCACTCAGTATTACTGTCACTCGCTCAGTATCAGTAACTGTCACTCACTCAGTATCAATAACACTCACTCAGTATCGCTGTTAATCACTCAGTATTACTGTCACTCACTCAGTATCACTGTTACTCACTCAGTATCACTGTCACTCACTCAGTATCACTTTCACTCACTTGGTATCACTGTCACTCATTCAGTATCACTGTCATTCACTCAGTATCACTGTCACTCACTCAGTATCACTGTCACTCACTCAGTATCGCTGTCACTCACTTAGTATCACTTTCACTCACTCAGTATCGCTGTCATTCACTCAGTATCACTTTGACTCTCTCGGTATCACTGTGACTCACTCAGTATCGCTGTCCCTCACTCGGTATCACTGTCACTCACTCGGTATCACTGTCACTCACTCGGTATCACTGTCACTCAGTAATCACTGTCACTCACTCACTGTCATTCACTCAGTATCACGTCACTCACTCAGTTTCACTGTCACTAACTCACTGTCACTCACTCAGTATCACTGTCACTCACTCAGTGTCACTCACTCAGTATCACTCTCTCACTCAGTATCACTGTCACTCACTCAGCATTACTGTCACTCACTCAGTATCATTTTCACTCACTCAGTATCACTGTCACTCACTCAGTATCACTGTCACTCACTCAGTATCACTATCACTCATTCAGTATCACTGTCACGCAGTCAGTATCACTGTCACTCACTTAGTATTACTGTCACTCACTCAGTATCACTTTTTCTCACTCAGTATCGCTGTCACTCACTCAGTATCGCTCACTCACTCAGTATCACTGTCACTCATTCAGTCTCACTGTCACCCACTCAGTATCACTGTCACTCACTCAGCATCACTGTCACGCAGTCAGTATCACTGTCACTCACCCAGTATCACTGTCACTCACTCAGTATCACTGTCACTCACTCAGTATCACTCACTCACTCAGTATCACTGTCTCTCACTCAGTATCACTATCACTCATTCAGTATCACTGTCACTCACTCAGTTTCGCTCACTCACTCAGTATCACTGTCACTCATTCAGTCTCACTGTAATCCACTCAGTATCACTCTCACTCACTCAGTATCACTGTCACGCAGTCAGTATCACTGTCACTCACTCAGTATTACTGTCACTCATTCAGTCTCACTGTCACCCACTCAGTATAACTGTCACTCACTCAGTATCACTTTCACTCTGTCAGTATCATTGTCACTCACTCAGTATCGCTGTCAATCTCTCAGTATTACTGTCATTCACTCGGTATCACTGTCTCTCACTCAGAATTGTTGTCACTCACTCAGTATCACTGCCACTCACTCAGTATCACTGTCACTGACTCAGTATCACTGTCATTCACTCAGTATCGCTGTCAATTACTCAGTATCGCTGTCACTTACTCAGTATTACTGTCACTCACTCGGTATCACTGTCACTCACTCAGTATCGCTGTCACTCACTCACTATCACTATCACTCACTCAGTATCGCTGTCACTCACTCAGTATCACAGTCACTCACTCAGTATCACTGTCACTCACTGAGTATCACGCTCACTCACTCGGTATCACACTCACTCATTCGGTATAACTGTCACTCACTCAGGATCACTGTCACTCACTCAGTATCACTCTCACACACTCGGTATCACTCTCACTCATTCGGTATCACTGTCACTCACTCAGTATCACTCTCACTCACTGAGAATCACTGTCACTCACTCAGTATAACTCTGACTCACTCGGTATCACTCTCACTCATTCAGTATAACTCTGACTCACTCGGTATCACTCTCACTCACTCAGTATCACTGTCCCTCACTGAGTATCACTCACTGTCACTAACACAGTATCACTGTCACTCAATCAGTATCACTGTCACTCACTCAGTATCGCTGTCACTCACTCAGTATCACTGTCACTCATTCAGGATCGTTTTTACCCTCTCAGTATCACTGTCACTCACTTAGTATCGCTTTCACTCACTCAGTATCACTTTCACTCACTCAGTATCACTGTCATCACTCAGTATCACTGTCACTCACTCAGTATTACTGTCACTCACTCAGTATCACTCACTCAGTATCGGTGTCACTCACTCAGTATCACTGTCCCTCACTTAGTATCACTGTCACTCACTCAGTATCACTTTCACACACTCAGTATCACTGTCACTGACTCAGTATTACGCTCACTCACTCGGTATCACTCTCACTCATTCGGGATCACTGTCACTCACTCAGTATCACTGTCACTCACTCGGTATCACACTCACTCACTCAGTATCACTGTCACTCACTCAGTATCACTCACTGTCACTAACACAGTATCACTGTCACTCAATCAGTATCACTGTCACTCACTCAGTATCGCTGTCACTCTCTCAGTATCACTTTCACTCACTCAGTGTCACTGTCATCACTCAATTTCACTGTCACTCACTCAGTATTACTGTCACTCACTCAGTATCACTCACTCAGTATCGCTGTCACTCACTCAGTATCACTGTCCCTCACTTAGTACCACTGTCACTCACTCAGTATCACAGTCACTCACTCTGTATCGCTTTCACTCACTCAGTATCACTTTCACACACTCAGTATCACTGTCACTCACTCAGTATCACTTTCAATGACTCAGTATTACGCTCACTCACTCGGTATCACTCTCACACATTCGGGATCACTCTCACTCACTCAGAATCACTTTCACTCACTCAGTATCACTGTCACTCACTCAGTATCACTGTGACTCCCTCAGTATCACTGTCACTCACGCAGTATCACGGTCACTCTCTCAGTATCACTGACACTCACTCAGTATCACTGTCACTCGCTCAGTATCGCAGTCACTCACTCAGTATCACTCTCACTCAGTATCACTGTCTCTCACTCAGTATGACTGTCACTCACTCAGCATCACTATCACACAGTATCACTGTCACTCACTCAGAATCACTGTCACTCAGTATCACTGTCACTCACTCACTGTCACTCACTCAGTATTACTGTCACTCACTCAGTATCAGTAACTGTCACTCACTCAGTATCAATAACACTCACTCAGTATCGCTGTTAATCACTCAGTATGACTGTCACTCACTCAGTATCACTGTTACTCACTCAGTATCACTGTCACTCACTCAGTATCACTTTCACTCACTTGGTATCACTGTCACTCATTCAGTATCACTGTCATTCACTCAGTATCACTGTCACTCACTCAGTATCACTGTCACTCACTCAGTATCGCTGTCACTCACTTAGTATCACTTTCACTCACTCAGTATCGCTGTCATTCACTCAGTATCACTTTGACTCTCTCGGTATCACTGTGACTCACTCAGTATCGCTGTCCCTCACTCGGTATCACTGTCACTCACTCGGTATCACTGTCACTCACTCAGTGTCACTGTCACTCAGTAATCACTGTCACTCACTCACTGTCATTCACTCAGTATCACGTCACTCACTCAGTTTCACTGTCACTAACTCACTGTCACTCACTCAGTATCACTGTCACTCACTCAGTGTCACTCACTCAGTATCACTCTCTCACTCAGTATCACTGTCACTCACTCAGCATTACTGTCACTCACTCAGTATCATTTTCACTCACTCAGTATCACTGTCACTCACTCAGTATCACTGTCACTCACTCAGTATCACTATCACTCATTCAGTATCACTGTCACGCAGTCAGTATCACTGTCACTCACTTAGTATTACTGTCACTCACTCAGTATCACTCTCACTCAGTATCACTGTCTCTCACTCAGTATGACTGTCACTCACTCAGCATCACTATCACACAGTATCACTGTCACTCACTCAGAATCACTGTCACTCAGTATCACTGTCACTCACTCACTGTCACTCACTCAGTATTACTGTCACTCACTCAGTATCAGTAACTGTCACTCACTCAGTATCAATAACACTCACTCAGTATCGCTGTTAATCACTCAGTATTACTGTCACTCACTCAGTATCACTGTTACTCACTCAGTATCACTGTCACTCACTCAGTATCACTTTCACTCACTTGGTATCACTGTCACTCATTCAGTATCACTGTCATTCACTCAGTATCACTGTCACTCACTCAGTATCACTGTCACTCACTCAGTATCGCTGTCACTCACTTAGTATCACTTTCACTCACTCAGTATCGCTGTCATTCACTCAGTCTCACTTTGACTCTCTCGGTATCACTGTGACTCACTCAGTATCGCTGTCCCTCACTCGGTATCACTGTCACTCACTCGGTATCACTGTCACTCACTCAGTGTCACTGTCACTCAGTAATCACTGTCACTCACTCACTGTCATTCACTCAGTATCACGTCACTCACTCAGTTTCACTGTCACTAACTCACTGTCACTCACTCAGTATCACTGTCACTCACTCAGTGTCACTCACTCAGTATCACTCTCTCACTCAGTATCACTGTCACTCACTCAGCATTACTGTCACTCACTCAGTATCATTTTCACTCACTCAGTATCACTGTCACTCACTCAGTATCACTGTCACTCACTCAGTATCACTATCACTCATTCAGTATCACTGTCACGCAGTCAGTATCACTGTCACTCACTTAGTATTACTGTCACTCACTCAGTATCACTCACTCACAGTATCACTGTCTCTCACTCAGTATCACTATCACTCATTCAGTATCACTGTCACTCACTCAGTTTCGCTCACTCACTCAGTATCACTGTCACTCATTCAGTCTCACTGTAATCCACTCAGTATCACTCTCACTCACTCAGTATCACTGTCACGCAGTCAGTATCACTGTCACTCACTCAGTATTACTGTCACTCATTCAGTCTCACTGTCACCCACTCAGTATCACTGTCACTCACTCAGTATCACTTTCACTCTGTCAGTATCATTGTCACTCACTCAGTATCACTGTCACTCAGTATCACTCACTGTCACTCACTTAGTATCACTGTCACTCACTCAGTATCGCTGTCAATCTCTCAGTATTACTGTCATTCACTCGGTATCACTGTCTCTCACTCAGAATTGTTGTCACTCACTCAGTATCACTGCCACTCACTCAGTATCACTGTCACTGACTCAGTATCACTGTCATTCACTCAGTATCGCTGTCAATTACTCAGTATCGCTGTCACTTACTCAATATTACTGTCACTCACTCGGTATCACTGTCACTCACTCAGTATCGCTGTCACGCACTCACTATCACTATCACTCACTCAGTATCGCTGTCACTCACTCAGTATCACAGTCACTCTCTCAGTATCACTGTCACTCACTGAGTATCACGCTCACTCACTCGGTATCACACTCACTCATTCGGTATAACTGTCACTCACTCAGGATCACTGTCACTCACTCAGTATCACTCTCACACACTCGGTATCACTCTCACTCATTCGGTATCACTGTCACTCACTCAGTATCACTCTCACTCACTGAGAATCACTGTCACTCACTCAGTATAACTCTGACTCACTCGGTATCACTCTCACTCATTCAGTATAACTCTGACTCACTCGGTATCACTCTCACTCACTCAGTATCACTGTCCCTCACTGAGTATCACTCACTGTCACTAACACAGTATCACTGTCACTCAATCAGTATCACTGTCACTCACTCAGTATCGCTGTCACTCACTCAGTATCACTGTCACTCATTCAGGATCGTTTTTACCCTCTCAGTATCACTGTCACTCACTTAGTATCGCTTTCACTCACTCAGTATCACTTTCACTCACTCAGTATCACTGTCATCACTCAGTATCACTGTCACTCACTCAGTATTACTGTCACTCACTCAGTATCACTCACTCAGTATCTCTGTCACTCACTCAGTATCACTTTCACACACTCAGTATCACTGTCACTGACTCAGTATTACGCTCACTCACTCGGTATCACTCTCACTCATTCGGGATCACTGTCACTCACTCAGTATCACTGTCACTCACTCGGTATCACTCTCACTCACTCAGTATCACTGTCACTCACTCAGTATCACTCACTGTCACTAACACAGTATCACTGTCACTCAATCAGTATCACTGTCACTCACTCAGTATCGCTGTCACTCAGTCAGTATCACTGTCACTCTCTCAGTATCACTTTCACTCACTCAGTGTCACTGTCATCACTCAGTTTCACTGTCACTCACTCAGTATTACTGTCACTCACTCAGTATCACTCACTCAGTATCGCTGTCACTCACTCAGTATCACTGTCCCTCACTTAGTACCACTGTCACTCACTCAGTATCACAGTCACTCACTCTGTATCGCTTTCATTCACTCAGTATCACTTTCACACACTCAGTATCACTGTCACTCACTCAGTATCACTTTCAATGACTCAGTATTACGCTCACTCACTCGGTATCACTCTCACTCATTCGGGATCACTCTCACTCACTCAGAATCACTTTCACTCACTCAGTATCACTGTCACTCATTCGGTATCACTCTCACTCATTCGGTATCACTGTCACTCACTCAGTCTCACTCTCACTTACTCAGTGCCATTTTCACTCACTCAGTATCATTGTCACTCACTCAGTATCGCTGTCAATTACTCAGTATCGCTGTCACTTACTCAATATTACTGTCACTCACTCGGTATCACTGTCACTCACTCAGTATCGCTGTCACGCACTCACTATCACTATCACTCACTCAGTATCGCTGTCACTCACTCAGTATCACAGTCACTCACTCAGTATCAATAACACTCACTCAGTATCGCTGTTAATCACTCAGTATTACTGTCACTCACTCAGTATCACTGTTACTCACTCAGTATCACTGTCACTCACTCAGTATCACTTTCACTCACTTGGTATCACTGTCACTCATTCAGTATCACTGTCATTCACTCAGTATCACTGTCACTCACTCAGTATCACTGTCACTCACTCAGTATCGCTGTCACTCACTTAGTATCACTTTCACTCACTCAGTATCGCTGTCATTCACTCAGTATCACTTTGACTCTCTCGGTATCACTGTGACTCACTCAGTATCGCTGTCCCTCACTCGGTATCACTGTCACTCACTCGGTATCACTGTCACTCACTCAGTGTCACTGTCACTCAGTAATCACTGTCACTCACTCACTGTCATTCACTCAGTATCACGTCACTCACTCAGTTTCACTGTCACTAACTCACTGTCACTCACTCAGTATCACTGTCACTCACTCAGTGTCACTCACTCAGTATCACTCTCTCACTCAGTATCACTGTCACTCACTCAGCATTACTGTCACTCACTCAGTATCATTTTCACTCACTCAGTATCACTGTCACTCACTCAGTATCACTGTCACTCACTCAGTATCACTATCACTCATTCAGTATCACTGTCACGCAGTCAGTATCACTGTCACTCACTTAGTATTACTGTCACTCACTCAGTATCACTCACTCACTCAGTATCACTGTCTCTCACTCAGTATCACTATCACTCATTCAGTATCACTGTCACTCACTCAGTTTCGCTCACTCACTCAGTATCACTGTCACTCATTCAGTCTCACTGTAATCCACTCAGTATCACTCTCACTCACTCAGTATCACTGTCACGCAGTCAGTATCACTGTCACTCACTCAGTATTACTGTCACTCATTCAGTCTCACTGTCACCCACTCAGTATCACTGTCACTCACTCAGTATCACTGTCACTCAGTATCACTCACTGTGACTCACTTAGTATCACTGTCACTCACTCAGTATCGCTGTCCCTCACTGAGTATCACTCACTGTCACTAACACAGTATCACTGTCACTCAATCAGTATCACTGTCACTCACTCAGTATCGCTGTCACTCACTCAGTATCACTGTCACTCATTCAGGATCGTTTTTACCCTCTCAGTATCACTGTCACTCACTTAGTATCGCTTTCACTCACTCAGTATCACTTTCACTCACTCAGTATCACTGTCATCACTCAGTATCACTGTCACTCACTCAGTATTACTGTCACTCACTCAGTATCACTCACTCAGTATCTCTGTCACTCACTCAGTATCACTGTCCCTCACTTAGTATCACTGTCACTCACTCAGTATCACTTTCACACACTCAGTATCACTGTCACTGACTCAGTATTACGCTCACTCACTCGGTATCACTCTCACTCATTCGGGATCACTGTCACTCACTCAGTATCACTGTCACTCACTCGGTATCACTCTCACTCACTCAGTATCACTGTCACTCACTCAGTATCACTCACTGTCACTAACACAGTATCACTGTCACTCAATCAGTATCACTGTCACTCACTCAGTATCGCTGTCACTCAGTCAGTATCACTGTCACTCTCTCAGTATCACTTTCACTCACTCAGTGTCACTGTCATCACTCAGTTTCACTGTCACTCACTCAGTATTACTGTCACTCACTCAGTATCACTCACTCAGTATCGCTGTCACTCACTCAGTATCACTGTCCCTCACTTAGTACCACTGTCACTCACTCAGTATCACAGTCACTCACTCTGTATCGCTTTCATTCACTCAGTATCACTTTCACACACTCAGTATCACTGTCACTCACTCAGTATCACTTTCAATGACTCAGTATTACGCTCACTCACTCGGTATCACTCTCACTCATTCGGGATCACTCTCACTCACTCAGAATCACTTTCACTCACTCAGTATCACCGTCACTCATTCGGTATCACTCTCACTCATTCGGTATCACTGTCACTCACTCAGTCTCACTCTCACTTACTCAGTACCATTTTCACTCACTCAGTATCATTGTCACTCACTCAGTATCGCTGTCAATTACTCAGTATCGCTGTCACTTACTCAATATTACTGTCACTCACTCGGTATCACTGTCACTCACTCAGTATCGCTGTCACGCACTCACTATCACTATCACTCACTCAGTATCGCTGTCACTCACTCAGTATCACAGTCACTCACTCAGTATCAATAACACTCACTCAGTATCGCTGTTAATCACTCAGTATTACTGTCACTCACTCAGTATCACTGTTACTCACTCAGTATCACTGTCACTCACTCAGTATCACTTTCACTCACTTGGTATCACTGTCACTCATTCAGTATCACTGTCATTCACTCAGTATCACTGTCACTCACTCAGTATCACTGTCACTCACTCAGTATCGCTGTCACTCACTTAGTATCACTTTCACTCACTCAGTATCGCTGTCATTCACTCAGTATCACTTTGACTCTCTCGGTATCACTGTGACTCACTCAGTATCGCTGTCCCTCACTCGGTATCACTGTCACTCACTCGGTATCACTGTCACTCACTCAGTGTCACTGTCACTCAGTAATCACTGTCACTCACTCACTGTCATTCACTCAGTATCACGTCACTCACTCAGTTTCACTGTCACTAACTCACTGTCACTCACTCAGTATCACTGTCACTCACTCAGTGTCACTCACTCAGTATCACTCTCTCACTCAGTATCACTGTCACTCACTCAGCATTACTGTCACTCACTCAGTATCATTTTCACTCACTCAGTATCACTGTCACTCACTCAGTATCACTGTCACTCACTCAGTATCACTATCACTCATTCAGTATCACTGTCACGCAGTCAGTATCACTGTCACTCACTTAGTATTACTGTCACTCACTCAGTATCACTCACTCACTCAGTATCACTGTCTCTCACTCAGTATCACTATCACTCATTCAGTATCACTGTCACTCACTCAGTTTCGCTCACTCACTCAGTATCACTGTCACTCATTCAGTCTCACTGTAATCCACTCAGTATCACTCTCACTCACTCAGTATCACTGTCACGCAGTCAGTATCACTGTCACTCACTCAGTATTACTGTCACTCATTCAGTCTCACTGTCACCCACTCAGTATCACTGTCACTCACTCAGTATCACTGTCACTCAGTATCACTCACTGTCACTCACTTAGTATCACTGTCACTCACTCAGTATCGCTGTCAATCTCTCAGTATTACTGTCATTCACTCGGTATCACTGTCTCTCACTCAGAATTGTTGTCACTCACTCAGTATCACTGCCACTGACTCAGTATCACTGTCACTGACTCAGTATCACTGTCATTCACTCAGTATCGCTGTCAATTACTCAGTATCGCTGTCACTTACTCAATATTACTGTCACTCACTCGGTATCACTGTCACTCACTCAGTATCGCTGTCACGCACTCACTATCACTATCACTCACTCAGTATCGCTGTCACTCACTCAGTATCACAGTCACTCTCTCAGTATCACTGTCACTCACTGAGTATCACGCTCACTCACTCGGTATCACACTCACTCATTCGGTATAACTGTCACTCACTCAGGATCACTGTCACTCACTCAGTATCACTCTCACACACTCGGTATCACTCTCATTCATTCGGTATCACTGTCACTCACTCAGTATCACTCTCACTCACTGAGAATCACTGTCACTCACTCAGTATAACTCTGACTCACTCGGTATCACTCTCACTCATTCAGTATAACTCTGACTCACTCGGTATCACTCTCACTCACTCTGTATCACTGTCCCTCACTGAGTATCACTCACTGTCACTAAAACAGTATCACTGTCACTCAATCAGTATCACTGTCACTCACTCAGTATCGCTGTCACTCACTCAGTATCACTGTCACTCATTCAGGATCGTTTTTACCCTCTCAGTATCACTGTCACTCACTTAGTATCGCTTTCACTCACTCAGTATCACTTTCACTCACTCAGTATCACTGTCATCACTCAGTATCACTGTCACTCACTCAGTATTACTGTCACTCACTCAGTATCACTCACTCAGTATCGCTGTCACTCACTCAGTATCACTGTCCCTCACTTAGTATCACTGTCACTCACTCAGTATCACTTTCACACACTCAGTATCACTGTCACTGACTCAGTATTACGCTCACTCACTCGGTATCACTCTCACTCATTCGGGATCACTGTCACTCACTCAGTATCACTGTCACTCACTCGGTATCACTCTCACTCACTCAGTATCACTGTCACTCACTCAGTATCACTCACTGTCACTAACACAGTATCACTGTCACTCAAACAGTATCACTGTCACTCACTCAGTATCGCTGTCACTCAGTCAGTATCACTGTCACTCTCTCAGTATCACTTTCACTCACTCAGTGTCACTGTCATCACTCAGTTTCACTGTCACTCACTCAGTATTACTGTCACTCACTCAGTATTACTGTCATTCACTCGGTATCACTGTCTCTCACTCAGAATTGTTGTCACTCACTCAGTATCACTGCCACTGACTCAGTATCACTGTCACTGACTCAGTATCACTGTCACGCAGTCAGTATCACTGTCACTCACTCAGTATTACTGTCACTCATTCAGTCTCACTGTCACCCACTCAGTATCACTGTCACTCACTCAGTATCACTGTCACTCAGTATCACTCACTGTCACTCACTTAGTATCACTGTCACTCACTCAGTATCGCTGTCAATCTCTCAGTATTACTGTCATTCACTCGGTATCACTGTCTCTCACTCAGAATTGTTGTCACTCACTCAGTATCACTGCCACTGACTCAGTATCACTGTCACTGACTCAGTATCACTGTCATTCACTCAGTATCGCTGTCAATTACTCAGTATCGCTGTCACTTACTCAATATTACTGTCACTCACTCGGTATCACTGTCACTCACTCAGTATCGCTGTCACGCACTCACTATCACTATCACTCACTCAGTATCGCTGTCACTCACTCAGTATCACAGTCACTCTCTCAGTATCACTGTCACTCACTGAGTATCACGCTCACTCACTCGGTATCACACTCACTCATTCGGTATAACTGTCACTCACTCAGGATCACTGTCACTCACTCAGTATCACTCTCACACACTCGGTATCACTCTCATTCATTCGGTATCACTGTCACTCACTCAGTATCACTCTCACTCACTGAGAATCACTGTCACTCACTCAGTATAACTCTGACTCACTCGGTATCACTCTCACTCATTCAGTATAACTCTGACTCACTCGGTATCACTCTCACTCACTCTGTATCACTGTCCCTCACTGAGTATCACTCACTGTCACTAAAACAGTATCACTGTCACTCAATCAGTATCACTGTCACTCACTCAGTATCGCTGTCACTCACTCAGTATCACTGTCACTCATTCAGGATCGTTTTTACCCTCTCAGTATCACTGTCACTCACTTAGTATCGCTTTCACTCACTCAGTATCACTTTCACTCACTCAGTATCACTGTCATCACTCAGTATCACTGTCACTCACTCAGTATTACTGTCACTCACTCAGTATCACTCACTCAGTATCGCTGTCACTCACTCAGTATCACTGTCCCTCACTTAGTATCACTGTCACTCACTCAGTATCACTTTCACACACTCAGTATCACTGTCACTGACTCAGTATTACGCTCACTCACTCGGTATCACTCTCACTCATTCGGGATCACTGTCACTCACTCAGTATCACTGTCACTCACTCGGTATCACTCTCACTCACTCAGTATCACTGTCACTCACTCAGTATCACTCACTGTCACTAACACAGTATCACTGTCACTCAAACAGTATCACTGTCACTCACTCAGTATCGCTGTCACTCAGTCAGTATCACTGTCACTCTCTCAGTATCACTTTCACTCACTCAGTGTCACTGTCATCACTCAGTTTCACTGTCACTCACTCAGTATTACTGTCACTCACTCAGTATCACTCACTCAGTATCGCTGTCACTCACTCAGTATCACTGTCCCTCACTTAGTACCACTGTCACTCACTCAGTATCACAGTCACTCACTCTGTATCGCTTTCATTCACTCAGTATCACTTTCACACACTCAGTATCACTGTCACTCACTCAGTATCACTTTCAATGACTCAGTATTACGCTCACTCACTCGGTATCACTCTCACTCATTCGGGATCACTCTCACTCACTCAGAATCACTTTCACTCACTCAGTATCACTGTCACTCATTCGGTATCACTCTCACTCATTCGGTATCACTGTCACTCACTCAGTCTCACTCTCACTTACTCAGTACCATTTTCACTCACTCAGTATCATTGTCACTCACTCAGTATCACTGTCACTCACTCAGTATCGATGTCGCTCACTCAGTATCACTGCCACTCAATCAGTATCACTGTCACTCACTCAGTATCACTCCCTGTTACTCACTCAGTATCACAATCTCTCACTCAGTATCACTCTCACTCAATCGGTATCACTCTCACTCATTCGGTGTCACTGTCACACACTCAGTATCACTCTCACTCACTCAGTATCATTGTCACTCACTCAGTATCATTGTCACTCACTCAGTATCACTGTCACTCACTCGGTATCACTCCCAATCATTCCGTATCACTGTCTCACTCAGTATCACTGTCACTCACTCAGTATCGATGTCACTCACTCAGTATCACTGTCACTCACTCAGTATCACTGTCACGCACTCAGTATAACTCCCTGTCAGTCACTCAGCATCACTGTCACTCACTCAGTGTCGCTTTCACTCACTCAGTATCGAAGTCACTCACTCAGTATCACTGTCACTCACTCAGTATCATTGTCACTCACTCAGTATCACTGACACTTTCTCAGTATCACTGTCACTCACTCAGTATCACTGTCACTCACTCAGTATCACTCACTCAATCAGTATCACTGTCACTAACTCAGTATCACTGTCACTCACTCAGTATCACTCTCAATCACTCAGTATCACTCTCTCACTCAGTATCACTGCCACTCACTCAGTATTACTGTCACTCACTCAGTATCACTGTCACGCATTCAGTATCACTGTCACTCACTCAGTTTCACTGTCACTCACTCAGTATCACTATCACTCATTCAGTATCACTGTCACTCACTCAGTATCGCTCACTCACTCAGTATCGCTGTCACTCATTCAGTCTCACTGTCACCGACTCAGTATCACTGTCACTCACACAGTATCACTGTCACGCAGTCAGTATCACTGTCACTCACTCAGTATCACTGTCACTCACTCAGTTTCACTGTCACTCACTCAGTATCACTCTCTCACTCAGTATCACTGTCTCTCACTCAGTATTACTGTCACTCACTCAGTATCACTTTCACTCACTCAGTATAACTGTCACTCATTCAGTCTCACTGTCACCCACTCAGTATCACTCTCAATCACTCAGTATCACTCTCTCACTCAGTATCACTGCCACTCACTCAGTATTACTGTCACTCACTCAGTATCACTTTCACTCACTCAGTATCACTGTCACTCATTCAGTATCACTGTCACTCACTCAGTTTCACTGTCACTCACTCAGTATCACTATCACTCATTCAGTATCACTGTCACTCACTCAGTATCGCTCACTCACTCAGTATCACTGTCACTCATTCAGTCTCACTGTCACCCACTCAGTGTCACTGTCACTCACACAGTGTCACTGTCACGCAGTCAGTATCACTGTCACTCACTCAGTATCACTGTCACTCACTCAGTTTCACTGTCACTCACTCAGTTTCACTCTCTCACTCAGTATCACTTTCACTCACTCAGTATAACTGTCACTCATTCAGTCTCACTGTCCCTCACTTAGTATCACTGTCACTCACTCAGTATCACAGTCACTCACTCTGTATCGCTTTCACTCACTCAGTATCACTTTCACACACTCAGTATCACTGTCACTCACTCAGTATCACTGTCACTGACTCAGTATTACGCTCACTCACTCGGTATCTCTCTCACTCATTCGGGATCACTGTCACTCACTCAGTATCACTGTCACTCACTCGGTATCACTCTCACTCACTCAGTATCACTGTCACTCACTCAGTATCACTCACTGTCACTAACACAGTATCACTGTCGCTCAATCAGTATCACTGTCACTCACTCAGTATCGCTGTCACTCAGTCAGTATCACTGTCACTCACTCAGTATCGTTGTTACTCACTCAGTATCACTGTCACTCAATCAGTATCACTGTCACTCACTCAGTATCGCTGTCACTCAATCAGTATCACTGTCACTCACTCAGTATCGCTGTCACTCACTCAGTATCACTGTCACTCACTCAGTATCACTTTCACTCACTTAGTATCGCTTTCACTCTCTCAGTATCACTTTCACTCACTCAGTGTCACTGTCATCACTCAGTTTCACTGTCACTCACTCAGTATTACTGTCACTCACTCAGTATCACTCACTCAGTATCGCTGTCACTCACTCAGTATCACTGTCCCTCACTTAGTACCACTGTCACTCACTCAGTATCACAGTCACTCACTCTGTATCGCTTTCACTCACTCAGTATCACTTTCACACACTCAGTATCACTGTCACTCACTCAGTATCACTGTCACTGACTCAGTATTACGCTCACTCACTGAGTATCACTGTCACTCATTTGGTATCACTCTCACTCATTCGGTATCACTGTCACTCACTCAGTATCACTCTCACTCACTCAGTACCATTTTCACTCACACAGTATCATTGTCACTCACTCAGTATCACTGTCACTCACTCGGTATCACTCTCACTCATTTCGTATCACTGTCTCACTCAGTATCACTGTCACTCACTCAGTATCGATGTCGCTCACTCAGTATCACTGCCACTCAATCAGTATCACTGTCACTCACTCAGTATCACTCCCTGTTACTCACTCAGTATCACAATCACTCACTCAGTATCACTCACACTCATTCGGTATCACTGTCACTCACTCAGAACCACTTTCACTCACTCAGTATCACTCTCACTCAATCGGTATCACTCTCACTCATTCGGTGTCACTGTCACACACTCAGTATCACTCTCACTCACTCAGTATCATTGTCACTCACTCAGTATCATTGTCACTCACTCAGTATCACTGTCACTCACTCGGTATCACTCCCAATCATTCCGTATCACTGTCTCACTCAGTATCACTGTCACTCACTCAGTATCGATGTCACTCACTCAGTATCACTGTCACTCACTCAGTATCACTGTCACGCACTCAGTATAACTCCCTGTCACTCACTCAGCATCACTGTCACTCACTCAGTGTCGCTTTCACTCACTCAGTATCGAAGTCACTCTCTCAGTATCACTGTCACTCACTCAGTATCATTGTCACTCACTCAGTATCACTGACACATTCTCAGAATCACTGTCACTCACTCAGTATCACTGTCACTCACTCAGTATCACTCACTCAATCAGTATCATTGTCACTAACTCAGTATCACTGTCACTCACTCAGTATCACTCTCAATCACTCAGTATCACTCTCTCACTCAGTCTCACTGTCACCCACTCAGTAACACTGTCACTCACTCAGTATCACTGTCACGCATTCAGTATCACTGTCACTCACTCAGTATCACTGTCACTCATTCAGTCTCACATTCACCCACTCAGTATCACTGTCACTCACTCAGTATCACTTTCCCTCTGTCAGTATCATTCTCACTCACTCAGTATCACTGTCACTCAGTATCACTCACTGTCACTCACTTAGTATCACTGTCACTCAGTATCGCTGTCAATCTCTCAGTATTACTGCCACTCACTCAGTATCACTCACTCAGTATCGCTGTCACTCACTCAGTATCACTGTCACTCACTTAGTATCACTGTCACTCACTCAGTATCACAGTCACTCACTCTGTATCGCTTTCACTCACTCAGTATCACTTTCACACACTCAGTATCACTGTCACTCACTCAGTATCACTGTCACTGACTCAGTATCACTCTCACTCACTCGGTATCACTCTCACTCATTCGGTATCACTGTCACTCACTCAGAATCACTGTCACTCACTCGGTATCACTCTCCCTCATTCCGTATCACTGTCTCTCTCAGTATCACTGTCACTCACTCAGTATCGATGTCATTCACTCAGTATCACTGCCACTCACTCAGTATCACTGTCACTCACTCAGTATAACTCCCTGTCACTCACTCAGTATCACAATCACTCACTCAGTATCACTCTCACTTATTCGGTATCACTGTCACTCACTCAGAATCACTTTCACTCATCAGTATCACTCTCACTCAATCGGTATCAGTCTCACTCATTCGGTGTCACTGTCACTCACTCAGCATCACTCTCACTCACTCAGTATCATTGTCACTCACTCAGTATCATTGTCACTCACTCAGTATTACTGTCACTCACTCGGTATCACTCCCAATCATTCCGTATCACTGTCTCACTCAGTATCACTGTCACTCACTCAGTATCGATGTCACTCTCTCAGTATCACTGTCACTCACTCAGTTTCACTGTCACTCACTCAGTATAACTCCCTGTCACTCACTCAGCATCACTGTCACTCACTCAGTGTCGCTTTCACTCACTCAGTATCGAAGTCACTCACCCAGTATCACTGTCACTCACTCAGTATCACTATCACTCATTCACTATCACTGTCACTCACTAAGTATCGCTCACTCACTCAGTATCACTGTCACTCATTCAGTCTCACTGTCACCCACTCAGTAACACTTTCACTCACTCAGTATCACTTTCACGCAGTCAGTATCACTGTCACTCACTCAGTATCACTGTCACTCATTCAGTCTCACTGTCACCCACTCAGTATCACTGTCACTCACTCAGTATCACTTTCACTCTGTCAGTATCATTGTCACTCACTCAGTATCACTGTCACTCGGTATCACTCACTGTCACTCACTTAGTATCACTGTCACTCACTCAGTATCGCTGTCAATCTCTCAGTATTACTGCCACTCACTCGGTATCACTGTCACTCACTCAATATTGCTGTCACTCACTCAGTATTACTGTCACTCACTCAGTATCACTCACTCAGTATCGCTGTCACTCACTCAGTATCACTGTCTCTCACTCAGTATCACTGCCACTCACTCAGTATCACTGTCACTGACTCAGTATCACTCTCACTCACTCGGTATCACTCTCACTCATTCGGTATCACTGTCACTCACTCAGAATCACTGTCACTGACTCAGTATCACTATCACTCATTCGGTATCACTCTCACTCATTCGGTATCACTGTCACTCATTCAGTATCACTCTCACGCACTCAGTATCATTGTCACTCACTCAGTATCGATGTCACTCACTCAGTATCACTGTCACTCACTCAGCATCACTGTCACTCACTCAGTGTCTCTGTCACTCACTCAGTATCGAAGTCACTCACTCAGTATCACTCTCAATCACTCAGTATCACTCACTCACTCAGTATCACTGTCTCTCACTCAGTATCACTATCACTCATTCAGTATCACTGTCACTCACTCAGTTTCGCTCACTCACTCAGTATCACTGTCACTCATTCAGTCTCACTGTAATCCACTCAGTATCACTGTCACTCACTCAGTATCACTCTCACGCAGTCAGGATCACTGTCACTCACTCAGTATTACTGTCACTCATTCAGTCTCACTGTCACCCACTCAGTATCACTGTCACTCACTCAGTATCACTTTCACTCTGTCAGTATCATTGTTACTCACTCAGTATCACTGTCACTCAGTATCACTCACTGTCACTCACTTAGTATCACTGTCACTCACTCAGTATCGCTGTCAATCTCTCAGTATTACTGTCACTCACTCGGTATCACTGTCTCTCACTCAGAATTGTTGTCACTCACTCAGTATCACTGCCACTCACTCAGTATCACTGTCACTGACTCAGTATCACTGTCATTCACTCAGTATCGCTGTCAATTACTCAGTATCGCTGTCACTTACTCAGTATTACTGTCACTCACTCAGTATCACTCACTCAGTATCGCTGTCACTCACTCAGTATCACTGTCCCTCACTTAGTATCACTGTCACTCACTCAGTATCACTTTCACACACTCAGTATCACTGTCACTGACTCAGTATTACGCTCACTCACTCGGTATCACTCTCACTCATTCGGGATCACTGTCACTCACTCAGTATCACTGTCACTCACTCGGTATCACTCTCACTCACTCAGTATCACTGTCACTCACTCAGTATCACTCACTGTCACTAACACAGTATCACTGTCACTCAAACAGTATCACTGTCACTCACTCAGTATCGCTGTCACTCAGTCAGTATCACTGTCACTCTCTCAGTATCACTTTCACTCACTCAGTGTCACTGTCATCACTCAGTTTCACTGTCACTCACTCAGTATTACTGTCACTCACTCAGTATCACTCACTCAGTATCGCTGTCACTCACTCAGTATCACTGTCCCTCACTTAGTACCACTGTCACTCACTCAGTATCACAGTCACTCACTCTGTATCGCTTTCATTCACTCAGTATCACTTTCACACACTCAGTATCACTGTCACTCACTCAGTATCACTTTCAATGACTCAGTATTACGCTCACTCACTCGGTATCACTCTCACTCATTCGGGATCACTCTCACTCACTCAGAATCACTTTCACTCACTCAGTATCACTGTCACTCATTCGGTATCACTCTCACTCATTCGGTATCACTGTCACTCACTCAGTCTCACTCTCACTTACTCAGTACCATTTTCACTCACTCAGTATCATTGTCACTCACTCAGTATCACTGTCACTCACTCAGTATCGATGTCGCTCACTCAGTATCACTGCCACTCAATCAGTATCACTGTCACTCACTCAGTATCACTCCCTGTTACTCACTCAGTATCACAATCTCTCACTCAGTATCACTCTCACTCAATCGGTATCACTCTCACTCATTCGGTGTCACTGTCACACACTCAGTATCACTCTCACTCACTCAGTATCATTGTCACTCACTCAGTATCATTGTCACTCACTCAGTATCACTGTCACTCACTCGGTATCACTCCCAATCATTCCGTATCACTGTCTCACTCAGTATCACTGTCACTCACTCAGTATCGATGTCACTCACTCAGTATCACTGTCACTCACTCAGTATCACTGTCACGCACTCAGTATAACTCCCTGTCAGTCACTCAGCATCACTGTCACTCACTCAGTGTCGCTTTCACTCACTCAGTATCGAAGTCACTCACTCAGTATCACTGTCACTCACTCAGTATCATTGTCACTCACTCAGTATCACTGACACTTTCTCAGTATCACTGTCACTCACTCAGTATCACTGTCACTCACTCAGTATCACTCACTCAATCAGTATCACTGTCACTAACTCAGTATCACTGTCACTCACTCAGTATCACTCTCAATCACTCAGTATCACTCTCTCACTCAGTATCACTGCCACTCACTCAGTATTACTGTCACTCACTCAGTATCACTGTCACGCATTCAGTATCACTGTCACTCACTCAGTTTCACTGTCACTCACTCAGTATCACTATCACTCATTCAGTATCACTGTCACTCACTCAGTATCGCTCACTCACTCAGTATCGCTGTCACTCATTCAGTCTCACTGTCACCGACTCAGTATCACTGTCACTCACACAGTATCACTGTCACGCAGTCAGTATCACTGTCACTCACTCAGTATCACTGTCACTCACTCAGTTTCACTGTCACTCACTCAGTATCACTCTCTCACTCAGTATCACTGTCTCTCACTCAGTATTACTGTCACTCACTCAGTATCACTTTCACTCACTCAGTATAACTGTCACTCATTCAGTCTCACTGTCACCCACTCAGTATCACTCTCAATCACTCAGTATCACTCTCTCACTCAGTATCACTGCCACTCACTCAGTATTACTGTCACTCACTCAGTATCACTTTCACTCACTCAGTATCACTGTCACTCATTCAGTATCACTGTCACTCACTCAGTTTCACTGTCACTCACTCAGTATCACTATCACTCATTCAGTATCACTGTCACTCACTCAGTATCGCTCACTCACTCAGTATCACTGTCACTCATTCAGTCTCACTGTCACCCACTCAGTGTCACTGTTACTCACACAGTGTCACTGTCACGCAGTCAGTATCACTGTCACTCACTCAGTATCACTGTCACTCACTCAGTTTCACTGTCACTCACTCAGTTTCACTCTCTCACTCAGTATCACTTTCACTCACTCAGTATAACTGTCACTCATTCAGTCTCACTGTCCCTCACTTAGTATCACTGTCACTCACTCAGTATCACAGTCACTCACTCTGTATCGCTTTCACTCACTCAGTATCACTTTCACACACTCAGTATCACTGTCACTCACTCAGTATCACTGTCACTGACTCAGTATTACGCTCACTCACTCGGTATCTCTCTCACTCATTCGGGATCACTGTCACTCACTCAGTATCACTGTCACTCACTCGGTATCACTCTCACTCACTCAGTATCACTGTCACTCACTCAGTATCACTCACTGTCACTAACACAGTATCACTGTCGCTCAATCAGTATCACTGTCACTCACTCAGTATCGCTGTCACTCAGTCAGTATCACTGTCACTCACTCAGTATCGTTGTTACTCACTCAGTATCACTGTCACTCAATCAGTATCACTGTCACTCACTCAGTATCGCTGTCACTCAATCAGTATCACTGTCACTCACTCAGTATCGCTGTCACTCACTCAGTATCACTGTCACTCACTCAGTATCACTTTCACTCACTTAGTATCGCTTTCACTCTCTCAGTATCACTTTCACTCACTCAGTGTCACTGTCATCACTCAGTTTCACTGTCACTCACTCAGTATTACTGTCACTCACTCAGTATCACTCACTCAGTATCGCTGTCACTCACTCAGTATCACTGTCCCTCACTTAGTACCACTGTCACTCACTCAGTATCACAGTCACTCACTCTGTATCGCTTTCACTCACTCAGTATCACTTTCACACACTCAGTATCACTGTCACTCACTCAGTATCACTGTCACTGACTCAGTATTACGCTCACTCACTGAGTATCACTGTCACTCATTTGGTATCACTCTCACTCATTCGGTATCACTGTCACTCACTCAGTATCACTCTCACTCACTCAGTACCATTTTCACTCACACAGTATCATTGTCACTCACTCAGTATCACTGTCACTCACTCGGTATCACTCTCACTCATTTCGTATCACTGTCTCACTCAGTATCACTGTCACTCACTCAGTATCGATGTCGCTCACTCAGTATCACTGCCACTCAATCAGTATCACTGTCACTCACTCAGTATCACTCCCTGTTACTCACTCAGTATCACAATCACTCACTCAGTATCACTCACACTCATTCGGTATCACTGTCACTCACTCAGAACCACTTTCACTCACTCAGTATCACTCTCACTCAATCGGTATCACTCTCACTCATTCGGTGTCACTGTCACACACTCAGTATCACTCTCACTCACTCAGTATCATTGTCACTCACTCAGTATCATTGTCACTCACTCAGTATCACTGTCACTCACTCGGTATCACTCCCAATCATTCCGTATCACTGTCTCACTCAGTATCACTGTCACTCACTCAGTATCGATGTCACTCACTCAGTATCACTGTCACTCACTCAGTATCACTGTCACGCACTCAGTATAACTCCCTGTCACTCACTCAGCATCACTGTCACTCACTCAGTGTCGCTTTCACTCACTCAGTATCGAAGTCACTCACTCAGTATCACTGTCACTCACTCAGTATCATTGTCACTCACTCAGTATCACTGACACGTTCTCAGAATCACTGTCACTCACTCAGTATCACTGTCACTCACTCAGTATCACTCACTCAATCAGTATCATTGTCACTAACTCAGTATCACTGTCACTCACTCAGTATCACTCTCAATCACTCAGTATCACTCTCTCACTCAGTCTCACTGTCACCCACTCAGTAACACTGTCACTCACTCAGTATCACTGTCACGCATTCAGTATCACTGTCACTCACTCAGTATCACTGTCACTCATTCAGTCTCACTGTCACCCACTCAGTATCACTGTCACTCACTCAGTATCACTTTCCCTCTGTCAGTATCATTCTCACTCACTCAGTATCACTGTCACTCAGTATCACTCACTGTCACTCACTTAGTATCACTGTCACTCAGTATCGCTGTCAATCTCTCAGTATTACTGCCACTCACTCAGTATCACTCACTCAGTATCGCTGTCACTCACTCAGTATCACTGTCACTCACTTAGTATCACTGTCACTCACTCAGTATCACAGTCACTCACTCTGTATCGCTTTCACTCACTCAGTATCACTTTCACACACTCAGTATCACTGTCACTCACTCAGTATCACTGTCACTGACTCAGTATCACTCTCACTCACTCGGTATCACTCTCACTCATTCGGTATCACTGTCACTCACTCAGAATCACTGTCACTCACTCGGTATCACTCTCCCTCATTCCGTATCACTGTCTCTCTCAGTATCACTGTCACTCACTCAGTATCGATGTCATTCACTCAGTATCACTGCCACTCACTCAGTATCACTGTCACTCACTCAGTATAACTCCCTGTCACTCACTCAGTATCACAATCACTCACTCAGTATCACTCTCACTTATTCGGTATCACTGTCACTCACTCAGAATCACTTTCACTCATCAGTATCACTCTCACTCAATCGGTATCAGTCTCACTCATTCGGTGTCACTGTCACTCACTCAGCATCACTCTCACTCACTCAGTATCATTGTCACTCACTCAGTATCATTGTCACTCACTCAGTATTACTGTCACTCACTCGGTATCACTCCCAATCATTCCGTATCACTGTCTCACTCAGTATCACTGTCACTCACTCAGTATCGATGTCACTCTCTCAGTATCACTGTCACTCACTCAGTTTCACTGTCACTCACTCAGTATAACTCCCTGTCACTCACTCAGCATCACTGTCACTCACTCAGTGTCGCTTTCACTCACTCAGTATCGAAGTCACTCACCCAGTATCACTGTCACTCACTCAGTATCACTATCACTCATTCACTATCACTGTCACTCACTAAGTATCGCTCACTCACTCAGTATCACTGTCACTCATTCAGTCTCACTGTCACCCACTCAGTAACACTTTCACTCACTCAGTATCACTTTCACGCAGTCAGTATCACTGTCACTCACTCAGTATCACTGTCACTCATTCAGTCTCACTGTCACCCACTCAGTATCACTGTCACTCACTCAGTATCACTTTCACTCTGTCAGTATCATTGTCACTCACTCAGTATCACTGTCACTCGGTATCACTCACTGTCACTCACTTAGTATCACTGTCACTCACTCAGTATCGCTGTCAATCTCTCAGTATTACTGCCACTCACTCGGTATCACTGTCACTCACTCAATATTGCTGTCACTCACTCAGTATTACTGTCACTCACTCAGTATCACTCACTCAGTATCGCTGTCACTCACTCAGTATCACTGTCTCTCACTCAGTATCACTGCCACTCACTCAGTATCACTGTCACTGACTCAGTATCACTCTCACTCACTCGGTATCACTCTCACTCATTCGGTATCACTGTCACTCACTCAGAATCACTGTCACTGACTCAGTATCACTATCACTCATTCGGTATCACTCTCACTCATTCGGTATCACTGTCACTCATTCAGTATCACTCTCACGCACTCAGTATCATTGTCACTCACTCAGTATCGATGTCACTCACTCAGTATCACTGTCACTCACTCAGCATCACTGTCACTCACTCAGTGTCTCTGTCACTCACTCAGTATCGAAGTCACTCACTCAGTATCACTCTCAATCACTCAGTATCACTCACTCACTCAGTATCACTGTCTCTCACTCAGTATCACTACCACTCATTCAGTATCACTGTCACTCACTCAGTTTCGCTCACTCACTCAGTATCACTGTCACTCATTCAGTCTCACTGTAATCCACTCAGTATCACTGTCACTCACTCAGTATCACTGTCACGCAGTCAGGATCACTGTCACTCACTCAGTATTACTGTCACTCATTCAGTCTCACTGTCACCCACTCAGTATCACTGTCACTCACTCAGTATCACTTTCACTCTGTCAGTATCATTGTCACTCACTCAGTATCACTGTCACTCAGTATCACTCACTGTCACTCACTTAGTATCACTGTCACTCACTCAGTATCGCTGTCAATCTCTCAGTATTACTGTCACTCACTCGGTATCACTGTCTCTCACTCAGAATTGTTGTCACTCACTCAGTATCACTGCCACTCACTCAGTATCACTGTCACTGACTCAGTATCACTGTCATTCACTCAGTATCGCTGTCAATTACTCAGTATCGCTGTCACTTACTCAGTATTACTGTCACTCACTCGGTATCACTGTCACTCACTCAGTATCGCTGTCACTCACTCACTATCACCATCACTCACTCAGTATCGCTGTCACTCACTCAGTATCACAGTCACTCACTCAGTATCACTGTCACTCACTGAGTATCACGCTCACTCACTCGGTATCACACTCACTCATTCGGTATAACTGTCACTCACTCAGGATCGCTGTCACTCACTCAGTATCACTCTCACTCACTCGGTATCACTCTCACTCATTCGGTATCACTATCACTCACTAAGTATCACTCTCACTCACTGAGAATCACTGTCACTCACTCAGTATAACTCTGACTCACTCGGTAAAACTCTCACTAATTCGGTATCACTGTCACTCACTCAGTATCACTCTCACTCACTGAGAATCACTGTCACTCACTCAGTATAACTTTGACTCACTCGGTATCACTCTCACTCACTCAGTATCACTGTCCCTCACTCAGTATCACTCACTGTCACTAACACAGTATCACTGTCACTCAATCAGTATCACTGTCACTCACTCAGTATCGCTGTCACTCACTCAGTATCACTGTCACTCACTCAGGATCGTTTTTACCCTCTCAGTATCACTGTCACTCACTTAGTATCGCTTTCACTCACTCAGTATCACTTTCACTCACTCAGTATCACTGTCATCACTCAGTATCACTGTCACTCACTCAGTATTACTGTCACTCACTCAGTATCACTCACTCAGTATCGCTGTCACTCACTCAGTATCACTGTCCCTCACTTAGTATCACTGTCACTCACTCAGTATCACAGTCACTCACACTGTATCGCTTTCACTCACTCAGTATCACTTTCACACACTCAGTATCACTGTCACTCACTCAGTATCACTGTCACTGACTCAGTATTACGCTCACTCACTCGGTATCACTCTCACTCATTCGGGATCACTGTCACTCACTCAGTATCACTGTCACTCACTCGGTATCACTCTCACTCACTCAGTATCGATGTCACTCACTCAGTATCACTGTCACTCAATCAGTATCACTGTCACTCACTCAGTATCGCTGTCACTCAGTCAGTATCACTGTCACTCACTCAGTATCGTTGTTACTCACTCAGTATCACTGTCACTCACTTAGTATCGCTTTCACTCACTCAGTATCACTTTCACACACTCAGTATCACTGTCACTCACTCAGTATCACTGTCACTGACTCAGTATTACGCTCACTCACTCGGTATCACTCTCACTCATTCGGGATCACTGTCACTCACTCAGAATCACAGTCACTCACTCAGTATCCCTGTCACTCATTCGGTATCACTCTCACTCATTCAGTATCACTATCACTCACTCAGTATCACTCTCACTCACTCAGTACCATTTTCACTCACTCAGTATCATTGTCACTCACTCAGTATCGATGTCACTCACTCAGTATCACTGTCACTCACTCAGTGTCGCTTTCACTCACTCATGATCGAAGTCACTCACTCAGTATCACTGTCACTCACTCAGTATCATTGTCACTCACTCAGTATCACTGACACTTTCTCAGTATCACTGTCACTCACTCAGTATCACTGTCACTCATTCAGTCTCACTGTCACCCACTCAGTATCACTCTCAATCACTCAGTATCACTCTCTCACTCAGTATCACTGCCACTCACTCAGTATCACTGTCACGCAGTCAGTATCACTGTCACTCACTCAGTATCACTGTCACTCACACAGTATCACTGTCACGCAGTCAGTATCACTGTCACTCACTCAGTATCACTGTCACTCACTCAGTTTCACTGTCACTCCCTCAGTATCACTCTCTCACTCAGTATCACTGTCTCTCACTCAGTATTACTGTCACTCACTCAGTATCACTTTCACTCACTCAGTATAACTGTCACTCATTCAGTCTCACTGTCACCCACTCAGTATCACTCTCAATCACTCAGTATCACTCTCTCAATCAGTATCACTGCCACTCACTTAGTATTACTGTCACTCACTCAGTATCACTTTCACTCACTCAGTATCACTGTCACTCCCTCAGTTTCACTGTCACTCACTCAGTATCACTATCACTCATTCAGTATCACTGTCACTCACTCAGTATCGCTCACTCACTCAGTATCACTGTCACTCATTCAGTCTCACTGTCACCCACTCAGTATCACTGTCACTCACACAGTATCACTGTCACGCAGTCAGTATCACTGTCACTCACTCAGTATCACTGTCACTCACTCAGTTTCACTGTCACTCACTCAGTATCACTCTCTCACTCATTATCACTGTCTCTCACTCAGTATTACTGTCACTCACTCAGTATCACTTTCACTCACTCAGTATAACTGTCACTCATTCAGTCTCACTGTCACTCAGTATCACTCACTGTCACTCACTTAGTATCACTGTCACTCACTCAGTATCGCTGTCAATCTCTCAGTATTACTGCCACTCACTCAGTATCACTCACTCAGTATCGCTGTCACTCACTCAGTATCACTTTCACTCACTTAGTATCACAGTCACTCACTCAGTATCACAGTCACTCACTCTGTATCGCTTTCACTCACTCAGTATCACTTTCACACACTCAGTATCACTGTCACTCACTCAGTATCACTGTCACTGACTCAGTATCACTCTCACTCACTCGGTATCACTCTCACTCATTTGGTATCACTGTCACTCACACAGAATCACTGTCACTCACTCAGTATCACTATCACTCATTCGGTATGACTCTCACTCATTCGGTATCACTGTCACTCACTCAGTATCACTCTCACTCACTCAGTATCACTCTCACTCACTCAGTATCATTTTCACTTACTCAGTATCATTGTCACTCACTCAGTATCACTGCCACTCACTCAGTATCACTGTCAATCACTCAGTATAACTCCCTGTCACTCACTCAGTATCACAATCACTCACTCAGTATCACTCTCACTTATTCGGTATCACTGTCACTCACTCAGAATCACTTTCACTCACTCAGTATCACTCTCACTCAATCGGTATCAGTCTCACTCATTCGGTGTCACTGTCACTCACTCAGTATCACTCTCACTCACTCAGTATCATTGTCACTCACTCAGTATCATTGTCACTCACTCAGTATCACTGTCACTCACTCAGTATAACTCCCTGTCACTCACTCAGCATCACTGTCACTCACTCAGTGTCGCTTTCACTCACTCAGTATCGAAGTCACTCACCCAGTATCACTGTCATTCACTCAGTATCACTATCACTCATTCACTATCACTGTCACTCACTAAGTATCGCTCACTCTCTCAGTATCACTGTCACTCATTCAGTCTCACTGTCACCCACTCAGTAACACTTTCACTCACTCAGTATCACTTTCACGCAGTCAGTATCACTGTCACTCACTCAGTATCACTGTCACTCATTCAGTCTCACTGTCACCCACTCAGTATCACTGTCACTCACTCAGTATCACTTTCACTCTGTCAGTATCATTGCCACTCACTCAGTATCACTGTCACTCGGTATCACTCACTGTCACTCACTTAGTATCACTGTCACTCACTCAGTATCGCTGTCAGTCTCTCAGTATTACTGCCACTCACTCGGTATCACTGTCACTCACTCAATATTGCTGTCACTCACTCAGTATTACTGTCACTCACTCAGTATCACTCACTCAGTATCGCTGTCACTCACTCAGTATCACTGTCTCTCACTCAGTATCACTGCCACTCACTCAGTATCACTGTCACTGACTCAGTATCACTCTCACTCACTCGGTATCACTCTCACTCATTCGGTATCACTGTCACTCACTCAGAATCACTGTCACTGACTCAGTATCACTATCACTCATTCGGTATCACTCTCACTCATTCGGTATCACTGTCACTCATTCAGTATCACTCTCACGCACTCAGTATCATTGTCACTCACTCAGTATCGATGTCACTCACTCAGTATCACTGTCACTCACTCAGCATCACTGTCACTCATTCAGTGTCTCTGTCACTCACTCAGTATCGAAGTCACTCACTCAGTATCACTCTCAATCACTCAGTATCACTCTCTCACTCAGTATCACTGCCACTCACTCAGTATTATCGTCACTCACTCAGTATCACTTTCACTCACTCAGTATCACTGTCACTCATTCAGTATCACTGTCACTCACTCAGTATCACTGTCACTCACTCAGTATCACTATCACTCATTCAGTATCACTGTCACTCACTCAGTATCGCTCACTCACTCAGTATAACTTTCACTCATTCAGTCTCACTGTCACTCACTCAGGATCACTGTCACTCACTCAGTATCACTATCACTCATTCAGTATCACTGTCACTCACTAAGTATCGCTCACTCACTCAGTATCACTGTCACTCATTCAGTCTCACTGTCACCCACTCAGTAACACTGTCACTCACTCAGTATCACTGTCACGCAGTCAGTATCACTGCCACTCACTCAGTATCACTGTCACTCATTCAGTCTCACTGTCACCCACTCAGTATCACTGTCACTCACTCAGTATCACTTTCACTCTGTCAGTATCATTGTCACTCACTCTGTATCACTGTCACTCAGTATCACTCACTGTCACTCACTTAGTATCACTGTCACTCACTCAGTATCGCTGTCAATCTCTCAGTATTACTGCCACTCACTCGGTATCACTGTCACTCACTCAATATTGCTGTCACTCACTCAGTATTACTGTCACTCACTCAGTATCACTCACTCAGTATCGCTGTCACTCACTCAGTATCACTGTCACTCACTCAGTATCACTGTCACTCACTCAGTATCACTGTCACTCACTCTGTATCGCTTTCACTT
The DNA here is from genome assembly GCF_047496885.1 of Scyliorhinus torazame. Classification (NCBI taxonomy): domain Eukaryota; kingdom Metazoa; phylum Chordata; class Chondrichthyes; order Carcharhiniformes; family Scyliorhinidae; genus Scyliorhinus; species Scyliorhinus torazame. Next base: position 385,266,257 of record NC_092709.1, read on the forward strand.
ACTCAGTATCACTTTCACACACTCAGTGTCACTGCCACTCACTCAGTATCACTGTGACTGACTCAGTATCACTCTCACTCACTCGGTATCACTCTCACTCATTCGGTATCACTGTCACTCATTCAGAATCACTGTCACTCACTCAGTATCACTATCACTCATTCGGTATCACTCTCACTCATTCGGTATCACTGTCACTCATTCAGTATCACTCTCACCCACTCAGTATCATTGTCACTCACTCAGTGTCGCTGTCACTCACTCAGTATCGAAGTCACTTACTCAGTATCACTGTCACTCACTCAGTATCATTGTCACTCACTCAGTATCACTGTCACACTCTCAAAATCACTGTCACTCACTCAGTATCACTGTCACTCACTCAGTATCACTCACTCACTCAGTATCACTGTCACTCACTCAGTATCACTGTCACTCACTCAGTATCACTCTCTCACTCAGTATCACTGTCTCTCACTCAGTATCACTCTCACTCACTCAGTATCACTCTCACTCACTCAGTATCACTCTCTCACTCAGTATCACAGTCACTCACTCAGTATTATTGTCACTCACTCAGTATCACTGTCACTCACTCAGTATCACTATCACTCATTCAGTATCACTCTCACTCACTCAGTATCGCTCACTCACTCAGTATCACTGTCACTCATTCAGTCTCACTGTCACCCACTCAGTATCACTGTCACTCACTCAGTATCACTGTCACGCAGTCAGTATCACTGTCACTCAGTCAGTATCACTGTCACTCACACAGTATCACTGTCACTCACTCAGTATCACTCTCTCACTGAGTATCACTGTCTCTCACTCAGTAATACTTTCACTCACTCAGTATCACTTTCACTCACTCAGTATCACTGTCACTCATTCAGTCTCACTGTCACCCACTCAGTATCACTGTCACTCACTCAGTATCACTGTCACGCAGTGAGTATCACTGTCACTCACTCTGTATTACTGTCACTCACTCAGTATCACTTTCACTCACTCAGTATCACTTTCACTCGTTCAGTATCACTGTCACTCACTCAGTATCACTGTCACTCACTCAGTATCACTGTCACTCATTCAGTCTCACTGTCACCCACTCAGTATCACTGTCACTCGCTCAGTATCACTGTCACGCAGTCAGTATCACTGTCACTCACTCAGTATCACTGTCACTCATTCAGTCTCACTGTCATCCACTCAGTATCACTGTCACTCACTCAGTATCACTTTCACTCTGTCAGTATCATTGTCACTCACTCAGTATCACTGTCACTCAGTATCACTCACTGTCACTCACTTAGTATCACTGTCACTCACTCAGTATCGCTTGTCAATCTCTCAGTATTACTGCCACTCACTCGGTATCACTGTCACTCACTCAATATTGCTGTCACTCACTCAGTATTACTGTCACTCACTCAGTATCACTGTCACTCATTCAGTCTCACTGTCACCCACTCAGTATCACTGTCACGCAGTGAGTATCACTGTCACTCACTCTGTATTACTGTCACTCACTCTGTATCGCTTTCACTTACTCAGTATCACTTTCACACACTCAGTGTCACTGCCACTCACTCAGTATCACTGTCACTGACTCAGTATCACTCTCACTCAATCGGTATCACTCTCACTCATTCGGTATCACTGTCACTCACTCAGTATCACTATCACTCATTCGGTATCACTCTCACTCATTCGGTATCACTGTCACTCATTCAGTATCACTCTCACACTCAGTATCACAGTCACTCACTCAGTATTATTGTCACTCACTCAGTATCACTTTCACTCACTCAGTATCACTGTCACACATTCAGTATCACTGTCACGCACTCAGTATCACTGTCACTCACTCAGTATCACTATCACTCATTCAGTATCACTCTCACTCACTCAGTATCGCTCACTCACTCAGTATCACTGTCACTCATTCAGTCTCACTGTCACCCACTCAGTATCATTGTCACTCACTCAGTATCACTGTCACGCAGTCAGTATCACTGTCACTCAGTCAGTATCACTGTCACTCACACAGTATCACTGTCACTCACTCAGTATCACTCTCTCACTGAGTATCACTGTCTCTCACTCAGTAATACTTTCACTCACTCAGTATCACTTTCACTCACTCAGTATCACTGTCACTCATTCAGTCTCACTGTCACCCACTCAGTATCACTGTCACGCAGTGAGTATCACTGTCACTCACTCAGTATCACTGTCACTCACTCAGTATCACTGTCACTCACTCAGTATCACTATCACTCATTCAGTGTCACTGTCACTCGCTCAGTATCGCTCACTCACTCAGTATCACTGTCACTCATTCAGTCTCACTGTCACCCACTCAGTATCACTGTCACTCGCTCAGTATCACTGTCACGCAGTCAGTATCACTGTCACTCACTCAGTATCACTGTCACTCATTCAGTCTCACTGTCACTCATTCAGTCTCACTGTCACCCACTCAGTATCACTGTCACTCACTCAGTATCACTTTCACTCTGTCAGTATCATTGTCACTCACTCAGTATCACTGTCACTCAGTATCACTCACTGTCACTCACTTAGTATCACTGTCACTCACTCAGTATCGCTGTCAATCTCTCAGTATTACTGCTACTCACTCGGTATCACTGTCACTCACTCAATATTGCTGTCACTCACTCAGTATTACTGTCACTCACTCAGTATCACTGTCACTCATTCAGTCTCACTGTCACCCACTCAGTATCACTGTCACGCAGTGAGTATCACTGTCACTCACTCTGTATTACTGTCACTCACTCTGTATCGCTTTCACTTACTCAGTATCACTTTCACACACTCAGTGTCACTGCCACTCACTCAGTATCACTGTCACTGACTCAGTATCACTCTCACTCAATCGGTATCACTCTCACCCATTCGGTATCACTGTCACTCACTCAGTATCACTATCACTCATTCGGTATCACTCTCACTCATTCGGTATCACTGTCACTCATTCAGTATCACTCTCACGCACTCAGTATCATTGTCACTCACTCAGTATCGATGTCACTCACTCAGTATCACTGTCACTCACTCAGCATCACTGTCACTCACTCAGTGTCGCTGTCACTCACTCAGTATCGAAGTCACTTACTCAGTATCACTGTCACTCACTCAGTATCATTGTCACTCACTCAGTATCACTGTCACTCTCTCAAAATCACTGTCACTCACTCAGTATCACTGTCACTCACTCAGTATCACTCACTCACTCAGTATCACTGTCACTCACTCAGTATCACTGTCACTCACTCAGTGTCACTCACTCAGTATCACTCTCTCACTCAGTATCACTGTCTCTCACTCAGTATCACTCTCACTCACTCAGTATCACTCTCACTCACTCAGTATCACTCTCTCACTCAGTATCACAGTCACTCACTCAGTATTATTGTCACTCACTCAGTATCACTTTCACTCACTCAGTATCACTGTCACACATTCAGTATCACTGTCACGCACTCAGTATCACTGTCACTCACTCAGTATCACTATCACTCATTCAGTATCACTCTCACTCACTCAGTATCGCTCACTCACTCAGTATCACTGTCACTCATTCAGTCTCACTGTCACCCACTCAGTATCACTGTCACTCTCTCAGTATCACTGTCACGCAGTCAGTATCACTGTCACTCAGTCAGTATCACTGTCACTCACACAGTATCACTGTCACTCACTCAGTTTCACTCTCTCACTGAGTATCACTGTCTCTCACTCAGTAATACTTTCACTCACTCAGTATCACTTTCACTCACTCAGTATCACTGTCACTCATTCAGTCTCACTGTCACCCACTCAGTATCACTGTCACTCATTCAGTATCACTGTCACGCAGTGAGTATCACTGTCACTCACTCTGTATTACTGTCACTCACTCAGTATCACTGTCACTCGCTCAGTATCGCTCACTCACTCAGTATCACTGTCACTCATTCAGTCTCACTGTCACCCACTCAGTATCACTGTCACTCGCTCAGTATCACTGTCACCCACTCAGTATCACTGTCACTCACTCAGTATCACTTTCACTCTGTCAGTATCATTGTCACTCACTCAGTATCACTGTCACTCAGTATCACTCACTGTCACTCACTTAGTATCACTGTCACTCACTCAGTATCGCTGTCAATCTCTCAGTATTACTGCCACTCACTCGGTATCACTGTCACTCACTCAATATTGCTGTCACTCACTCGGTATCACTGTCACTCACTTAATATTGCTGTCACTCACTCAGTATTACTGTCACTCACTCAGTATCACTCACTCAGTATCGCTGTTACTCACTCAGTATCACTGTCATTCACTCAGTATCACTGTCACTCACTCAGTATCACTGTCACTCACTCTGTATCGCTTTCACACACTCAGTATCACTTTCACACACTCAGTGTCACTGCCACTCACTCAGTATCACTGTCACTGACTCAGTATCACTCTCACTCACTCGGTATCACTCTCACTCATTCGGTATCACTGTCACTCACTCAGAATCACTTTAACTCACTCAGTATCACTATCACTCATTCGGTATCACTCTCACTCATTCGGTATCACTGTCACTCATTCAGTATCACTCTCACGCACTCAGTATCATTGTCACTCACTCAGTATCGATGTCACTCACTCAGTATCACTGTCACTCACTCAGCATCACTGTCACTCACTCAGCGTCGCTGTCACTCACTCAGTATCGAAGTCACTCACTCAGTATCACTGTCACTCACTCAGTATCATTGTCACTCACTCAGTATCACTGTCACTCTCTCAAAATCACTGTCACTCACTCAGTGTCACTCACTCAGTATCACTCTCTCACTCAGTATCACTGTCTCTCACTCAGTATCACTCTCACTCACTCAGTATCACTCTCACTCACTCAGTATCACTCTCTCACTCAGTATCACAGTCACTCACTCAGTATTATTGTCACTCACTCAGTATCACTTTCACTCACTCAGTATCACTGTCACACATTCAGTATCACTATCACTCATTCAGTATCACTCTCACTCACTCAGTGTCACTCACTCAGTATCACTGTCACTCACTCAGTATCACTATCACTCATTCAGTATCACTCTCACTCACTCAGTATCGCTCACTCACTCAGTATCACTGTCACTCATTCAGTCTCACTGTCACCCACTCAGTATCACTGTCACTCACTCAGTATCACTGTCACGCAGTCAGTATCACTGTCACTCAGTCAGTATCACTGTCATTCACACAGTATGACTGTCACTCACTCAGTATCACTCTCTAACTCAGTATCACTGTCTCTCACTCAGTAATACATTCACTTACTCAGTATCACTTTCACTCACTCAGTATCACTGGCACTCATTCAGTCTCACTGTCACCCACTCAGTATCACTGTCACTCAATCAGTATCACTGTCACGCAGTCAGTATCACTGTCACTCACTCTGTATTACTGTCACTCACTCTGTATTACTGTCACTCACTCAGTATCACTTTCACTCACTCAGTATCACTATCACTCATTCAGTGTCACTGTCACTCGCTCAGTATCGCTCACTCACTCAGTATCACTGTCACTCATTCAGTCTCACTGTCACCCACTCAGTATCACTGTCACTCGCTCAGTATCACTGTCACGCAGTCAGTATCACTGTCACTCACTCAGTATCACTTTCACTCTGTCAGTATCATTGTCACTCACTCAATATCACTGTCACTCAGTATCACTCACTGTCACTCACTTAGTATCACTGTCACTCACTCAGTATCGCTGTCAATCTCTCAGTATTACTGTCACTGTCTCGGTATCACTGTCACTCACTCAGTATTGCTGTCACTCATTCAGTATCACTGCCACTCACTCAGTATCACTGTCACTGACTCAGTATCACTTTCATTACTCAGTATCGCTGTCAATCACTCAGTATCGCTGTCACTCACTCAGTATTACTGTCACTCACTCACTATCACTATCACTCACTCAGTATCACTGTCACTCACTCAGTATCACTGTCACTCACTCAGTAACGCTGTCACTCATTCGGTATAACTGTCACTCACTCAGGATCACTGTCACTCACTCAGAATCACTCTCACTCACTCGGTATCACTCTCACTCATTCGGTATCACTGTCACTCACTCAGTATCACTCTCACTCACTGAGAATCATTGTCACTCACTCTGTGTCACTGTCACTCAATCAGTATCACTGTCACTCACTCAGTATCACTGTCACTCACTCGGTATCACTCTCACTCACTCAGTATCACTGTCACGCACTCGGTATCACACTCACTCATTCCGTATCACTGTCTCACACTCAGTATCACTGTCACTCACACAGTTTCACTCACTGTCACTTACTCAGTATCGCTGTCACTCACTCAGTATCACTGTCACTCACTGAGTATCACTGTCACTCACTCAGTATCACTCACTGTCACTAACACAGTATCACTGTCACGCAATCAGTATCACTGTCACTCACTCAGTATCACTGTCACTCACTCAGTATCGCTGTCACTCACTCAGTATCACTGTCACTCACTCAGTATCGCTGTTACTCACTCAGTATCACTGTCACTCACTCAGTATCGCTTTCACTCACTCAGTATCACTTTCACTCACTCAGTAGCACTGTCACTCACCTTGTTTCACTGTCACTCACTCAGTATGACTGTCACTCACTCAGTATCACTCACTCAGTATCACTCACTCAATCAGTATCACTGTCACTAACTCAGTATCACTGTCACTCACTCAGTGTCACTCGCTCAGTATCACTCTCTCACTCAGTATCACTGTCTCTAACTCAGTTTCACTGTCACTCACTCAGTATCACTCTCCATCACTCAGTATCACTCTCTCACTCAGTATCACTGCCACTCACTCAGTATTACTGTCACTCACTCAGTATCACTTTCACTCACTCAGTATCACTGTCACTCACTCAGTTTCACTGTCACTCACTCAGTATCACTCTCTCACTCAGTATCACTGTCTCTCACTCAGTATTACTGTCACTCACTCAGTATCACTTTCACTCACTCAGTATCACTGTCACTCATTCAGTCTCACTGTCACCCACTCAGTATCACTGTCACTCACACAGTATCACTGTCACGCAGTCAGTATCACTGTCACTCACTCAGTATCACTGTCACTCACTCAGTTTCTCTGTCACTCACTCAGTATCACTCTCTCACTCAGTATCACTGTCTCTCACTCAGTATTACTGTCACTCACTCAGTATCACTTTCACTCACTCAGTATAACTGTCACTCATTCAGTCTCACTGTCACCCACTCAGTATCACTGTCACTCATTCTGTATCACTGTCACGCAGTCAGTATCACTGTCACTCACTCAGTATTACTGTCACTCACTCAGTATCACTTTCACTCACTCAGTATCACTGTCACTCATTGAGTATCACTGTCACTCACTCAGTATCACTATCACTCATTCAGTATCACTGTCACTCACTAAGTATCGCTCACTCACTCAGTATCACTGTCACTCACTCAGTATCGCTGTCACTCATTCGGTATAACTGTCACTCACTCAGGATCACTGTCACTCACTCAGTATCACTCTCACTCACTCGGTATCACTCTCACTCATTCGGTATCACTGTCACTCACTCAGTATCACTCTCACTCACTGAGAATCATTGTCACTCACTCTGTGTCACTGTCACTCAATCAGTATCACTGTCACTCACTCAGTATCGCTGTCACTCACTCAGTATCACTGTCACTCACTCAGTATCACTGTCACTCACTCGGTATCACTCTCACTCACTCAGTATCACTGTCACGCACTCGGTATCACACTCACTCATTCCGTATCACTGTCTCACACTCAGTATCACTGTCACTCACTCAGTTTCACTCACTGTCACTAACACAGTATCACTGTCACTCAATCAGTATGACTGTCACTCACTCAGTATCGCTGTCACTCACTCAGTATCACTGTCACTCACTGAGTATCACTGTCACTCACTCAGTATCACTCACTGTCACTAACACAGTATCACTGTCACGCAATCAGTATCACTGTCACTCACTCAGTATCACTGTCACTCACTCAGTATCGCTGTCACTCACTCAGTATCACTGTCACTCACTCAGTATCGCTGTTACTCACTCAGTATCACTGTCACTCACTCAGTATCGCTTTCACTCACTCAGTATCACTTTCACTCACTCAGTAGTACTGTCACTCACTCCGTTTCACTGTCACTCACTCAGTATGACTGTCACTCACTCAGTATCACTCACTCAGTATCACTCACTCAATCAGTATCACTGTCACTAACTCAGTATCACTGTCACTCACTCACTGTCACTCGCTCAGTATCACTCACTCAGTATCACTGTCACTCACTCAGTATCACTCACTCAATCAGTATCACTGTCACTAACTCAGTATCACTGTCACTCACTCAGTGTCACTCGCTCAGTAACACTCTCTCACTCAGTATCACTGTCTCTAACTCAGTTTCACTGTCACTCACTCAGTATCACTCTCAATCACTCAGTATCACTCTCTCACTCAGTATCACTGCCACTCACTCAGTATTACTGTCACTCACTCAGTATCACTTTCACTCACTCAGTATCACTGTCACTCATTCAGTATCACTGTCACTCACTCAGTTTCACTGTCACTCACTCAGTATCACTATCACTCATTCAGTATCACTGTCACTCACTCAGTATCGCTCACTCACTCAGTATCACTGTCACTCATTCAGTCTCACTGTCACCCACTCAGTATCACTGTCACTCACACAGTATCACTGTCACGCAGTCAGTATCACTGTCACTCACTCAGTATCACTGTCACTCACTCAGTTTCACTGTCACTCACTCAGTATCACTCTCTCACTCAGTATCACTGTCTCTCACTCAGTATTACTGTCACTCACTCAGTATCACTTTCACTCACTCAGTATAACTGTCACTCATTCAGTCTCACTGTCACTCACTCGGTATCGCTGTCACTAACTCAGTATCACTGTCACTCACTCAGTATAACTGTCACTCACGCGGTATCACTGTCACTCACTCAGAATCGCTGTCACTCACTCAGTATCACTGTCACTCACTCAGTATCACTGTCACTCACTCTGTATCACTGTAACTCACACTGTATCGCTGTCACTCACTCAGTATAACTATCACTCACTCAGTATCACTCTCAATCACTCAGAATCACTATCACTCACTCAGTATAACTCTCACTCAGTCGGCATCACTCTCACTCAATCGGTATCACTGTCACTCACTCAGCATCACTCTCACTCACTCAGTATTACTGTCACTCACTCAGTATCATTGTCACTCACTCAGTATCACTGTCACTCACTCAGTATCACTCTCTCACTCAGTATCACTGTCACTCACTCAGTATCGCTGTTACTCACTCAGTATCACTGTCACTCACTCAGTATCGCTGTCACTCACTCAGTATCACTGTCACTCACTGAGTATCACTGTCACTCACTCAGTATCACTGTCACTCACTCAGTATCGCTGTTACTCACTCAGTATCACTGTCACTCACTCAGTATCGCTTTCACTCACTCAGTATCACTTTCACTCACTCAGTAGCACTGTCACTCACCTTGTTTCACTGTCACTCACTCAGTATGACTGTCACTCACTCAGTATCACTCACTCAGTATCACTCACTCAATCAGTATCACTGTCACTAACTCAGTATCACTGTCACTCACTCAGTGTCACTCGCTCAGTATCACTCTCTCACTCAGTATCACTGTCTCTAACTCAGTTTCACTGTCACTCACTCAGTATCACTCTCCATCACTCAGTATCACTCTCTCACTCAGTATCACTGCCACTCACTCAGTATCACTCTCTCACTCAGTATCACTGTCTCTCACTCAGTATTACTGTCACTCACTCAGTATCACTTTCACTCACTCAGTATAACTGTCACTCATTCAGTCTCACTGTCACCCACTCAGTATCACTGTCACTCATTCTGTATCACTGTCACGCAGTCAGTATCACTGTCACTCACTCAGTATTACTGTCACTCACTCAGTATCACTTTCACTCACTCAGTATCACTGTCACTCATTGAGTATCACTGTCACTCACTCAGTATCACTATCACTCATTCAGTATCACTGTCACTCACTAAGTATCGCTCACTCACTCAGTATCACTGTCACTCACTCAGTATCGCTGTCACTCATTCGGTATAACTGTCACTCACTCAGGATCACTGTCACTCACTCAGTATCACTCTCACTCACTCGGTATCACTCTCACTCATTCGGTATCACTGTCACTCACTCAGTATCACTCTCACTCACTGAGAATCATTGTCACTCACTCTGTGTCACTGTCACTCAATCAGTATCACTGTCACTCACTCAGTATCGCTGTCACTCACTCAGTATCACTGTCACTCACTCAGTATCACTGTCACTCACTCGGTATCACTCTCACTCACTCAGTATCACTGTCACGCACTCGGTATCACACTCACTCATTCCGTATCACTGTCTCACACTCAGTATCACTGTCACTCACTCAGTTTCACTCACTGTCACTAACACAGTATCACTGTCACTCAATCAGTATGACTGTCACTCACTCAGTATCGCTGTCACTCACTCAGTATCACTGTCACTCACTGAGTATCACTGTCACTCACTCAGTATCACTCACTGTCACTAACACAGTATCACTGTCACGCAATCAGTATCACTGTCACTCACTCAGTATCACTGTCACTCACTCAGTATCGCTGTCACTCACTCAGTATCACTGTCACTCACTCAGTATCGCTGTTACTTACTCAGTATCACTGTCACTCACTCAGTATCGCTTTCACTCACTCAGTATCACTTTCACTCACTCAGTAGTACTGTCACTCACTCCGTTTCACTGTCACTCAATCAGTATGACTGTCACTCACTCAGTATCACTCACTCAGTATCACTCACTCAATCAGTATCACTGTCACTAACTCAGTATCACTGTCACTCACTCACTGTCACTCACTCAGTATCACTCACTCAGTATCACTGTCACTCACTCAGTATCACTCACTCAATCAGTATCACTGTCACTAACTCAGTATCACTGTCACTCACTCAGTGTCACTCGCTCAGTATCACTCTCTCACTCAGTATCACTGTCTCTAACTCAGTTTCACTGTCACTCACTCAGTATCACTCTCAATCACTCAGTATCACTCTCTCACTCAGTATCACTGCCACTCACTCAGTATTACTGTCACTCACTCAGTATCACTTTCACTCACTCAGTATCACTGTCACTCATTCAGTATCACTGTCACTCACTCAGTTTCACTGTCACTCACTCAGTATCACTATCACTCATTCAGTATCACTGTCACTCACTCAGTATCGCTCACTCACTCAGTATCACTGTCACTCATTCAGTCTCACTGTCACCCACTCAGTATCACTGTCACTCACACAGTATCACTGTCACGCAGTCAGTATCACTGTCACTCACTCAGTATCACTGTCACTCACTCAGTTTCACTGTCACTCACTCAGTATCACTCTCTCACTCAGTATCACTGTCTCTCACTCAGTATTACTGTCACTCACTCAGTATCACTTTCACTCACTCAGTATAACTGTCACTCATTCAGTCTCACTGTCACCCACTCAGTATCACTCTCAATCACTCAGTATCACTGTCACTCACTTAGTATCGCTGTCACTCACTCGGTATCGCTGTCACTAACTCAGTATCACTGTCACTCACTCAGTATAACTGTCACTCACGCGGTATCACTGTCACTCACTCAGAATCGCTGTCACTCACTCAGTATCACTGTCACTCACTCAGTATCACTGTCACTCACTCTGTATCACTGTAACTCACACTGTATCGCTGTCACTCACTCAGTATAACTATCACTCACTCAGTATCACTCTCAATCACTCAGAATCACTATCACTCACTCAGTATAACTCTCACTCAGTCGGCATCACTCTCACTCAATCGGTATCACTGTCACTCACTCAGCATCACTCTCACTCACTCAGTATTACTGTCACTCACTCAGTATCATTGTCACTCACTCAGTATCACTGTCACTCACTCAGTATCACTCTCTCACTCAGTATCACTGTCACTCACTCAGTATCGCTGTTACTCACTCAGTATCACTGTCACTCACTCAGTATCGCTGTCACTCACTCAGTATCACTGTCACTCACTGAGTATCACTGTCACTCACTCAGTATCACTGTCACTCACTCAGTATCGCTGTTACTCACTCAGTATCACTGTCACTCACTCAGTATCGCTTTCACTCACTCAGTATCACTTTCACTCACTCAGTAGCACTGTCACTCACCTTGTTTCACTGTCACTCACTCAGTATGACTGTCACTCACTCAGTATCACTCACTCAGTATCACTCACTCAATCAGTATCACTGTCACTAACTCAGTATCACTGTCACTCACTCAGTGTCACTCGCTCAGTATCACTCTCTCACTCAGTATCACTGTCTCTAACTCAGTTTCACTGTCACTCACTCAGTATCACTCTCCATCACTCAGTATCACTCTCTCACTCAGTATCACTGCCACTCACTCAGTATCACTCTCTCACTCAGTATCACTGTCTCTCACTCAGTATTACTGTCACTCACTCAGTATCACTTTCACTCACTCAGTATAACTGTCACTCATTCAGTCTCACTGTCACCCACTCAGTATCACTGTCACTCATTCTGTATCACTGTCACGCAGTCAGTATCACTGTCACTCACTCAGTATTACTGTCACTCACTCAGTATCACTTTCACTCACTCAGTATCACTGTCACTCATTGAGTATCACTGTCACTCACTCAGTATCACTATCACTCATTCAGTATCACTGTCACTCACTAAGTATCGCTCACTCACTCAGTATCACTGTCACTCACTCAGTATCGCTGTCACTCATTCGGTATAACTGTCACTCACTCAGGATCACTGTCACTCACTCAGTATCACTCTCACTCACTCGGTATCACTCTCACTCATTCGGTATCACTGTCACTCACTCAGTATCACTCTCACTCACTGAGAATCATTGTCACTCACTCTGTGTCACTGTCACTCAATCAGTATCACTGTCACTCACTCAGTATCGCTGTCACTCACTCAGTATCACTGTCACTCACTCAGTATCACTGTCACTCACTCGGTATCACTCTCACTCACTCAGTATCACTGTCACGCACTCGGTATCACACTCACTCATTCCGTATCACTGTCTCACACTCAGTATCACTGTCACTCACTCAGTTTCACTCACTGTCACTAACACAGTATCACTGTCACTCAATCAGTATGACTGTCACTCACTCAGTATCGCTGTCACTCACTCAGTATCACTGTCACTCACTGAGTATCACTGTCACTCACTCAGTATCACTCACTGTCACTAACACAGTATCACTGTCACGCAATCAGTATCACTGTCACTCACTCAGTATCACTGTCACTCACTCAGTATCGCTGTCACTCACTCAGTATCACTGTCACTCACTCAGTATCGCTGTTACTTACTCAGTATCACTGTCACTCACTCAGTATCGCTTTCACTCACTCAGTATCACTTTCACTCACTCAGTAGTACTGTCACTCACTCCGTTTCACTGTCACTCACTCAGTATGACTGTCACTCACTCAGTATCACTCACTCAGTATCACTCACTCAATCAGTATCACTGTCACTAACTCAGTATCACTGTCACTCACTCACTGTCACTCACTCAGTATCACTCACTCAGTATCACTGTCACTCACTCAGTATCACTCACTCAATCAGTATCACTGTCACTAACTCAGTATCACTGTCACTCACTCAGTGTCACTCGCTCAGTATCACTCTCTCACTCAGTATCCACTGTCTCTAACTCAGTTTCACTGTCACTCACACAGTATCACTCTCAATCACTCAGTATCACTCTCTCACTCAGTATCACTGCCACTCACTCAGTATTACTGTCACTCACTCAGTATCACTTTCACTCACTCAGTATCACTGTCACTCATTCAGTATCACTGTCACTCACTCAGTTTCACTGTCACTCACTCAGTATCACTATCACTCATTCAGTATCACTGTCACTCACTCAGTATCGCTCACTCACTCAGTATCACTGTCACTCATTCAGTCTCACTGTCACCGACTCAGTATCACTGTCACTCACACAGTATCACTGTCACGCAGTCAGTATCACTGTCACTCACTCAGTATCACTGTCACTCACTCAGTTTCACTGTCACTCACTCAGTATCACTCTCTCACTCAGTATCACTGTCTCTCACTCAGTATTACTGTCACTCACTCAGTATCACTTTCACTCACTCAGTATAACTGTCACTCATTCAGTCTCACTGTCACCCACTCAGTATCACTCTCAATCACTCAGTATCACTGTCACTCACTTAGTATCGCTGTCACTCACTCGGTATCGCTGTCACTAACTCAGTATCACTGTCACTCACTCAGTATAACTGTCACTCACGCGGTATCACTGTCACTCACTCAGAATCGCTGTCACTCACTCAGTATCACTGTCACTCACTCAGTATCACTGTCACTCACTCAGTATCACTGTAACTCACACTGTATCGCTGTCACTCACTCAGTATAACTGTCACTCACTCAGTATCACTCTCAATCACTCAGAATCACTATCACTCACTCAGTATAACTCTCACTCAGTCGGCATCACTCTCACTCAATCGGTATCACTGTCACTCACTCAGCATCACTCTCACTCACTCAGTATTACTGTCACTCACTCAGTATCATTGTCACTCACTCAGTATCACTGTCACTCACTCAGTATCACTCTCTCACTCAGTATCACTGTCTTTCACTCAGTATTACTGTCACTCAATCAGTATCACTGTCACTCACTCAGTATCGCTGTCACTCACTCAGTATCACTGTCACTCACTCAGTATCACTGTCACTCACTCGGTATCACTCTCACTCACTCAGTATCACTGTCACGCACTCGGTATCACACTCACTCATTCCGTATCACTGTCTCACACTCAGTATCACTGTCACTCACACAGTTTCACTCACTGTCACTTACTCAGTATCGCTGTCACTCACTCAGTATCACTGTCACTCACTGAGTATCACTGTCACTCACTCAGTATCACTCACTGTCACTAACACAGTATCACTGTCACGCAATCAGTATCACTGTCACTCACTCAGTATCACTGTCACTCACTCAGTATCGCTGTCACTCACTCAGTATCACTGTCACTCACTCAGTATCGCTGTTACTCACTCAGTATCACTGTCACTCACTCAGTATCGCTTTCACTCACTCAGTATCACTTTCACTCACTCAGTAGCACTGTCACTCACTCCGTTTCACTGTCACTCACTCAGTATGACTGTCACTCACTCAGTATCACTCACTCAGTATCACTCACTCAATCAGTATCACTGTCACTAACTCAGTATCACTGTCACTCACTCAGTGTCACTCGCTCAGTATCACTCTCTCACTCAGTATCACTGTCTCTAACTCAGTTTCACTGTCACTCACTCAGTATCACTCTCCATCACTCAGTATCACTCTCTCACTCAGTATCACTGCCACTCACTCAGTATTACTGTCACTCACTCAGTATCACTTTCACTCACTCAGTATCACTGTCACTCACTCAGTTTCACTGTCACTCACTCAGTATCACTCTCTCACTCAGTATCACTGTCTCTCACTCAGTATTACTGTCACTCACTCAGTATCACTTTCACTCACTCAGTATCACTGTCACTCATTCAGTCTCACTGTCACCCACTCAGTATCACTGTCACTCACACAGTATCACTGTCACGCAGTCAGTATCACTGTCACTCACTCAGTATCACTGTCACTCACTCAGTTTCTCTGTCACTCACTCAGTATCACTCTCTCACTCAGTATCACTGTCTCTCACTCAGTATTACTGTCACTCACTCAGTATCACATTCACTCACTCAGTATAACTGTCACTCATTCAGTCTCACTGTCACCCACTCAGTATCACTGTCACTCATTCTGTATCACTGTCACGCAGTCAGTATCACTGTCACTCACTCAGTATTACTGTCACTCACTCAGTATCACTTTCACTCACTCAGTATCACTATCACTCATTCAGTATCACTGTCACTCACTAAGTATCGCTCACTCACTCAGTATCACTGTCACTCACTCAGTATCGCTGTCACTCATTCGGTATAACTGTCACTCACTCAGGATCACTGTCACTCACTCAGTATCACTCTCACTCACTCGGTATCACTCTCACTCATTCGGTATCACTGTCACTCACTCAGTATCACTCTCACTCACTGAGAATCATTGTCACTCACTCTGTGTCACTGTCACTCAATCAGTATCACTGTCACTCACTCAGTATCGCTGTCACTCACTCAGTATCACTGTCACTCACTCAGTATCACTGTCACTCACTCGGTATCACTCTCACTCACTCAGTATCACTGTCACGCACTCGGTATCACACTCACTCATTCCGTATCACTGTCTCACACTCAGTATCACTGTCACTCACTCAGTTTCACTCACTGTCACTAACACAGTATCACTGTCACTCAATCAGTATGACTGTCACTCACTCAGTATCGCTGTCACTCACTCAGTATCACTGTCACTCACTGAGTATCACTGTCACTCACTCAGTATCACTCACTGTCACTAACACAGTATCACTGTCACGCAATCAGTATCACTGTCACTCACTCAGTATCACTGTCACTCACTCAGTATCGCTGACACTCACTCAGTATCACTGTCACTCACTCAGTATCGCTGTTACTCACTCAGTATCACTGTCACTCACTCAGTATCGCTTTCACTCACTCAGTATCACTTTCACTCACTCAGTAGTACTGTCACTCACTCCGTTTCACTGCCACTCACTCAGTATGACTGTCACTCACTCAGTATCACTCACTCAGTATCACTCACTCAATCAGTATCACTGTCACTAACTCAGTATCACTGTCACTCACTCACTGTCACTCGCTCAGTATCACTCACTCAGTATCACTGTCACTCACTCAGTATCACTCACTCAATCAGTATCACTGTCACTAACTCAGTATCACTGTCACTCACTCAGTGTCACTCGCTCAGTATCACTCTCTCACTCAGTATCACTGTCTCTAACTCAGTTTCACTGTCACTCACTCAGTATCACTCTCAATCACTCAGTATCACTCTCTCACTCAGTATCACTGCCACTCACTCAGTATTACTGTCACTCACTCAGTATCACTTTCACTCACTCAGTATCACTGTCACTCATTCAGTATCACTGTCACTCACTCAGTTTCACTGTCACTCACTCAGTATCACTATCACTCACTCAGTATCGCTGTCACTCACTCAGTATCACTGTCACTCACTCAGTATCACTGTCACTCACTCGGTATCACTCTCACTCACTCAGTATCACTGTCACGCACTCGGTATCACACTCACTCATTCCGTATCACTGTCTCACACTCAGTATCACTGTCACTCACTCAGTTTCACTCACTGTCACTAACACAGTATCACTGTCACTCAATCAGTATGACTGTCACTCACTCAGTATCGCTGTCACTCACTCAGTATCACTGTCACTCACTGAGTATCACTGTCACTCACTCAGTATCACTCACTGTCACTAACACAGTATCACTGTCACGCAATCAGTATCACTGTCACTCACTCAGTATCACTGTCACTCACTCAGTATCGCTGTCACTCACTCAGTATCACTGTCACTCACTCAGTATCGCTGTTACTCACTCAGTATCACTGTCACTCACTCAGTATCGCTTTCACTCACTCAGTATCACTTTCACTCACTCAGTAGTACTGTCACTCACTCCGTTTCACTGCCACTCACTCAGTATGACTGTCACTCACTCAGTATCACTCACTCAGTATCACTCACTCAATCAGTATCACTGTCACTAACTCAGTATCACTGTCACTCACTCACTGTCACTCGCTCAGTATCACTCACTCAGTATCACTGTCACTCACTCAGTATCACTCACTCAATCAGTATCACTGTCACTAACTCAGTATCACTGTCACTCACTCAGTGTCACTCGCTCAGTATCACTCTCTCACTCAGTATCACTGTCTCTAACTCAGTTTCACTGTCACTCACTCAGTATCACTCTCAATCACTCAGTATCACTCTCTCACTCAGTATCACTGCCACTCACTCAGTATTACTGTCACTCACTCAGTATCACTTTCACTCACTCAGTATCACTGTCACTCATTCAGTATCACTGTCACTCACTCAGTTTCACTGTCACTCACTCAGTATCACTATCACTCATTCAGTATCACTGTCACTCACTCAGTATCGCTCACTCACTCAGTATCACTGTCACTCATTCAGTCTCACTGTCACCCACTCAGTATCACTGTCACTCACACAGTATCACTGTCACGCAGTCAGTATCACTGTCACTCACTCAGTATCACTGTCACTCACTCAGTTTCACTGTCACTCACTCAGTATCACTCTCTCACTCAGTATCACTGTCTCTCACTCAGTATTACTGTCACTCACTCAGTATCACTTTCACTCACTCAGTATAACTGTCACTCATTCAGTCTCACTGTCACCCACTCAGTATCACTCTCAATCACTCAGTATCACTGTCACTCACTTAGTATCGCTGTCACTCACTCGGTATCGCTGTCACTAACTCAGTATCACTGTCACTCACTCAGTATAACTGTCACTCACGCGGTATCACTGTCACTCACTCAGAATCGCTGTCACTCACTCAGTATCACTGTCACTCACTCAGTATCACTGTCACTCACTCTGTATCACTGTAACTCACACTGTATCGCTGTCACTCACTCAGTATAACTGTCACTCACTCAGTATCACTCTCAATCACTCAGAATCACTATCACTCACTCAGTATAACTCTCACTCAGTCGGCATCACTCTCACTCAATCGGTATCACTGTCACTCACTCAGCATCACTCTCACTCACTCAGTATTACTGTCACTCACTCAGTATCATTGTCACTCACTCAGTATCACTGTCACTCACTCAGTATCACTCTCTCACTCAGTATCACTGTCACTCACTCAGTATCGCTGTTACTCACTCAGTATCACTGTCACTCACTCAGTATCGCTGTCACTCACTCAGTATCACTGTCACTCACTGAGTATCACTGTCACTCACTCAGTATCACTCACTGTCACTAACACAGTATCACTGTCACGCAATCAGTATCACTGTCACTCACTCAGTATCACTGTCACTCACTCAGTATCGCTGTCACTCACTCAGTATCACTGTCACTCACTCAGTATCGCTGTTACTCACTCAGTATCACTGTCACTCACTCAGTATCGCTTTCACTCACTCAGTATCACTTTCACTCACTCAGTAGCACTGTCACTCACCTTGTTTCACTGTCACTCACTCAGTATGACTGTCACTCACTCAGTATCACTCACTCAGTATCACTCACTCAATCAGTATCACTGTCACTAACTCAGTATCACTGTCACTCACTCAGTGTCACTCGCTCAGTATCACTCTCTCACTCAGTATCACTGTCTCTAACTCAGTTTCACTGTCACTCACTCAGTATCACTCTCCATCACTCAGTATCACTCTCTCACTCAGTATCACTGCCACTCTCTCAGTATTACTGTCACTCACTCAGTATCACTTTCACTCACTCAGTATCACTGTCACTCACTCAGTTTCACTGTCACTCACTCAGTATCACTCTCTCACTCAGTATCACTGTCTCTCACTCAGTATTACTGTCACTCACTCAGTATCACTTTCACTCACTCAGTATCACTGTCACTCATTCAGTCTCACTGTCACCCACTCAGTATCACTGTCACTCACACAGTATCACTGTCACGCAGTCAGTATCACTGTCACTCACTCAGTATCACTGTCACTCACTCAGTTTCTCTGTCACTCACTCAGTATCACTCTCTCACTCAGTATCACTGTCTCTCACTCAGTATTACTGTCACTCACTCAGTATCACTTTCACTCACTCAGTATAACTGTCACTCATTCAGTCTCACTGTCACCCACTCAGTATCACTGTCACTCATTCTGTATCACTGTCACGCAGTCAGTATCACTGTCACTCACTCAGTATTACTGTCACACACTCAGTATCACTTTCACTCACTCAGTATCACTGTCACTCATTGAGTATCACTGTCACTCACTCAGTATCACTATCACTCATTCAGTATCACTGTCACTCACTAAGTATCGCTCACTCACTCAGTATCACTGTCACTCACTCAGTATCGCTATCACTCATTCGGTATAACTGTCACTCACTCAGGATCACTGTCACTCACTCAGTATCACTCTCACTCACTCGGTATCACTCTCACTCATTCGGTATCACTGTCACTCACTCAGTATCACTCTCACTCACTGAGAATCATTGTCACTCACTCTGTGTCACTGTCACTCAATCAGTATCACTGTCACTCACTCAGTATCGCTGTCACTCACTCAGTATCACTGTCACTCACTCAATATCACTGTCACTCACTCGGTATCACTCTCACTCACTCAGTATCACTGTCACGCACTCGGTATCACACTCACTCATTCCGTATCACTGTCTCACACTCAGTATCACTGTCACTCACTCAGTTTCACTCACTGTCACTAACACAGTATCACTGTCACTCAATCAGTATGACTGTCACTCACTCAGTATCGCTGTCACTCACTCAGTATCACTGTCACTCACTGAGTATCACTGTCACTCACTCAGTATCACTCACTGTCACTAACACAGTATCACTGTCACGCAATCAGTATCACTGTCACTCACTCAGTATCACTGTCACTCACTCAGTATCGCTGTCACTCACTCAGTATCACTGTCACTCACTCAGTATCGCTGTTACTCACTCAGTATCACTGTCACTCACTCAGTATCGCTTTCACTCACTCAGTATCACTTTCACTCACTCAGTAGTACTGTCACTCACTCCGTTTCACTGTCACTCACTCAGTATGACTGTCACTCACTCAGTATCACTCACTCAGTATCACTCACTCAATCAGTATCACTGTCACTAACTCAGTATCACTGTCACTCACTCACTGTCACTCACTCAGTATCACTCACTCAGTATCACTGTCACTCACTCAGTATCACTCACTCAATCAGTATCACTGTCACTAACTCAGTATCACTGTCACTCACGCAGTGTCACTCGCTCAGTATCACTCTCTCACTCAGTATCACTGTCTCTAACTCAGTTTCACTGTCACTCACTCAGTATCACTCTCAATCACTCAGTATCACTCTCTCACTCAGTATCACTGCCACTCACTCAGTATTACTGTCACTCACTCAGTATCACTTTCACTCACTCAGTATCACTGTCACTCATTCAGTATCACTGTCACTCACTCAGTTTCACTGTCACTCACTCAGTATCACTATCACTCATTCAGTATCACTGTCACTCACTCAGTATCGCTCACTCACTCAGTATCACTGTCACTCATTCAGTCTCACTGTCACCCACTCAGTATCACTGTCACTCACACAGTATCACTGTCACGCAGTCAGTATCACTGTCACTCACTCAGTATCACTGTCACTCACTCAGTTTCACTGTCACTCACTCAGTATCACTCTCTCACTCAGTATCACTGTCTCTCACTCAGTATTACTGTCACTCACTCAGTATCACTTTCACTCACTCAGTATAACTGTCACTCATTCAGTCTCACTGTCACCCACTCAGTATCACTCTCAATCACTCAGTATCACTGTCACTCACTTAGTATCGCTGTCACTCACTCGGTATCGCTGTCACTAACTCAGTATCACTGTCACTCACTCAGTATAACTGTCACTCACGCGGTATCACTGTCACTCACTCAGAATCGCTGTCACTCACTCAGTATCACTGTCACTCACTCAGTATCACTGTCACTCACTCAGTATCACCGTAACTCACACTGTATCGCTGTCACTCACTCAGTATAACTGTCACTCACTCAGTATCACTCTCAATCACTCAGAATCACTATCACTCACTCAGTATAACTCTCACTCAGTCGGCATCACTCTCACTCAATCGGTATCACTGTCACTCACTCAGCATCACTCTCACTCACTCAGTATTACTGTCACTCACTCAGTATCATTGTCACTCACTCAGTATCACTGTCACTCACTCAGTATCACTCTCTCACTCAGTATCACTGTCTTTCACTCAGTATTACTGTCACTCAATCAGTATCACTGTCACTCACTCAGTATCGCTGTCACTCACTCAGTATCACTGTCACTCACTCAGTATCACTGTCACTCACTCGGTATCACTCTCACTCACTCAGTATCACTGTCACGCACTCGGTATCACACTCACTCATTCCGTATCACTGTCTCACACTCAGTATCACTGTCACTCACACAGTTTCACTCACTGTCACTTACTCAGTATCGCTGTCACTCACTCAGTATCACTGTCACTCACTGAGTATCACTGTCACTCACTCAGTATCACTCACTGTCACTAACACAGTATCACTGTCACGCAATCAGTATCACTGTCACTCACTCAGTATCACTGTCACTCACTCAGTATCGCTGTCACTCACTCAGTATCACTGTCACTCACTCAGTATCGCTGTTACTCACTCAGTATCACTGTCACTCACTCAGTATCGCTTTCACTCACTCAGTATCACTTTCACTCACTCAGTAGCACTGTCACTCACTCCGTTTCACTGTCACTCACTCAGTATGACTGTCACTCACTCAGTATCACTCACTCAGTATCACTCACTCAATCAGTATCACTGTCACTAACTCAGTATCACTGTCACTCACTCAGTGTCACTCGCTCAGTATCACTCTCTCACTCAGTATCACTGTCTCTAACTCAGTTTCACTGTCACTCACTCAGTATCACTCTCCATCACTCAGTATCACTCTCTCACTCAGTATCACTGCCACTCACTCAGTATTACTGTCACTCACTCAGTATCACTTTCACTCACTCAGTATCACTGTCACTCACTCAGTTTCACTGTCACTCACTCAGTATCACTCTCTCACTCAGTATCACTGTCTCTCACTCAGTATTACTGTCACTCACTCAGTATCACTTTCACTCACTCAGTATCACTGTCACTCATTCAGTCTCACTGTCACCCACTCAGTATCACTGTCACTCACACAGTATCACTGTCACGCAGTCAGTATCACTGTCACACACTCAGTATCACTGTCACTCACTCAGTTTCTCTGTCACTCACTCAGTATCACTCTCTCACTCAGTATCACTGTCTCTCACTCAGTATTACTGTCACTCACTCAGTATCACTTTCACTCACTCAGTATAACTGTCACTCATTCAGTCTCACTGTCACCCACTCAGTATCACTGTCACTCATTCTGTATCACTGTCACGCAGTCAGTATCACTGTCACTCACTCAGTATTACTGTCACTCACTCAGTATCACTTTCACTCACTCAGTATCACTATCACTCATTCAGTATCACTGTCACTCACTAAGTATCGCTCACTCACTCAGTATCACTGTCACTCACTCAGTATCGCTGTCACTCATTCGGTATAACTGTCACTCACTCAGGATCACTGTCACTCACTCAGTATCACTCTCACTCACTCGGTATCACTCTCACTCATTCGGTATCACTGTCACTCACTCAGTATCACTCTCACTCACTGAGAATCATTGTCACTCACTCTGTGTCACTGTCACTCAATCAGTATCACTGTCACTCACTCAGTATCGCTGTCACTCACTCAGTATCACTGTCACTCACTCAGTATCACTGTCACTCACTCGGTATCACTCTCACTCACTCAGTATCACTGTCACGCACTCGGTATCACACTCACTCATTCCGTATCACTGTCTCACACTCAGTATCACTGTCACTCACTCAGTTTCACTCACTGTCACTAACACAGTATCACTGTCACTCAATCAGTATGACTGCCACTCACTCAGTATCGCTGTCACTCACTCAGTATCACTGTCACTCACTGAGTATCACTGTCACTCACTCAGTATCACTCACTGTCACTAACACAGTATCACTGTCACGCAATCAGTATCACTGTCACTCACTCAGTATCACTGTCACTCACTCAGTATCGCTGTCACTCACTCAGTATCACTGTCACTCACTCAGTATCGCTGTTACTCACTCAGTATCACTGTCACTCACTCAGTATCGCTTTCACTCACTCAGTATCACTTTCACTCACTCAGTAGTACTGTCACTCACTCCGTGTCACTGTCACTCACTCAGTATGACTGTCACTCACTCAGTATCACTCACTCAGTATCACTCACTCAATCAGTATCACTGTCACTAACTCAGTATCACTGTCACTCACTCACTGTCACTCACTCAGTATCACTCACTCAGTATCACTGTCACTCACTCAGTATCACTCACGCAATCAGTATCACTGTCACTAACTCAGTATCACTGTCACTCACTCAGTGTCACTCGCTCAGTATCACTCTCTCACTCAGTATCACTGTCTCTAACTCAGTTTCACTGTCACTCACTCAGTATCACTCTCAATCACTCAGTATCACTCTCTCACTCAGTATCACTGCCACTCACTCAGTATTACTGTCACTCACTCAGTATCACTTTCACTCACTCAGTATCACTGTCACTCATTCAGTATCACTGTCACTCACTCAGTTTCACTGTCACTCACTCAGTATCACTATCACTCATTCAGTATCACTGTCACTCACTCAGTATCGCTCACTCACTCAGTATCACTGTCACTCATTCAGTCTCACTGTCACCCACTCAGTATCACTGTCACTCACACAGTATCACTGTCACGCAGTCAGTATCACTGTCACTCACTCAGTATCACTGTCACTCACTCAGTTTCACTGTCACTCACTCAGTATCACTCTCTCTCTCAGTATCACTGTCTCTCACTCAGTATTACTGTCACTCACTCAGTATCACTTTCACTCACTCAGTATAACTGTCACTCATTCAGTCTCACTGTCACCCACTCAGTATCACTCTCAATCACTCAGTATCACTGTCACTCACTTAGTATCGCTGTCACTCACTCGGTATCGCTGTCACTAACTCAGTATCACTGTCACTCACTCAGTATAACTGTCACTCACGCGGTATCACTGTCACTCACTCAGAATCGCTGTCACTCACTCAGTATCACTGTCACTCACTCAGTATCACTGTCACTCACTCAGTATCACTGTAACTCACACTGTATCGCTGTCACTCACTCAGTATAACTGTCACTCACTCAGTATCACTCTCAATCACTCAGAATCACTATCACTCACTCAGTATAACTCTCACTCAGTCGGCATCACTCTCACTCAATCGGTATCACTGTCACTCACTCAGCATCACTCTCACTCACTCAGTATTACTGTCACTCACTCAGTATCATTGTCACTCACTCAGTATCACTGTCACTCACTCAGTATCACTCTCTCACTCAGTATCACTGTCTTTCACTCAGTATTACTGTCACTCACTCAGTATCACTTTCACTCACTCAGTATCACTGTCACT
Source organism: Scyliorhinus torazame (assembly GCF_047496885.1). Taxonomy (NCBI): domain Eukaryota; kingdom Metazoa; phylum Chordata; class Chondrichthyes; order Carcharhiniformes; family Scyliorhinidae; genus Scyliorhinus; species Scyliorhinus torazame. Next base: position 385,291,977 of record NC_092709.1, read on the forward strand.
CACTCAGTATCACTGTCACTCACTCAGTATCACTGTCACTCACTCAGGATCATTCTCTCACTCAGTATCACTTTCTCTCACTCAGTATTACTGTCACTCACTCAGTATCGCTTTCACTCACTCAGTATCACTGTCACTCACTCAGTATCACTGTCACTCACTCAGTATCACTCACTGTCACTCACTCAGTATCACTGTCACTCACTCAAGATCACTCTCTCACTCAGTATCACTGTCTCTCACTCAGTATTACTGTCACTCACGCAGTATCGCTTTCACTCACTCAGTATCCCTGTCACTCACACAGTATCACTGTCACTCACTCAGTATCACTCACTGTCACTCACTTAGTATCACTATCACTCACTCAGTATCACTGTCACTCACTCAGTATCACTGTCACTCACTCAGTATCACTGTCACTCACTCAGTATAACTCTCACTCACACGGCATCACTGTCACTCATTCGGTATCACTGTCACTCACTCAGTATCACTCTCTCACTCAGTATCACTGGCTCTCACTCAGTATTACTGTCAATCACTCAGTATCCCTTTCACTCACTCTGTATCTCTGTCACTCACTCAGTATCACTGTCACTCACTCAGTATCACTGTCATTCACTCAGTAGCACTCACTCACTCAGTATCACTGTCCCTCACTCAGTATTACTATCACTCACTCAGTATCACTTTCACTCACTCAGTATCACTGTCACTCATTGAGTCTCACTGTCACCCACTCAGTATCACTGTCACTCATTCAGTATCACTGTCACGCAGTCAGTACCACTGTCACTCACTCAGTATTACTGTCACTCACTCAGTATCACTTTCTCTCACTCAGTATCACTGTCACTCATTCAGTATCACTGTCACTCACTCAGTAGCACAGTCACTCACTCAGTGTCACTATCACTCATTCAGTATCACTGTCACTCACTCAGTATCGCTCACTCACTCAGTATCACTGTTACTCACTCAGTATCACTCCCTGTCACTCACTCAGTATCACTGTCACTCACTCAGTGTCACTGTCACTCACTCAGTTTCACTGTCACTCACTCAGTATCGCTGTCACTCACTCAGTATCGCTGTCACTCACTCAGTATCGCTGTCACTCACTCAGTATCACTGTCACTCACTCAGTATAACTCACTGTCTCTCACTCAGTATCATTGTCACTCACTCAGTGTCGCTGTCAATCACTCAGTATCATTGTCACTCACTCAGTATCACTGTCACTCTCTCAGTATCGCTGTCACTCACTCAGTGTCGCTGTCACTCACTCAGTATCACTGTCACTCACTCAGTATCACAGTCACTCACACATTATCACTGTCACTCACTCAGTATCACTGTCACTCATTCCGTATCACTGTCACTCACTCAGTATCACTGTCACTCACTCAGGATAACTGTCACTCACTCAGTATCACTCACGCAGTATCGCTGTCACTCACTCAGTATCGCTGTCACTCACCCAGTATCACTGTCACTCACTCAGTATCGCTGTCACTCACTCAGTATCGCTGTCACTCACTCACTGTCACTCACTCAGTATCACTATCACTCACTCACTGTCACTCACTCAGTGTCACTCACTCAGTATCACTGTCACTCACTCAGTATCACTGTCACTAACTCAGTGTCACTCACTCACCCAGTATCACTGTCACTCACTCAGTATCACTGTCACTCACTCACTGTCACTCACTCAGTATCACTGTCACTCACTCAGTATCACTCTCTCACTCAGTATCACTCTCTCACTCAGTATCACTGTCTCTCACTCAGTATCACTGTCACTCATTCAGCATCACTGTAACTCATTCAGGATCACTGTCACTCACTCAGTATCACTGTCACTCATTCAGTATCACTGTCTCTCATTCAGTATCACTGTCACTCACTCAGTATCACTGTCACTCATTCAGTATCACTGTAACTCATTCAGTATCACTGTCAGTCACTCAGTATCACTGTCAATCACTCACTGTCAGTCACTCAGTATCACTGTCAGTCACTCAGTATCACTCTCTCACTCAGTATCACTGTCTCTCACTCAGTATCACTGTCACTCATTCAGTATCACTGTAACTCATTCAGTATCACTGTCAGTCACTCAGTATCACTGTCACTCACTCAGTATCACTGTCACTAACTCAGTGTCACTCACTCACTCAGTATCACTGCCACTCACTCAGTATCACTGTCACTCACTCACTGTCACTCACTCAGTATCACTGTCACTCACTCAGTATCACTCTCTCACTCAGTATCACTCTCTCACTCAGTATCACTCTCTCACTCAGTATCACTGACTCTCACTCAGTATCACTGTCACTCATTCAGCATCACTGTAACTCATTCAGGATCACTGTCACTCACTCAGTATCACTGTCACTCATTCAGTATCACTGTCTCTCATTCAGTATCATGGTCACTCACTCAGTATCACTGTCACTCATTCAGTATCACTGTAACTCATTCAGTATCACTGTCAGTCACTCAGTATCACTGTCAATCACTCACTGTCAGTCACTCAGTATCACTGTCACTCACTCAGTATCACTCTCTCACTCAGTATCACTGTCTCTCACTCAGTATCACTGTCACTCATTCAGTATCACTGTAACTCATTCAGTATCACTGTCAGTCACTCAGTATCACTGTCACTCATTCAGTATCACTGTCTCTCATTCAGTATCACTGTCACTCACTCAGTATCACTGTCACTCATTCAGTATCACTGTAACTCATTCAGTATCACTGTCAGTCACTCAGTATCACTGTCAATCACTCACTGTCAGTCACTCAGTATCACTGTCAGTCACTCAGTATCACTCTCTCACTCAGCATCACTGTCTCTCACTCAGTATCACTGTCACTCATTCAGTATCACTGTAACTCATTCAGTATCACTGTCAGTCACTCAGTATCACTGTCACTCACTCAGTATCACTGTCACTAACTCAGTGTCACTCACTCACTCAGTATCACTGCCACTCACTCAGTATCACTGTCACTCACTCACTGTCACTCACTCAGTATCACTGTCACTCACTCAGTATCACTCTCTCACTCAGTATCACTCTCTCACTCAGTATCACTGTCTCTCACTCAGTATCACTGTCACTCATTCAGTATCACTGTAACTCATTCAGTATCACTGTCAGTCACTCAGTATCACTGTCACTCACTCAGTATCACTGTCACTAACTCAGTGTCACTCACTCACTCAGTATCACTGCCACTCACTCAGTATCACTGTCACTCACTCACTGTCACTCACTCAGTATCACTGTCACTCACTCAGTATCACTCTCTCACTCAGTATCACTCTCTCACTCAGTATCACTCACTCACTCAGTATCACTGCCACTCACTCAGTATCACTGTCACTCACTCACTGTCACTCACTCAGTATCACTGTCACTCACTCAGTATCACTCTCTCACTCAGTATCACTCTCTCACTCAGTATCACTCTCTCACTCAGTATCACTGACTCTCACTCAGTATCACTTTCACTCACTCAGTAGTACTGTCACTCACTCCGTGTCACTGTCACTCACTCAGTATGACTGTCACTCACTCAGTATCACTCACTCAGTATCACTCACTCAATCAGTATCACTGTCACTAACTCAGTATCACTGTCACTCACTCACTGTCACTCACTCAGTATCACTCACTCAGTATCACTGTCACTCACTCAGTATCACTCACGCAATCAGTATCACTGTCACTAACTCAGTATCACTGTCACTCACTCAGTGTCACTCGCTCAGTATCACTCTCTCACTCAGTATCACTGTCTCTAACTCAGTTTCACTGTCACTCACTCAGTATCACTCTCAATCACTCAGTATCACTCTCTCACTCAGTATCACTGCCACTCACTCAGTATTACTGTCACTCACTCAGTATCACTTTCACTCACTCAGTATCACTGTCACTCATTCAGTATCACTGTCACTCACTCAGTTTCACTGTCACTCACTCAGTATCACTATCACTCATTCAGTATCACTGTCACTCACTCAGTATCACTCACTCACTCAGTATCACTGTCACTCATTCAGTCTCACTGTCACCCACTCAGTATCACTGTCACTCACACAGTATCACTGTCACGCAGTCAGTATCACTGTCACTCACTCAGTATCACTGTCACTCACTCAGTTTCACTGTCACTCACTCAGTATCACTCTCTCTCTCAGTATCACTGTCTCTCACTCAGTATTACTGTCACTCACTCAGTATCACTTTCACTCACTCAGTATAACTGTCACTCATTCAGTCTCACTGTCACCCACTCAGTATCACTCTCAATCACTCAGTATCACTGTCACTCACTTAGTATCGCTGTCACTCACTCGGTATCGCTGTCACTAACTCAGTATCACTGTCACTCACTCAGTATAACTGTCACTCACGCGGTATCACTGTCACTCACTCAGAATCGCTGTCACTCACTCAGTATCACTGTCACTCACTCAGTATCACTGTCACTCACTCAGTATCACTGTAACTCACACTGTATCGCTGTCACTCACTCAGTATAACTGTCACTCACTCAGTATCACTCTCAATCACTCAGAATCACTATCACTCACTCAGTATAACTCTCACTCAGTCGGCATCACTCTCACTCAATCGGTATCACTGTCACTCACTCAGCATCACTCTCACTCACTCAGTATTACTGTCACTCACTCAGTATCATTGTCACTCACTCAGTATCACTGTCACTCACTCAGTATCACTCTCTCACTCAGTATCACTGTCTTTCACTCAGTATTACTGTCACTCACTCAGTATCACTTTCACTCACTCAGTATCACTGTCACTCACTCAGTATCACTGTCACTCACTCAGTATCACTGTCACTCACTCAGGATCATTCTCTCACTCAGTATCACTTTCTCTCACTCAGTATTACTGTCACTCACTCAGTATCGCTTTCACTCACTCAGTATCACTGTCACTCACTCAGTATCACTGTCACTCACTCAGTATCACTCACTGTCACTCACTCAGTATCACTGTCACTCACTCAAGATCACTCTCTCACTCAGTATCACTGTCTCTCACTCAGTATTACTGTCACTCACGCAGTATCGCTTTCACTCACTCAGTATCCCTGTCACTCACACAGTATCACTGTCACTCACTCAGTATCACTCACTGTCACTCACTTAGTATCACTATCACTCACTCAGTATCACTGTCACTCACTCAGTATCACTGTCACTCACTCAGTATCACTGTCACTCACTCAGTATAACTCTCACTCACACGGCATCACTGTCACTCATTCGGTATCACTGTCACTCACTCAGTATCACTCTCTCACTCAGTATCACTGGCTCTCACTCAGTATTACTGTCAATCACTCAGTATCCCTTTCACTCACTCTGTATCTCTGTCACTCACTCAGTATCACTGTCACTCACTCAGTATCACTGTCATTCACTCAGTAGCACTCACTCACTCAGTATCACTGTCCCTCACTCAGTATTACTATCACTCACTCAGTATCACTTTCACTCACTCAGTATCACTGTCACTCATTGAGTCTCACTGTCACCCACTCAGTATCACTGTCACTCATTCAGTATCACTGTCACGCAGTCAGTACCACTGTCACTCACTCAGTATTACTGTCACTCACTCAGTATCACTTTCTCTCACTCAGTATCACTGTCACTCATTCAGTATCACTGTCACTCACTCAGTAGCACAGTCACTCACTCAGTGTCACTATCACTCATTCAGTATCACTGTCACTCACTCAGTATCGCTCACTCACTCAGTATCACTGTTACTCACTCAGTATCACTCCCTGTCACTCACTCAGTATCACTGTCACTCACTCAGTGTCACTGTCACTCACTCAGTTTCACTGTCACTCACTCAGTATCGCTGTCACTCACTCAGTATCGCTGTCACTCACTCAGTATCGCTGTCACTCACTCAGTATCACTGTCACTCACTCAGTATAACTCACTGTCTCTCACTCAGTATCATTGTCACTCACTCAGTGTCGCTGTCAATCACTCAGTATCATTGTCACTCACTCAGTATCACTGTCACTCTCTCAGTATCGCTGTCACTCACTCAGTGTCGCTGTCACTCACTCAGTATCACTGTCACTCACTCAGTATCACAGTCACTCACACATTATCACTGTCACTCACTCAGTATCACTGTCACTCATTCCGTATCACTGTCACTCACTCAGTATCACTGTCACTCACTCAGGATAACTGTCACTCACTCAGTATCACTCACGCAGTATCGCTGTCACTCACTCAGTATCGCTGTCACTCACCCAGTATCACTGTCACTCACTCAGTATCGCTGTCACTCACTCAGTATCGCTGTCACTCACTCACTGTCACTCACTCAGTATCACTATCACTCACTCACTGTCACTCACTCAGTGTCACTCACTCAGTATCACTGTCACTCACTCAGTATCACTGTCACTAACTCAGTGTCACTCACTCACCCAGTATCACTGTCACTCACTCAGTATCACTGTCACTCACTCACTGTCACTCACTCAGTATCACTGTCACTCACTCAGTATCACTCTCTCACTCAGTATCACTCTCTCACTCAGTATCACTGTCTCTCACTCAGTATCACTGTCACTCATTCAGCATCACTGTAACTCATTCAGGATCACTGTCACTCACTCAGTATCACTGTCACTCATTCAGTATCACTGTCTCTCATTCAGTATCACTGTCACTCACTCAGTATCACTGTCACTCATTCAGTATCACTGTAACTCATTCAGTATCACTGTCAGTCACTCAGTATCACTGTCAATCACTCACTGTCAGTCACTCAGTATCACTGTCAGTCACTCAGTATCACTCTCTCACTCAGTATCACTGTCTCTCACTCAGTATCACTGTCACTCATTCAGTATCACTGTAACTCATTCAGTATCACTGTCAGTCACTCAGTATCACTGTCACTCACTCAGTATCACTGTCACTAACTCAGTGTCACTCACTCACTCAGTATCACTGCCACTCACTCAGTATCACTGTCACTCACTCACTGTCACTCACTCAGTATCACTGTCACTCACTCAGTATCACTCTCTCACTCAGTATCACTCTCTCACTCAGTATCACTCTCTCACTCAGTATCACTGACTCTCACTCAGTATCACTGTCACTCATTCAGCATCACTGTAACTCATTCAGGATCACTGTCACTCACTCAGTATCACTGTCACTCATTCAGTATCACTGTCTCTCATTCAGTATCATGGTCACTCACTCAGTATCACTGTCACTCATTCAGTATCACTGTAACTCATTCAGTATCACTGTCAGTCACTCAGTATCACTGTCAATCACTCACTGTCAGTCACTCAGTATCACTGTCACTCACTCAGTATCACTCTCTCACTCAGTATCACTGTCTCTCACTCAGTATCACTGTCACTCATTCAGTATCACTGTAACTCATTCAGTATCACTGTCAGTCACTCAGTATCACTGTCACTCATTCAGTATCACTGTCTCTCATTCAGTATCACTGTCACTCACTCAGTATCACTGTCACTCATTCAGTATCACTGTAACTCATTCAGTATCACTGTCAGTCACTCAGTATCACTGTCAATCACTCACTGTCAGTCACTCAGTATCACTGTCAGTCACTCAGTATCACTCTCTCACTCAGTATCACTGTCTCTCACTCAGTATCACTGTCACTCATTCAGTATCACTGTATCTCATTCAGTATCACTGTCAGTCACTCAGTATCACTGTCACTCACTCAGTATCACTGTCACTAACTCAGTGTCACTCACTCACTCAGTATCACTGCCACTCACTCAGTATCACTGTCACTCACTCACTGTCACTCACTCAGTATCACTGTCACTCACTCAGTATCACTCTCTCACTCAGTATCACTCTCTCACTCAGTATCACTCTCTCACTCAGTATCACTGACTCTCACTCAGTATCACTGTCACTCATTCAGCATCACTGTAACTCATTCAGGATCACTGTCACTCACTCAGTATCACTGTCACTCATTCAGTATCACTGTCTCTCATTCAGTATCATGGTCACTCACTCAGTATCACTGTCACTCATTCAGTATCACTGTAACTCATTCAGTATCACTGTCAGTCACTCAGTATCACTGTCAATCACTCACTGTCAGTCACTCAGTATCACTGTCACTCACTCAGTATCACTCTCTCACTCAGTATCACTGTCTCTCACTCAGTATCACTGTCACTCATTCAGTATCACTGTAACTCATTCAGTATCACTGTCAGTCACTCAGTATCACTGTCACTCATTCAGTATCACTGACACTCATTCAGTATCACTGTCACTCACTCAGTACCACTGTCACTCATTCAGTATCACTGACACTCAGTATCGCTTGCTCACTCAGTATCACTGTCACTCATTCAGTATCACTGTCACCCACTCAGTATCACTGTCACTCACTCAGTATCACTGTCACTCAGTCAGTATCACTGTCACTCATTCAGTATCACTTTCACTCACTTAGTATCACTGTCACTCTCTCAGTATCACTGTCACTCACTCAGTACCACTGTCACTCAATCAGTATCACTCTCACTCACTCAGTATCACTGTCACTCACTTAGTATCGCTGTCACTCACTCAGTATCGCTGTCACTAACTCAGTATCACTGTCACTCACTCAGTATCACTGTCACTCACTAAGTATCACTCACTGTCACTCACTCAGTATAACCTTCACTCACGCGGTATCACTGTCACTCACTCAGTATCACTGTCACTCACTCAGTATCACTGTCACTCACACTGTATCGCTGTCACTCACTTAGTATAACTGTCACTCACTCAGTATCACTCTCAATCACTCAGAATCACTATCACTCACTCAGTATAACTCTCACTCAGTCGGCATCACTCTCACTCAATCGGTATCACTGTCACTCACTCAGCATCACTCTCACTCACTCAGTATTACTGTCACTCACTCAGTATCATTGTCACTCACTCAGTATCACTGTCACTCACTCAGTATCACTCTCTCACTCAGTATCACTGTCTTTCACTCAGTATTACTGTCACTCACTCAGTATCGCTTTCACTCACTCAGTATCACTGTCACTCACTCAGTATCACTGTCACTCACTCAGTATCACTGTCACTCACTCAGGATCATTCTCTCACTCAGTATCACTTTCTCTCACTCAGTATTACTGTCACTCACTCAGTATCGCTTTCACTCACTCAGTATCACTGTCACTCACTCAGTATCACTGTCACTCACTCAGTATCACTCACTGTCACTCACTCAGTATCACTGTCATTCACTCAAGATCACTCTCTCCCTCAGTATCACTGTCTCTCACTCAGTATTACTGTCACTCACTCAGTATCGCTTTCACTCACTCAGTATCCCTGTCACTCACACAGTAACACTGTCACTCACTCAGTATCACGCACTGTCACTCACTCAGTATCACTATCACTCACTCAGTATCACTGTCACTCACTCAGTATCATTGTCACTCACTCAGTTTCACTGTCACTCACTCAGTATAACTCTCACTCACACGGCATCACTGTCACTCATTCGGTATCACTGTCACTCACTCAGTATCACTCTCTCACTCAGTATCACTGGCTCTCACTCAGTATTGCTGTCAATCACTCAGCATCCCTTTCACTCACTCTGTATCTCTGTCACTCACTCAGTATCACTGTCACTCACTCAGTATCACTGTCATTCACTCAGTAGCACTCACTCACTCAGTATCACTGTCCCTCACTCAGTATTACTATCACTCACTCAGTATCACTTTCACTCACTCAGTATCACTGTCACTCATTGAGTCTCACTGTCACCCACTCAGTATCACTGTCACTCATTCAGTATCACTGTCACGCAGTCAGTACCACTGTCACTCACTCAGTATTACTGTCACTCACTCAGTATCACTTTCTCTCACTCAGTATCACTGTCACTCATTCAGTATCACTGTCACTCACTCAGTAGCACAGTCACTCACTCAGTGTCACTATCACTCATTCAGTATCACTGTCACTCACTCAGTATCGCTCACTCACTCAGTATCACTGTTACTCACTCAGTATCACTCCCTGTCACTCACTCAGTATCACTGTCACTCACTCAGTGTCACTGTCACTCACTCAGTTTCACTGTCACTCACTCAGTATCGCTGTCACTCACTCAGTATCGCTGTCACTCACTCAGTATCGCTGTCACTCACTCAGTATCACTGTCACTCACTCAGTATAACTCACTGTCTCTCACTCAGTATCATTGTCACTCACTCAGTGTCGCTGTCAATCACTCAGTATCATTGTCACTCACTCAGTATCACTGTCACTCTCTCAGTATCGCTGTCACTCACTCAGTGTCGCTGTCACTCACTCAGTATCACTGTCACTCACTCAGTATCACAGTCACTCACACATTATCACTGTCACTCACTCAGTATCACTGTCACTCATTCCGTATCACTGTCACTCACTCAGTATCACTGTCACTCACTCAGGATAACTGTCACTCACTCAGTATCACTCACGCAGTATCGCTGTCACTCACTCAGTATCGCTGTCACTCACCCAGTATCACTGTCACTCACTCAGTATCGCTGTCACTCACTCAGTATCGCTGTCACTCACTCACTGTCACTCACTCAGTATCACTATCACTCACTCACTGTCACTCACTCAGTGTCACTCACTCAGTATCACTGTCACTCACTCAGTATCACTGTCACTAACTCAGTGTCACTCACTCACCCAGTATCACTGTCACTCACTCAGTATCACTGTCACTCACTCACTGTCACTCACTCAGTATCACTGTCACTCACTCAGTATCACTCTCTCACTCAGTATCACTCTCTCACTCAGTATCACTGTCTCTCACTCAGTATCACTGTCACTCATTCAGCATCACTGTAACTCATTCAGGATCACTGTCACTCACTCAGTATCACTGTCACTCATTCAGTATCACTGTCTCTCATTCAGTATCACTGTCACTCACTCAGTATCACTGTCACTCATTCAGTATCACTGTAACTCATTCAGTATCACTGTCAGTCACTCAGTATCACTGTCAATCACTCACTGTCAGTCACTCAGTATCACTGTCAGTCACTCAGTATCACTCTCTCACTCAGTATCACTGTCTCTCACTCAGTATCACTGTCACTCATTCAGTATCACTGTAACTCATTCAGTATCACTGTCAGTCACTCAGTATCACTGTCACTCACTCAGTATCACTGTCACTAACTCAGTGTCACTCACTCACTCAGTATCACTGCCACTCACTCAGTATCACTGTCACTCACTCACTGTCACTCACTCAGTATCACTGTCACTCACTCAGTATCACTCTCTCACTCAGTATCACTCTCTCACTCAGTATCACTCTCTCACTCAGTATCACTGACTCTCACTCAGTATCACTGTCACTCATTCAGCATCACTGTAACTCATTCAGGATCACTGTCACTCACTCAGTATCACTGTCACTCATTCAGTATCACTGTCTCTCATTCAGTATCATGGTCACTCACTCAGTATCACTGTCACTCATTCAGTATCACTGTAACTCATTCAGTATCACTGTCAGTCACTCAGTATCACTGTCAATCACTCACTGTCAGTCACTCAGTATCACTGTCACTCACTCAGTATCACTCTCTCACTCAGTATCACTGTCTCTCACTCAGTATCACTGTCACTCATTCAGTATCACTGTAACTCATTCAGTATCACTGTCAGTCACTCAGTATCACTGTCACTCATTCAGTATCACTGTCTCTCATTCAGTATCACTGTCACTCACTCAGTATCACTGTCACTCATTCAGTATCACTGTAACTCATTCAGTATCACTGTCAGTCACTCAGTATCACTGTCAATCACTCACTGTCAGTCACTCAGTATCACTGTCAGTCACTCAGTATCACTCTCTCACTCAGTATCACTGTCTCTCACTCAGTATCACTGTCACTCATTCAGTATCACTGTATCTCATTCAGTATCACTGTCAGTCACTCAGTATCACTGTCACTCACTCAGTATCACTGTCACTAACTCAGTGTCACTCACTCACTCAGTATCACTGCCACTCACTCAGTATCACTGTCACTCACTCACTGTCACTCACTCAGTATCACTGTCACTCACTCAGTATCACTCTCTCACTCAGTATCACTCTCTCACTCAGTATCACTCTCTCACTCAGTATCACTGACTCTCACTCAGTATCACTGTCACTCATTCAGCATCACTGTAACTCATTCAGGATCACTGTCACTCACTCAGTATCACTGTCACTCATTCAGTATCACTGTCTCTCATTCAGTATCATGGTCACTCACTCAGTATCACTGTCACTCATTCAGTATCACTGTAACTCATTCAGTATCACTGTCAGTCACTCAGTATCACTGTCAATCACTCACTGTCAGTCACTCAGTATCACTGTCACTCACTCAGTATCACTCTCTCACTCAGTATCACTGTCTCTCACTCAGTATCACTGTCACTCATTCAGTATCACTGTAACTCATTCAGTATCACTGTCAGTCACTCAGTATCACTGTCACTCATTCAGTATCACTGACACTCATTCAGTATCACTGTCACTCACTCAGTACCACTGTCACTCATTCAGTATCACTGACACTCAGTATCGCTTGCTCACTCAGTATCACTGTCACTCATTCAGTATCACTGTCACCCACTCAGTATCACTGTCACTCACTCAGTATCACTGTCACTCAGTCAGTATCACTGTCACTCATTCAGTATCACTTTCACTCACTTAGTATCACTGTCACTCTCTCAGTATCACTGTCACTCACTCAGTACCACTGTCACTCAATCAGTATCACTCTCACTCACTCAGTATCACTGTCACTCACTTAGTATCGCTGTCACTCACTCAGTATCGCTGTCACTAACTCAGTATCACTGTCACTCACTCAGTATCACTGTCACTCACTAAGTATCACTCACTGTCACTCACTCAGTATAACCTTCACTCACGCGGTATCACTGTCACTCACTCAGTATCACTGTCACTCACTCAGTATCACTGTCACTCACACTGTATCGCTGTCACTCACTTAGTATAACTGTCACTCACTCAGTATCACTCTCAATCACTCAGAATCACTATCACTCACTCAGTATAACTCTCACTCAGTCGGCATCACTCTCACTCAATCGGTATCACTGTCACTCACTCAGCATCACTCTCACTCACTCAGTATTACTGTCACTCACTCAGTATCATTGTCACTCACTCAGTATCACTGTCACTCACTCAGTATCACTCTCTCACTCAGTATCACTGTCTTTCACTCAGTATTACTGTCACTCACTCAGTATCGCTTTCACTCACTCAGTATCACTGTCACTCACTCAGTATCACTGTCACTCACTCAGTATCACTGTCACTCACTCAGGATCATTCTCTCACTCAGTATCACTTTCTCTCACTCAGTATTACTGTCACTCACTCAGTATCGCTTTCACTCACTCAGTATCACTGTCACTCACTCAGTATCACTGTCACTCACTCAGTATCACTCACTGTCACTCACTCAGTATCACTGTCATTCACTCAAGATCACTCTCTCCCTCAGTATCACTGTCTCTCACTCAGTATTACTGTCACTCACTCAGTATCGCTTTCACTCACTCAGTATCCCTGTCACTCACACAGTAACACTGTCACTCACTCAGTATCACGCACTGTCACTCACTCAGTATCACTATCACTCACTCAGTATCACTGTCACTCACTCAGTATCATTGTCACTCACTCAGTTTCACTGTCACTCACTCAGTATAACTCTCACTCACACGGCATCACTGTCACTCATTCGGTATCACTGTCACTCACTCAGTATCACTCTCTCACTCAGTATCACTGGCTCTCACTCAGTATTGCTGTCAATCACTCAGCATCCCTTTCACTCACTCTGTATCTCTGTCACTCACTCCGTATCACTGTCACTCACTCAGTATCACTGTCATTCACTCAGTAGCACTCTCTCACTCAGTATCACTGTCCCTCACTCAGTATTACTATCACTCACTCAGTATCACTTTCACTCACTCAGTATCACTGTCACTCATTCAGTATCACTGTCACTCACTCAGTAGCACAGTCACTCACTCAGTGTCACTATCACACATTCAGTATCACTGTCACTCACTCATTATCGCTCACTCACTCAGTATCACTGTCACTCACTCAGTATCACTCCCTGTCACTCACTCAGTTTCACCGTCACTCACTCAGTATCGCTGTCACTCACTCAGAATCGCTGTCACTCGCTCAGTATCGCTCTCACTCACTCAGTATCACTGTCACTCACTCAGTATCACTGTCACTAACTCAGTGTCACTCACTCACTCAGTATCACTGTCACTCACTCAGTATCACTGTCACTCACTCACTGTCACTCACTCAGTATCACTGTCACTCACTCAGTATCACTCTCTCACTCAGTCTCCCTGTCTCTCACTCAGTATCACTGTCACTCATTCAGCATCACTGTAACTCATTCAGGATCACTGTCACTCACTCAGTATCACTGTCACTCATTCAGTATCACTGTCTCTCACTCAGTATCACTGTCACTCACTCAGTATCACTGTCACTCACTCAGTATAACTCACTGTCTCTCACTCAGTATCATTGTCACTCACTCAGTGTCGCTGTCAATCACTCAGTATCATTGTCACTCACTCAGTATCACTGTCACTCTCAGTATCGCTGTCACTCACTCAGTGTCGCTGTCACTCACTCAGTATCACTGTCACTCACTCAGTATCACAGTCACTCACACATTATCACTGTCACTCACTCAGTATCACTGTCACTCATTCCGTATCACTGTCACTCACTCAGTATCACTGTCACTCACTCAGGATAACTGTCACTCACTCAGTATCACTCACGCAGTATCGCTGTCACTCACTCAGTATCGCTGTCACTCACCCAGTATCACTGTCACTCACTCAGTATCGCTGTCACTCACTCAGTATCGCTGTCACTCACTCACTGTCACTCACTCAGTATCACTATCACTCACTCACTGTCACTCACTCAGTGTCACTCACTCAGTATCACTGTCACTCACTCAGTATCACTGTCACTAACTCAGTGTCACTCACTCACCCAGTATCACTGTCACTCACTCAGTATCACTGTCACTCACTCACTGTCACTCACTCAGTATCACTGTCACTCACTCAGTATCACTCTCTCACTCAGTATCACTCTCTCACTCAGTATCACTGTCTCTCACTCAGTATCACTGTCACTCATTCAGCATCACTGTAACTCATTCAGGATCACTGTCACTCACTCAGTATCACTGTCACTCATTCAGTATCACTGTCTCTCATTCAGTATCACTGTCACTCACTCAGTATCACTGTCACTCATTCAGTATCACTGTAACTCATTCAGTATCACTGTCAGTCACTCAGTATCACTGTCAATCACTCACTGTCAGTCACTCAGTATCACTGTCAGTCACTCAGTATCACTCTCTCACTCAGTATCACTGTCTCTCACTCAGTATCACTGTCACTCATTCAGTATCACTGTAACTCATTCAGTATCACTGTCAGTCACTCAGTATCACTGTCACTCACTCAGTATCACTGTCACTAACTCAGTGTCACTCACTCACTCAGTATCACTGCCACTCACTCAGTATCACTGTCACTCACTCACTGTCACTCACTCAGTATCACTGTCACTCACTCAGTATCACTCTCTCACTCAGTATCACTCTCTCACTCAGTATCACTCTCTCACTCAGTATCACTGACTCTCACTCAGTATCACTGTCACTCATTCAGCATCACTGTAACTCATTCAGGATCACTGTCACTCACTCAGTATCACTGTCACTCATTCAGTATCACTGTCTCTCATTCAGTATCATGGTCACTCACTCAGTATCACTGTCACTCATTCAGTATCACTGTAACTCATTCAGTATCACTGTCAGTCACTCAGTATCACTGTCAATCACTCACTGTCAGTCACTCAGTATCACTGTCACTCACTCAGTATCACTCTCTCACTCAGTATCACTGTCTCTCACTCAGTATCACTGTCACTCATTCAGTATCACTGTAACTCATTCAGTATCACTGTCAGTCACTCAGTATCACTGTCACTCATTCAGTATCACTGTCTCTCATTCAGTATCACTGTCACTCACTCAGTATCACTGTCACTCATTCAGTATCACTGTAACTCATTCAGTATCACTGTCAGTCACTCAGTATCACTGTTAATCACTCACTGTCAGTCACTCAGTATCACTGTCAGTCACTCAGTATCACTCTCTCACTCAGTATCACTGTCTCTCACTCAGTATCACTGTCACTCATTCAGTATCACTGTAACTCATTCAGTATCACTGTCAGTCACTCAGTATCACTGTCACTCACTCAGTATCACTGTCACTAACTCAGTGTCACTCACTCACTCAGTATCACTGCCACTCACTCAGTATCACTGTCACTCACTCACTGTCACTCACTCAGTATCACTGTCACTCACTCAGTATCACTCTCTCACTCAGTATCACTCTCTCACTCAGTATCACTGACTCTCACTCAGTATCACTGTCACTCATTCAGCATCACTGTAACTCATTCAGGATCACTGTCACTCACTCAGTATCACTGTCACTCATTCAGTATCACTGTCTCTCATTCAGTATCATGGTCACTCACTCAGTATCACTGTCACTCATTCAGTATCACTGTAACTCATTCAGTATCACTGTCAGTCACTCAGTATCACTGTCAATCACTCACTGTCAGTCACTCAGTATCACTGTCACTCACTCAGTATCACTCTCTCACTCAGTATCACTGTCTCTCACTCAGTATCACTGTCACTCATTCAGTATCACTGTAACTCATTCAGTATCACTGTCAGTCACTCAGTATCACTGTCACTCATTCAGTATCACTGACACTCATTCAGTATCACTGTCACTCACTCAGTACCACTGTCACTCATTCAGTATCACTGACACTCAGTATCGCTTGCTCACTCAGTATCACTGTCACTCATTCAGTATCACTGTCACCCACTCAGTATCACTGTCACTCACTCAGTATCACTGTCACTCAGTCAGTATCACTGTCACTCATTCAGTATCACTTTCACTCACTTAGTATCACTGTCACTCTCTCAGTATCACTGTCACTCACTCAGTACCACTGTCACTCAATCAGTATCACTCTCACTCACTCAGTATCACTGTCACTCACTTAGTATCGCTGTCACTCACTCAGTATCGCTGTCACTAACTCAGTATCACTGTCACTCACTCAGTATCACTGTCACTCACTAAGTATCACTCACTGTCACTCACTCAGTATAACTGTCACTCACGCGGTATCACTGTCACTCACTCAGTATCACTGTCACTCACTCAGTATCACTGTCACTCACACTGTATCGCTGTCACTCACTTAGTATAACTGTCACTCACTCAGTATCACTCTCAATCACTCAGAATCACTATCACTCACTCAGTATAACACTCACTCAGTCGGCATCACTCTCACTCAATCGGTATCACTGTCACTCACTCAGCATCACTCTCACTCACTCAGTATTACTGTCACTCACTCAGTATCACTGTCACTCACTCAGTATCACTGTCACTCACTCAGTATCACTCTCTCACTCAGTATCACTGTCTTTCACTCAGTATTACTGTCACTCACTCAGTATCGCTTTCACTCACTCAGTATCACTGTCACTCACTCAGTATCACTGTCACTCACTCAGTATCACTGTCACTCACTCAGGATCATTCTCTCACTCAGTATCACTTTCTCTCACTCAGTATTACTGTCACTCACTCAGTATCGCTTTCACTCACTCAGTATCACTGTCACTCACTCAGTATCACTGTCACTCACTCAGTATCACTCACTGTCACTCACTCAGTATCACTGTCACTCACTCAAGATCACTCTCTCCCTCAGTATCACTGTCTCTCACTCAGTATTACTGTCACTCACTCAGTATCGCTTTCACTCACTCAGTATCCCTGTCACTCACACAGTAACACTGTCACTCACTCAGTATCACGCACTGTCACTCACTCAGTATCACTATCACTCACTCAGTATCACTGTCACTCACTCAGTATCATTGTCACTCACTCAGTTTCACTGTCACTCACTCAGTATAACTCTCACTCACACGGCATCACTGTCACTCATTCGGTATCACTGTCACTCACTCAGTATCACTCTCTCACTCAGTATCACTGGCTCTCACTCAGTATTACTGTCAATCACTCAGCATCCCTTTCACTCACTCTGTATCTCTGTCACTCACTCCGTATCACTGTCACTCACTCAGTATCACTGTCATTCACTCAGTAGCACTCTCTCACTCAGTATCACTGTCCCTCACTCAGTATTACTATCACTCACTCAGTATCACTTTCACTCACTCAGTATCACTGTCACTCATTCAGTATCACTGTCACTCACTCAGTAGCACAGTCACTCACTCAGTGTCACTATCACACATTCAGTATCACTGTCACTCACTCAGTATCGCTCACTCACTCAGTATCACTGTCACTCACTCAGTATCACTCCCTGTCACTCACTCAGTTTCACCGTCACTCACTCAGTATCGCTGTCACTCACTCAGAATCGCTGTCACTCGCTCAGTATCGCTCTCACTCACTCAGTATCACTGTCACTCACTCAGTATCACTGTCACTAACTCAGTGTCACTCACTCACTCAGTATCACTGTCACTCACTCAGTATCACTGTCACTCACTCACTGTCACTCACTCAGTATCACTGTCACTCACTCAGTATCACTCTCTCACTCAGTCTCCCTGTCTCTCACTCAGTATCACTGTCACTCATTCAGCATCACTGTAACTCATTCAGGATCACTGTCACTCACTCAGTATCACTGTCACTCATTCAGTATCACTGTCTCTCACTCAGTATCACTGTCACTCATTCAGTATCACTGTAACTCATTCAGTATCACTGTCAGTCACTCAGTATCACTGTCAATCACTCACTGTCAGTCACTCAGTATCACTGTCACTCACTCAGTATCACTGTCTCTCACTCAGTATCACTGTCACTCATTCAGTATCACTGTAACTCATTCAGTATCACTGTCAGTCACTCAGTATCACTGTCACTCATTCAGTATCACTGTCACTCATTCAGTATCACTGTCACTCACTCAGTATCACTGTCACTCAGTCAGTATCACTGTCACTCATTCAGTATCACTTTCACTCACTTAGTATCACTGTCACTCTCTCAGTATCACTGTCACTCACTCAGTACCACTGTCACTCAATCAGTATGACTCTCACTCACTCAGTATCACTGTCACTCACTTAGTATCGCTGTCACTCACTCAGTATCGCTGTCACTAACTCAGTATCACTGTCACTCACTCAGTATCACTGTCACTCACTAAGTATCACTCACTGTCACTCACTCAGTATAACTGTCACTCACGCGGTATCACTGTCACTCACTCAGTATCACTGTCACTCACTCAGTATCACTGTCACTCACACTGTATCGCTGTCACTCACTTAGTATAACTGTCACTCACTCAGTATCACTCTCAATCACTCAGAATCACTGTCACTCACTCAGTATAACTCTCACTCAGTCGGCATCACTCTCACTCAATCGGTATCATGTCACTCACTCAGCATCACT